>NC_134688.1:118344403-118961403 GCF_050947455.1 Rhinoderma darwinii | reverse complement strand
ACCAGTACAGTTCAAACCCGTAAGAAGTGACCCCGTTTGAGGTGTAGTGAGCATTTTGACCGTAGACATACAACCCATAAACTGTAATGTGGGTTCTCCCGGGTATGGCAATACCCTCAATGTGGCTGTTAACAGCTGCCTGGGCACACAGCAGGGCTCAGAAGGGAAAGATAAGGGGGGATAAGCTGTGCGGAGTACATCAGGGTAAGTAAAATTGGGGTAAATTATAAACCAAGGGATGTATGATAAATTTTAAAACACTCTCATACAGAGCTCTGGTTATTCGGGACACACGTTAGATTGATATATTGTGTCCTCCCTTATCCCCCTCTTATAGCAGACTTTGCACCCCTTTTGACTTTTTCCCTTCTTGCCAGTTTGGGGAACTTCTCCTGGAAAGTTTTGCCCTTGTACGATGCGTGTGGCCTCGCTTCCAGAAGTACTGGGTGCCCCCCCCCCTTCCTGGTCCCTAAAGATTAGGTTCTTGATAACCACCTCTTGAAATTCCAGGAAAGTTCCCCTCTGACCTGTACATCGACGTAGCACGTACACATTGTACAATGCCATCTGTATGATGTGCACGGCCAGCTTCTTATACCACACCGCATGGTGCTGTAGGGCTTCAGGACTTGATCTGACAAGTCCACCCCTCCCATGTACCTATTGTAGTCCAGGATGCAGTCTGGTTTGGGGATCTCTGTACTGGTACCTCGTACAGGTACATGGGTACTGGTGTGACATCTCTCTTGTCTTGTACTTGACACACAATATGTTGCTGCTAGAATGTGCCCTGCTCTCACCCCTTTTGAGTGTTTGCCCAAGCAGTGTCTTAGGGAGGCCTCTCAGATTTATTCTAGCAGTGCCGCATGCCACAGGACTGGAAGCGAGGCAGTTGAAGAGTGGGACGCTGGTATAAAAATTATCCAGGTAGAGGTGGTAACCCTGGTCCAGCAGTGGGTGCACCAAATCCCACACAATTTTTGCATTAACTCCCAGTAAGTGGGGGGGGGGGCATTACGGGGGTTGAATACTGGTGTCCTTCCCTTTATATACCCTAAATTTGTAGGTATACCCTGATGCACTCTCGCACAGCTTATACATTTTCACGCCATACCTTGCCTTCTTACCCGGCAGGTACTCGTGGAATTGAACCCTCCCTTTAAAATCTACCAAGGACTCCTCAATAGAAATACACTTCTCGGGGGTGAATGCTTGGGAAAACCGGGCACTGAAACGGTCTAATAGGGGTCTCCGTTTATACAAACGGTCAAAACTGGGGTCATCTCGGGGTGGGCACGGCTCATTATCAGTATAAAGTAAGAAGCAAAGTATTGCCTAATTTATTTATTTTTTTAGGTTCTAGTTCAGTTCTGAAGTTGCTTTGAGGGACCTATATTAAAAACCCCTATCAAACACCACATTTTAGAAACTAGACCCCTCAAAGTATATTTGTTTGTTTATATATTTTTATTAATAATAAAGGACTGATAAAGGAAAAAGGGGGGATTTTTACTTTTATTTTCACACATCTTTTTTCAACTTTTTTTTTAACTTTATTACTTTGTCCCACTAGGGGACATGAGGGCAGGAGGCCCGGATTGCTATTCTAATACACTGCACTACATGCGTAGTGCAGTGTATTAGAGCTGTCAGCTACTCACTGACAGCAAGCATAGTGGGTCCTGACTTCGTCAGGACCCACTAAGCTTCCGTCGATGTCAGAGCTGGACGCCATTGTTTGGTGTCCGGTTGCCATAGTCACCATCGCCAACCGCTATCGCGTAGCAGGCTGGCGATTGTAGCTTAACACCTAAAAAGCCGTGATCACTATTGAACACGGCTTTTCAGGGGTTAATCAGCGGGGACACAGTGATCGGCCCCCGCTGTAGGAGCTGCGGCAGCTGCTGTACGAGACAGCAGCTGTCACAGCTCCTGTATGTGTCTGGAGGACGGCCGAAATGGCCGTTACTCCCGCGACGTACTATTCCGTCGCTGAGCGCGAACGTATTGGTTAGAGCGACGGAATAGTACGTCGCTGAGCGCGAAGGGGTTAAGAGCTCTGCTGTGTGTACAAATTGGTAGTGGTTAGTTTTTTTATTTGTTGTTTTTTTTATAGCACACAGCAGAGTTTAAGTAAGGCTTCGTTCACATCTGCGCTAGGGCTCCGTTCAGACGAAGCTTTCCGTTGGAACGGAGCCCTAACAGACATAAAACAGAAACCGTAGGTTTCAGTTTCCATCACCATTGATTTCAATGGTGACGGATGCGGTGCCAATGGTTTCCGTTTGTCCCAGTTGTGCAAGAGTTCCGTCGTTTTGATGGAATCAATAGCGTAGTCGACTACGGTATGGATTCCGCCAAAACGACAGAACCCTTGCACTACTGACACAAACGGAAACCAATGGAACCGGAGCCGTCACCATTGAAATCAATGGTGATGGAAACGGAAACCTACGGTTTCTGTTTTATGTCTGTTAGGGCTCCGTTCCGACGGAAAGCTCAGTCGGAACGGAGCCTTAGCGCAGATGTGAACTAAGCCTTACACATACACGCTCGATCATCTGCTGGTCGTATCGTCTTAAAAAAGTTAAATATTATTGTTGTCGGCAGCACATCTTACATAGTTTGTACGGTTGAAAAAAGACACATGTCCATCAAGACAGGGGGGACGCGCTGCCGACATGATAATAATGTATGGGGACGAGTGATCAGAGTAATGCCCGCTCGTCCCCATCCATAGCTCCTTGTGACAGGAGCAAACGAGCGCTGACCAACGATGTCTCGTTGATTGGCGCTTGCTGCACCAGACAAAAATCGGCCAGTATTATAGGGCTTTAATATAAGCATTTTTGTTGGACAGACCGTAAAATAAAAAATTTAATTAACAAAAAAATAAATATATGTTTAGCTCCTTTTGGCCCGCTCTGCTTTATTGTGGAGATAGACTATAATAACACAAAAAAAGACAGTTCTCCACTAGAATGAGGGAACTGTGGTACTCTTTGAACAGTGGAGCTATATGACATGTAAACAAAAAGTGTACTTGTACTTTAAGTCTCTCCCAAAAAGGTAATGTTTTAATCAATTTCATTAGCAGGCATAGAAAAAAATTATATAAATATTAAATGTAACATTTCACAGGAAATAAAAAAATTATGATTTGTTAGCTTAAGTTCACACATCACATAGCGTAAATACTGTGGATTTTCGGCAATCGATTCAATTGCGGAAAATACGCAGCATGTTACAGTTGCAGCAAAGTTAATAAGATTTGAGCAAATCTCATCCACACACTGCGTGAAAAACAAAATCATAAATTGACCTGCGGTGCGTTTTTTTTAATCAATGGGGAGAAGTAAAACCCGAATCAAATAGCAGATGTTGCGATGGAAAAGCTGCACAGGATAGGTGATAAATATCTGATCGGTGGAGGTGCGACCGCTGGGATCCCCACCAATCACGAGAATGAGCTTACCTTACTGTGCACCTCCTCAACCATCCTTTTGGCAGCCCCATTGAATTGAATGGAACGGTGGACATGCATGCGTACTACAGCTCCATTCCTATTGGGCTCCCAAGAATGACAAGGTAAGCCCGTTCTCGTGATCAGTGGGGATCCCAGCGGTCGAACCTCCACGGATCAGACATTTATCACCTATCCTGTGGATAGGTGTTAAATGCTGATTATGGGAAAACCCCCTTAATCAAAAAATTTAATCTACTCAACACCGAAAACATTGTCAAAATGGATCCTGTGTTGACAAGTCATAGCTCAACAAATATGGATTTGGTTCCTATAACATGCAGTGCTGCGCATCTACAGCATGCATATAATACCAATAAGACTAGAAATCCGCAACTACATCAGTTTTATTTCTTAAATGGTTTCCCAAGTTACCCTTATGCTTCCACACCACCCCGACGTAGGCCAAAAGAACACTCTTTTCAATAAACTGAGGTTCTCACAGCAGTCCATTGTGAGAAACATGTACAATGTATGGATCTTTTGGCATCCGTACAACGAGGAATCTGACCTGCCATTCTTAGAATCCCCTTTAGATAGAGGTTATCGCTGGAAGAGGATTACGGGTGTACAAGGCTCATTGATTTGCATCAGAAGCAAAGGCTAGCAGTCTGGTCTGATCCCACAGAAGCATTAACTGCAGCCCAAATTGCGGAGCCAGAACACAAAGTGCATGGCAATCTGCCGTGTTTGGACCTGCATGCTGACCCTTCAGAGCTCTTATGGACCCCTTGCCTTGATAGGCCAGAACGGTTTTGGCAGCATGGGGGGAATCTACACAATATAGACAATAGGGAGGTGGTTGTAATGTTACGGCTGAACATGGTGTGCGTTTATGCATGCGTGTAGGAGTGTGAAAATTATATATATTTATTTTTAAAAAAAAGGACACCACCAAGTAGATTAGAATAATTTTCATGAGCCATTTTACATTTTTGGTTGACGTTAACAACTGTGAAGAGCCCACACTCACCGATTTAATAGTTGTTGCATAAAGTTGTCTGCAGTCAAGGGTCTTGTAGCTTCCCGTGTCTGATCTACAGACACAGCTGTGCGATTCTTGTCAAGAGAGAAACCGTTGATATATGCTCTCTCTTCTTGGAGAGCTTTTCGCAGATCCTCAGCTTTTTCCATCAACATTGAAATATTCAGGCTCTCACCTTTTGTATCCCTAGTCCGAGGAGAGCCACTTGAAGCTCTCTCCCTCTTCTCCTCTTTGACACGTGTAGACTCAGGCCTACGACTAAGAGCAGGTAGTTTGCTTTTCTTTAAGCCAAACCAGCTTGCAATACCACTGGAATTACGTTGTTTAGGATCAGGGGCAGGTGCACGGTGCTGTTCCTGTAACCTTAACATGTTTTCTTTAATTCCCTTCATCACCTTTTCTTCAATGGCAGAGTGCAGAGCACTCAGAGGAAGATTTTCTGTGCCCCGTGGGCCTGGACTACGAGGACATGAATACTCTGGGCAGGTGCTACTTTTCTTTCCTGCCCCAATGGATTGTATCCTCTGTTTCTCATCATTTGGCAGCGTGGGTTGCCTGGGACTTGGTCTCAGCTCTTCACTTAGGGGTCGAGATATAAGAGGCTTAGCTGTTGCCTTACTTGGGGATTTCGCAGGTAGCTTTGTTGGGCTTCCATGAGGGCTACGTGGAGACTTGCTTGGGACAGGTGGGGCACGGGATGGATTACGTGGACCATGAGGTGATCCTGGTGGGCAATTAGAAACGGTCTGTCTAGTCCGAGCAGAATCAGATTTTTGCCCATGGTACCTTGGTGGGTAACTCTCAGTAGACCCAGGCTCAGGATTCCTTAAACTGGTTACGCCTAAGGATCTTTTCAAAGGTGGACGAAGATCGGGGCCATCCAGTATAACCCTGTTATCATCTGTCCCTGCAACAGTAAGCTCTGTCTGTTGGTTGTCTAAGCCCCTTAGCTTTCCAATTCGCTCTTTAAAAGGGAGAGGTCCAGTAGACTCAGAAGGTTTTCTGGAAGTTACATGCTTTCTTAATGGTGTATTTATATGACCATTATGGTCATCAGAAGAACGTACTTGGGTGTGAACACAAGGTCCAGAGGAACAACTGGAGGAGCATACTTCCCCAACTAGTTTCCGAGACAGTTCCATATTTTCAGTTTGTCTTGCAGGGGAAAGAACAGAATTTTTAGCCGGAACATTTTCATAATCATGTGACTTTTTGGTGTAGCACTGTATTCCAGGCCTATTTATTAAATTGTTTGACCTTTCTGTTTGTCCTTGTCTACTAACGTCAGGATTAATAAATTCAGAGGGAGAAGGTGGATTAGTATCAGTTTCTGGACCAGGTAATTCTTCAGTTACTTTTCTATTGAGGCGTGGTGAGGGAAATGCTTCATAATTATTGCTCCTACAAGGAATTTTGGAGGTTTGAGTAAGTTGAGGGCTAAGCCTCAGAGAGTTTGGATTCTGTAATTTATCCCCTGAGCCTGGCAGTTTCAAAAACTTGAGAAACTTAGCTGGAGAAGGAATATGAGGGGTCCGGACCTCAGAGGAAGGAATAAGTACATCTTGTGGGTCAGGACAGGGAGGATTAGGAACCACCATCGAGGGCGGAGAACAATCATCCTGTTGCTCCTGCGCTACACTTTTGTGGGAAAAAACAGTTACATCCCTTGGCAAACTAACAGAGCCTTCTGGAGAAGGAGGACAAGAAGAGGAAGGCCCATCAGAAATTTTCTCAGAAACCAACTGCTTTCCTGGAGAAGACAAGGAGTCCCCTCTCTCTGAAACTGTAGGTGGTGTCACTGGCACATGCTGACTTTCTACCATATCACGAAGGCTTCTGCTGTAACACGTTAATGAATGAAGATGCCCAGTGTGGCCCCTAGCAAAGCCAGTCCCATCTGAGTGGCCCTCAACAGGGGCCCTTTTTTCTACTGCTCCACGGGAGCACATACATGGCGATAAACCCTTTGATAAGTCAGTTAATGGCAATCGTTGCCGAACTTCACTTGGAGGAGGAGGTGGATCTCCAATTTCATCATCTGAAGAGGATGAGCTTCCCTCAGCTTGCCGCAATGATTGCTGTGCATCTTCTCCTGATGCCAAACCAAGGTGTTCCCCTCCTCCCTCTCCAGGGCTACCTGCTGGTGGTTCCCGTTGTATGGGCTTCCACTTAAGCAACTCCTCCCAACCATTCTGAGCTAGAAGCAGACAGGAAGCCCAAGGTTCATCTCCTCCATGTTCTGTAGGAGTCAAGCCTTCACCATTTACATAGTCCAAGCCTTGGTCTGGTCTTACACGCAACCCATTCCCACTAGCTGATGATATCCCCCCAAGAAACATTGGAGGTGTAGTGCAGGATGATCCACTCTGAGATCCTGTAGCTTCTAGCCTCCGTAGAACTTCTAGGATCTGAGCCTTTTTCCTGAGGAATGGGGACATGGCATCTATAGAGCGACAGGATGATTGGGCACGACCAGAACGTTGGTTTTCCTACGGGAGAAGAAAAAAACCCAATTATTTTTAATTGCAGAAAGACATTTTGTAGAGTATCAAATAATACTGTGCAATGAGAACCCATAATATTCCCACAAATGGAAAACTCTTGGCCTCTCTCATTAAAGTATAATATATGCGTTAGTGGAAATATTATTTATAGAATTTGTATTAGAAGACATGGCTGAATATGATGATTTAGCAGTACAAATACATTTTGTGTTACAGGGACCTGAGAAATCTGCAAATTGGTCAGCCTACAAAAATTTAAACAGCTGAATATGTTGTATAAGCTTATTTGTTTGAAATACTTCGTTTTTTCGGTGAGAGATATTGAAAGCGTAACTACTTTTATAATAAAAGTCTAATTTTACACTATAGTAACAGTGGTATTGCTCAATAAAAGCACTTTACTAGATTTATGTATGTAAAGATCATCTTTTTATTTCAAGGGGGAGAGGGAATTATATCACTACCAGATACCTCTGGCAGCAGTTTATCTCCTGGAGGAACAAAGGATCAGGCATTTTAAAATCTAACCTTCTTGGGGTGTTCGGCCAAATTGCATTTAACGTTTATGGACAGTTTTTACAGACCTTGATGTTCCCTGACCTGTATAAACCAGCACAATTTCTTATGGTCACACAACCCTTTCAGAAAATGTGGAGAATATTATAAAACTGTACATCTAGGTTTATTTACTTACCTCTCTCTGCATTCCACTTTGTCCTAACGGATGGGGGACCGATATCCTGTCAAGGTCACCTCCCTGGGAGTCAGACAGACCCTGCAACGGGTGCAACTATATTAGAAAACAAACACATAATTAGAAAAGCCATCTAACTAAGGGCAACGAAAACACAAATCATCACAAATTATATATGAGAAAAAAGAAAAAAAAACCGTAATATTTTTTACAATATTAAGAACTAAATGGTACAGCTGCTAGATATTAAACACAAAAATCCATTAAACATACACTGATAAGGGTGGAAAAATAATCTGCTCCTCAACACAGAAGTCCACTTAATTTTCTTTTAGTGCTATAATAATCTAAAACCAAAAATTAAGCAATTGGTTACGCACTACAAACAAACGCTGTAGTCTGTTCCTGCAATCACGTGTTAATCCTGCTGTTGGTTAGAAAAAAGCTGCTGTCAGATGGGTAGTAACACACAACTACGGGATCATACTATACACAGGAATTGTTTGTAGTCACAATGAACTAATAGATCTGCATAGGAGATGTAGACACGAAACAATAGAAATTCAAGACTAATTACAAAGCTGCTTATTTTTTTAAAATTTAGAGGCATTGAAGCAGTAAAAAATATTGGGAGCAAAAGTGGACATACTTTAAGAATGCATTTGCTATATGATCTAATGTAGGTGTAGAAGAAAGCTAGACCATGTGTGTCTGTTGGCATGCTTCACTACAAATAGCTAAAAGAGGACTGTTGCCAAATCGGACCGATTTCAGCAGTGTCAATGTCGAACAATACATTTAGACAACTTGGGCAAGGTTTACATCATATTTGGGAGATCCAGTCTCCCATATTTCTTTTTTAGATCACAAGAAGATTGTGGCTCAAGGGAGAGGTAAACATTCCCTAATATTTTTTTAAGGAACGTTTCCCCTCTTCCTTGCGTAGCAATCCCATGATGTAAACCGGCCCTTATCCTAACGATATGTGGGGAAATCAGAAATGGCTCAGTTGGATTGATGAAGACAACCTCTGTTTTCCCTCAAGAGATTGCGTTTTGGTACCTTTACTAGTATATAGTTTTTTTTCTTTATGTTGCTTATATAGCACCAACACATTCTGCATCACTGTACAGAAGTTTTCATCATTCACTATCCCCTAACGGGGCTCACAATCTTAATTCCTTATCTGTATGTTTCTAAAGTGGGAAAAAATAAAAATAAAATTGTAGTGACTGGAGGAAACCCACACAAAAATACAGGGGAAAACATGCAAACTAATTAGGCCCTGTTTACACAGTTTTTTGAAGGGAGAAAAATCTGCCTCAAAATTCCTTCACCTACTTGCAAATTCGATTTTTGCAGCGTTTTCCGTTGAGCGCCACGGGACAAAAAACACACTTTCTCTGCCTCAATTGATTTCATTGGGAGGTCAGAGGTAGAACCGCAGCAAGAAAGAGCATGGCACTTCATTCTTTTTACTGCGAGTGTCTAAAAACCGACGCAGAAAAAACATCTCCGCTTCCCATTGAAATCAATTGGAGGCAGTTTCGGAAGTTTTTTGCTGCCAATTCAGAGTCAAAATCAGCGTAAAAAAACGCAGTGTGAACTGAGCCAGATGTGCCCAGACTTTTGAATTCAGAACCTTCGCTGCAAGGTAACGGTGCTAACCACTGAGCCACTGCGCTGGCCTGCCTTTGTTTGCCATTTTACAGAGCTGTTAATAGACTTTGAAAAAAACCTAAATGAAAACCAAACAAATGAAACTAATAAAATTATATATTAGTATTGCAAACATATTCAATTCATGTTCATAATGTTTTCTAATGAGAAACAGGCATGGTTGTATCAAAATTACATTTTAAATATTATAATAGCTGCTTTGTACAAACATAATAAAGCCGGGTTTACACAGGACCGTTTTTGGTGCATTTATATTTGGCCAAAGCAAGAAGTGAATCCTAAAAAGGAGAAAATTATAAATTAAAGACTTAGCGTATATTCAGATAAATCCGCAGCAAATCTATGGCAAAATCTTTCTATTCATTGCTATAACTGACATGTGATTCCTCTGAACTCGGCTGTTGTTCAAGTGTGTTATTTAACAGAATCACATTTTGAGGACACATACGACAATGTTTTAGAGGACAACAAAAAAAGAAAGATAAATAAAAGAAGGTGCCGTAATACTAGACATGAAAACTACTGAACCATGAGCCTCATACGCAACCTGTTTTCCATGGTAACGGCTCTTACCTCAGGGGATGATCCCGAGGAGCACTGCAACTTCTGGTGAAAGAGGTCACTCAACGCTCTGTTCTGACGCTCAAGGTCAAACACCCTCTTTTTCAGTTTAATACATTCTTCCCGAAGATCCTGAAGAGAGAAAATACATTTTACTTTGTAAAAAAAATAAAATAAATTACACCATGTAACAGAGGAAGCTGAGGGTAGAAACTAATGGCTCTGTATGAAAAATGTATTATGCAAGATTCAAAATAACAAACAAAGACAATATAAATTATGGCGCTTTATAAATGTAGGGGACCAATAAAAGTTTTAACTAAACGATGCAGATACAATGGACAACTGGGGTGCAACAGCAAATAGAGCCACAAGTAGGTATTCTTTTAGGCAGAATGACACACGTCTATATACACATTATATATATATATATATATATATATATATATATATATATATATATATATATATATATATATAATTATTATTTTTAGTGTATAACTACAAAGAATTGGTATTGGAATTTTAAGGGCTATGGAAACGTTTGGTACCTTTATGAAATGTATGTATTTTAATATACTATTCACTTTTGTTATATATTTTAAGTAAAAATGTTGCTCCGTTTCAGCCCTGCAGCTTCTATGTATCTTCTGTACATAGTAGCTGCAGAATGCCGATGTCAGCCTAATCCGTCAGTGATCTGGTCTTACAACTTGGCTTTCAGCGTCTCCTGTGTTCCTTTGACTTCATCTAAACCCAATAATGAAGAAATTTAAGTTGAAGGATTTGGCTGACAGTGGCATTTTGCAGCTTTTTAATTTTTTTTTGTAGAGTATACATAGAAGCTGTAGGGCTGAGAAAGAGAAACATTTTTAATTAAAGTATATTACAGAACTGAAAAGTATCCCAAAATCTATATATTATTTTTTTAATGAAAAGGCACTAAAGGTTTTCATAGCCTGTAATGAAAAGAGATTACAAATTGAAAAGATTAATTCAACTTTGAACCAGACATGCCCTATATTCCTAGGCATGACTATTCTAAAATACAGAAAAAAAACTTGACAATGTGGAATGCAATAGAGAGGCAAAAAACGGGTGCAAAATAGGCCTCTCCACAAGACAGGGCCACAGACTGTAGCCAAATATATAAAATATGCAAAAATAAATTACTTACCTTTTGATTTAAGAGTGCCTGAACAACATGGTTTGCAACCTATAATATCAAACATTATTTAGATAAAAAAATAGAATTGCAAACATAAAAGTCCCCAAAATAAAATAGTTTTGAGTAACCTATCTACATGGTTGTGTCCTGCGGTCTAAAACCAATGAGAAGCCTGCATTTAAAGGGTCTCTTGACAGTGGCACTTTAAAAGGGTATTCTAGCCAAAAATGATCTTCTGACATTAAAATGTCATAGCTATATGTCAGAACATCACATCAGTGCAGTCTGAGAGCTAAAACTACAACTAATTTACAGAAAAATAGAAGGTTGGAGTACTCTATAGAATTGGTCAAAGATTTCTATTACTGGAAAACTCCGGCCCAACATATTAAGCCAAGTGGTATTTTGTTAATGGGGTATTCCAGACACATACCTATCACCTATTTACTAGTTAGAGCGATAAACGCTCCGCTGTTTCCATCAGTCCCATAGTTTGAATGGAGTTGCAGCGTGCTTGACTGCCGCTCCATTCAAACTCCTTGCCGCAGTCATGTAGTTGGGAAGGACGAGGACCAGGGTCCCTCATTCTAGCAATTGGGCCGTCTATAATTTTGGAGCTTCAGATTCCACCAATGTCATTTCCTGAAGTCTTCCTAGGACAGAATGATCACTTTTGAGCGAGTTTTTGCTTTGAATGGTTTAGTTCCTTGAATTACTTTTTGTGCATTTTATAAAAACAGTCTGCATACAATGAAAATAGATCTACAATACAATTTCTTCTGTATAGGTAGCTTTTATCGTTACAAGGGGTGTTCATTTTTATTGTCCAAATGTTTACAATCGTAATACAATGCTTTGGATCAAGAAACATAGTAATACTGTAATGATTCTTTTAAAACTTTGGCATTTTGCATATAATAAACCAGAAATAGATCTAAACACACTATTTCTCTCCAAAGCCTTTTAATAGGTTTGATACGAATACTGCGAAAATCTAAATTCTAAAGTGCTTACCTTTATGCCTATTAAACCAAAGAAACAGACGGCAAATGTCAAAACCTATATTGAAAATTTTGTTTAAGCTGTTCTTTTAAAATTCTGCCATGGAACAACTTCGAGCTCAGTTCCAAGGATTTAAGAGCTGTGCTCGCAGTTATATATATTAACTCTTATCTACAGGATTTGAATGCTGGACGAGATTTCTGACATTCCATACGGGTGACACAATAATAAAAGCCAGCCGTGGGCTGTAAAATATTTGCATTCCCGCAGCTGTTTGTAGCATACAGCTATCTGAGTATCTAACCATGTCATCGAAACGCAGCCCCTGACATTTCATAATCAATGCATTGTAAGGCTTGTCCTCTGGCTGCACTCCCGGCTTGGACTACACTTTTATACGTCATCTCATCTTTACATTATAGATGGACACACGATGCATCTTGTAAACTGACAGGGCTCCCACCAAACATTAGTTCAGGTGTGCAAGATGTGATCATAGCACATGAATGGCTGCCACATAACAGATTTCATTAAATGAAGCCGTGTATGCCTGTTGAACCAGTAATAAGAAAATGACCATACTATATTCTGGAATCCACAAGACTCACCTCATCGAGGCAACGTTCATAAGTTTCCCGTTGGGTTTCATTGGCTTGAACAAGAGAAGTGTTTTCAGTCTGCAACAGATAATAAGAGTAAAGACTTTACATGTCAGGTATAAAAGAATTTATACTAAGCGATAAATTGTTCAATGAGCTTATTTTATGAATGCAGGTTTCTGCGAATCTGACTGAAATGTACTCAGTTTAAGGTTATGTTCACACATAGTGTAAACACTATGGAATTTCCGACCAGATTTTCTGTGCAGACATTCCGCAGCGTATGACAGTAGCAGAAAAGTGGATGAGATTTGAACAAATCTCAATCACACGGTGCAGAAAAAATATGCAGAAAAAAAATATTGTGGAAATTCATTTGCGGTGCCGATTCTTAATCTGCAGCATCTGAATTTCTCTTGCAAAAACGCTGCAGAATTTCTGCACAGAAAAAAAGGGTTGGAAATTGTGTAGTGTTTATGCTATGTGTGAACGTACCCAAAGTCATATTGAAGCGGAGAAACAAAACCCTGGTAGGCTCTATGAATTTTCTGGGTCAGCTCTCAATTGACAGAGGAGAGGAGTCACATAAGTGCTCTGTCGCTCTATCTCTCCACACTTTCTAGGGCAGAAGGATCCTAGATACGCATATTGGGAGGGGGCAATTAATTATTGGGAGATAGAGACAAGCCGCTGCCACACACTACTTGACAGTGACTTATCACTTGACAGAACTAAAGGAGGGTCCGTATTGAAATCCCATTACCTGATTGTTATTTTCCCCAAAAAATTCTGTTAGAGGAAAGTTGAGAGATGTGCTTATATTGAATGGGTTTTCCCATCATGGACATTTATGGCATATCCACAGGATATGCCATAATCGTCAGATAGGTGCGGGTCCCAGAGGTCGTACCCGCACCTATCTCTAGAACTGGGTCCCCTAAACCCTGTTCGCGGTTGCTACTGCGACTTGTTATTTCCGACCAAGTAAGCCAAAAACAGCGTAGCTCACCGAGCTACGCCGTTTCCATAACTCCCATAGAAGTAAACGCCAGTTACAAAAACAGCGTAGTACGTGAGCTACGCTGCTTCCGTAACCGACATTCACTTCTATGTGAGTTAGGGTAACAGCGTATCTCAGCAAGCTACGCTGTTTTCTACTTACATGGTCGGAAATGACCAATGGCAGCAGGAACAGAGAAAGATAGAATGGGGTTGAGGGGGCCCCGTTCTAGAGATATTTGCAGATCCCAGAGGTAGGGCCCGCATCTATCTGACATTTGACATATCCCGTGGATATGCCATAAATGTCCCTGATGGGAAAACCCCTTTAATTTTACCTGTATTGGCAGCTTAAGGGAAAAGGTGTCAAGGGCTATTCAGATAATCCCTCTTGGCCAATAAGTGAAAGAGATTTATTAATTTGTAGACAGTACATGCAGTCTTTTGGTACTTAATCAAGAAACAAAGGGGTGGGGGGGGGTGCTCGGTGGAAGTTACTGCATCCTCTTTAAGCTCTCTTTAGTAGGTTTTTTCACAACTTAGGCTGCATGCACGCTTCAGTCTGCCGTTGTACGGCCGCTAATGACTGTTCCGTGAAACACGGGCCACACACGGATGGCTTCCGTGTGGAGTCCATGGTTTCACGGACCAAATCAATGAAAAGTCCGATACAGTTCCGTCAAAAACGGGCAGGAGTAGGACCTGTCCTATTTTTGACGGAACGGCCCCGTGAAAATAACAGAAGTGTGCATGGCCCCATTGAAATGAATGTGTCAGGGTGCTATCAGCTAAAACAACGGATAGCACCCTGATGAAAAAAACTGAAGTGGGCATGAGGCTTTAACATTACACTTGGCAGATGTATACAAACAAAAGCTGCTTATTCTGATTGGACGAGGCTACAATTTTCGGTGGAAGCTTCCAAGAATCTACTATGCAAGGGCTACAGTCGAACACCCCCAGCATCCAGTCTTTTTTTTAAATAGATTCGCTGATATTCCCCCTAATTTTAGGAAGGTGGCCTTTACATTCAGGGATATTTTTTAGCCAAGATGGGAACAACCGTTTCTATCCTGGACAACATAGTGTGGATGCCATAGTGATGTACCGGTAATTGTATTTTGGAAATTATTATGTAATTTAATGATTATTTATCTTGGTTGGACCATAGTGAAAATAATATGGATAAAGCCAACCTTAGTTCTTATATCAGGTCCAGATGGAGCTTTAAGTACAACTAGAGGTAGATTGAGATATTAAAAGGGGTTATTCCACCAAAAATCCCTAAAAAAAAAAAAAGGATACCTTTGCAGACCATTCATGTTCTTTGACAATTTTTTTTTATAGCCATTATGGCCAATTTACTCACCATTGCTATTCCGTTTTCAGAGCAGTGTCTGTGGATGGGAAGCAATGCGCACCACGCGACTCCTCTCCTGCTAGATCTCACAGTAATGCTTTGCGTGCAGTTCCCTGATACTTTGCCCCCCTGTTACCCATCGCACGGCAGTGTTGCCTTCCTCCACAGCCTTTGAGCGCCAAAACGAAGCGGCAAGCCGCCATATTGACTGCAGCGCAATATAACCTAAGAATCATACGCCAAGTGGGATCCAGTGCCTGATGAAGGTTGTTGAACCGAAACGTTGCACACACATTGCCCATGGCATCAAATTTAATAAAATCGAAAAATTGAACCACATTTGTGTGCCGGATATTTCTACATATACAGTTGGGTTGGGACCCTATCCGTGCACCTCCTTCTATCTTGTGCGCTCTGAACCAATACAGACTTAAGCAGAAAGTAGACAACCATTTTCCCCAGAATATCGCTCACCTCAAGTTCCCGCAGTCGTTCCAGAAGCTCCTGAATGACCAGTGGTTCAGACGCCCCTCCACTAAGGAGCCGGATGTCTTCTTCCACTTCAGACGTCATTCTCTGAAAACAGAGGATATACCCAAGCTAAGCAGTGATAGAAATTTGGCATTTAGGCAAAAGAATACCTAATGCTAGGTTTAAAACAAAGGAAACATAAAATATGACACTTAATATGGTCGGGAATAGAAAGAAAGGGTCACAGATCCATTAGGACACAAAAAAATGTTTTGGAGGAACAGTATTACTTGTTTCCTCCATGCTAATGGCCACGGTTTCCTTCTTGCTAATGGCCAATAGAAATTACTATTGAAGTCTTTTACCCTCATAGTTTCTGAAAATAATTGCTAAAACATAACCACCCATTGTGAACACAAATCATTATACTCAAAGTAAAGGAAAAGGTGAAAAGCGTAAAAGAGGCTGTAAAGATGAAATGTCACTTATTAATTTCCTTAAAGTCATATGCAAATGATAGCAATTATTTGTTACCAAGTCACAATTTATCATGGTAGCTGTATAAAGGTAACATTGTAGCTGATAAAAATATAAAAAAGTGAACAAGCACCTTTGCAAATTGTTTCCTGCTATGGTAAATGTGGTAAATGGAGCAACCGTAGAGATATGTACTTTGGGTAGTATGACATTAAACCTATTATCTACCCCTTGTATTTAATATACTGTTAGAAGAGCTACATAGAAGTGAGATGAACTCTCTCTATATAGTCTTCACCTCCAGTAACTATCCTGATCGTGCCCACACTGCAAGGCACTGCCACCTATTGTATATTTGGCTGGACAGTAGGTATACATTAAGTGTACGCATGTCACGTCCTGCCGTGTGCTGTTTCTTGTGGAGTTCAGACGCTATGTAGACATGTGGCTACTCAGCAGCTTGTACAAAATATGAAATTGTTGTTGCTCCATCACCAAGTATGAGCAGTCAACACTACTAAAGTTGAGATGTTCCTCCCTATTGCATTCTTATCACTGTTTGCACTGGTGTGGAGTAACACCCTAGTAAAGCACACCACTTTGGGCAAATCTGCCATTTTCGCAATGAAACATCCTAATTTCTTGTATTGCTGCATGAGGCAGATTTACCATTCTGGGGGACAAGCCTTGAATGCATAATAATGGTGGTCACACTGGTTGTCACTCAGCATTCTCAAAATACTAAATAGATTTTTTTTTTTTTAACTATTTCTGATGGACTCAGGCCATCTAGGTCATACATTTCCCTTGAAACGCCTTGCTTGCTGCAGCTTCGGACCCATGGCGATCGGCAGATCGCTGCACCAGCTTCAGACTGAAAGGGGTTGTTGTCTCTGATGAAACAATCCCTTCAATGTATTGATTTACATGACCTAAATAGGGAACGCATAGACCTCCTTATCATGCACATTCATACTTACATTCCCAATGCGTGGACAAATAGTGCTCATAACTATTACAAATCCAGAAAAACAATATGGCAGAAGAATAATATTATGGCGTAATTGAAAATGCATAATGCGGATACAAATAATGTATATGAACCCTTAGAATTAAGAACTTCCATTGAATTCCACACAAGCCTTCTGGAAAAAATATAAGTTGCGTGCCGCTAGCATACTAGAGTTATAGATTTCTAATTGATCTCATCTGATCGTATGATCTCATCGGATATTCCTGTAAGAATTATCTGTTCACTGTTCCAAGTGCTTAGACATGTGAATCTAGTTACAGCTCTGTGTGTACCAGATATAGGGAAAATACTAATTCTGTATAGAAAGGATTACATTTAGAAGACGGTCTGTATTTACTCCCTTTCAGATCATAAATGGAACATAACCATGCAGGGTATTTTTCTCTATCCTGTATAAATCAATGAGTCAACAGGCCTGCAAAATATGGTTCTGACACGAATGGATTTATCTTCTTACTTTAGTGACTAGACATTCCCCCATCTGGCCTGAGGATTATGAAGATTAGGCCATGCCCAGCCTCCTCTATAAAATATACATATGGGGTGGCTTTATCTGGCGCCTTGGAGATAGATCACCCTGTGTTTTCATCCTAGAAACATATGGGGATACATAGGTAAAACTTGATGTTGCCCTCACCTCGTATGTGAGGTCATACCCGGAAACTGGATGAGTGCGGGATCCACAGCATGTCACTGCACCTGCACACAAAACAAAGACTATTATACATACTTATTAGCGCAGGGTAAGCATCAATTAGATTAATTGTTCTTCATGTGTGATCACATACTGGATATCATCCCATTAATGCAGGAGCCAGAGGTCTGATCCTAGACCATTATTCCCTAGAGACCTTAATCACATCTGTTTCTGACCTCTTTAATGATGTGTGTTCTTTAAGCGCTCCGCACGGTACAATGCACAGAATTACAGCTCCGGGCTTCTGGGCTATTCTGTAATGAAGTGCTTGACTCCGTATAACGTATAAGAACCCGATCAGCGCAGCCATACCAGTTACTTCACATTACCCTTGTGCTTAGAAAGGACACTGCAGCTATAGACTAGCGCAAGCAAAGAAGCCATGAGAAGGGACTTAATCCAGCTATAAGCAAGTGTAGTGAAACAGACTGCTGCCCTGTGGGACTCTTGCCTCATTAAATGTGTATCCAAACATTCACAATACATGACTTTTCTTTGGAACCTTCCTAATTGTTCCTATTTTGGGTCCGTTGTATAGATAAACAGGACACCGTTCCAAGGCTCACAAAGAGTAAGCAAGTAAATTCAATACACATACCACTATGCATGCACTCTGCTATACAATGGTGACCTACATATCCCGGCATGCATTGCACACCTCAGGGAATATGGAGGCCACAAATATTCACCAACGATCACCGCCTTCTTCCGGTTTTCAGAAGGAACTCACAAGTATTCCCACTGGGCATGCACTCTCTTTGTAATAGTGTATTTCACCAATTTCGAGTATACGTCTTATTCAGCGGTAGTTTACTTGTGCTACACATCGAAGCATGCTAAGGGCATGAGAAGGGCACCAAGATCAGCCAAGGATCATTCCCCTTTTCCGAAAAACATTGATTATCTGGTCACAATGGCGTGTATCAAGGGGTGGGATATATTAGTCAACAAGTGAAAAGTCCACTCTTGAAGTTGATGTGTTGAAAGCAGGAAAATAGGCAAGTGTGAGAATCTGAGCAACTTTAACCCCTTAGTGACCAGCCCATTTTAGGCCCTAATGACCAAGCTATTTTATTCGTTTTTCTATAGTCGCATTCAAAGAGCTATAACTTTTTTATTTTTTTGTCTACATAGCTGTATGAGGACTTGTTTTTTTGAGGGATTAGTTAAACTTTTTAATAGCATAATTTTAGGGTACATATAATTTTTTTATTAACTTTTATTAACATTTTTGGGGGGGGGGGATTATAAAAAAAAACTGAAATTCCACCATTGTTCTATGCGTTTTTAAATTGACGCCGTTCACTGTGCGGCGTAAATAACATGTTACCTTTATTCTATGGGTCGGTACGATTACGGCGATACCACATATGTAGGGTCTTTTTATGTTTTACGACTTTTGCACAATAAAAACACTTTTGAACTAAAATTATTTGTTTTTGCATCGTTGCTTTCCAAGAGCCGTAACTTTTTTATTTTTCCATCAATGTAGTGATTTTTTGTGCTGGTTTTCTGCGGGACGAGACGTAGTTTTGATTGGTACTGTTTTGGGGTGCATGGGACTTATGTATTCATTTTTATTATGACTTTTTTGGGGGGCAATGGAAAAAAATTACAATTTCACCATTGTTTTTTGCGGTTTTTTTTTTACGGTATTCACCTTGCTGTTTAAATTACATATTAACTTTATTAATGGAGTCATTACGGTCGCGGCGATACCACATATGTGTACTTTTATTTATTTTTTACACTTTTACTAAATATAACCACTTTTTATGGAAAAAAATGGATTTATTTTTTTACTGTACTTTTTATTAATAATCTTTATTTCACATTGATTACTTCTTTTATTAGTCCCACTAGGGGACTTTACTGTGCGATCTTCAGATCGCTGCTATAATGCTCTGGTATACATCATATACCAGAGCATTATTGCCTGTCAGTGTAAATCTGACAGGCAATCTGTTAGGACGTGCCTCCGGCGCGTCCTAACAGGCATATGTCCAGGGCAGACCTGGGGGCTTTTATTAAGCCCCCGGCTGCATTGACAACCCATCGGAGACCCGCGATTGCATTCGCGGGCCGCTGATGGGTGACAGAGGGAGCTCACTCCCTCTGTAAACAAAGTTAAATGCCGCGGTCGCTATTGACGGCGGCATTTAACGGGATAAACGGCCGCGATCTAAGTAAACTTCGATCGCGGGCATTGGAGCAGGAGCTCAGCTGTCATCAGACAGCAGAGCCCCGGCTCCAGCATGCACGGGAGACCCGTGCAGGACTTAGACTAGGCGAAAGTGAAAAGGCGTCAGCCTAGCCTAAGGCCCCTTAGTGACGAACGTTAAAAGGCGTATTGGTGGTCACTAAGGGGTTAAAAGGGTCAAATTGTGATGGCTAGACAACTAGGTCAGACCATTTCCCAAAATGGAAGGTCTTGTGGGGAGTTCGGTTACATCATGTGGATGGCTGAACGCTCAAGCTGGAGAAGAGATGGCACCATGATGATCTTGAAGAAGGCAGGCTGACTGAGTCAGTGTGATGCTCTGGGCAATGATCTGCTGGAAAACTTTGGGTCCTGGCATTGATGGGGATGTTACTTTGTAACAATGTTTATGTAGGTGGTACATGTCAAACTAAGTACACAACTTCATGGTAACAGTATTCCTCAATGACAGGGGCCTCTATTAGCAGAATAACGCACCCTGCCACACTGCAAACATTGTTAAGGATTGGTTTGAGGAACATGACAAAGCGTTTATGGTGTTAACTTGGCCTCCAAATTCCTTAGATCTCAATCCGATCGAGCATCTGTGGGATGTACTGGAAAACAACAATTCCAATCCATGGAGGCCCCACCTCGTATCTTACAGGACTTTAAGGACCTGCTGCTAACGTCTTCTGCTAGATACCACAGGACACCTTCAGAGGTTTGAGGAGTCCATGCCTCAATGGGTCAGAGGTGTTTTGACGTTACAAGAGGGACCTACACAACATTAGGCACGTGGTTTTAAGGTCATGGCTGAATAATGTATACAGATTATCTACGCATCGATACAGTATTAGGATTTGTAACATTCTCTCGTCGGTCAAAGAGAAGAGGCTAAAATGTATATTCACACGCAGATTTTTTGCAGAAATTTCTGCCACTCTCCCACTCATCTAAGGCTCTGTTCACATCTGCGTCGGAGGCTCCGTTAGGGTCCTCCGTCGCAGATCCGGCAGGGTTTACCGGAGACAATAGCACAGCATGCTGCGCTATTGTGTCTGGCAAAATCAAAGACACCCCAACAGAAAGCCGATGGAACCTATTAAAGTCAATAGGTTCCGTCGGCAACCGGCGGTGTCCGTTGTGTAACGGAACCGTTGGTTCGGTTATTTCCTTGTTCTGCTACTCTGACGGAGCAGAACGGAACAGCACAACGCAGGTGTGGACATGAGCCTAAATGAAATCCATGCACATGCTGTAGAAACAATCCCATTCAGATGTATGGATTTTAAGCTGCAGAAAGTTTTGTAACTAATCTTCCGCGTGTGACTATATCCTAACCGCATAAACGCAAACATTTTTTAACAAATGTGTACCCCCAAAATAAATAGCCTAAAAACAGAGGTTCTTGTCTAACTTCTTTATTAGACCCCTAGATTAACTGGCCTCCCAAAAAAACCTTTAATATATATTAATATAAAATTTAATGCGGTCTTCCTCCAAATACAAATTTAGGCCATATGTACAATGAGTCAGTCTGAAGCAGTGCTTCTCAAACGGAGAGGCGCCCCCCAAGTTGTTAGTGAGGCGCAGCTAGGGAAGCAGATTTGACAGAAGTGATCATAAACTGCAGCAATCTCTGGTTTAGTAACATAATTGACTTTTGTGCTTATTTTAATGTTATGCTGAATTCAGTAAACAGATGAAAGGTGAATTTTGGCATGGACAATGACCACTGATGGTGAGGACCAGGCATCACAATGTTATGGGTGGCGAGGCCCCAAGTAAATGGAGGAGCCGGAGGGGACCCTTATAAAACATGTAAGTTCTGCATTATAACTTTTTTTGTAGATGACAACAAACAGAGGGCAATGTAGAATATATAAATTCAAAGCTGTACACATTTATGTAGAATAGGTAATAAATATTATATAAAGCAAAAACTATATGAATAAAAAGTTTTTGAAAGTTTGGAATAAAAGAACGATCAGCCGGTAAGGGAAACTATGACTCTTCCTGCAGCTAGAAGGTTAAAGTAGAGCAGTGCTGTCACTTGCGGACCAGGATCACGTAGCCAGCCTCTGCCTTTCATCAGTTTGGTGCTGTTCGGAATGCCAGTGATATATCTCGGAGCACTGCATTGCAGACACCCCCAGCACATCCAGTACCACTCCTCCCCACCATGCAAGAATACACATCAGAGGCCAGCTCCAGGGAGTTATTGCTCTGTATGCTGGAGTAATGCAGCGTGCCGGTGACATGAGGACAACCTAAAAAGAATGTGAGAGCCTTTCTAACTGACCTGAAAACTGCACGCAACAAGGGAAACCATCACCGCCCAATCAGAGCAGTGACCATATGGGCCAATGGATAGGACAATAGCACAGCAACACAATTACATTACCTAGAGAGATGTCATTATGGGGATTGGCAAAGCACTTACCACAAAAACCATAATCTGCGCCCTCTATAGAAAATTGCTATCCACTGCACTCTTAGTGGGCACGCTGTTGTGTTGCTGCTTTAGTGACATTGTCACTCGATGACTCTTCAAATTATTTACTATGGTGGATAATGCTCATTTTATAATAGGATGTATCAAAATAATGGTGTGCCGCACGTACAATCACTATACTACCTATGCATACATATATCTAAAAGGAGCCGCGGCAGTTTACCAGCAGCAGTCTGTAGAAGGAGATACAATAAGCACAACTGTGGCAAACCTATCAATCCTATAGAATAATACAACTACTCTAATAACATATAAGAAATTGGAAATGGAAAATGCTGCATATGTTCAGCAATAGAGGTTAAGTACATGAATTGCTCTGCGGACAGACTTGATATACCTGGACAGACTTGATATACCTGGACAGACTTGATATACCTGGACAGACTTGATATACCTGACCTTCAGTTATAAAACGGGGGCCTAAATACGGCTAACGTTGGAGGGAACCACCACATTTCTTTATAGTAAACAGGATAGTAATACAGTAAGAAGCATATTTTGCTTGTCCCTTAGCCTAAGATGTTCATACCGGTTAATTCAATATCAGGAATGTGGGCACCAGTTGTTCATTATATGACTATGGCATGTTTTCTTTTGTTTGATGCCACACTAAACCAGAAGTTGCCTAACCTTTATATGTCCCACACCATCTAAATAGATTATTTTGGGGGTAATTACTTTTTATTCCTGTTTTTGGGAGGTGAATGAACAAAGAAACAGCTATTTAAAAAAAAATAAAATATTCATGTGCGGGATAAATAACGTGTATAAATTTTACAGCTGTGGCGAAACTAATTATTTGTCGTTTTTTTTAATTATTTTCAATGTCCTACACAATCCAAAACTATGAGAATGGAGGGGTGGGGGAGCAGAGGGAAGGGAAGTTGTTGATTAATATCTAAATAGAGGCCAACCAATGATATTTTAAAAGGGTTAATTAGCATTAAAAAAAAAATGGCCCCAGTAACGGTGTCACTCAATGAAAAGGGGCTAAGCGATCATACCAGACAGTCCATGGAAAAGACGTTTTTTCCTAATCTTAAATAACCCCTTTTAAAAGCATGACCATTGACCTTTAAGCAATGTTCTATAAACGGCAGGTCTTCATACAGCAAGATACATCCAGAATGTATGCAGATCATTTGCATTTATAGGTTATCATTTGCATACATATTTTGGGGATTGCAAATTGGGAGTATTATGAAAAATGATGACTTTGGTTACTGCAGTGTCCTCAGAGGACCGACTGAACTTCTCAGACATCGCAAAACATCACTCACATACCACAAGTTCCAACCTGTCACACAGACACAAAACCATCTGCACTTTAACTGTCTTTAAAAATATGAGACTTGCCGTCTGTAACGCTCAATGACTTCTGTATAACTTGCAACCATTACATTACACAGTCTCTGCTGCAAAGTTAGCCATTCCGAACACTATCCTGCACCTAGCAGAAGCACAGGACCAATAAAGTAGTTATGTTTCATGTGAAAAGACGTATTCTATGGATGTGACCCTATAGAGCTGCAAGGCAGGAGACCGGCGCTAGCTATTTAATGGCTGAAAGTCGACTGAATTAGAGTGACCCCAGTATTGCTAGTTTAGTCATAATCATTGTATGGCTCAGGCACGTAAACATTAAAATCACGGCCACAGAATTACAAAGCACTGCAACAGATGTGCCCATCATCCATGACATCTCAGACCTTAAACCACTGCAGCTATAACTAGTAACCCTAACTTTACACTTCCAACGTAGCAGGACCGAAACTGGCAAAACTAGACAGATCTGTGAACAAATCTGCAGATACAATAAGGCACATTTTAAGAATTAAACCAATTAAATCCAATGTATTTTACCGGCACGGCAGCTTGCTTTCCAGCGGTGGCAAAAAGAGAAAAAAAAATGTGAAAAAGGCAGAGAAAACCAATAGAAAAAAAATAAATTATTCTTCACACAGAAACTAGTGACATCAGGGAATGAGACAAATATATAAAGTGACATTGTGAGCAGACATTTTGAGGGGTTATCCTAACGGCTATATCGAAAATCAAAGGGCTGAGCCAACTGGGTGGCTAAAGTAAACTTTAGGACGTATGCCTCATGAATGGCAAAATCATATGGCATATTTAAATACAGACTACACATAACACATGGGCATTGTGGCAAATCTGGAAAGAGCCCTCAAAGAAGTACTGACATTTTTAGTTAAAATTTAAATAAATTCAATTTCTGGCCTCCTACAAAGACATAAGAGGGGCTTTTGCACCACTTTACCCACAGCTACAAACCACAAGAGAATGACTACAGCTGACACATTGTAGCAACGCTTACATGAAAAAGAATAAATAACATAAAACGTGGCATTTCTACAGAACATATGGAGACGAACATTAAAAACAGACGTGTAATATTTTCAGACCACAGACTGACTTTTCCCTGTCACTAACAAGTCCCCATTCTCAGTCTATCGGTAATGTTACACGCACCACAGGGTCTCCAGGCTGAGCCTTTGACATACAACATACTTCACCGTCTGACTACTCACATCTCATAGCAAATCAACAAGGCCACGACAATACCCTGCATAAAGTTTATTACAAAATAGAGAGAATCATTGGCGACATAGTACAATGCCAGGCTTTAGGGCTACATACAAGGAAATATGCATAGAAGTTGGCAAGGGCACCATTTGTAAATTGTATACAAGTAGACTTTCCAGCAGAGGGGGTCTATTTTGCTGAGGATAATGCAGGGATGAAAATGTGAAGGTCATCTAAATCCAAAAATATAGGCAGGTAGGGAAAGAAATGGGTTTAAATGCCAATGCCAACTCACCCCAGCTCAGTTGCCTTCTTTGCTCTCACTTCATGGAAGCTCCTATAGAGCCGGCTGCCTTGGTTATTGTGCTGCATTGTTAGCTAGCACAGGCGCAGCAGGGAAGAAGGGAGGGGGTTGAGGGATGTGGTGATGGGAGGGGGGGGCAAGGCTGAATCCCTGCCAGTATCAGAGTGTGCTCATCTCGGCCTGTAGCGCCTGCCCCCCCCCCTCCGCTTCTATGATGTAAAGAGAAGCCCACGTCACATACACACACTGCAGCCTGAACTCCCCCCTGAGGGAGAATCCTTATCCTACCCTCATAATACCAAGTGCTTTCCCTTCTGTCACACAACAACAGAGGAGGGGGTGTCTTGGACCACATCAGTTACGGTTTCTCTGGTCAAGGTCAGACGTTTAACATGGATCTCCAACATAATCCTTCAAATCTCTAATACGATCTGTTACATTATTATATGCCCACGAAGATGATGGTTGTATAGAATCACTTCTGATCTCCCAATGAAACACCTCCTAGTACCATTATTCTATCTACTGGCAAATATTAACCATTTCACCATTCTTATGAGTCAAGCGTTGAATGCAGAAATCTTTAATTCGACGTATACACGTAAAACAAGATGCGAATATAATTCAAACATACACATGTAAATGTTTTAGGAGGTTCGCAGGACAGGCTAAATGAAAGATGAGGTAGTGATGATAGGGCAGACATTTTTGTGGACTTCCGGTCACTAATCCATTAAAGAACACTACAGTTAGGAGTCTTTTACAGGGGCGATTATCGTGGAGAATGTCGTAAGATTGAATAAAAATTTGCAGTCATGTCCAGCGATTGCAAGGTCAGAGAGGAATTGAATGTTTGCTGTTGCTCGATTCTTTTAGGAGCTAAAAAGTGATAATTTAATGGTGTTAGATCTCCTCGTGTAAACAGGCACCTGCTGGCCGGTACAAGACGAGACAGGAGGTGCGGAATTGTTGGCCAAGGCATGGTGACTGCTCAAAGGAGGAAATACAAGCAATCTCAAAAGTGATCGAGAATCCGAAAACACAGGATTATTGTATGTGTGTGTATATATATATATACACACACATACATATACACACACACACACACACACACGCACGTCCTTGGAATGTTAATTTGCTATATCGTCGATCAGCTGTCTTTTTTTTTTTTTTTTTTTACAAATTTATCTTCACATTTAAAAGGATCCTAAAGGCCCTTTTACAAAGGCAAAATGTCTTCCTAGTAAACGAGCGTTGATCGGCGCTCATTTGCTCCATTTAAACGCAGTAATGATTGGAATGTATAGGGGTGCACGATGGATAGTTCGTCCCCATACATTTGCATCTTGTCGGCAGCACAACCCGTTTACACGGGAAGATGTCCAGTCGACAATCTACCATTTTTCCACAGCCATAAAATATTTGATCAGCCGAGAAACGAGTGTTTGCTCGTTTGTCAGCGGATCCCTGCCCTGTTTACACAGGGCAATGATGAGAAACGATCGTTCGCCCAATCACTGACACGTGTAAAAGGGCTTTTATGATCACCCCAGCTGATAACAGGAAAAATAGACTGTATTCAACTATACTGAAAAAGCAGATAATACAGACTTTGGCCAGGTTAACATATCAGTTTTATGCGTTTGTGTTTATTCTTTTTACAGCTAAATCTAGGACACAAATTCTAACATAGTTTATACCGAGATATATTTATATATTGTTATCAAGGCCTTTAGTTTAGTGCCCCTTTAAATTCAATGATTATGGGAGCTTCACCCAGGTGATTAACTAGCCTGGGGACAATTTAGTTTTTTTTTGCCAGACCGATGAAGCCATCTCTACAACCTAAATATTTTCTTTCCTTATTTCAGAAAATTCACGAAACCCCAAAATTATCTAAAATTATTTAGAAATCATTTTATCATCAAAGCTGAGATTTCAAACAATAAAAACACATTTTCAGTGAGTTTATGTAAATTAGTCGCCGTGTTTAGGAGTAAGGGCAACAATTTTCAGATCGATTTTCTTTTCGTTGCCGAGAGCAAGTATATAATCCAGGCCGCCCGGTGTAATGAAGTACAGAAAGGTGTATGTTCCCTCTCTCATTATACACTACAAGATCTTGGACAGGTACTCCGATTTCAGCCTAGGGACATCACCCCCATTGCGGCTGTTGAACACAATAAACTAGTTTCTCCCTTATTGTTCTGGTGTACAGATCACAGCATGCCAGAAATTAAACAAAAAATTATTATGACCATTTTATACACAGATTAGCTTTTCTCAAATGACTGGGTTAAATAGGCTTCTGTTAACTGTAGAAAGCAGCTGTCATGTTTAATAAGACGTCAGTATATGGCACCATAGTAAAATTCTGTACTCTCCAAAGGTAACCTACCTTTCACTGTCACAACTCCGTAGCCTTTGCCAACACAGAGGTCAAAACAATGTCCACTTCACACTTTAAGTGAAGGGCAGAGCATTCACCTCACACATTTTGCCCTGCGGCCTGGCGCATACGAGCGACTGTACTCTTGGGCAGCAGCTGTGCTTAGGTTATGTAAGGCAATATACCCCTCCTCTTTCTTTACCTCCAACAGAGCCTAAAGGATTTATTATTACATATAGACATGTGGGGTCTCAGCTGTACATCTGGAGACTACCAATCCCATTGCACCTTGGCTTCGTATCCATGTGCTTCACAGTTAGAGCTTATATTAGGCAAACACACGTGAACGGTCACGCAGGCACTATTATTTCTGCTCACATGATGCGAACAAATATTTGCAAGAACACCTAATGTCTTAGAATGAAATAAAGAAATAAAAAAAACGTTTAAAAAAAAAACCCAAAACTGGATAATTAATTTTTATCCCATCCAAATGCACTTTACGCCACAAGCACTCTCAAGTATCACAATGTTAGATCATTACTACTACTATTCAGTCTAAGGGTATGTTCACACAGCAGCCTCCGTTATGTCTGAAATTACGGAGCTGTTTTCAGGAGAAAACTGCTCCGCAATTTCAGACGTAATGGCAAGTGCAGGCGCTTTTCGCTGCGTCCATTACGGACGT
Source organism: Rhinoderma darwinii (assembly GCF_050947455.1). Taxonomy (NCBI): domain Eukaryota; kingdom Metazoa; phylum Chordata; class Amphibia; order Anura; family Rhinodermatidae; genus Rhinoderma; species Rhinoderma darwinii. Next base: position 118,933,004 of record NC_134688.1, on the reverse strand, counting down.
AATTGGAGGTGTTTTTCCATGGTGTCAAAGGGAAACGGCTCCAATTACGTCTCAAGAAGTGACATGCATTTCTTTGACGCGGGCACAGTACATTGTAAAACCCATTCAAATGAATGGGCAGATGTGTGCCTAGGCTTTAGAGCCGTATTTTCGGACGTAATTCGGGGCTAAAACGGCCGAATTACGTCCGTAAATAGGGTGTGTGAACCCAGCCTAAGGGTATGTTCACACGGCTTATTTTCAGCCGTTTTTCAGGGCAGTAAACGCACCCGTAAAAATGGGTGAAAAAACGGAAGCTAAACGCCTTCAAACATATGCCCATTGATTTCAATGGGAAAAAAAGTGTTTCGTTCAGACGGGGCGTTTCTTTAAACAGCCGCTTGAAAGAAAATGGCGCATAAAAAAAGTCCCGTAAAAAGTGCACGCCACTACTGGAGTTGTTTTTTGTAGCAGTTTTTCATTGGGTCAATAGAAAAACATTTCCAAAACGCGCATTAAAATAACGTCTGAAAATCTGAGGCGGTTTTCTCTTGAAAACAGCTCTGTATTTTATAGCCGTTTTTCGTATGAACATACCCTCAAGATATGTTCACATGGCTTATTTTCAGCCGTTGTTCGGGCCGTAAACGCCCCAAAAAACGGCTAAAAAAACAGAAGCTGAACGCCTCCAAACATCTGTTCATTGATTTCAATGGGAAAAACTGCGTTTCTTTACGTGGCCGTTTGAAAAAAATTGCGCGGAAAATAACGCCCCGTAAAAATAAATGCATGTCACTTCTTGAATCATTTTTCATTGGGGCAATAGAAAAACAGCTCCAAAAACAATGCCTCCAAAAACGTTTGTATTTTAAAAAACGGCTGAAAATCAGAGGCGGTTTTCCCTTGAAAACATCTCCGTATTTTACAGCCGTTTTTTGTTTAGCGTGTGAACATACCTCTATGGTGATCATACACAATGCACATTTTACCAATATGATCGAATGCCCCATTTTTGAAGGATTGTCCAGAGAATCCGACCTCTAAGGACGGCCGAAAAATCGGAAGCAGAACGCCTCCAAACATCTGCCCTTTGATTTCAAATGGAAAAACGGCGACGAAAAAGAAGAAGTGCAGGTCACTTCTTGGGACGTTTTTGGAGCAGTTTTTCATAGACTATTGAAAACCGCTCAAAAAACGGACGTAAAAAGGCAGCGAAAATCGAGAGTGGCTTCAAAAACCATCTGAAAATCAGAAGCTGTTTTCCCTTGAAAACAGCTCCGTATTTTCAGACGTTTTTGACTCAGCGTGTGAACATACATACCCCTATTGTCCCACAAATAGGGATTCTAAATCCGGGAGGTATGCGTACATTGACACGGGTGTCAGTTTAAGAGAGGTCTACATAACCAATTCAATACAATTGAATGCTGCTTGTGACTTACTTTTCTTACTCACGTCCAGTTTGTTTTTTAAACTAGTCTGTGTCAGCGATCAGGAATGGGTCAGGCTTCTGGAGAGGAGCTCTTTAAAGGGGTATTCCAGCCAAAAAACATTTATCACCAAGCCACTGGATAGTTGATAAATGTTAGATCGGGAACCCCAAAATTAATAGAACAGTGGGATATCGGCCCCCTGTTCTATTCAGCAAAACTACCACTGTAAGGAGCAGTGTGAACGGAGTGGTGACCGTGCATACTGCATTGGATTCCATACTACTCCGAAGTCCAAACTAAAGAGCCGTACAGTTTCTATGCACTGCCATACAAGCTGAGAGTACCGGGCTCTGCAGTGTGTATGGGCCCTAAATGATACTGAGCAGCAGTTGTAGTACAATTCCAATGGACAAAACGTGTGATCGCAACAAATATAGAGCAGACCACCAGACAGACCTATTTAAATATTTGCAGGTATCTTGATGGGGGGGGGGGGGGGGGGCGGAGAATAGCATATGCTCAATGCAGGTAAAAATGGCCTGCTGACAAGGAAACTGGCGTCAATATTACCTAACCAGACACTACAAGAAATAACAGCAGGATGCGGATAGTCATGGTACCGTCCAACGATTCTTATCTGATGCTTGTTTAATTACCAATATATGTATTATACATCTAGACATACACATCACATGTTCCAACTGAATAACAAACCGAGATCTTGAAAACCATGAGGAATTCATACAGAAAGCAAATTGAAAAATTGGATAATTTAATTATACAAAAATAAACATTAAATTTACTGAAACAAACAAAACTAAGGCTGGGTTCACACAGAGTTGTTTTTGCAGGCAGAAAATCTGCCTCAAAATTCCGTTTGGAATTTTAAGGCAGATTTTGCTCTGCTTGCATGTCAATTTTTGCAGTGTTCTTTGCCCGCGGCCATTGAGAACCGCGGGCAAAAAACACAGCGAAATACGCTTTCTCTGCCTCCCATTGATGTCAATGGGAGGTCAGAGACGTAAACGCCTGTAGATAGGGCATGTCCCTTTTTCCCGCTCGAGGGAAAAAAACACCTCTGCATCCCATTGAAATCAATGGAAGGCACTTTGAAGTTTTTTGGCACGTTTTCTGACACGGTTTCCGCGTAAAAAAAAACTCTGTGTGAACTGACCCTTAGCCCTTATTCACACGACAGGGTTTCCCGGCCGGGTGACGGCCGTTCATAAATCGTCCGTCACCCGGCTGCATTAGAAACAGTAGACCCCTAATGGGGCTATTCACACGACCGATGCAACCTGCAGGGGGCTGGGTGGCATCACCTGCAGGGGGCTGGGTGGCATCACCAGCAGGGGGCTAGGTGGCATCACCAGCAGGGGGCTGGGTGGCATCACCAACAGGGAGCAGGGTGGCATCACCTACAAGGGGCAGGGTGGCATCACCTACAAGGGGCAGGGTGGCATCACCTACAAGGGGCAGGGTGGCATCACCGACAAGGGGCAGGGTGGCATCACCAACAAGGGGCAGGGTGGCATCACCAACAGGGGGGCTGGGTGGCATTACCAACAGGGGGGCTGGGTGGCATTACCAACAGGGGGGCTGGGTGGCATTACCAACAGGGGGGCTGGGTGGCATTACCAACAGGGGGGCTGGGTGGCATTACCAACAGGGGGGCTGGGTGGCATTACCAACAGGGGGCTGGGTGGCATTACCAACAGGGGGCTGGGTGGCATTACCTACAAGGGGCTGGATAGCATTACCTACAGGGGGCTGGGTGGCATTATCTACAAAGGGCTGTGTGTGGCAACAAATGTAAATGAAATTCATCTGATTTTAAAACGGACAGGGAAAAAAACGGATGCAAAACGGGTCAAAATCGGCCGTTAAAAACGGCAACACGGAACGGAATCGGAACGGATGCAAACCGGCCGGGAAAAACGGCCCAAAACGGCCGATTTTATCGGCCGATACTCGGACCCTGTCGTGTGAATGAGGTGTTAGGCGGGATTCACACGACCGGGTCGTTCCCGAGCCCGAGTGTCGGCCGGTAAAATCGGCCATTTTGCTCGGCCGGTTTGCATTAAGTTTTGCATCCGTGCCGGGCAGATCCGGACAGTGACATCAGCGGCAACTCCTGAAGGGGAATCCCCATGTGTTCGGGGATTCCGCTTCAGGAGTTTCCCCTGATGTCACTGCCCAGATATGGACAGAGACATCAAGCGCTGTCCAGGAGCGGAATCCCCAAAAACACGGTGATTCCGCTCCTTCAAGGAGCTAAAGTGCGGCTAGCACATAACAGAGCGGGGACATACCTGCCCGCTCTGCTATAGTGGCGTCGCTACAGTAGTAGCAGCCGCAGCAGCAGCAGCTGCAGCTGCTAGTGGCGCCATCAAACGTGTCGCCGTGCCAGGGTGCTTTTCAAGCAGGGGAAGGGAGCCAGCGCAGCGCTCCCTTCCACCTGCTGTACACCCCGGCCCTGCCACACAGTGTACAGCGATGCCATTCGTCAGAATGGCATCAACTCCTCCTCCTCACATGCACTCTGCGCTGTGAGGAGGAGGAGATAGAGCGCAAGCTCCGGAAAACCCGGCCATCACTCGGGACACATCCCGGTGATGGCCGTGTATTACCCGGCCCCATAGACTTCTATGGGAGCCGGGCGGCCGGGTACCCGGGCGAAGATAGAGCATGTCCTATTTTTTGGCCGTCAAAAAAAATCGGTCGTGTAAATAGCCCCATTAGGGGTCTATTATTTCTGACCTGGCTGTGTCCATTTGCAAGTATGGCCTTTTTCTGTGTCTATTATTCCTAATGCAGCCGGGTGCCGGCCGATTTATGAACGGCCGGCACACGGCCGGGAAACCCTGCCGTGTGAATGAGGCCTTACACTTCTGGCTGCTGGAGATTTATATAATGGCTTGGGAAATGTTCAAACGTTACTCAAATGTGAAATCTCAGAACAAGTTACTTTATATTGTTACTGGCCAGGTTCATCCTTTCATGGGTCTAACGTTGCAATGAACACATTCAACAGAGTGACGCGCCGTTTCACAACAGTGGTATCGTTGTAAAATGTCTTGAGGATAATACGTTTATTTTGCTTCAGTGGCCTGAACGGTCCTCACGTCCCAAACCCTACTGAGCATATGTGGGATTTAGTAGCATTGGCCATCTTCTGTGGCCGCAACTAGCTAGTGTCCTTTTGTTATACGATCTGCTCCATATGTCAGGAAAACTCTTCAAGCATTTGGGTGCATCGAATAAAACTACTAACTCAGAATACCTATAAATATATATCACATACAACAGTTACAAAAAAAACAAACTACTGTATTTCAATAAGGGACCAGATTAGACCAATTTAACTTCTTCAAACAACGCAGTTATTTTCGGACACATAAGGAAACATCTATATTAAAAAGAGGAAGCGTGTTATTATGAGCACAAAACCATTAGGCAATAGCGCAGTGAAACCAGAATGTAAAGTGCAGGATGCATGTATGTGGTTCTTTTTATTTTTTTTCTTTGAACGGAAGTTAAAAGCAAAATAGGGTTACTATTGTCTGCCTACATCCGCTCCATGAAGACATCCTTTGTGTTACAATGGCGCAAGAGTGGTAACTACAGAATGAACATGAGGTTTTATTTTACAAACCTTCATTGAAACATTGTAAGGCTGGATTTACACGAGCGTGTGCGTTTTGCACACGCAAAAAATGCTGCGTTTTGCGCACACAAAAGGCACTTAACAGCTCTGTGTGTCATCACCATATGATGCGTGGCTGCGTGATTTTCGCACAGCCGCCATCATTATGACACTCTGTATGTTTGTAAACAGAAAAGCACGTGGTGCTTTTCTGTTTTCATTCATAGTTTTGACTGCTGTTGCGCGAATCTCGTGCGACACACGGAAGTGCTTCCGTGTTCTGCGCGTGATTTTTCACGCACCCATTGACTTCAATGGGTGCGTGATGCGCGGAAAATGCACGAATATAGGACATGTCGTGCGTTTCACGCGGCGGACTCTCGCTGCGTAAAAATCACGGACTGTCTGCACGGCCCCATAGACTAACATACACTACCGTTCAAAAGTTTGGGGTCACCCAGACAATTTTGTGTTTTCCATGAAAACGCACACTTATATTTATCAAATGAGTTGAAAAATGACTAGAAAATATAGTCAAGACATTGACAAGGTTAGAAATAATGATTTTTATTTGAAATAATAATTTTCTCCTTCAAACTTTGCTTTCGTCAAAGAATGCTCCCTTTGCAGCAATTACAGCATTGCAGACCTTTGGCATTCTAGCTGTTAATTTGCTGAGGTAATCGGGAGAAATTTCACCCCATGCTCCCAGAAGGCCCTCCCACAAGTTGGATTGGCTTGATGGGCACTTCTTGCGTACCATACGGTCAAGCTGCTCCCACAACAGCTCTATGGGGTTGAGATCTGGTGACTGCGCGGGCCACTCCATTACAGATAGAATACCAGCTGCCTGCTTCTTCCCTAAATAGTTCTTGCATAATTTGGAGGTGTGCTTTGGGTCATTGTCCTGTTGTAGGATGAAATTGGCTCCAATCAAGCGCTGTCCACAGGGTATAGCATGGCATTGCAAAATGGAGTGATAGCCTTCCTTATTCAAAATCCCTTTTACCTTGTACAAATCTCCCACTTTACCAGCACCAAAGCAACCCCAGACCATCACATTACCTCCACCATGCTTGACAGATGGCGTCAGGCACTCTTCCAGCATCTTTTCAGTTGTTCTGAGTCTCACAAATGTTCTTCTGTGTGATCCAAACACCTCAAATTTCGATTCGTCTGTCCATAACACTTTTTTCCAATCTTCCTCTGTCCAATGTCTGTGTGCTTTTGCCCATATTAATATTTTCCTTTTATTAGCCAGTCTCAGATATGGCTTTTTCTTTGCCACTCTGCCCTGAAGGCCAGCATCCCAGAGTCGCCTCTTCACTGTAGACGTCGACACTGGCGTTTTGTGGGTACTATTTAATGAAGCTGCCAGTTGAGGACCTGTGAGGCGTCTATTTCTCAAACTCGAGACTCTAATGTACTTGTCTTGTTGCTCAGTTGTGCAGCGGGGCCTCCCACTTCTCTTTGTACTCTGGTTTGAGCCTGTCTGTGCTGTCCTCTGAAGGGAGTAGTACACACCATTGTAGGAAATCTTCAGTTTCTTGGCAATTTCTCGCATGGAATAGCCTTCATTTCTAAGAACAAGAATAGACTGTCGAGTTTCACATGAAAGCTCTCTTTTTCTAGCCATTTTGAGATTTTAATCGAACCCACAAATGTAATGCTCCAGATTCTCAACTAGCTCAAAGGAAGGTCAGTTTTATAGCTCCTCTAAATAGCAAAACTGTTTACAGCGGTGCGAACATAATTGCACAAGGGTTTTCAAGTGTTTTCTAATCATCCATTAGCCTTCTAACACAGTTAGCAAACACAATGTACCATTAGAACACTGGAGTGATGGTTGCTGGAAATGGGCCTCTATACACCTATGTAGATATTGCATTAAAAACCAGACGTTTGCAGCTAGAATAGTCATTTAGCACATTAACAATGTATAGAGTGTATTTCTGATTAATTTAATGTTATCTTCATTGAAAAAAACTGTGCTTTTCTTGCAAAAATAAGGAAATTTCTAAGTAACCCTAAACTTTTGAACGGTAGTGTAGGTCCGTGCAAGGCGCGTGAAAATCACGCATGTTGCACGGACGTATTACACGTTCGTGTAAATAAGCCCTAAGGCTGGGTTCACACTGAGTTTTTGCAGGCGGAAATTCTGCCTCAAAATTCCATTTGGAAGTTTGAGGCAGATTTTAGTCTCCCTGCACGCCGATCTTCGCTGCGTTTTTCGCCTGTGGCCATTGAGCGCCGTGGGCATAAAACTCAGCGAAATACACTTTCTCTGCCTCCCATTGATGTCAATGGAAGGTCAGAGGCGTAAACGCCCGAAGATAGGGCATATCCCTTCTTTCTCCCACGAGACGGTTTTTCCTGCTCGCGTGAAAAAGTGGCCTCCGATTGAAATCCATGGAAGGCATTTTCGGGCCGTTCTCGACGAGTTTTGCGGCGTGGTTTCCGCGTCAAAAAACTCAGTGTGAACCCAGCCTAATACCTTCTCACTGAACAGGTCTACACAACCTGCATTTGCAGTGTACATTTGGTGTATGTACTGGGATATGGTCCCAGCACATATGATAAACGTGTCCACAGACCACTACGGGCCTGACGGAAGGCAAGAGAGTGTCCTTTTAGCATCTGCTGGACTGGTATACATTTGTTTCCCCTATATAGGAAAGTACAGCCTGTTGATATTTCCTATGCAGATAAGCACTGCAATAAACTTATACTGCGCGGCACTCGAGAATCTGTGTTTAGATGGAAATGCTCTTTAAATAATTTGGCAACTTTCTTTGTGGATACTTTGGAAAGACAAAAGGTGGACATGCTGGTTCATGACATTAGACCGTATAGTGATTTACATAGCCCAGATCCTTATAAGTGTGCCCACACCAGAATATTAACACCCCATCTCAATATCACTATTCAATTGTGGGGGCAAATAAAATCTAGAATTAAACCCCAAAAACAGATTGGGCCTAGTATGAAATCCAGTGTAGACAATAATGGAGATGTCATCAATAACAACCAATAAGATCACTTCTCTCATTGTCTAGTACGCCCTGAAAAAACGTCAGCTAGCGTCAGAGTGGCTGGTATTAGCAATGCCTTCATTTCTTTTTGCTTTTACACGGGTTCAACCATCTCTAAAGTTTTCATATGACAGCTAAAACGATATAAAAAAATTCATATAATTGTTCTTTCATTTTCCAGATATCTTCGTCACATAAGCCTGGGTTGTTTTACATAAAGTAATTACTTAGCGATTATTAGCTAAACACTACAGGAAGAACAAGTACTAGATCAGATGTACCTAGATCCCTGTGTAAAATTAATTAGCGGTAGAAATATGCCGACTTTCTGATCATTCAAGAATGCCAATTATGCAGATTACAATGTTTTTGGCGAATCACACGGGACAAATGAAGTTTAAAATCGCTGTCCCCGTGGAGCAAGCACCTTTGTAACAAGCAGCGATGTAAACATTTAGACACTTATTCCTACTGGCAGCGCATGCAGTATTTAGGAGGAAGTTAACAAATCGCCTCCCAAAAAATTATTCTTCAGAATTCTGTAATATCTTTGCAACAATTTAGACAAACCACATAAACCCTATTTGTTATCAAAATTCTACCCAATTAAAAGGAAGAGACTAAAAACATTTAGATGAAGGCTTTTTACCCCCCCCCCCCCCCAGAGGAAGTTGCATTGTGACCGTCATTTAACCGCAATCTTAACGCATGTAGCCGCAGTCTAAAAAGGCATTTTTCCTAAAGATTTAATAAGTCAACAATAAATATAAGACCGAGGTTCCCATATATGGCCCCATTCTCCTGTAAAAATCTGTAAGGAAGAAAAAATAAAAAATATTTGCATGCATGCAACATTATATGTGGTATTATAGAGGTATTTTCTTCTAGGAGTACTGAATCTAGGGGAGGACATGCTGCCTAGGGGCACCCCAAGCCACTCTATACGTCGCTGTACAGGTACTCCGCGGTGTCTTCTGTCCATTTGTTAAAAAAACCTATACAGAGGTTCCTTAGTGATTTCCATTTCTCAGAAAGCTGTATGATGTGGCCATTGCCACTCTTTTAGAAGATATGTCCCAGGTTTCTCAGGCCACAAAATGTCAAATCTGCTTAAGACCCTTTTACACGGGCCAATGATAAGGAGAATGAGCGTTCGTACGGGCACATCCCCATATGTAAACTGGGAGATGTGCGGTGCAAATACATGGTGACGAATGATGGTAGTAACGATTGTTCGTCCCCACAATTAACGATCATTGCTCCGTGTGAATGGAGCAAACTATCACTGATCGACAAGCTGTATTGTCTATTGGCACTCATAAGAGGTGGTTAAACACGGGTGATATCTGCCCGTGTAAAACCACCTTTAGTTATGCAGAGAAATGAGAGCAGGGCACATCACCGCATACCTAGGAAGATTTTCTATTTAGTGGTCAGCCAGTTTTCACTGAAATAGATACAAGAATAGAGGATTATATTCTTATGGGTAACGCGTAACAGAATATATTGCCAATTTTGTATCTATTCTATATAAGTTTTTGCATCTAATAATTCATTAAATGTCATTTTTCATTTCCAGTGTTGATAAATCGAATATAAAAAAAAACCACTGTAAACATCTCTGCCATTAAATATATGGAGAGAGGAGATGCACGTCCAAGTACACGTGCGTAATTTAGCAATATACAGAACCAAAACCTGCAATGAACTGCAGGGAAGCAGCAAAGCTGAGCTGCATTGCGTGTCTTCATTGACTGTATTGTTCTCTTCACTCAGGCATTTACAATTAATAGGGACTTCCCACAGCCAGGGTGAGGCATATACAGGGGGTAGGAGACCAGAACATTGCCAACATCAGCTATTTTTAGCAGCGAAGGACCTTTTCTTTTTTAAGAAATCAGTCTCGTAGGCCATGTAAATAAACAATCTGCACGGATTAAACTTTTCATTGTGCATTTGTCCTTTGTTCACATCTCAGTTCTTGTCCACCCCATCTCTTCATTATGCTGCAGTGTGGGGCTTTGAGGTGAACCTTAAAAAATAAAGATCTTTATTTTTAGTACCTTTACATGCATATCATAAAACCCTTTTACAAAAAAGTGGCTATCTTAATATCGGAATCCCGGCCTTGGTTTAGAACAGAAGCCACGGCACAGTGCTGAATCCATCATAAGACTGATACCAACGGCGACTGACAGACCCCCCCAGAATTAGGCTGCGCTCAATTCAACGAGAAAACCGGAAGTGCTAGATCGGTTGCATGATGGAAACCAACAGATGGAAACCGAACAGTACCCATTGACTTTAAAGAGTTCTGTCAGGTTTCGGTCGTGGTTTCCGTCATTTTTCCGTAAAAAATAGTGCCGCATACTGTGCTACTTTGTCCAGTAAAAAGGATGGAATCTGTAATGGAGGCTCCTAATGCAGATGTGAACAAAACCTCAGGTCTGTCAGGTTCAGTCATGGCACCTGAACAGACCTGAGCATCTGACTGCTGCTGTAATTTACCACGGTGGCAAAAATGCTGCACAGCAGCATGTGGATAAACTCTAGTAGTATAAGATGCAAATCCAAAGTCTCACTCTCAGGGCCGGCCTTAGGGGTGTGCGACCTGTCCGAGTGAACAGGGCACTGCACCCTCCCAGCATGTAAGGGGCACCACTGGGTTTTGCATCTGCTCTGTCTTCTGCTCTTGGTTACAAACAAGAGCAGAGGCAGCAAGAGAAAGGGTATGTGCACACGATAGCAGGCATTTACGTCTGAAATGACAGACCGTTTTCAGGAGAAAACAGCTGCCTCGTTTCAGACGTAAATGCTCCTCCTCGCATTTTGCGAGGCTTCTCTGACAGCTGTAAATTTTGAGCTGCTCTTCATTGAGTTCAATGAAGAACGGCTCAAATTACGTCTGAAAGAAGTGTCCTGCACTTCTTTTGACGAGGCTGTATTTTTACGCGTCGTCGTTTGACAGCTGTCAAACGACGACACGTAAATGACAGCTTGTCTGCACAGTACGTCGGCAAACCCATTCAAATGAATGGGCAGATGTTTGTCGACGTATTGTAGCCCTATTTTCAGACGTAAAACGAGGCATAATACGCCTCGTTTATGTCTGAAAATAGGTTGTGTGAACCCAGCCAAAAGGAGGAAGCTCCACTCACAGCCCGCCCTTGCAAGAAACCTGTGAGCCTGTCAGCAAGGAGAGATGGTAAGTGCCTATGTGCGTATATGTGTCCGTGTATAGAAGTCTCAGTGTTTGTATGCGCAATTGTTCCAGTATGTGTGTATATGTGCCTGTGTGTCTACATACAGTAGGTTTCGAATTGTGTGTGTATATATATATATATATATATATATACACACACACATATACACACTACCGTTCAAAAGTTTAGGGTCACTTAGAAATTTCCTTATTTTTGAAAGAAAAGCACAGTTTTTTTTCAATGAAAATAACATTAAGGCCTGATTTACAAAATGCGCAAAAGGCACTTAACAGCTGCGTGTGTCATCAGTGTATGATGCGCGGCTGCAAGATTTTCTCGCAGCCGCCATCATTTTGACACTCCGTTTGGATGTTTGTAAACAGAAAAGCACGTGGTGCTTTTCGGTTTACATTCAGAGTTTGACAGCTGTTGCGCGAACCACGCAGTTCGCACGGAATTGCTTCCGTGCGGCATGTGTGGTTTTCACGGACACCCATTGACTTCAATGGGTGCGTGATGCGCGAAAAATGGGGAAATATAGAACATGTCGTGAGTTTTACGCAGCGCACTCACGCTGCGCAAAACTCACGGACTGTCTGCACTGCCCCATAGAGTAATATAGGTGCGTACGACACACGTGAAAAGCAAGCGCGTATATTACGCTCGTCTAAATGATGCCTGACAATGTTTAGAGTGTATTTCTGATTCATTTAATGTGCTAAATGACTATTCTAGCTGCAAAGGTCTGGTTTTTAATGTAATATCTACATAGGTGTATAGAGATCCATTTCCAGCAACCATCACTCCAGTGTTCTAATGGTACATTGTGTTTGCGAACTGTGTTAGAAGGCTTATGGATGATTAGAAAACACTTGAAAACCCTTGTGCAATTATGTTAGCACTGCTGTAAACAGTTTTGCTGTTTAGAGGAGATATAAAACTGACCTTCCTTTGAGCTAGTTGAGAATCTGGAGCATTACATTTGTGGGTTCGATTAAAATCTCAAAATGGCTAGAAAAAGAGAGCTTTCATGTGAAACTCGACAGTCTATTCTTGTTCTTAGAAATTAAGGCTATTCCATGCGAGAAATTGCCAAGAAACTGAAGATTTCCTACAACGGTGTGTACTACTCCCTTCAGAGGACAGCACAAACAGGCTCTAACCAGAGTACAAAGAGAAGTGGGAGGCCCCGCTGCACAACTGAGCAACAAGACAAGTACATTAGAGTCTCTAGTTTGAGAAATAGACGCCTCACAGGTCCTCAACTGGCATCTTCATTAAATAGTACCCGCAAAATGCCAGTGTCAACGTCTACAGTGAAGAGGCGACTCTGGGATGCTGGCCTTCAGGGCAGAGTGGCAAAGAAAAAGCCATATATGAGACTGGCTAATAAAAGGAAAAGATTAATATGGGCAAAAGCACACAGACATTGGACAGAGGAAGATTGGAAAAAAGTGTTCTGGACAGACGAATCGAAGTTTGAGGTGTTTGGATCACACAGAAGAACATTTGTGAGACGCAGAACAACTGAAAAGATGCTGGAAGAGTGCCTGACACCATCTGTCAAGCATGGTGGAGGTAATGTGATGGTCTGGGGTTGCTTTGGTGCTGGTAAAGTGGGAGATTTGTACAAGGTAAAAGGGATTTTGAATAAGGAAGGCTATCACTCCATTTTGCAAAGCCATGCCATACCCTGTGGACAGCGCTTGATTGGAGCCAATTTCATCCTACAACAGGACAATGACCCAAAGCACACCTCCAAATTATGCAAGAACTATTTAGGGAAGAAGCAGGCAGCTGGTATTCTATCTGTAATGGAGTGGCCAGCGCAGTCACCAGATCTCAACCCCATAGAGCTGTTGTGGGAGCAGCTTGACCGTATGGTAGGCAAGAATTGCCCATCAAGCCAATCCAACTTGTGGGAGGGCCTTCTGGAAGCATGGGGTGAAATTTCTCCCGATTACCTCAGCAAATTAACAGCTAGAATGCCAAAGGTCTGCAATGCTGTAATTGCTGCAAATGGAGCATTCTTTGACGAAAGCAAAGTTTGAAGGAGAAAATTATTATTTCAAATAAAAATCATTATTTCTAACCTTGTCAATGTATTGACTATATTTTCTAGTCATTTTGCAACTGATTTGATAAATATAAGCGTGAGTTTTCATGGAAAACACAAAATTGTCTGGGTGACCCCAAACTTTCGAACGGTAGTGTGTGTATGTGTATGTGTATATATATATATATATATATATATATATATATATATATATATATATATATCCGTGTGTGTGTGTGTGTGTGTGTGTGTGTGTGTTTATATGTGCCGGCAGGGCCGCCATCAGGGCAGTACTACTAATGCTGCCGTGAAGGGCTCGGCCACAATGACGAAAGAAGAGGCCAGCCCACTTCTCAGCTACTTTACACATTTGAATGAGGTCCCCAGCGTTAGTCACTTGGAGAAAGGAACGTACCCTGCAATGTAATAGGGCCCGTTCTTTACTCTGAAGTACCTAACACTGGGGCCCTGAGAGGACTCACATTAGAGGAAGATGCAGCATGAGAAGCAGAACAGAAGCTCCGTGTGGAGAGATCCCACCCACCAGACACGTCCTTCTCTACACAGCTGACTGGACCTGCAGGCTGGTGAGTGTCCCCCCCCCCCCCCTCTCCATCCTGCTTCCCTTTCCTACTGACCCCACATGTAGAATATATAAAGTATGTTAAAATGTTTTATTTTTTTCTGCCGTGATTTTCGCAATCGCGGCAAGAATGGAGTCGTTTTGCCACGATTATATAAAACGCACAGCAAAACCATGTGATTTTTGTGAAATACACAATGTGAAATACAAATACACCATGTGAAATACAAAAATTGCATTTAAAAAAAAAAAAAGATACAAAACATGAAAAAATAGTGCTGTTAGGCTATATTCTCACGCACTGTGAGAATATAGCCTAACCGCACTATTTTTTCATGTTTTGTATCTTTTTTTTTTAATGCAATTTTTGCCGAGATTTTGCAAAAATTGTGGCAAAAAAATGGGATTTGACCGCACTGTGTAACTAAACTAAGTGTCAAAATAGAGATTTTGCTGATACCCTCACTTCTTTATATATACAAAGTGAGTTTTGGGGAACTACAACGGTGTAACTAGACTAAGGCCTTATTCAGACGGCCATGTTTGGTCCGTGATATACGGAGCGTGTATCGGCCGTATTTCCCAGGCCGACCACAATTCAGGGAGCCGGACTCCTAGCATCATAGTTATCAATGCTGCAAGGAGTCCCCGCCTCTCCGCCTAAATACTGCCCCATACTGTAATGATGCTTTCAGTATGGGACCGGGGACAGTATTCCCACGGGAAGAGAGGGACTCCTATGATTATAGATAACACTGATGCTAGAAACATGGCTCCCTGAACTGTGGTTGGTCCGGGAAATATGGCCAATACACAGTCCGTATATCACAAACCGAACATGGACGTCTGAATAAGGCCGCTTGTCTCCTATTTTTGGTGCGGATTGCGCACTGAAAATTCACTACAAATTACAATATAAGGCTATATTCAGACGAACGTGTGTGAAATCAGCCGTGAATAACTGCTGTTTTTGACGGCCGATTTGCATCCGTGCGGGAGCCGTTTTCACAGATCAATCATAGACTTCCGCCTATTGAGGGATCCGTGACAATGGACAATAGGACGTCCTATTTTTTGTACAGGCCCTTCACACGGTCCGTTAAAACAACGACCGTGTGAACAGCCCCATAGAAATACAAGCAGCCGTGTGACGGCCATTAAAAAAAACTTTTAAACACGGACGATTAACACGTTAGTCTGAATACGCCCTAACTCACGTGAATGGGGTTTTCAAAACCCCAAGCACGTGCACAGAAAAAGAATCTGCATGGAATTTAGGACGTGCTGCTGATTTTTAAATCAGCTGCATGCCTACTATGTTGTAGAACTGTAACATATTTCAGACTTGACAATGTAAAGGGTTAATTTGCTGTATATCCCTAGCAAAATCTGTAAGGCTACACGCACACTGAGAAATTTGGTACACAAAATCTGCATCAAAACCGTAGGTAATTCCACAGGTAAAATCTGCACCTAAGGCCGGGTTTACACGAGCGTGTGCGTTTTGCGTGCGCAAAAGGCACTTAACAGCTCCGTGTGTCATCACCATACGATGCGTGGCTGCGTGATTTTCGCGCAGCCGCCATCATTATGACATGTGGTGCTTTTCTGTTTTCATTCATCCTTTTCAGTGCTGTTGCCCGAATCACGCTTGTCCCATGGAACTGCTTCCGTGCGACATGCATGGTTTTCACGCACTCATTGACTTCAATGGATGCGTGATGCGCGAACAACGCACAAATATAGGACATGTCGTGAGTTTTTCGCAGCGGACTCACGCTGCGCAAAACTCACGGACTGTCTGCACTGCCCCATAGACTAACATAGGTCCGTACAACACGCGTGAAAATCACACGCGTTGCACGGACGTAATACACGTTCGTGTAAACAAGCCCTAATAGTGCATTTTTTATACGTTTTTAGGTGCGGTTTTTACATTTTGATGAGGAAATAGGTGCAGATTTTATGCTGCAGATTTTTTTTTAAACTAGTCAGAAACAATTGGCAAGCGGAAACGCAAGATAAATTGACATGTAGCATATTTTCAAATACGCACCGCAGGTACATTTTTGTGCAGAAAAAATCTGCGACATGTAGATGAGATTTCTTGATCTCATTTACTTTGCTGGTCCTGTATTACACTGCGAATTTGCCTCACGAAAATACCCGCGACATATTTGCATGTAATAAGTATCGTGTGCATTTGGCCTAACAGAGTTTTTTTTAAACTTCCCCTAAGGCCCCGTTCACACATGTTGGATTTGATACAAATTCCGATGACATGCCGATGATTCTGCATCCCATGCATACGAGGTTTCCGCAACCCAGTTCACATGCTATGAAAAATTTTCCACGTGTATTTTTGTACGCACCATGAAAAGAAATCCACCACAGCAATAAGTAGCATGCTAATTATTTTGCATGGAAAAGCCGAGGATGAGAAACTTTGAATGACAATGGGACTTAGGCCTTGTTCACACAGTTTTTTGCAGGCAGAAAAATCTGCCTCGAAATTCCTTCAGGCTTTCTCTGCCTCCCATTGATGTCAATGGGAGGTCAGAGACGGAAATGCCCGAAGAAAGGGCATGTTGCCTTTTTCCCACGAGCATTTGTTTTCCGCTTGCGGGAAAAAAAAAAAACACCCTTCGCCTCTCATTGAAATCAACAGGAGGCGATTTCGGACTGTTTTTGCTAAAAAATGCGGCAAAAAACTGTTTGTGAACAGGGCCTTATTCTCGTGCGGTTCTGCTACACATCTGCATCTGAACTAAAAAGTAAAGCCTCAGATTTTTGCTGTGGAATAACACATTGAACTTTAATGGCAACGTAAGAACGGAGCATTAGTTCTCCTTACATCCTCAGAAGTGCTTCCTCCTCCCTGATGGCTCCCTTCACATCATGTTGTTGCCCTAAGTTTATCGAATACGTCAGGAAATCTCGTAACGTACACTATAAACAAAATAGACGATAATTCATAGGTATCCATTATGTCCTTTTATCCTACTTCGGGCTGGTATACGTCGGTAGACCTTATTTTTGAAGGATAGCATAGCGTAGTAGACCTGGCTATTTCATCCTGAGAGATTCCACAAAAAACGTATACCGCTCCTGACATTAGTATGTGGACAGTGATGTCAGGAGCTTCCCAATGCCGGAGTCCCCAGGCAGAGCATCACAAGTGCTCTACCCGTGGACATGGTCCCTGGGAAAGCTCCTGACATCACTGTCCATATACGTAAAGTGATGTCAGGGGATTCTCCCGGGCCGGAATACCTGGCCAGAGCATTGCCGACGCTCCGGCCTTGTACTCAGGCTTTGCAAAGCTTCTGACGTCACTTTACGTACATGGACATCAGGAACAGCGCCATAGTCCCTGGGTAGAGCGCTAGTAGAAGGCTCCAGACGTCATTGCCATTCATGGACAGTGACTTCAGGAGTTTCCCCTTGGCCATTCCCCGGGTGACGTATCCCACTGTATGCCATACAGTGGGATACAATTTGGCTAAATAAATCAAAACACAGAGCATTAACCGGTCACTGTCTGCACCATGGTTTCCTTCAGTGTAGTTCACATCAGCACCAAAATCAGTTAATGCGTATAACGTACAAACGTGGTGGATATATATATATTTGCCTGTGTCTCTAAATATCTGCCTTTATGTATATACAGAATATATGTTCCAGTATGTGCATGTCTCTAATTGTGGTTAATTTTTGGGCAGCAATAGAGAGTCCCGCACCGGGCGCCATCCAACTGAAGGAGTGGCCTGCTCACTCCAAATCACATATGTACAAATAGATGTAATCTTTTTATTGAAATGTGAAGTCTGCTTGCCATTTTAAAAGTAACATGGATGAGGCAAGCAAGCAACAAAATGACCCCTCTCACCAACACTGAATTTTCTACATGACAGTTCCTAACAATGAAAAGAATACGTCGTTTCCTCTGGGCCCACGTGCCACAAGACTCCTAACACATTGATTTTTAACGACACAAAGAATCCCCCATTGTCAGAGGGTTAATAATACACCTGAAACTCTGACAGATGCCACATAAGAAGCAGACGTCTGTCTCCTGCAGAAGAGGTGTGAAGAAAACCTGTCCAGTCAATAAACATACAGAAGAATGTCTGATGTGAACAGCCCCCTCTTAAAGAAACAGGAAATGGGCCAGGAAAGGCCACCCCATCAGTGGCTGTAATCAGACAGGGACAGGAAGTGAGGTGCAGTCTACTGAGGAAATGGGAGCCAGGAGCACCATCAAACTCTTCCTCCATTATGAATGCCACAGAAAACAGGCACGGGGCTCGTAATCCATTGCCTTAGGCTTGAATTGACAAGCCATGTAATAGATCAAAGACTGACTGCCATGGTTTATACAGTCTCACATTGCACCGGGTATTTTTAGATGAATATTAACAACAACAGAGACGAATGCTCCTTTCAGAACAAAGCGAGCCTGGCATCATAGATAATTTTAGTTCTTTCATTGATTTCATGTCTACAATTAAGAAATATTGCTCCTAGCTAACTGCATCAGATTAGAGCATCTCCCTCCTGTAGGTTATAAATTAGGCATGCACGTCTCATCCCCAATAAAAGATGTGTAAACCAATTTTTTTAGATGGCTAAACTTTTTTTATTTTTTTAACCATTTTTAATTCATAACAGATTACATTTTGTGATAGTTGTATAGTCAAGACATTTGTGGAATAGTTTGGAATAATCACCGGGTACGACTGCATACTATATAGTATTGACGGTGCCCATAGTAAGGGTGCATGCACTTGGACTCTTGTGTAACGGCACATAGGGTCCCTAGGGTTCTGTATTACGAACCTGTATGCCCTCTGTGTGCCACCATTACAATGACTAAAAATAAAGTACTCCACAATTTTGTTTCTCGCTTAAATAAAATTAAATATACGAACTTCACCTCTTGTGACCACATCACATACCCCTTTCCTCCCTTTCTTTCCCCTCCTCTTTCCATACTTTTCTCCAGCCTTCCTTTACTTGGGCTGCTTTATCCTTTTTCCCACCTCAACAATGCAAGATTGTTACTATGCCTTACAGAAGTAGGTCATATGTTTTTTTTTTCTGTGTATTAGAAGGCTTTATACATCTATGGAGGTTTTCTTTTTTTAAGATTTCTGACTTTTCTTGAATCAATGTGATTAAAACTTCAATAAAAACTAGTTTAAGCAAAAAAAAAAAAAAGTTAAATAAAAGGTCTCTGTAGCTGCTGTATGTCAGCGATCTTAATACAGCCTAAGACATAAAACACACAGTCTTTAAGCAAACAAACACTAATTTGCTCTGATGTATAAAAATACAATGCAAAGCTCAGCTTAAATGAACAGTGACCCCAAACACTGCACTTCTATGCAACCATATGAATACAACAAAAAAGTTTCAACAGGCCTGAAAAACACACAATTTCATGGAGAATTGTAACTTCAAAGGATGAGGCGTCTTTGATGTTTATGAGCCAGTTAATGGCAGGAGCCAAGTAGACAGTTTTTCGCTGTCTGTGCCGACTTTTATTCTGCTTTGGTTTGATGAACGTCCTTGTTTTTCTGATACTGTACGTAATGGATGTGAGCTATGTAAAGATCTTCTGTTTTAAGGTGTTCTGCATTACTAGAATTATAGGGCTTCTTGTTTCCGGTTCATTCTAACCTTACTTACTGTCTAGAGTAAACAGAATCTAACGTTGACTAATTTCTATGTAAGGGTTCTGTCCTAACGGAGCATAGAAGATTCGCAAAGACTACTCAAACTGCTGCAAATATTAGTCATTGCTGCACATGTATATTTTCTAGTTTTTATCAGTACACATATGTTCACATATGCGTGGTGGTCTCCGTTTATAAGCAAACCACAATGTAGTGGCGAATCGGTTGCATGAAGGATACCACCGGCACCTGATGGGCCCCACTCACTTATAAGGGGGTCCATCAGGTTCCATCTCAAGGTCCGTAAGATCTGATGAAATCTCCGACACACGCTGAAGTCAACAGAGCCTAAGAAAATTTGAAATATGTACAATACTATTTCCAGGCAGCATAGATTATTTTGTTATTACTTCTATAGCCATATTACATTCTCCATCTACAGTTTTATAGACCCTGAAAACACTCCATATATGGACAGTGATGTCAGGGGATTCCCCAGAGTCCCGGAGCAGAGCCCATACTAGTGCTTTGCCCGGGACTCCGGCTCTGGGGAAGCCTCTGACAACAATGTCCATATATGGACAGCGATGTCAGGGGGTTCCACCACAGAATCCCAGAGCAGAGCCTATACTAGCGCTCTGCTCTGGGACTCCGGCTCTGGGGTAAAGTTAAGGTGTTTTTTTTACAATTATGTAAGAGAGTGTTTGGTACAGCACTGATAAGTGTCACGTTTATGGTTCGCTCTCACTGATCTAATAAGAAGTAAAACGGCAACAGAGATTAGAAAAGGTTTATAGCTGGGTGTAGTAGGCGTGAGGCATCCCTGCTGCTGGCACATTTCATGCTGGGACACAAGTGGTGCATGCCGGGAACTGTATGACTGGAAGAGCAAGATAACGATCACACAGAGGTAAACAAAAGAGAATAATGGTAAAATAAAAAAAATGTAGATAACACTATTCAGGGGGCAATAATACAGGGTGGGCCATTTATATGGATACACCTAAATAAAATGGGAATGGTTGGTGATATTAACTTCCTGTTTGTGGCACATTAGTATATGGGAGGGGGGAAACTTTTCAAGCTGGGTGTTGACCATGGCGGCCATTTTGAAGTCGGCCATTTTGTATCCAACTTTAGTTTTTTCAATGGGAAGAGGGTCATGTGACACATCAAACTTATCGAGAATTTCACAAGAAAAACAATGGTGTGCTTGGTTTTAACCTTACTTTATTCTTTCAAGAGTTATTTACAAGTTTCTGATAAAGATAGTGGGGCCATTCTTCATCAATCGAAACCTCAAGGCCATGGGATATCTGAAATTGCTACATGATGATGTGTTTCCCTCTTTATGCACTGAAGCTGGCACGTTCCCTGAGTTTTTCCAGCAAGATGGTGCACCACCACATTATGGGTGTTAGGTCTGAGCATTCCTAGAAGAACAGTTTCCTGGAAAGTGGATTGGTCATCGTGGGCCAGTTGAATGGCCCACTAGGTCTCCCGATCTGACCCCCTTAGACTTTTATCTTTGGGGTCATCTGAAGGCAATTGTCTATGCTGTGAAGATATGAGATGTGCAGCAACTGAAACTACGAATACTGGAAGCCTGTGCTAGCATTTCTTCTGCGGTGTTGCTATCAGTGTGTGAAGAGTGGGAGAAGAGGGTTGCATTGACAATCCAACACAATGGTCAGCACTTTGAACACATTTTATAAGTGGTCAGGAATTTGTAAATAACTCATGAAAGAATAAAGTAACGTTAAAACCAAGCACACCATTGTTTTTCTTGTGAAATTCTCAATAAGTTTGATGTGTCACATGACCCTCTTCCCATTGAAAAAACTAAAGTTGGATACAAAATGGCCGACTTCAAAATGACCGCCATGGTCAACACCCAGCTTGAAAAGTTTCCCCCCTCCCATATACTAATGTGCCACAAACAGGAAGTTAATATCACCCACCCTGTAGATAAATTGAGAAGCATTGCAGTGAAAAAAAAAAAAAAAGTATTGGAAAACCCCTTTAAGGCTGGGTTCACAGGGCATTTTTGTTGCACTTTTAAAATGCATTTTTTTGTTATAGTTGATGAACTCCCATTGAAAAACACAGAAGTTTATCTGCTAAAACACAAATTAAAACATGTTAAAAACGGTGTGAACATAGCCTAACAAATATTACTCTGCTTATTTTTATCCATTGCCTACAACAAAGAATGTTTCATTTGCTGACTAGAATTTACAGTCCAGCGTTGTATAAGGGTTAATGTAACATTGGTGTTTGACTGCACTTACAAATACACTACCATGAGACAAGTAATTAGATCAAGGTACAAAATGTACATTTAAAGCGTAGAGGAGGCTATGCACACAATTAGCGGCTAATCGTTTCCTAGGATACATCTACATTCACTGTGTCTAGTCACTATGCTCATTCACTATTTGTTTACATGCATTTATTTACATACAGTTTTCAATGTACTCAGTGCTCTGCCGTTTTCCTCAATAGATCAGAAACTCAAAGGGGGTCATTTATGAAGAACATTAATTAACAACATTGGATTTTAGTCACTTGACCTGAGACAAATTTACTAAAATGTCTCACGAGGAATAAGTCGTAAATCCAATTTCAGTAGTTAAGTATAGATACATAAATTTTTTATTCGTTTCCCTTACGTCAATTTGAACCGCAACCATTTACAGTATGTAAATGTTAGAACTTGTACCAAAGACCAAACAGAATCTAATTTACCCATGACATCATAACCAGCAATTATGGCAGCCACAAATATGAAGTACGAGAGCAAAGTTTTTTAGTAGAAGAATCTCTAAGGCTATGCTCACATGGCGGTTCCGCTGCAAAATCCGCTGCGGCATTATTCCTGCCATCGGTAGGAAGGTTTCTCCTCTCATGGACTTTAATGGGAGGTTCAGGCAGAATGCGCCCTAAGATTGAGCAGGAAGATTATTTTTCCCCACTAGCTGAAAAAAATAAATAAATCAGCTAGCGAGAAAAAGAAGTGTCCGACTCCCATTGAAATGAATGGGAGAATGAATTTTGCTGCGGAATCCGCCGCAAAAATTCCGCCGTGTTAACAGGGCCTAAGGGGTAGTTCACACAGCATTTTTGGTCAGGCAGGAAATATCTGCCTCATAATCGCTTCAGGAATTTTGTGGCAGATAATGAATTGCCAGCGATTTTTGCAGAATTTTAAAAGCAAAAACTGCAACCAAAAACAGTCGCAAAAAAAACGCTCCAAACCAGCACTGCATTTTTCATCCTCTCATTGATTTCAATGGGAGGTCAGAGGTGGAAACCGCTCAAAGAAAGCGCATGCTGATTTTTTTCCTGTGAGTGTCCAAAAGTTGCTCAGGAAAAAAAAAAAAAAAAAACTGCCTCCCAAAGGGGATGATTTGGGGTGTTTTTTGGCGCCGATTGCGATACTGTTTTCGCATCAAAATCAGCACCAAAATACACCGTGTGAACTACCCATGTACAGGAGCATGGAGTAGATTTTGCACTTCAGGTAAATCTGGCCTTACACATAGCACGCTAGATAAATATGTCCATTCAGTATGAGAACATTAACCAGATGACCTGGCCTCTTTCCCCAGGCACCAAACAGCTAGATCTGCCCAATTTCATCACGTCTGCTGGCAAATTGCTTCCTGTAACCAGATACTTTGGAAGATCAGTAAGCAAAACGTGAAGCCAGTTTAATGTTTATTGTGAAACCTTCAAATTTTGTCCTTAAAAAGGAATTCTGCTTCTAGTTATTTGTGGACATGTCAATGCGATTTGCCAGAAGGTAACATTGGCGGGGTCTGAGAGCTGCATCATCATTCGACATGGTCAGAGGGTTCAGAAACGTACCCAAAGCCCTTGGAATCGTCAAAATACAGACACCTTTTTGGTTGAGAAATCAGTGGTGGTCTGAGAAGAAACTTCAATGTGATCTTCTCCCACGTATCTATGATAGATTATTTTGTACTGGCTTTCCCCTTTAATCCGTGTTCATGTTAAGATTAAAAACAAAAATAAAACCCAAAAAAAAAAAGAATAAATTGCATCATTTTAACATCTGCCGTTCCCATGGCTCCTTTATATATATATGAGCTCACCCCCCCCCCCCCCCCAGGTTTTCTTAATACAAGCACTTTCCAACCATTCCTAAACGGACCACATATCAACACATTCACCACACAAAGACTGCACCAACCCCTTCAACATAGTCTTCGGCTTATTTTCCCTATAAACACTCCCCACGCTGCGTAGAAAAAAATAACGCCATACAAATTACATTCTACATTTGGACATTTCTTTACTCTTACAGCCGCGCTCTGTAGTGCACAAAGCTAAAATACAGAAAACTACAGCGCCTTATGATTCTGAAAGACAAAAACCATGGTGACAATATCCTGTGAGGTATTTACTTTTCATGGTTCCGGTAACTTGTTGTTTTTTTTTGGGGGGGGGGGGGGGGGATTTAACAGAAATTTACAAGTCTGGCATATCTGCTACTGCTCAAACCACAGAATGCTTTTATACCCAACATACGCAAGACACTCAGTGAGTCAACTTCTAATTCCAGACTTCTAGCCTATGGGCAATGACTAAATGTTGTCAAAAAACTTGCACCGTAATTTGTATCTTGGACATTAGAAGCAAAAGGATAGAATAAAATTCTATGTATATACCAGGTTGTCGCGTAACAATATATTGTCCCATCTGACCGGAAATGTGTATGCAGTCACTTGCCTACGAGGCAGGACTGCACCAAGTTTGACATGTTATAAATCTTTATAACGCTGTCCATCCCCCAGATATAGAAGTGAAGACCACTACCAAGGCCCCTGTTGCTTCACACTGTAGTCCTAATTGGAACAAAGTCCAACACTATGTTACTCTGCCAGGAAGGACTGTAGAGTGCCAAATACCACATTAGCAGACCTGTCAACTTCCATTGATGATCATAGATTCAACCACATACCAACTTACAGCAAATAAAGGCTACTGGACACAGACTGACTATGCTTGAGAGTTTCTGATAGCATGCCCTGTTTTAGGATACATTCACATGCCCCAAAGCATTTTCCATCTTTGTGCCCCTGCCAGTCTTCTACACATGAATGCCTTCAAGACCAAGTTAGCCGTGCAGTTGTCTGTAGCATGAATGAATAAGCTAGAAGAAAGTACAACTTCGATTTATGCAAATTGAGACATACCCTTAAACACGTTGCCTACTAAAACCTTGATGTGTAGAATCTAGGAAAGTTAGCCCATGCAGCTGCCATGGTGACGGTTGGGTAGGGTGACTTGTTGCTCTCCCTATGGGTGATGTGAACCCGTTTTATACTCCCCCTAGCCACAGACACCTCAAAACAAAAAAAGAAAACTGACCTCCTTTACAAGAAATGAAGAGGGTGGGGTGAAAAAGCGGTTTTTTTTTTTAAAGGGGAAACGAGCAGAGTGATGGTGTTGATCAGAAAAAAAAAAAAAAGGATTTTTTTAATATTCTGTATAAAGAGTTGCGAATACCTTCCATTATTTACTTTTCTAATATTTACTATTCAATCGACAGGGATAATAGGCCGTGTGACAGATGTTTTTGTTACTGGCCGTCATACGGCTGCATTAAAATCAATGCGAGTCTATGGGGCTATTTACATAGCCAATTCTTTGAACGGACTGTGTGAACGGCCCGGGAAAAATTAGAATATTTTTGCCCGATTTCCCGGATCCCTTAATAGACTCAAGTCTATGAGGGATCCATGAAAATAGGTCCTGCACGAGTGCAAATCGTGTGAATAAAATCTAATTATATATGTAGGCTGTAAAGCCTCCGTCACAAACTCTAAGATTTGTGGGGAAGAATATCGCAGCACTATTCTTTACATCAAAATGCCGGAACCTCGATGGAACCCATTATAAGTCAATGAGGTCTGTCAGGCACCAATGGTATCCATCATAGAATCCAGCACTGAATTGTGACTTGTTCTACATGGAAACCACACTGCAGATCATTTTGATATGGTTACCAGTTTTGTAGTAAACAAAAGAATATTTGGTTTCGTCATTGTGCTTTAGCCTTGAAAAGAAAAAACAAAAGAAAAAATCAGATGATTGAATGATAATTGAATAATGCAGTATCAAAAATATCCCCAAAATATTAATGAGTAAAAGACATTCAATAATGTGAAAAAAATAAATACCCAAGAAGCCAACCTTGAGTTACCAAATTAGGAAGGAAATTGTCAAATGTTAACGCAGATCAATTCCAATGATGGACTGGCCATTGACCAATAAGTATTTGCAATTTACCTGGTTAACAATATAAATTCACTCTTACCTTTAAAAGAAGTCACTCAGCTCCTTTTACTAAACCAAAAACAGCGCTGGATAGGGGGCTTCGACATATGTACAAACATACCTTTGTTGCCGCTGACTGCCTTTTATTTTAGTGAAAAAGTACTTTGTCATATGCAGATGACATCACCAAATGGAAGTCGCAAGCCGGCCAGGGAACGCACAGCACTCGGGCGAGATTTTTGTGAAAAAAAAACCCACCGTGACGTTGGTGAAAGATGGATCCACCAATCAAGGTGTACGTACCAGAGCCGAAGCACATGCTGGGCTTGGAACCGCCTTTGGGGCACTTGCGATCATGTTTGCCTACGACAAAAAGTACTTTTTCTCGAAAATGAAAAGGCAACAAGGGTAGTTTGTACATAACTCTAAGTCCCCTACCCAATAGCCCAAAAAAAAAAAAAAGAGATGACAGACTCCCTTTAAACGTGCATCTCTGGTCATCTAAACAGACTGCATTCATAAGAAGGAAAATGTTGTTTTATGATACATTGATGTCCCATATGATGCTACAGATTGATGGAAGCAGACGAAAAGGATGTGACATCAGCTTCCCATAGGAAGTGGTTAAAGGAGCAATGTAGGGCACATTCTCGTGGTCTTTAATTAGAAGTGATGTGTGAAAATTTATGGAAGTCAAGATGATGTAACCAATACACTTCCTTCACAACTTAGTACAACCAACATATTGTTTATGAATCCTATCACAATAATGCAGGACTAGCAAAGACGATTAGATAGATGATAGATCGATAGATCTGGACTGCACCGTAGTTAACCTCTCTTTTTCAACTTGTCAGACTTTCCATGTAACCATTAAATTCTACATATGAATTTGCAGAAAACCCTTGCAATATACTTCACAGAGAACAAGACTGTCCATGTGTGAAGGCGAACATTAAATTCTCCATCTATAAATCTGCTTTTTCTCAAGTTTAATCACTATGGTAACTAATTAACTCCATGCACAAATACGTATTCCATCAAAATCTGCAACCCCGCAGAGATGAAAGTCCTGGAACTGACTAAGCGCCCTATGCCAAAACAACCATGACTCTTCACTGAGCGTTGGAGATTACTGTGGACTGTGCTTTTTAGTACCCTGTGAGAAGTTACGATCCCTACTATTGTCCACAGTCCTTGTCCCTGTAAAGTGACAATATCTGCTTCAGCTAAATTCATTCATGCACCATATTGTGATCCCTGTAAGGCCTTATTAAGACGAACGTAGAATACGTCCGTGTGACGGCCGTTAAAACAGCCGTCACATGGATGCATGTATTTCAATGTGGCCGTTCACACGGACCATGTGAAGGGTCTGTTGAAAAATAGAACATGTTCCATTTTCTTCTGTTTTCACGGATCCCTCCATAGACTCAAGTCTATGGGGATCCGTGAAAACGAGACCCGCACGGGGGAACACAGATGTGAAATCTGCCGTTTTTCACATCCGAGTATCCCCACGTTAGTCTGAATAAGCACTAACAATTGCCCAGACTGGTCTACGGAGACTGTGGTGGCATTGGACTGGCTTTCTTTATGGACAGGAATACGGATTCTGCAGCAGATTATATATATATATATATATATATATATATATATATATATATATATATATATATATATATATATATATGTGTGTGTGAGTACAGTGATTGTCTGGGTGATATTTTCACTAGAAACACTATTGTTTGTTTTTCTATTTTCCTTGACTAATCTCTATAATCAAGCAGACATCTGCTTTACCATTAAAGAATATGTCTGAAAGCTTTCCCATTGTAAGAATATCCATTCACAAAAGATACCCCACAGAGTATACAAAGTCCATGCAGGAAGATCAAATGATAGCATGCAGTCAAACTATTTCATTGTTTTTCTAAACCTCGCTGCTGCATTTAAACCCTTCAAGGAAGACGTTTATTCTGCTATTGTTTATTTTATTTTTTTTAAATCCATTTGTTGGTTTACTACGGAAACTCAAAAGCAGCTCATTTATCTATGTGAAAGTAGTTTTATAAAGGGTTCACACCACTGTGCCGGAGTGACAACATACAACGATAATCCCATACATCCTGAGAATAGCCAGCGATATAGCGTTCAGTATTTGATAAGGCATTGGCCATTTAATCAACTCCTAGGCATATCGAAGCCTGCATAGGGAATAGAGAGGAATTACAGTGCTATATATATATATATATATATATATATATATATATATATATATATATATGCTATGTAGGAAAGTTCAACTGTGAAATGCCCCCAATATAATCTCTGCAGTACGGTTGCAATTTAGGATGCAAGGATCTAATCCAGGCAATGGACCAAACTGCCAGGTCTCTATTAAATCACACATCTACACAGAGATAGACAAAATTCTGTAGACTTCAAGAGCCAGTTAGAGAATTCAAAGACTAAAAGTTATTTTAGAAAGAAATTCAAAAACATTGGCACCGATTGCAAGGACCATGGGTCTAGAGTTTTTCCTAATCTTGTGATTCCCAACCTTGCTACCATAGGGCAACCCCGGAACATTATTCTTAATCCCAGGGAACCCCTACTCTTTTTCATACTTCAAAGAAACTGTGAATATGGAGATACAACATTCCATAATTCTTGCCCAGCCCTATATTCTGAACAACAAAAATGTATTATGAGCACCTATCATACCACCAGATATAACTATCAGTAATCAAAGATCCAAAAATATATCTGATGCACAAATAATATCAAATAGACAGCAAAAATAACAAATATAAATCTTTATTATCCCAATAGGGAAAACATTACCCACAAAATACAAACGTTTAAAACACAAAAAATTAAAAACACCCCGGATAGGAAATGTCCACCGTATCCCATACAAATAGCCATACAATGTTGCAATATTGAGAAATGTATATTCCTAGTAAAGTTCCACCTGAAGATCAGATATCTAGACGAAGGAAGCGAAACGCGCATCGAGGTGTTCCTCGGATCAGGTGTTTTTTCATCATGTCCACCCCAGGTAAATAATTAGCCTATTTAGACATAGAATTTTACCCTGCATTCCCACATATGGGTTATGGAAGTATATATACCTACCTAGCTGATTATTCTAGATATCTGATCTTCAGGTGGAACTTTACTAGGAATATACATTTCTCAATATTGCAACATTGTATGGCTATTTGTATGGGATACGGTGGACATTTCCTATCCGGGGTGTTTTTAATTTTTTGTGTTTTAAACGTTTGTATTTTGTGGGTAATGTTTTCCCTATTGGGATAATAAAGATTTATATTTGTTATTTTTGCTGTCTATTTAATATTATTTGTGCATCAGATATATTTTTGGATCTCAGCCCTATATTCTGGCCCAGATTTGTTGAATGCTTCGCCAAGCATCTTTAAGCAGGAGGAAAGGAGTCCACCCCTACAGTAAAAGTAATAGCTGCTGATGTTTTTTTGGGAAACCCTTGAGCAGGCTCTAAGCAACCCCAAGGTTCTGGGGAACCCTGGTTGATAGTTTTTCTTTTTTTTTTGGTCCAGTAGAATACAAATAGTAATTAAATTATCTATAATGGTGGTATTTGCCAAAATATTTGGGTAATGTAGCTCTATACAGTTCAGGAATATCTGCCTGAGGACAAACTAATCATCATTGCACAACTTCCCAAAGTTAATAGCACAACACAAACAATATATCAAACTATTTACATTTCAATACAAACATAATTTGTCTCCTCTGCATAGTGTATGAGATGCACCACCTACTTCAAACATGTTAGACCTCATTCTTTGAAATATGAAATATTAATGCTTTTCTTACCTCCATTGAAGATAAAAGTACAATGGTTTGCTTGTCAAGAGTTGACGTTATGTTTTGGCCTACCGGGTGGCTGGATTATGGACTGGTTTCATGAAATGTACATCACTAAATAAAGCCATGCTTGGTAACTTTACCAACCATCTCTACCAGAAGTCCTAAGCTGCATCTATTATCTGTATATCAAGAGGAATATATGGGCACAAATACCTACTGACTTGTGACTAGAAAATATTTTAGTAAAGAGTAGAAATACTACTTAAGGCCTGTTCACATCAGCGTTCGCCTTCCGTTGCGGGGTTCCGTCTGAGGTTTCCGTCATGGAACCCCGCAATGGAAAGTCAACGGAAACCACAGTTTCCCTTTGCATCACCATCGATATCAATGGTGACAGAAACATTGCTAATGGTTTCCGTTTGTCACCGATGCGGCAGGTTTCCGTTTTTTTGACGGAATCAATAGCGCAGTCTCAGACTTTGCTATGGAGAGCTTCTTTGCAAGTCTGGGACACGCACCACACAGCTCCAACACATGGGATGATGTCATCAGCATGGTCCATCAGATAGCAGTGGAGGGAGAGGGGGTGTGTCTAAGACCTCCACAGAAGCTCTCTATAGCGAAGTTTGAGACTGCGTGGGCCATCTTGGAAAGCGAAAAAACAGGGGACTGAAACGCTGGAATGGAGGCCAGATCATTCAGGAGCGAGGTAGCAGGTAAGTTGACTATACATTTCCAATGTATAGTCAAATTACTTGTTGGGACTGGAGGGTCATTTTAAGAACTTTAACTAGTGTATACCAAGAAACAGTGCAAATAGATAGGATTCTTAATGCTCATGTCAATTTAAAAAAAAAAGAAGAAGTTTGCCAAAACACCTGACAAAAGAATTACAGCTAAATTGGCCTTGAAAGGATTATGGCTCTTGTCATGATAACTGCAGAAATAAATGGGACGCTCATTTAAGAACGGATTTAATGTCTACATTTTCTCCCACTGTTTCCCACAGGTGAAATAATTGTCCTGGAGTTTAAAGGGAACCTGTCACCAGCATTTCACCAATTAAACCAGCAATACCAGGTGATAGTGGGTGAAAAATCATTTCTATATAACCTATAATTCTCTTCTTAGTTGGCTCTGTAGCTTTAGTATTCAGTTTTTTAGTGTTCCCACACGTATGCTAATGAGCAGAAAAGAGTCAGATCTTCATTTGAAAAGAGTCAAATCTTCGTTTAAAAAAAAAAGTCATATCTTCATTCCTCAAGTCTTTCCGGGTTTACCCCGACTCCTTACTTTTGATTGACAGCTCCTCGCCTTCCCCCAGCGCACAAAATCCCACGCTTGTGCATTGATGTCCTCTTTTGGTGTGTGCGCACAAAGGGACACCGGATTATTACGATAAAAGGCGCAAAATGTTTGCAGACCATTATTTACACTCTGAGGAGGAGTTTAGGAGAGGGGATAACGGCAATGAACTTTTTATAGCAGCGGCCAGTGAGAGATAAGTAAAGCTCAATAGGTGAAATGCTGGTAAAAAGGTGAATTATGGTAAACTATAACAAAAGGACAACTGTGTAATTGAAGTAAAGAAAAGAAAATACTCTGTACTGACCATTGCTGTTGACACTATGGTTAAAGGGGTCGTCCACTACCAGACAACGGATGAACTATCCACCGGATACACCCGGTCCTGGCACCGATCAGCTGCTCCGGCTGACACTGGGCACTGGACGTCCATGCAGAAAGCAGATGGCTCTGGTAACGGAATAGCGGTCAAGCTGCAGCTCTGCTCCTAATCAAGTGAATAGAAGCAGAGCTACAGAACGGCCGCTATGCAGCCTATGGAGCAAACTGTTTCTGGCTCCGTGCACTGTATACTGTACAATGACATCTGGTGCATGTTCCGGGTGTCAGACCTGCACCGATCATATACTGATGACCTATATACCGATGACCTATCCTGTGGAAAACCCTTTTAAGGTGATGCTACCAAGTCCTGCGCTTGGAAATCACTGAAAAAGGCAATCAGAACTAGAATACACTATTTTCACTGACACACATAAAGGTCTATAATATATTATGCTGCCAGCATGAAGATAAGATACATATAGGATAAAACAATCTACAGGCTTGCCTCTCTGTCCAGGACACTCATGGACCTGTGAGTATTCCTAATTCGGCACCCATATACTTCTATAGACCCATGTTATACCTCCCTGTGCCTCTGATTTTATAAAGTGGCACACTGAGGTTCTCTTCTCACGGATGTCGTGAGAATTCACCAGAAAAAATTATTGTGATATACTCCATACCGTGCCGAGTTAGGGAAATTTTCTCACAAAGGCCTGACATGGAATACGCAGAGTTCCTACGAGCCATAATACGAACCCAAAGAGACAGTGTGCCACCATACGGGGACCATACACTTGGCAGTGATGTGTGCATAAGTCCTTAGAAACTAGATAAAAACACAGCCCTACAGAAACGATGATGAGGCTGGAACGCTATATTAGAAGATTAGGAGTGCCTGGATGAGGAGAACACACATACACAAGTATTTTGCGGGAAGAGTTTGCAGATCGGATATAAAAAAAAAAAAAAAAAAGCAGAAAAAAAAAAACCTGCACGTGCCTCCATAAATTCAATAAAAAATATTTAAAAAAAGACGTAACCTAATGGAGATGGTAAAGATCAATACTAAACAGGGCTGACTGCGATGGACGTCCCCTTCTCCTTATACTCTATTAGAGAGGGTACTCTACTTGGTAATGCAGTTGGTATTGCACGATGAGGGGGTTGCTATGTTTGTTTATATGTGGTACATAGACATATTTCTCTACCCTGTTCTGCACTCAGAGATGAAAAAGACAGAAGTATTATAGGCATGATACCTTTAGGGTATGTGCACACACACTAATTACGTCCGTAATTGACGGACGTATTTCGGCCGCAAGTCCCGGACCGAACACAGTGCAGGGAGCCGGGCTCCTAGCATCATACTTAT
Organism: Rhinoderma darwinii; assembly: GCF_050947455.1. NCBI lineage: Eukaryota > Metazoa > Chordata > Amphibia > Anura > Rhinodermatidae > Rhinoderma > Rhinoderma darwinii. The sequence goes on along the minus strand of NC_134688.1, from coordinate 118,900,223 downwards.
GTACGATGCTAGAAGTCCCTGCCTCGCTGCAGGACAACTGTCCCGTACTGTAAACATGATTATACTACGGGACAATTGTCCTGCAGCAAGGCAGGGACTCCTAGCATCGTACATAAGTATGATGCTAGGAGCCCGGCTCCCTGCACTGTGTTCGGTCCGGGACTTGCGGCCGAAATACGTCCGTCAATTACGGACGTAATTAGTGTGTGTGCACATACCCTTATTGGCTATCCAGAAAAGTTACATTTCAGAACACAGAGGCGCCTCCAACCAGGCAAGTTTACAAGTGAATGACTAAAGGCCCTTTTACAACGAGCGATCGGAGTAAGGAGCGCTCATCCCCACACTAGCTCCATGTGAAAGAAGCAAACGAGCGCCGATCAACGAGCTGTCTCGTTGACTGGCGCTCGTTAACACGGGCCACGTTGGCCCGTGTAAGGCCTCATGCACACGACCGTAGCCATTTGCACGGCCGTGATTTTCGTGTCGGCCGGGGGCGGAGTGTCACCCGCAAGCCGCCCACAAATCGCGGGCCGTGCACATGGCCGCGGCCATTATTTGCTATGAGCCTGGAAACCACAGTCGTGTGCATGGCCCCATAGGAATGAATGGGGCCGCAATTCTCCCATGGAATTTCGGGGGAATTGCGGCCGCAAAAGCACGTTCGTGTGCATGGGGCCTAAGAGTACCTTTAGAAAAGAGCACAACATTTAAAGAGGCTCTGTCACCAGATTCTCAAATCCCTATCTCCTATTGCATGTGATCGGCGCTGCAATGTAGAGAACAGTAACGTTTTTTATTTTTGGCCAAGTTATGAGCTATTTTATATATATATGCAAATGAGGTTTGAAATGGACAACTGGGCGATTTTTTTTTCGTTATGTCCAACTGGGCGTGTATTGTGTTTTTAACTGGGCGTGTTTACGTCTATGACGCTGACCAATGTGCAGCCGCATACACAAAGATTAACGTTAATTAAGTGTCCTGATAATGAATACACATGACCATCCAGCCTGGACGTCATGTGTACTCAGAATCCTGACACTTCTGAATCTTTTCTGTGAGACTCTGGCAAGGGAAGCTAAATCTCGCGAGATTACGGAGGTAAACGAGATTTCGTTTCCCGTGCTAGAAATCTCAAAGAAAAGATTCAGAAGTGTCAGGATTCTGAGTACACATGACGTCCAGGCTGGAGGTCATGTGTATTCATTATCAGGACACTTGATTAACGTTAATCTCTGTGTATGCGGCTGCACATCGCTGCGGTGTAAATCAATGGAGATGAGTGTATGATGCTGACTCGTCACTGATTGGTCAGCGTCATACACGTAAACAGGTCCAGTTAAAAACACAATACACGCCCAGTTGGACATAACGGAAAAAAAACGCCCAGTTGCCCATTTCAAAACTCATTTGCATATATATATAAAATAGCTCATAACTTGGCCAAAAATGAACGTTTAAAAAAAAAACAAAACACGTTACTGTTATCTACATTGCAGCGCCGATCACATGCAACAGGAGATAGGGATTTGAGAATCTGGTGACAGTCTCTTTAAGATGTTACACCGACAATTTATACAGGAAGTGATACATCATTAAAATAAGCTGGGGCAATAAAACTGAGGTTATACGGGTGTTGATTTAGGATTTAGTGTATGTGCACACGACCTCTTTTCAGACGTAATGGAGGCGTTTTACGCCTCGAATTACGCCTGAAAAGACGGCTCCAATATGTCGGCAAACATCTGCCTATTGCTTGAAATGGGTCTTACGATGTTCTGTGCAGACGAGCTATCATTTTACGCGTCGCTGTCAAAAGACGGCGCGTAAAATTATGCCCGCGGCAAAGAAGTGCAGGACACTTCTCGGGACGCAACTGGAGCCGTTTTTCATTGACTCCAATGAAAACCAGCTCCAATTAAGTCTGTAAAAGACGCCGCGAAAAACGCGTGCACTTGTAAAAACTTCTGAAGTCAGGAGTCGTTTTATCCTGAAAACCGCTCCGTAATTTCAGATTTATTTGGCGTTGTCGTGTGCACATACCCTTAAGGGATCTGGAGTCAGCATGACACAAAAGTATTTAAAACATTGTATAACTTTTTCTGGCTAACATGGTACTATGCTATTTTTTTTCTGTACTTTGCGCTCAGGGACCAAATTGAAAGGGCAAATATATTGGAAATTTAGACACAAACTTTACTCTACAATAAGCATCTACAATTATCTTAAAGGATAGATAAAAAGTGTATGTGCTGAGCTGTAATACCAGCCACAACCCAAGTACAGGGGTTGCGCTGTTTCTGGGAGAGGTAAAAAAAAGCAGACCCTTTTTTTCTAATCCTAGACAACCCCCTTCGATTACCTAATGAACAATTATTTGATCCTACTCTTTGGGCTCTGGGTAATAAACATAGGCCATAGTAGAGGATGACATCATCAGATCTCCGCTCTCTTGTAATGTGTCACATTCAGTTGAAGGGGCTGGTAAGTTATAGAGACAGCGGACTACCGCTCTCCATGGCTGGACTGAGGAAGGAGAACGCCAAGTATTTTTAAGTCTTTTACTATAAAAAGTGAATCAAAGCTGCACCATGTAGCCTGGGCCTTACATTTACTAGTAATTCACTACAATGCATTTCAATATAATGCTCTGCAAACTAAACAGGGCATCAAAGTATATAGGACACATTAGTCAGTGGTTATTGATCCCTCAGCTACCAGGATTTTCATTAAAGAACGACAATGCTAGAAATGAGCAAATTCCGACAATAACTCTGCCCGGGTCGGTTCCATTTCACAAAATATGCGGAGAATGTACAATTTCCATTTGCTTCAGCTACTCATGGTGCCCAAATGGCATTCTAGGATCGTCTGTCAGTAAAGGAGCCTTACTTTATCTCCCAGCTGTTCTCCCCACATACAGTCTGCAGATCTCAAAACCAACAATGCTGCACTGTTAACAATGACAACATCTGCTTTTGGGGTAACTTTCATTCTTGTGAAACCAAACCCATTTATTGTGCAACTTCCCTACATCTGTCACAGGAGCTGGGATTTCAAAGGGTTGACCTCTGGCAGTGGAGGAGATCAGAGACGACAAGAATAGATGAAGAATTCTTCTATCATATTTTAACATCACTGGCCTTTTTTTTTTTTTTCTACTAAAGGATCAGGAAAATATCCACTCACAGTATACAGAAATATTGACACACCATTGCCTATTTTTTTCCCCCTATTTTACTTATCTATTTCTAATTATATAGCGCCAACATATCCATAGCACTGTACAGAAGTTGTCCTAATTCGCTGTCCCTAGTGGGGCTGACAATCTAAATACCATATCTGTATATTTTTTTAAAGGGTAACTAAACATCCAGAAAACTTCTGACATGTCATAGTGGCATGTGAAGTTTTGATCGGCGGGTGTCTGAGCACGGAGACCCGCACCAATCGATTAAACGAAGCGGCAGAAGCGCTCGGGTGAGCGCTTAGTTTCTGATCGGCTTTTCTCGGAAAGCCAAGGTAACGGAGTACGGGCTCAATAGAAAGTCTTTGAGCCCATAGACCAACTACTCAGCTTTCTGAGAAAAGCGGATCAGAAACTAAGCGGCTACGAGCTCACCAGAGCGCTTCTGCCACTTCGTTTTAGCGATCGGTGGGGGTCTCAGTGCTCAGACCCCCACCGATCAAAACTTCACGTCACTATGACATGTCAGAAGTTTTCTGAAAGTTTAGTTACCCTTTAATGTGCGTCACCTGTAGAGTATTGTGCACAGGTCCTATGAATTAGAATTGGACATGTGCACAATACTTCCCAAGTCTCCGGGCGACACACCATCACCAGTACCGCACAGCATGTCACGGCGGACGTCAGGTAGAGTGGGAGTTTACAAAAAAAAATCAGTCACCAGTACATACAAGTCTATGTGCTCAGGGCCGGCCTTAGGATGGATGGTGCCCAGTGCAGTACCTTCCAAATAATAAAGTCAAACCGTGACCAAATAACAATGCCCAATCAAGCTTTCAGGACCAAGCATGGGATCAGGGGTGCAAGCTCCGCTATTAGGTCCAGTGGCGCCCTCTTCAGTAGTGATACATAACACGCACAATGCAACCACCCTCGCACAGGTCACCGGCCCTGCTTGTACGGTCATTTTACACCAAGCGGTTAATAATTCTATTCATTTGTTTCGGTCATAGCTGTTCTATTTGACTGCTATAACATTTACTACATTCCGCTTTTCTAGAGTCCTGAATGGAAAAGCTTCCAAGTTATGGACGTGTTATTGCATGGGGAAGTTGGATAACAAGCCCCTTGGCCCCTGGTGGTCATGAAGATTGTCATCCAGGTTTTCCAGAGCCCTGAACGGCATTGCTGCCTGGTTATGCAGTATGACGACGGATTTAATGATGCATAGCTAGGAAGATTTGGCATTCCGAATCCAGGAAGATGGTGACAACTCCAATGAATGGATAGATAGATAGACATGTGTGCACACACTCTCTAACCTTGCTCATTTTTCTAAAATCTTTAGTGAATATTTCCAATCTGTCATCATATCTCAGGTCATGGGATTGAGAATCTGCAGCTATTAATGTGGTCTGAGGACACCAGATGGCCAGAGATTCCTGAGCTCAGCTGTGCTGGTAACTGGGTGCAGGATCAAAGATTAGCAGATTCCAGGGCTGATGCCATGTTTATGCATTTGCTTGGATTCTAGATTGTACATTGGATTACAGGCTGGGTATATGACCAGGTGATATACATGGCCTAGACATCTTTATACAGGCACGATGCTCTGCGGACTTGTTACCTGTATATAGGGGGCACCACAGCTGTACATACACAATGGGCAGGCCGTGCTCTATTGTACACAGTGTCCATCTCCCACATAACCACTCCCCCCCTCATCCCCTGCCCGTGTCTGGCATTGTGTCTATGCCCCCCTAATCCCAGCACTCAACTCCCTCCCGCCTAGAAATAATCCGCTGTATGGCTTTCCCAGCACGATATGGTCGCGCCCTGCATCACTTCATCCCCGCCAATCTCTCACCTCTGTCCGATCACCTGCAGTCCCCGCCGTCCCGGTCCTGCTGCAGTTTGGAATCCCCTCCAGGTCCCCGCAGCTTGGAGCAGCCGCGGCCCGTGACGTCATGGGTTTAAAGCTCTTGTCCCGGCCCCTTGTGTGCAGCCAATGAGAGGCGGCCCCGGCCAGCGCTCCCCAGATGTTTCTCATCCTGGAGGTGTGGAGCCCGGGCAGTGTTCTGGGGGGGAGGGGCTCTACATAAATAAAGTTCTGGCAGTGGGACAGGTCCTACAGAATACACATGTATTAGGTCACCTATACAGGTAACGTCCCCTGTGCAGTCCTAGTCTATAGAGTGACAATGGGAGGAGGGGGCATATATACCACAGAGAAAATAATATAACAGCGAGCAACATGCTGAGCAGCCCTCTACCTGATACATACCGGAATCACTGCCTTCACAAGCAGCGGAGAGCTGGGAATTCATATTCCCATCATTGCCCTACAAATCAAAGGGTATGTGCACACGACCTCTTTTCAGACGTAATGGAGGCGTTTTACGCCTCGAATTAAGCCTGAAAAGACGGCTCGAATACGTCGGCATACATCTGCCCATTGCTTGCAAAGGGTCTTACGATGTTCTGTGCAGACGAGCTGTCGTTTTACGCGTCGCTGTCAAAAGACGGCGCGTAAAATTACGGCTCGTCAAAAGAAGTGCAGGACACTTCTTGGGATGTAATTGGAGCTGTTTTTCATTGACTCCAATGAAAACCAGCTCCAATTACGTCCGTAAAAGACGCCGCGAAAAACGCGTGCACTTATAAAAACGTCTGAAATTCTGGAGCTTTCTCCTGAAAACAGCTCCGTAATTTCAGACGTAATTGGCGTTGTCGTGTGAACATACCCTAAGGCTCATGGGAACAGAACATCGTAATTCCCATTGAAAGCAATGGGCAGATGTTTGTAGGCATAATGGAGCCGTTTTTTAAGGCGTAATTCGAGGCGTAAACCGCCCGAATTACGTCTGAAAACAGTGTGTGTGAACATACCCTTATGCTGTTGGACTATGTGTTTTAACGGGCTTGTGCACGCATTAGGGTATGTTCACACGCAGTGTTTTCAGACGTAATTCGGGCATTTTACTCCTCGAATTACGCCTGAAAAAACTGCTCCATTGCGCCAACAAACATCTGCCCATTGCTTGCAATGGGATTTACGGTGTTCTGTTCCCACGAGGCTTAATTTTACGCGTCGCTGTCAAAATATGGCGCGTAAAAAGACACCCGTGAAAAAGAAGTGCATGTCACCTCTTGGGACGTTTTTGGAGCCTTTTTTCATTAACTCCATTGAAAAACAGCTCCAATAACGTCCGTAAAATGCGCCACGAAAAACAGCTCCGTATTTTCAGACGTTTTTAGTCACTGCGTGTGAACACAGCCTTAGGGTATGTGCACACACACTAATTACGTCCGTAATTGACGGACGTATTTCGGCTGCAAGTCCCGGACCGAACACAGTGCAGGGAGCCGGGCTCCTAGCGTCATACTTATGTACGACGCTAGGAGTCCCTGCCTCTCTGCAGGACAACTGTCCCGTACTGTAATCATGTTTTCAGTACGGGACAGTAGTTCCACGGAGAGGCAGGGACTCCTAGCATCGTACATAAGTATGATGCTAGGAGCCCGTCTCCCTGCACTGTGTTCGGTCCACTACTTGCGGCCGAAATACGTCCGTCAATTCCGGACGTAATTAGTGTGTGTGCACATACCCTTAAAGTTGCTCATGCTGAATTGAGGCCACGTTATGCTATGGTTATTTGTTACATCCCTGAGCAGCTGCAAAGCCTTAGGTAACTGACGTGCTAGGTAACTTACATAGTAATTACATTGCAATTTTGTTGCTGTTTTTGCAAAAATCCCAGTAAAACTGCGATAAAGCCGCTACGTGAGGACTCACCCTTAGGCCTCGTTTACACGAGTGTGATATACGTCCGTGCGATGCGCGTGCTTTTCAATGAAAAACGGCTCCAATTACGTCCCAAGAAGTGTCCTGCACTTCTTTGACGCGGCCGTAATTTTACGCGCCGTCTTTTGACAGCGATGCGTAAAATTACAGCTCGTCTGCACAGAATATCGTAAGCAGTGGGCAGATGTTTGCCGACGTATTGGAGCCGTCTTTTCAGGCGTAATTCGAAGCATAAAACGCCTCCATTACGTCTGAAAAGAGGTCGTGTGCACATACCCTAAGGCTGGGTTCACACGTCCTATTTTCAGACGTAAACGAGGCGTATTATGCCTCGTTTTACGTCTGAAAATAGGTCTACAATACGTCGGCAAACATCTGCCCATTCATTTGAATGGGTTTGCCGACGTACTGTGCAGACAACCTGTCATTTATGCGTCGTCGTTTGACAGCTGTCAAACCACGACGCGTAAAAATACAGCCTCGTCAAAAGAAGTGCAGGGCACTTCTTTCAGACGTAATTTGAGCCGTTCTTCATTGAACTCAATGAAGCACAGCTCAAAATTTACAGCTGTCAGAGAAGCCTCGCAAAATGCGAGGAGGAGCATTTACGTCTGAAACGAGGCAGCTGTTTTATCCTGAAAACAGTCTGTCTTTTCAGACGTAAAAGCCTGCTACCGTGTGCACATACCCTAAGGCTACATTCACACGACAGTGAAAAATGGCCATGTGGCAGACGTTGTTTTAATGGGCCTTTTTCAGAACAATGGAGTTCTATGGAAGAAGAGGCTGGACGCAGCCTGCAGGGCTTCAGAGGGAAGCCTCCATGAGAGGACATAGTAGGGATAGGGTTAACTAGAAGGAGGGGTAGGGGGAGGTAGTTGAGAAGCAGGGAGGAGCTAGGGTACGTTACCAGGCTTCCCGCTGTTTTCGGCAGTGAGCCGGAAGCAGCTGGAGGAGTAACACGGAATTGTCATAAGGTCCCTCCGTTGTCCCCCTCTGTGCCCTGTCATGTCGGAGGCCGACATACACGAGCGGCTGCGTGCTGCAGCTGTTCACCACGGTCCCGGCTGGTTGGAGGAGACCGTGGCGGCACTTACCAGGATCTCGGGGGCCGAAGCATCGCCATGTCAGGCCCGGCACCCGAGGTCTGTTGCTCAAGGGGACAGGCTCCCCTCCCCCGGCCCCCTCCCTAGCAGTAGTATGGCGGCGGGGGGGGAGTCGGCAACACCCGCTCCTGCTCAGAGAAGGCAGAGAGCGTCTCCAGGGGCGACGGTGGCTCAGGCCGGGTCTCCCCGTCGCTCCCGGCGGTCCCGCCCTCCAGAACGCCTCAGCCCTGAGGTGGTCCCGCGGACACGGCGTCGCAGGGGGAGCCCTACAAAGGGCGCTGCAGGCCAGGCAGCTGGGAGGGCCGCCTCTTCCCAGGCCCTGCGTCCTGGCAGGAATCCCCAGCCGCGACGAGGTCCGGCGGTAAACAGGGAGACGCAGGCCGGGCTCCCTGTCACCCCTCCCCCATCGGATGCAAGAGTTGGAGGACAATCTACGGCCGCCCCGCCTGGTGATGTTCCGGCCAGGGGGCAGGCTTCATCGAGATCGTCAAGACGGACGCCTAGGGCGGCAGCGACAACGAGGCAACAGGTCCGGTCGGAAGTCTGGGTCCCAGCGGTCGGGCGGCAGGTTGCCGGCCCATCTGTCAGCGCGTCGTCGTCCCCGTGTAGGAGATGTCGGTGGGATGGCCAGTCGTCTGCGAGAGAGGAGCTGGAAGAAGGCGAACTGGACGTTTATCGGCGAGGTCAGGGTGGTCCGGCTGACGGGAACACAGCGCCTGTGCAGCCCGGTGAGTGCATAACTCCGTCTTTGCCATATCCAACGATTTTTATGTCGGGTGTCGGTGGGGGGGCAGCAAGCGTAGCATCGGCTGCCGGTAGCGGCGCGGTCGGGCGCGACGGCGCGGGTCTAGCAGATTTAGTGGGTTGCTTGCGGGAGCTGGTCGGGCGTCTAGATAGGGCAGCGGCTCCAGTAGTTACGGAGGTGTCCCCGGCGGTAGTTTGGGAAGGTCCCCGGGAAGTTGGATCGGTACAGGCGCGTCCCGGGATGGCGGCTAAGGAGGCGGTCGCGGTGTCAGTACAGACCGAGGCCCAAAAAGATGGCGATAGGGTGCGTATTGATGATCGCGCTCGTGGGGAGGTGTATGTTTGCTTCGAAGGTCCGTTGGGGGCGCATTTAAAGCAGGAGGTGCGTGAGCGGATCTGGAAGGACGAATATGTCGAGATTTTTTCTCTCCTGCTGCTTGCTAAATTCAATTTGGATAAGAGCAAGCGGGACAAGAGTAAGAAGGATGAGGAGGAACGTCGGCGGTATAGGCTTATCCCGCAGACGTTCGTCAATTGGTAACAGGCGTTTGCCATATTAGCCAGTGTGATAGGGGAAAAGGCGCCGGAAAATTGTTCGGCGTTGTTTTGCTATTTTGATGCCATTGGGGAGGCCCATAGGGCGTACGGGGGGCAGGCGTGGCTAAGATACGACGAGCAATTCCGTCAGCGAAAAGCGGTTCGGCCGGCGATTCGGTGGGACCAGAAGGATATTGCTCTTTGGTTAAGGGTTACGGCTCCGGTTAGGCAGTCCTTTCCCGGGAGCGTCGGCCAGGGAGGCCAGTCCAGTCAGGCCGGGCAAGGTGCCGGGGCAAAGTTGGGATTCTGCTGGCAATTCAACGATGGCCAGTGTAAGTTCGGGGCCACGTGCAAGTTCAAGCACGTGTGTTCAGAGTGTAACGGTGCATCCCACGGGGCTGCGAAATGTATGCGGAAGAAGAGGTCAGGGAACCAGCCCTCATCTGCTAGTCAAGGGGTTGTCACCGGTGAGGGTGGAAAGGATGGCCCTTTATCTAAATGAGTATCCGGATAGGGCCAAGTTAATTTTCGAAGGGTTTTGTGTTGGTTTTATTACTCCTCCGCCTCCTTATGAGGTCCCGGTTACGCGGAGGAATCTTAAGTCGGCCTACTTGCATGCTGAGATCGTATCGAAAAAATTGTTTAAAGAGGTCTCGTTGGGTCTCATGGCGGGGCCTTTTGTTGATCCGCCAGTAAAAGGTTTAGTGGTGTCCCCATTGGGTATTGTGCCAAAGCGCGAGCCCCAAAAATTTCGTTTGATTCAGCATTTATCGTTTCCCAAAGGTTCGTCGGTAAATGACGGGATTGATCATGAGTTGTGCTCCGTAGTGTATACCTCATTCGATAAGGCGGTGGGGTTAGTTCGTGCTGCGGGTCCCGGCGCGCTGTTAGCAAAAACCGACATCGAGGCGGCTTTCAGGTTGTTGCCGGTTCATCCAGAAAGCCAACGGCTGTTGGGTTGTTTTTGGAATGGGGCTTTTTACGTGGATAGGTGTCTTCCGATGGGGTGTTCCCTTTCTTGCGCATACTTCGAGGCGTTTAGTAGCTTCGTCGAGTGGGTTACGAAGGAAGTAGCGGGGGTCGACTCTTTGATACATTACTTGAACGATTTCTTGTGCGTCGGCCCGGGGGGTTCGCCGGTTTGCGGTAACTTGCTTCATGCACTGCAGAAGGTTGCGAGGGATTTTGGGATCCCCTTGGCGCCAGAAAAGACCGAAGGCCCGGTACCGACGATTTGCTTTTTGGGAATTTAAATTGATTCGGTGGCGATGGAGTGTCGTCTTCCTGCGGATAAGTTGGGGGCATTGAGTCAGGAGGTACGTCGGGCTTGTAGGTTAAAGAAAATTACGCTGCGCGAGCTTCAGTCTTTGCTGGGGAAGCTGAATTTCGCTTGCCGGATTATGCCAATGGGGAGGGTGTTTAGTAGACGTTTGGCAGCTGCAACAGCGGGGGTGCGTGCGCCACATCATTTTGTGCGGCTCAAGGAGGAGCATCGAGCTGATCTGCAGGTCTGGGATGACTTCTTGGGGCAGTATAACGGTCGCTCGCTATGGATGGCTCCAGCGCAGGATACGAGTGATTTAATTTTTTTTACTGATGCGGCTGGGGCGGGCGGTTTTGGAGTGTACGGGGGGGGCCGTGGTGCGCAGGTCAATGGCCGGCTAGCTGGGTGTCCAGTGGACTCACGCGGAATCTGGCCCTGCTCGAGCTGTTCCCTATCGTGGTTGCGGCGACCATTTTGGGGGACAGGCTCAGGGATAAGAAGGTTCGTTTTTACTGCGACAACATGGGGGTGGTACTGGCCATTAATAACATCACTGCATCCTCTCCTCCGGTGGTTCAGTTGTTGCGCCATTTAGTGTTGGTGTGCTTGTCGTTGAACGCGTGGGTGGTGGCGGTGCATGTGCCGGGGGTGCGGAAATGTATCGCTGATGCTCTTTCTCGCTCACAGTGGGACCGGTTTCGGCAATTGGCACCGGGAGCGGACCGTCTCGGTTTGGCTTGTCCGGAACATCTCTGGGATCTCGTCTCGGTCCCGTAGAACGATTGGTGGAAAGTTCTTTGGCGCGCACAACGTGGAGTGCTTATTCTGCTTGTTGGAGGCAGTGGGAGGAGTGGGTAAGAAAGTTGGGTGACGTCACCACTGATAGAGACAGGTTGGTGGCACTTTTGTACTGGTTGGGGGACGCCTGGGAGGCGGGGTTTTCGTTGGCAAAGGTAAATCGTTTCATGTCTGCGGTGGCTTTTGGTTTGAAGTTACGGGGCTTTCGGGATGTATCAAAATAATTTTTAGTGGGACAGGCTTTAAAGGGCCTGCGCCGAGGTAGGGTCGAAGCGGATTGTAGAAGGCCTGTGTCGTTTTCTCTGCTTAGCTCTTTGGGCGTATCATTAGTATCGGTCTGTCGTTCTTCGTCCGAGGTGGAGTTGTTTCGGTTAGCATTTTCTTTAGCGTTCTTTGGGGCATTTAGAATTGGTGAGCTGGTGTCACCTAGTACCAAGCGGGTAGGGAGGTTGAGACTGGGAGAGGTGAGCCTATATGCGGATCGGCTCGAGGTATGGTTGCGCCGATCAAAAACTGACCAATTGGGAAAAGGAAAGCTGATTGTTTTGTTCGCCCTCCCGGGGTCGGCGATGTGCCCGGTCGCTTGCATGCGGGTTTTTAAGCCACGGGGGGGGGGGTCTCCTGAGTTGCCATTGCTATGTCACGAGGATGGGTCATTTTTGTCCAGATTTCAATTTGGAGCTGTATTTAAAAAATGCTTGGCGGCGGTCGGTGTCGCGGCGGGTCCGTATTCATCTCATTCCTTCAGGATTGGCGCAGCAACAGAAGCGGGGCGCTGGGGGTTGGATGATGAGGGGGTGCGGCGCATCAGTCGTTGGGAGTCCAACAGATTTAGGTCCTACGTGCGCCCCCACTTGTTATGAGTCATGTTGTTAGCGTTTAAATAAACGTTTGTGTGCTGGTATCTAACTTTCTTTTCCGTTTCAGATTAGCCTCCGTGTCTTGTGTGGTTGTTGGGCCACTCTTACGTTCATTGGGGGGCTTTGAGGGCGGACGTCCGCCCGGACGGTCGCCAGTTGCGCATTCAGCGTCATGACGCGGTTTTGCATTGGCTGGGATTTAGAGGTATGTCGTGGAGCAGGGTGTTAGTGGAATTCCAGACATACGCCCGGCTGGATAGGGTGCCTGAAGTCTTGGTGTTGCACATGGGTGGGAATGATTTGGGGGTCCGCCCTTTTCGTGAGTTAGTGCGGGATATCAAACACGATATGTTGTGTTTGTGGGTTTCCTATCCCTGGTTAGTTATAGTGTGGTCGGACATTGTTCCGAAGAAGCATTGGCGGCTGGCTAGGTCAGTGGAAAGAGTCAATAAGGCTCGTATAAAAGTTAATCGTGCTGTGTCCCGTTTTGTAGTCAAAAATGGGGGCATTTGTGTGCGGCACAGGGATTTGGAGTCAGGAGTGGGGAACTACTGGAGGAGTGATGGGGTTCATTTGACCGAGGTTGGGATTGATCTGTGGAGTCTGGCAATAGCAGAGGGAATTGAAAGGGCGGTGGTGGTGTGGCGAGACTCACAGGCTTAAGGTGGTCAAGGCCTGTTTCGCTGTGGCTGGCGGAGTCCTTGAGGTCGGTCAGTACAAATTGGTTGGGGGTTTCGCATCGGGGGTATGCGTCCCCCAAAAAAGGTACATGGTTGAAGACTTCATCGGGTGTTATCCCTTTGAAGTGGTCTTCTGGTGTTTGGAGCCATCTGCAGAGGTGAGCGGTGCCTCCGAGCTGGTTTACGGCTGGAGGTAAGGTCTTGGTGGTGTTGCAGATGGCTAACTCGAGTGTTTAAAAGGAATATCTAAAATGGCTTCAAGGACTTCCCCCGCTCGGATTAATGTTAACGTTAAATTGTTATTTATAAATCTGACCCATGTTGGGTCATGTGAATTATTAGGAGGAATTCTCCGGTTGGATTCCTAATTAGTTATCCGAATGTTTCGGATTTAAATTGCATTTTATAAACTGTGAAATTAATAAACGGCTGCTGTGGCCATTTCACATCCAACCTCGGTGTCACGTGTCTTTTCTCAAAGGTGGGGGTGGAGGGAAAGAAGGGATAAGTGAAGGTTCATTAACACATGACTCTACTTAGGCAGGTCAAGAAGAGGCTGGACGCAGCCTGCAGGGCTTCAGAGGGAAGCCTCCATGACAGGACATAGTAGGGATAGGGTTAACTAGAAGGAGGGGTAGGGGGAGGTAGTTGAGAAGCAGGGAGGAGCTAGGGTACGTTACCAGGCTTCCCGCTGTTTTCGGCAGTGAGCCGGAAGCAGCGGGAGGAGTAACACGGAATTGTCATAAGCTCCCACCCCCCCGCCCTTTGTTTGTTTGTCCCTGGTGGTCTTTATGTGAGTCTGTCTATGATTGTTTTTTTTTACTGTGTGCTTATCTAACATGTTGTTCTTATTTTCATTCGGAGCAGGTCCAGGTGTCATAGCAGCTGGCGGGGGGAGTCCTTGAGGTCGGTCAGTACAAATTGGTGGGGGGGGTCGCATCGGGTGTATGCGTCCCCCAAAAAAGGTACATGGTTGAAGACTTCATCGGGTGTTATCCCTTTGAAGTGGTCTTCTGGTGGTTGGAGCCATCTGCAGAGGTGAGCGGTGCCTCCGAACTGGTTTACGGCTGGAGGTAAGGTCTTGGTGGTGTTGCAGATGGCTAACTCGAGTGTTTAAAAGGAATATCTAAAATGGCTTCAAGGACTTCCCCTGCTCGGATTAATGTTAACGTTAAATTGTTATTTATAATTCTGACCCATGTTGGGTCATGTGAATTATTAGGAGGAATTCTCCGGTTGGATTCCTAATTAGTTATCCGAATGTTTCGGATTTAAATTGCATTTTATAAACTGTGAAATTAATAAACGGCTGCTGTGGCCATTTCACATCCAACCTCGGTGTCACGTGTCTTTTCTCAAAGGTGGGGGTGGAGGGAAAGAAGGGATAAGTGAAGGTTCATTAACACATGACTCTACTTAGGCAGGTCATGTATTCACACAGCCATTCTTTTAACAGCCCGTGAATACTGGCCGTCAAAATATAGAACATGTTCTATTTTTGGCCGTTTTCACGGCCCAACGGTCTCCCATAAAAGTCAATAGATCAGTTTTTAATGGCTGTTTTTCAGAGATCAATCCATGTGATGGCCATTAAAAACTGACCCTGGCTGTCACAGGAGGACTCCCCGGGCACAGGGCTACTTAAAGTGATGAACCCGGGAAAGTCCTTGATGTCACTGTCCATATATGGACCATGATGTCAGTGTTTTTAACTATGGAGTCTTGGGAAAGCCTTTTACGTCACTGTCCATATATGGACAGTAATGTCAGGGGCTCTCTCCAGGAGCAGAATCCCCGGCCAGAGCGGTGCTGACACTCTGGCCGGAGATTCCGGCATCTGGAAGCCCCTCAGACAATGACGTCAGGGGCTCCTCGAGGAGAGAAATCTCTGGTCAGAGCGTCGGCAACGCTCTGGCTGGGGATTCTGCTCCTAGAAGGAGCTCCAATGGTGCTATCACCAGGGCAGGGTGTGTGGCGATATCTACACGGTGGGTTGTGTGGTGCTATCTACAGGTGGGATGTGTCACGCTTTCTACAGATGGGATGTATGGCGCTATCTTTGGGGGGTGGCCCTGGGTCCACTGAGATGGTAGCCACTCCCACCATGACCGGCGCGGCCACGCTACAGCATTATTCAATTTAGCAGACGTGCCGCAACGCTAGTCAGGAGCAGAAGAAGCCTGCGTGTGAGGAGAGGGTGAGCAAGCAACCCTATCTGATGGATAAATTGATATAGTTGGAGTTTATATACAGGGATAATGGCTGATACATACAGGGATGATGTGGGGTTAATATATGGATGATGGCTGGACTATACCTCTATACAGGGATGATGGGGATATATACAGTGATGATGGCTGGTATATACAGGAATGGTGGCTGGTATATACAAAGATGATAGGGTTATATACAGGGATGATGGGGGTTATATACGGGGATAATGGGGGTTATATAGCGTGATGATAGCTGTACCAGGCATCATTCATGTATATAACCCCCATCATCCTTGTATAAACCCCATCATCCCTATACACTACCGTTCAATTCAAAAGTTTGGGGTCACACAGACAATTTTGTGTTTTCCATGAAAACTCACACTTATATTTATCAAATGAGTTGCAAAATGACTAGAAAATATAGTCAAGACATTGACAGTGTTAGAAATAATGATTTTTATTTGAAATAATAATTTTCTCATCAAAGAATGCTCCATTTGCAGCAATTACAGCATTGCAGACCTTTGGCATTCTAGCTGTTAATTTGCTGAGGTAATCGGGAGAAATTTCACCCCATGCTTCCAGAAGGCCCTTCCACAAGTTGGATTGGCTTGATGGGCACTTCTTGCGTACCATACGGTCAAGCTGCTCCCACAACAGCTCTATGGGGTTGAGATCTGGTGACTGCGCTGGCCACTCCATTACAGATAGAATACCAGCTGCCTGCTTCTTCCCTAAAAAGTTCTTGCAAAATTTGGAGGTGTGCTTTGGGTCATTGTCCTGTTGTAGGATGAAATTGGCTCCAATCAAGCGCTTTCCACAGGGTATGGCATGGCGTTGCAATATGGAGTGATAGCCTTCCTTATTCAAAATCCCTTTTACCTTGTACAAATCTACCACTTTACCAGCACCAAAGCAACCCCAGACCATCACATTACCTCCACCATGCCTGACAGATGGTGTCAGGCACTCTTCCAGCATCTTTTCAGTTGTTCTGCGTCTCACAAATGTTCTTCTGTGTGATCCAAACACCTCAAACTTCAACTCGTCTGTCCATAACACTTTTTTCCAATCTTCCTCTGTCCAATGTCTGTGTGCTTTTGCCCATATTAATATTTTCCTTTTATTAGCCAGTCTCAGATATGGCTTTTTCTTTGCCACTCTGCCCTGAAGACCAGCATCCAGGAGTCGCCTCTTCACTGTAGACGTTAACACTGGCGTTTTGCGGGTACTATTTAATGAAGCTGCCAGTTGAGGAACTGTGAAGAGTCTATTTCTCAAACTAGAGACTCTAATGTACTTGTCTTGTTGCTCAGTTGTGCAGCGGGGCCTCCCACTTCTCTTTCTACTCTGGTTAGAGCTTGTTTGTGCTGTCCTCTGAAGGGAGTAGAACACACTGTTGTAGGAAATCTTCAGTTTCTTGGCAATTTCTCGCATGGAATAGCCTTCATTTCTAAGAACAAGAATAGACTGTCGAGTTTCACATGAAAGCTCTCTTTTTCTAGACATTTTGAGAGTTTAATCGAACCCACAAATGTAATATTCCAGATTCTCAACAGGTCAGTTTTATAGCTCCTCTAAACAGCAAAACTATTTACAGCAGTGCTAACATAATTGCACAAGGGTTTTCAAGTGTTTTCTAATCATCCATTAGCCTTCTAACACAGTTAGCAAACACAATGTACCATTAGAACACTGGAGTGATGGTTGCTGGAAATGGGCCTCTATACACCTATGTAGATATTGCATTAAAAAACAGACGTTTGCAGCTAGAATAGTCATTTAGCACATCAACAATGTATAGAGTATATTTCTGATTAATTTAATGTTATCTTCATTGAAAAAAACTGTGCTTTTCTTTCAAAAATAAGGAAATTTCAAAGTGACCCTAAACTTTTGAACGGTAGTGTATATACTAGCCATCATCCCTATATATACTAGCCATCATCCCTATATATACTAGCCATCATCCCTGTATATACTAGCCATCATCCCTGTATATACTAGCCATCATCCCTATATATACTAGCCATCAACTCTGTATATACTAGCCATTATCCCTGTATATACCAGCCATCATCTCTGTATATAACCACCATCATCCCTGTATATAACCTCCATCATCCCTGTATATACCAACCATCATCCCTGTATATAACCCCCATCCAGTGCTGCACCTCTCTGAGGGGGCAGCGGCGCCACTGAAACCAGCCGCCGCCACCCACTCCTGCGCTATAATTGTACTTGCGTCTATAGGATGCAGATACAATTACATGCATAAGCGCTAAATGGCGGGGCACATTCAGTGCCTTACAATGACGTAAGCAGTGCGATGATGTAATCGTGCCGCTTGCGTCATTGAATGACAGGGCAAGGTACCCTGCCAATCAGGAATGACTTGCCCTGCCACTCAGCACCTTTTAACGACGCAAGCGGCGCGTTCTTGTGTCGTTCAGTCTCAGCAGACCTGCTCAGAAGAGAGCAGGCCTGCATTGCAAGAGGACAGCGCGGGAACGGGCTTAGGTTCGTATGTAAAGTTGTTTTTTTCTGTTAAATGTGTGAGGGGCTATATGTGGAGCACTATCTACAGGGGTGGGGCTATATGTGGAGCACTAGCTACAGGGGAAGCTATATGTGGGGGCTATATGTGGAGCATTATCTACAAGGGGGCTATATGTGGAGCACTATCTACAAGGGGGCTATATGTGGGGCACTATCTAAATGTTTGAAAAGTGAGAAGCTGAAGACATCTGAGCGGAAAACTGCAGAAATGGGCTGTGGTTGGGAGAAGACATCATAGAGGTCTGGACCAGATGGAGAAGAAACGAGAAAAAGAAAAACTAGAATCTGAGAAGACGTCACTGGTGAGTCACTTAATGTAAATGTTTATTCTGCCTCTAATCAGAACTGTAGTCACTATATGATCTGCAGCAGTATGATTGTTATATACAGGGATGATAAGGGATATATACAGGGATGATGGCTGGTGTCACAATTCTGGGGTATGTGGACCCACTAGACAGCTCCACCATAGAAGAGTGGCAGCTAGCCAAACTACAGTCAATGGAAAGTCTTAGTACAAGACTACCTGTATGAGAGTCCAGACTGACACGAGATGTAGCAGATGCTTTGGCACAGATGATTCGTGGCACAGGTGATGCTTGGATTGGCAGATGACACTGGACGTGGCAGATGACACTGGACGTGGCAGATGAAACATCATGGCAGATAACATTGGACGTGGACGATGGAACAAAGACGACTCTTCAGCTCAGGAACAAATACAGTTACAGGATACGGGAAGCAGGATACGGGAACACTGGAAACAGGATACAACTAAGGGACCATTTGCTAAACTAACATGGGAAGACAACAACAACGCTCAGGCAAGGAGGGAGTGACTACCATTAGGATGGAGGATTGAGTCTGCTGCCAGATCAGTAGGAAGTCTCTAAAAGCGGAGTCAGTCGCTGGAACCTCAGAAGTATCGGACACTGGGAGAGGAATTTGTGGATGCTGGCCGTAAACAATGAAGAACGGTGTATTCTTTGTAGACTCGCTGGTGTGATTATTGTAGGAGAACTCAGCCCATGGGAGCAACTATACCCATGCAGGGGATTGACAGAGATAATGCAAGACGGATCAATAATATTCTGTGGACTCTCCAAGGTGTCTTCCGTCTCGAAAGACCTGGACAAGGCATCGGCCCTCACATTCTTGTCCGCCAGGCGATAATGGAGCTAAAACTGGAACCTTGTAAAGAACAGTGACCACCTGGCCTGACGAGGGTTCAGCCGTTGGGCCATCTGGAGGTAGGTCAGATTCTTGTGGTCTGTAAAAATTAGGATCGGATGAGCTCTGCCCTCTAGTAGATGTCTGCACTCTTCCAGGGCCAATTTGATGGCCGGTAACTCCCGTTCCCCAATTGAGTAGTTGCGTTCTGCGGAAGAGAAGAGCTTAGAAAAATATCCACATACCCTTGACTTGCCCTTGGGACCTTTCTGGAACAGGAGTGCACCAGCACCGACAGAGGATGCGTCCACCTCCAACGAGAACTGCAGAGAGACCTCCGGATGATGGAGGATAGAGGCTGACGTGAAGGCACTCTTCAGGCTATTGAATCCGGACTCTGTCTTGGGAGTCCACACCTTGATGTTCATACCCTTCTTAGTGAGGTTAGAGATGGGAGAAGTCAGTAAGGAGAAGTTTGGAGTAAACTGCCTGTAAAAATTAGCAAATCCCAAAAAGCGCTGTATGGCCCTCAAGCCTTGAGGACGTGGCCATTCCAGAACAGACTTTACCTTCTCAGGATCCATCTCGAGACCTCAATTCGAGACGATCTAGCCCAGGAGGGGTAGAGTATCTTTGTCAAACACGCACTTCTCCAACTTGGCGTACAGACGATTTTCCCTTAACTGTAGCAGAACTTGACGGACATGTCTCTGGTGCGTCATAGGATCTGGAGAAAAAATCAAGATGTCATCAAGGTAGACTACTACACAAACATAGAGGAGGTCACGGAAAATGTAATTTACAAACTCCTGGAAGACGGTGGGAGCATTACACAGGCCGAAGGGCATTACTTGATACTCATAGTCAGGGTCGCCATCAGGAATTTCAGGGCCCCCTACAGCTAAATTTTCTGGGCCCCCCTACCGTGGCACCGCCTGTTAACGGTACTCCGTCCAGCAGTATATCATGCTACCCAGGGCCGCCATCAGGGGGGGTATTATGGGTACTGATGTGAGAGGCCCGGCCAAACCTAATTGAAAGGGGGGCCCGGCAACTGCCGCGACTTGCCTTTGGTAGAAAAAAAACAGGCCCCTGAAATGGGGCCCGTTTTTTTCACCAAAAGAATGTCGTGAGCTGCGGGCCCCCCTTTCAATTAGGTTTCGCCGGGTCTCTCACATCAGTACCCATAATACCCCCCCTGATGGCAGCCCTGGGTAGCATGGGGGTCGTCATGGGGGCCGTCAAACACTGCCGCCCGTGCGACCGATCGCGCGCACCCGCAAACTCCCGCGCATGCGCACCCGCGACCGCCTGGAACCGCGCACCGAATTTTGAGGCAGATTTTGACCTACCCACACTATCTTGCCGCGTTTTTTGCCCGCGGCGATTGAGGACAGCAGACAAAAAACGTAGGGAAAAATGCATTTTCTGCCTCCCATTGATTTCGATGGGAGGTCAGAGGCGGAACCGCGGCAAGAAAGGACGTGCTGCTTTTTCTTTTTTCCGCGACTGGCTCCCATTGATTTCAGATTAAATCAATGGGATGCGGTTTTGGAAGTTGTTTGGTGCTGATTCTGACGCAGTGTCAGAGTCAATATCAAGGCCCAAAAACTCTGAACTGGGCCTTATTGTTAGGGCTTATTCAGACGAACGTGTAATACATCCGTGCAACGTGCGTGATTTTCACGCGCCTCGCACGGACCTATCTAACTCTACGGGGCCGTGCAGACTGTCAGTGAGTTTCATGCAGCGTGTGTCCGTATGTCCGCTGCGTAAAACTCACGACATGTCCTATATTTGTGCATTGTTCGCGCATCACGCACCCATTGAAGTCAATGGGTGCGTGAAAATCACGCCCAGCACTTCCGCAGCAGTATAAACTATGACTGAAAACAGAAAAGCACCACGTGCTACAAACATACAAACAGAGTGTCATAATGATGGCGGCTGCGCGAAAATCACGCAGCCACGCATCATACGCTGCTGACACACGAAGCTGTTATGGACCTTTTGCATGCGCAAAATGCCACGTTTTTGCGCACGCAAAAAGCACACGCTCGTGTAAATCCGGCCTTAGGGTAGGAACACACTAGGCATGAACACTGCGGATTTTATGCAACACATTTTATTGTGGAAAATCCGCAGCGTATTACAGTCGCAGCAGAGTGGATGAGGTTTGAACAAATCTCATCCACACGCTGCAAAAATAATGGACCTGCAGTGCGGCTTTTGGCTTTTTAAGCCGCAGCATGTCAATTTATTCTGTGGAATCGCCGCTCCTCTGTTGCGGAAATGCTGCGGTTCTGCCGCAAAAATCACACATGAGAAAAAAAAAAAAGGCACTTTTTTAAATTTATAAAAAAGTTTAGACTTGCCCCGGCCGTAGTCCTTGTGACGCGATCCTCTATTCTTAGCGCAGCCCGGCCTCCTGTCATGACGTTTCATACCATGTGACTGCTGCAGCGGTCACATGGTCTACAGCGTCATCCCAGGAGGCGGGGCTACGTTCAGAAGAGAGAGATGCGTCACCAGGACTACGGCCGGGGCAAGTCTAAACTTTTTTTTCCATGCAGGATTCCCGCAGCGGACAAGCCTCACGAAACCTGCGCCACTATTTGGTGCGGTTTTGCTGTCGGAATTCCCTGCGGCTACCGGGGCGGATAAGCTGTGTAGTTTTACTCAGCATATCCGCCTAGTGTGTTCCTACCCTTATGATGTCGCTCCTGGAGCTGCTGCCGGTCTCTAAATAGGCAGTTGGTCCAGTAGAATTTGGAATTATTTTTTTTTGTGAACCAGCTTAAAAAAATACAAAACTTTTGTGTTAGGGCCTGTTCACATCACCGTTTGCTTCCGTTCCGGGGTTCCGTCTGAGGTTTCCATCGGGTGAACCCCGCAACGGAAAGTGAAAGTGACAGCACAGCTTCCGTCACCATTAGCGCAGTCGACTACGCTATTGATTCCGTCCGAAAACCTGCCGGAACGGTGACGAACGGAAACCATTAGCGATGTTTCCGTCACCATTGATCTCAATGTTTCCACAATAAAATGTGTTGCATAAAATCTGCAGTGTTCATGCCTAGTGTGTTCCTACCCTAAGGCCGGATTCACACAAGCGTGTGCTTTTTGCACGTGCAAAAAACGTGGCATTTTGCGCATGCAAAAGGTCCATAACAGCTCCGTGTGTCAGCAGCGTATGATGCGCGGCTGCGTGAGTTTTGCGCAGCCGCCATCATTATGACACTCTGTTTGTAGCACGTGGTGCTTTTCTGTTTTCATTCATAGTTTATACTGCTGCGGAAGTGCTGGGCATGATTTTCATGCTCCCATTGACTTCAATGGGTGCGTGATGCGCCAACCACGCACAAATATAGGACATGTCGTGAGTTTTACGCAGCGGACACACGCTGCGTGAAAATCACTGACGGTCTGCACGGCCCCATAGACTAACATAGGTCCGTGCGAGGCGCGTGAAAATCACGCACGTTGCACGGACGTATTACACGTTCGTCTGAATAAGCCCTAACAATAAGGCCCAGTTCACAGAGTTTTTGGGCCTTGATATTGAGTCGGACACTGCGTCAGAATCAGCACCCAAAAACTTCCAAAACCGCCTCCCATTGATTTAATCTGAAATCAATGGGAGCCAGTCGCGGAAAAAAGAAAAAGCAGCAAGTCCTTTCTTGCCGCGGTTCCGCCTCTGACCTCCCATCGAAATCAATGGGAGGCAGAAAATTCATTTTTCGCTGCGTTTTTTGTCTGCTGTCCTCAATCGCCGCGGGCAAAAAACGCGGCAAAAAAACGCGACAAGATAGTGTGGGCAAGTCAAAATCTGCCTCAAAATTCTTTAAGGAATTTTGAGGCAGATTTTTTTTTGCCTGCAAACTGTGAACAGGGCCATACATAAACAGCACTTTGAGATAATTTACTCACCGTGTCAGAAGAGCTGCTCCCACTCCAGTCCTCTTCCGGCGATGTCTTCCAGGCGAGGTCTTCGGTCCAGACGTCCAGTCCTTCACCTCCAGCCTGGCTCCAGGTAAGTTTTGTCCATGTGTGACCGCGGCTGCGCGTGCTTCGTTCGCAGGTGCGCGCGCAGGCGATCGCGGGTGCGCGCGCGGGCGATCGCGGGTGCGCGTTTCCGGGCTTTCGCGGGTACGCGCGCGGGCGCTCTCGAGTGCGGGCGTTCGTGGGTGCGCGCTCGCAGCTGCGCACGCGCGGGAGTTTCCTTGTGCGCGCGATCGGTCGCGCGCGGGGGATGTTTGACGGCCCCCCCATGGGGAGGGGGCCCGCAGCAGCAGCAGCTCACGACATTCTTTTGGTGAAAAAAGAATTTTTTCCTACCAAAAGAATGTCGCGGCAGTTGCCGGGCCCCCCTTTCAGTTAGGTTTGGCCGGGCCCCTCACACCAGTACCCCTAATACCCCCCTGATGGCGGCCCTGCTCATAGTGTCCATCACGGGTGTTAAATGCAGTCTTCCATTCATCACCCTGGCGAATCCGGACTAGGTTGTAAGCCCCACGCAGGTCTAGTTTAGAAAAAATCTTGGCACCATGTATATGATCAAACAGTTCAGAGATCTCCAAGTTCTCTTTCACATAGGCGGACATGAACATAGTCTCTGGCAAGGAGAGAGGATATAGAGGAAGGGATGCACCAGGAATCAGTTAGATAGGGCAGTCATACGCCCGATGTGGAGGCAATGTCTCCACCTCCCTCTTGCTGTAGTCGTCTGAAAATGCAGCATAATGACTCGGCAATCCTGCCAATGACGAGGCAGCGAAGGCTGAGCCAAACGAATCTGCACCCTGCAATGACCTTGACACTCAGGGCCCCATTGGAGAACCTCTCCAGAATTCCAGTCCAGGACTGGGGCATGCAGTCGGAGCCAATGCAGGCCCAGCAACACAGGGTTAATAACTTTGGATAGCACATAGGCAGAAGTTCGGAGTGAAGGGCTCCCACTTAGAGCCTCAGTGGCTTGGTCACAGCTATAACTGGGTCTGGCAGAGGTAGTCCATCTACTGAAGCAACTGTCAACCGGTTCTCCAGAGGGGTGGTGGGTAATTGCAGAAGGTCCACCAGGTCTCTATGGATGAAATTAGCAGCGGATCCAGAGTCCAGATACGCAGAGATCTGATGCGTTCTCCCGCCAGACACTATGGTCACTGGTATGGACAATCTAGATGGAAGTCCATTCTTACCCACGGTTGTCACTCCTATCAACCCTAGGTTTTGGGATCTTTGGGGACACAGGCGCACGAGATGGCCACCATGACCGCAATAAAGACAGAGTCCAGACGTGCGTCTGCGTTGTCTCTCCTGGATGGATAACTTACAATGGTCCATTATTACCAACTACTTAGGAGGATCGACATCTGAGGACAGCAGGGGTTGCTGCAAAGTAGGAGCCAGACTGGGAAGGACTCCCTCCCGTAGAACCTCTTGGATGTGTACTCGGATCCATATATCAATCCGGGCAGACAGAAGGATGAGATCATCCAGGGTAGACGGCAGATCCCGAGCGGCAAGTTCGTCCTTAATTCTAGAAGCCAGTCCATGCCAGAATGCAGCTCCATAACAGCTCTCCCGCCAGGGTGCGGAAATGGATGGCGTACTCACTCACGGAGGTGTCTCCTTGGCGTAGGTTAATCAAAGAGGCCGCTGCAGATGAGACCCGTCCAGGCTCCTCAAACACCATGCAAAAAGTCTGGAGGAAAGCTGGGAAGTCACGGGTCTCTGGTCCTTGTTTCTCCCAGATAGGGTTTGCCCATGCAAGAGCCTTGCCAGTGAGGAGAGAGATGATAAAAGCGACCCTGGCGCCACCAGACGAAAATGTCCTTGCATACAGGCTCAAGTGGATCTGGCACTGATTCAGAATTCCACGGCAGATACTTGCTTCTCCATCATAGCGGTCAGGAAGTGGCAAAGAAACATGCAGGTCAACACTGCCAAGAGGTGTAGTCTGAGGATCAACATTGCCAGAAGGTGTAGTAGGAGGAACAGCAGCTTGTGCCTCCTGCCGACGTGCAAGAATGTTCATCGCCTGGAGGAGTTGGTCCTGTCGAGACCGGAGGTCCAGCATATCCGCTCGCATCTCTTGAGACGTCATCATAGTCTTGAATCGACCAGCGGGGTCCATGCCCTGAGCGTACTGTCACAAAGGGTCTGTGGACACACTGAGCCGTACCGCCTTGGCGGTAAGGCAGCTGGCCAACAGGGCGCAGGTGAATGTCTATAGTTCGTATAGGTACCTGAGGCAGCTCAGACAGCAGCAGGGCAGGCTCGGCTAGGACTAGGCAGCAGGTAGACCTCAGGCGAGGTGAAGCAGGTCAGAGGTGGAATACAGCACGACATGACTTTGGCACAGCACAGTGCTCGACCAGGATGGTATGGAATGCAAGGAACAGGAACTGGAACAGGTACAGGAAACACACTAGGAGGCCATCACATAGAGAAATTAGGAATCATCAACAATGCTCAGGCATAGAAGCAGGGGGCTGGACCCCTCTTATAGTCCAGGGTACTCACGGGTCAAAGTTAATCAAAAGTCCGGTACGCGCACTGCCCCTTTAAGAGCAGGCATGAGCGTGCGCGCGCACACTACGGGATCCAGCTGAGGTGAGTGGAAGCGAGTGCTGGCGTCTCCTGAGGAGGAGGCTGGGGCCAGCGCTTGCCGACTCGTGGCTGCGGCTGTCAGGAGGGGATTGGAGCTGACAGCCCGCTGCCACGGACATTACAGCGTCTCCTGGGAGGGAGGCACTGGCAAACTTTACCCTTCTTATAGTCCAGGGTACTTTATGGGCTAATTTAACATTAACTTCAGGTGACCCGGCCGAGGTAAGCGGAAGTGAGTGCTGGCGTCTCCTGAGGAGGAGACTGGGGCCAGCGCTCGCAGACCCATGGCTGCGGCTGTCAGGAGGTGAGTGAGCCTGACGGCCCGCGGCCATGGACATAACACTGCGGCTGCTGTTAGGTACAGTGTGCCAGTGGTCAGTGACCGCGGGCAAAACAGTACCACCCCTTACACCCCCTCTTCTTAGGTCCGGAGCATAGGAGGACCTTTTTGATGAGAGTTGGGGCATTGATGTTATCCTCTGGGACCCAGGACATCTCCTCAGGACCAAACCCTTTCCAGTCCACCAGATAGAAAGTCCTTCCTCCTACCCTCTTGTAGTCCAGAAACTCATTCACCGCAAAAATATCAGAAGAACCTCTGGGAGCAACTGCAGAACCAGGAGATTTACTGTTGCGGTTCAGAACCATAGGCTTTAGGAGGGACACATGAAACGAGTTGGGAATTCTGAGAGTAGGAGGCAGCCGAAGCTTATAGGCAGGGCCTGCCTTAGGGGTGTGCGACCTGTGCCATTGCACAGGGTGCATCACTCCAGCAGGTGGAAGGTGGCGCTGCGCTGGCACCCTTCCACTGTTGGTTCAGAAGCGCCCGGGCCCGGCATCTCAGCAACCGCATTTCCTCCCTTGCGCTTCTTCACTCAGTGGCATCGCTACCGCTGTAGCAGACATAGCGGCTGCAAACGGCGACACCGGGCATGAGAGTGCCTGTGTCGCCCGTCGGAACGGGCCCCCCTATGGACTGTGGAACCGCTAGCAGCCGCTGCGGCTGCTGCAGCGGTAGCGACGCCACTATAGCAGAGCAGGGAGGTATCTCCCTGCTGTAACGTCTATGGCCGAGGACGGTCGTTCAGACTTACCGTCTGACGGCCCCGGCCATGGACATCTGTGTTCTCGGCGACATCCTCCTCCAGGGAGACGCCGGCACTCACTTCCAGGTTCTAAGACTGTTTCCCACAGGGCGCCCGCCCGCGCGTGCATGGCCTTAAAGGACCAGTACGCGTCCAGCTGTAATTATTTAATAATGAGCCCAGAATTCTGCTGGACTATATAAAGTGCTCTGCCCACTTAATACTTGCCTTAGCGTTGTTGTATACCTAAAGTTTGTCTTGCAAATGGTCTCCGAGTGTTTTCCAGTTCCCAGTGTTACCCGTTACTGCTGCCTGTACACTGTATCCCGTGCTATCGTATCTAAAGTGAGAGTCAAGTCGTGTCTTCCGCTGCATCTACTGAGCCATCTACAGCGAAAGTCAAGTTGTGTCTCCGCTACTGTCTACATTTCCTCAGGTACCCATTCTGGACTATAGACATTGTTTTGTACCCAGTTGGCCAGCTGCCATCCCGCTATGCGGTACGGCCCAGTGGGTCCACACCCCGTGCCGTGACAGGCCATGGACCCCGCTGGTTAATTCAAGGGCATTCCACCCTCCCAAGCCATGAAGGCTTCCTGCAGGATCTGAGAGCACGACAGGATCAACTCCTGGTGGTAATAGAATCCATGGCACAGCAGCTAGGAGCGCTAGCTACTTCCTTCACTGCTCCTATTCAAGCTTCTCCGATCGACCCTCCTACTACACCTCCTGGCAGCTCGGGTTCGGATCCTCGGTTCTTGCTGCCATTGCCACCTCAGTTCCATGGAGGCGCAAGTTTGTGCAGGGGGTTTCTGAACCAATGCCATATCCACTTCACTCTGCCTACCCGAGCATTTCCTTTGGACGGAGTTAGGATCGCCTTCATTATATGTCTACTTGCCGGCAAGGCCCTGGCGTGGGCGAATCCAATCTGGGAACGACAGGGACCCGAGACTTCCAGGGGTTCGTGCGGTTGTTCCGTATTCGAGGAGCCTGGACGAGTCTCGTCGGCAGCCACTTCTATCTTCCTTTACTGAAGCCCAACTTCCAGCAACCCCTCTTGCCTTCTTCTTCTGCCACACCCGAGGTTCCGATGCAGGTGGATCGGCTTAAACTGTCCGTTCAAGAGAAACAGCGCAGGCGCACCTCTGGACTCTATTTATATTGCGGCCTCACTGGCCATGTCATGTGTCTGTGTCCTCAGAAGCCAAAAAAAACCAACGCCTAGGATTGGTTGGAGAGACAACCCTGGGCGATACTGCATTTGATAGAGAACTCTCCTCCAAGCTGTTCATCCCTGTGACCATTGTCGCTGACAAGATGCCCCATCCGGTCTCTGCCTACTTGGACTCTGCTGCCAATTTAATCTGCCAAGATCTTGTGGATCTTCTTCAGTTTCCCACTGTTCTGCTGGAAAGGCCATTGATCATTGCCTCGGTAGATGGACTGTCTTTGCCTGACCCAGTTTTGTCTGTGACCAAGTCGTTAAGACTCCATGTGGGAGTTCTTCACTCTGAACTCATCTCCCTGTTTGTCCTGCCAAAGGCCGTCAACCCCGTGCTGCTGGGTTTGCCTTGGCTCCGTCTACATGCCCCAGTCCTGGATTGGAACTCTGGAGAGGTTCTTCAGTGGGGTCCCAAGTGTCTCGACCGCTGTCTGGTCCATGTCCATCCGCCTCAGTCTCCTCCGCATCAGTCACTGGCAGGGTTGCCTCCTTTTTCTCTCAGTCCACAGATGTCTTCAACAAGAAGGAAGCAGAGACATTGCCACCACATCGAGCATATGATTGCCCTATCGACTTGGTTCCTGATTCGTCCCCTCCTCGCGGTAGAGTATACGCTCTCTCCTTGCCTACGACCCAGTCTATGTCAGCCTACATTAAGGAGAATCTGGAGAGGGGCTTCATATGAAAATCTTCATCCCTGGCCGGAGCCGGGTTTTTTTTTGTCAAGAAGAAAGATGGATCCCTCCCACCCAGAATTGACTACCGAGGCCTCAACCAGATCACGGTGAAGAACAGGTACCCATTGCCTTTAATTTCAGAACTTTTTGATCGCATACGGGGGGCAAATTTTTTTCCAAGCTGGACCCGCGGGGGGCTTACAATCTAATCCGGATTCGTCAGGGTGATGAGTGGAAGACTGCATTTAATACACGTGATGGAGATACGAATATCTGGTCATGCACTTCGGCCTGTGTAACACCCCCGCAGTGTTTCAAGAATTTGTCAATGACATTTTTCATGATCTCCTCTATGTCTGTGTTGTGGTGTATCTCGATGACATTTAGATTTTTTCCCCAGATCTTGTGACTCATCAGGGTCATGTCCGCCAGGTGTTGCTTCTATTAAGGGAGAATCATATTTATGCCAAGCTGGAGAAGTGCGTGTTCGAAGAGAAGTCTCTACCCTTCCTGGGCTATATCTTCTCTGATCAGGGTCTCAAAATGGACCCTAAGAAGGTAAAGGCTGTCCTGGAATGGCCACGCCCCCAAAGCTTAAAGGCCATACAACGCTTCCTGGGATTCGCCAACTTCTACCGGCTGTTCATTCCCAACTTCTCTTCTTTGACAACTCCCATCTCCACCCTCATTAAAAAGTGTATGAATGCCAAGGTATGGACTCCAGAGGCTGAAGTCGCATTTAAAACCTTAAAAAAGACCTTCACGTCAGCCTCTATTCTTCATCACCCTGATGTATCCCTACAGTTTTCATTAGAGGTGGATGCTTCCTCTGTTGGTGCCGGTGCACTTTTGTTCCAGAGAGGTTCGAAAGGCAAGACTGTGGTATGTGGCTACTATTCTAAGCTGTTTTCTCCCACAGAGCGCAACTACTTGATTGGGGATCGGGAGTTATTGGCCATCAAGCTGGCCCTGCAGGAATGAAGACACCTACTAGAAGGCACAGCTCATCCTATCCTGGTCTTTACGGACCACAAGATCCTGACCTATTCCTCTGACCCTTTGAGATTCTGCTACAAATCAATCCTGTGTCGTAAAAGCTTCGGCTGCCTCCTACCCTCAAGATCCCTAACTCCTTCCATGTCTCCTTGCTGAAGCATGTGGTCGTCTGGGACTTTCGAAGTGAGGGAGAGCCTGGCCACCAAGAAAGTGGGAGGAAGGACGTTTTATTTGGTGGATTGGAGGGGATTTGGTCCAGAGGAGAGGTCTTGGGAGCCAGAGGAGAACATCGATGCCCCTGTACTCATGAAAAGATTTCTCTCCCGCTCTGGACTCAAGAAGAGGGGGTGTAAAAGGGGGGATACTGTAACGTCTATGGCCGAGGGCCGTCGTTCAGACTTACCCTCTGACGGCCCCGGCCATGGACATCTGTGTTCTCAGTGACATATCCCTCCACGGAGATGCCGGCACTCACTTCCGGGTTCTGGGACTGTCTCCCGCAGGGCGCGCGTGCCCACGTGTGCACAGCCTTAAAGGGCCAGTACACGTCCAGCTGTCATTATTCAATAATTAGCCCAGAATGCTGCTGGACTAGAAAAAGGGCTCTGCCCACTTGATCCTTGCCTGAGTGTTGTGGTATACCTAAAGTTTGTCTTGCAAATGGTCTCCCAGTGTTTTCCAGTTCCTAGTGTTACCCGTTCCTTTTGCCTGTACCTTGTATCCCGTGTTATCGTATCTACCATGAGAGTCAAGTCGTGTCTTCCGCTGCATCTACTGAGCCATCTACAGTGAAAGTCAAGTTGTGTCTCCATTACTGTCTACATTGCCTCATGTACCCATTCTGGACTATAGACATTGTTTTGTACCTAGTTGGCCAGCTGCCATTCTGCTACGCGGTACGGCCCAGCGGGTCCACACCCCGCGCCGGGACACCTGCTCTGCTATCTACCAGCGCCACTGTAGCTTCCTATATGGACAGTGACATCAGGGGCAACTCCTGAAGCGGAATCCCCGTCCATAGCATTGCCGAATCTGTGACCGGGGATTCCACTCTAGGAGAAGCCCTTGACTTCACTGTCCATAAATAGACAGAGACGTCAGGGGCTTCTCCGGAGTGGAACCCCGACGCTGTGACCAGGGATTCCACTCCAGGAGTTGCCCCTGATGTCACTGTCCATATATGGACAGAGACATCAAGCGGAGTGCTCCAGGAGCGGAATCCCCGGCCACAGGGGGTTTCTGCTCCTTCAGGGAGCTACAGTGGCAATATCTACAGGAAGGGGGGGTGCTATCTACAAGGGGGCTGTAGGCTGTGTGGTACTACCTACAAGGGGGCTGTGTGGCACTACCTACAAGGGGGCTGTGTGGCACTACCTACAGGGTTCTGTGTGGCACTACCTACAAGGGGCTGATGGTCTTTTTACTGTGAGTGGGGGGCTGATGGTCATTTTACTGTGAGTCGTGGGCTGATGGTAATTTTACTGTGAGTGGCGGGCTGATAGACTTCAAGTGGTTTCCACCTCTGACCTCCATTTGAAAATGGCTGCAGCGTCCGTTTCGAGTGCGTTTTTGCCTGCTTTCTTTGCATGGGGTTCAATGGCTTAAAAAACTGCCAAAAAAAAAAGGTCAAACAACGCTGTCAATTCAAAATCGGCTTAAAAATTCCTGATGGAATTTTGAGGCAGATAATTTCTGCCTTACAAAAAACGCTGTGTGAACATACCATACGAGTGTAGTACTTGCTTTTAACCATTTTCTGTCTTTCTCTAAACAACTTTTGGTAGGGGTGCACTGAGGAAGTTTTATTTTTGGCACATTATATATAATATAACACATAAAATATAATTATGTATGGCACAATCTACAGGGGGGCACTATCTACAAGGGAGGAGCTGTGTGTGTCTGCCAGGGGAGGGGGCATTATACTGTGTGGGGGCCACTAAGCGGATATTATACTGTGTAGGGGTACTACAGGGGGCAATATACTGTGTGTGGCACTTAGGGGGCATAATACTGTGTAGGCACAATTAGTGGACAAAATACTGTGTCCTTGAAGGTGTTATAATATATTATTGAATATTATTATAATACTGTATGGGGGCACTGAAGGGGAATTATACTGTGTGGCGGCACTATATGAGGCATTATGCTGTGGGGGCATTCTACTTTTTTTTAAGGGGCATTTGTTTATGATGCCGAAAGATAATTTTGCACAGGGCGCATTCTATCCTGCTTATAGGATACAGGGTTTATTTGTTGTAGGATCTCAAAAGGACCGAGAAACTTGTGAGGACGGGTCTTGAGGCGGATGTTTTTAGAGGATAACCAGACCCTGACTCCGGGAGAAAACTGAGGAGGAACTCTTCTTTTTCTATCAGCATACCTTTGGACCATCAGAATTACTCGCCCCCGGAGGTTGCAGCTATGGATCTATGAGCGCTGGCCCGCATTTCCTCCCCAGGAGACGCCAGCGCTCACTTCCGCTCCGGTTCGCTGTGTCCCGTAGGGTGCGCGCGCACGCTCTTGCCTGGCCTTAAAGGGCCAGCACGCGCACATGGTAATTATCATTAATTAGCCCATGATCACCCTCGGCTATAAGAAGGGCCCTGTATCTTTGCTCATTGCCTGAGCGTTGTTGCATTTTCCTATGTTAGTCTTGCAAATGGTCCCTTAGTGTTATCCTGTTCCCGTTGTTCCCGTACCCTGCTACCTGTACCCTGTATCCTGTGCTATTTGTTCTTGTGTCTTAAACCTGTTAGAGTCGTGTTGTGCCACCGGTTCCGCCTGCTGTGTTACACCACCTCTGGTGTCTTCTGTCAAGGTCCCATCTGTGCCTAGCCATTGCTACTGTCTGAACCACTACAGGTACCCTTGTGCCTGGACTATTTATATACTGACTTGGTACTCTGTTGGCCAGCTGCTATTCCGCTATGGCGGTACGGCCCAGTGGGTCCACACACCTACAGATCATGACACCTTTAGATTTGCTGTAATGGTTCAGTACCACAAGATTTAGGAGGGACACATGGAACAGGTTGGGAATTTTGAGGGTAGGAGGTAGCCGAAGCTTATAGGACACAGGGTTAATTTGTTGTAAAACCTCGAAGGGACCGAGGAACCTGGGAGCGAATTTGTGGGAAGGGATCTTTAGATAAATGTTTTTTGACTCTTGGGGAAAACTGAGGACAATTTTTTATTTTCTTATCATCATATCTTTTCATGTGATCGACAGCCAGAAGAATCGCAGACTTGGTATCCTGCCAAATGTGAAGAAAAGTCCCAAATAAAGAATTGGCTGCTGGTACTTGGGTCATGGCTGGCACAGAGAGAGGAACTTGTGGATGCTGATTCTACACAATGTAGAATAGAGAAGAAGCAGTAGACTCGCTTGTATGGTTATTATAAGAGAATTCGGCCGAAGGCAGAAGCTGCACTCAAATGTCATGTTGGGCAGAAGCAAAGTGACGATGATAATTCTCCAATATTTGATTAGTCCTCTCCACTTGACCATTAGACTGAAGGTGATAGGCAGGAGAAAAATCCAACTTCACATCAAGCAGTTTACACAGATCTCTCCAAAACTAGGACTTGAACTGTACACCCCGCTCAGAAACAATATGGAGGGATGGGCCGCGCAGACGAAAGATATGCTGAATGAACAGATTTGCCAGACGATTAGCAGAAGGAAGACCAGTTAAAGGAACAAAATGTGCCATTTTAGAGAAACGGTCCACTACTACCCAGACAGTAGTGCATCCAGCCGAAGGAGGAAGGTCTGTAATGAAGTCCATTGCGATATGCTACAAGGGGGCATCAGGCACAGTTTGTACAGGAAACGAAGGCCGCAACATCCATAGGCAGTTGGGCCACCAGTGCCCAGCCAGCTTGGAACTGTGTCCCCAGCAGAGAATTTTTTTCCTGTCTGCAAGACGGACAAATGTCTTCCCTGGGGGAATATCTCTAATTTGTAAGGGTTTACGGTAATAATCCTGGAAGGATGTATAATGTATTGGGGAGTCTCCTCAGAGTCATCTGTCTCAAACAACCGAGATAGAGCATCGGCCCTCACATTTTTGTCTGCGGGACGGAAGTGGAGCAAGAACTGGAATCAGGCGAAAAACAATGACCATCTGGCTTGACGATGATTCAATCGTTGAGCAGATTGGGGGTAGGTGAGATTCTTGTGGTCCGTATAAATGATGATAGGGTGTATGGCGCCCTCCAGCAGATGTCTCCATTCCTCCAAGGCCAACTTGATGGCCAATAACTCCCGAACCACAATGGAGTAATTGCGCTCTGCAGGAGAGAATAGTTTTCAGTAGTAGCCACAAACCACTGCCTTACCCTTGGAGTTTCTCTGAAACAGAAGTGCTCCCGCGCCAACGGAAGAAGCGTCATCCTCTGGAGAGAACTGTAGAGATACGTCAGGATGGTGAAGAACTGAGGCTGAAGTGGAAGCACTCTTGAGACTGGTAAATGCTGACTGCCTCCAGAGTCCAAACTTTGGCGTTCACCCCCTTGTTAGTAAGAGCAGAGATTGGAGCAGTCAGAGACGAGATGTTTGGGATAAACTGCTGGTAAAAATTTGCGAATCCCAGAAATCGCTGTATAGCCCGGAGGCCCTGAGGACGTGGCCACTCCAAGATGGACTTCACTTTTTCTGGATCCATCTTGAGTCCACGATCGGAGACAACGTAGCCTAGGAAGGGCAGAGAGTTCTTCTCAAACATGTACTTTCCACAGGACTTGGTGAACATGCTTCCAATGCGTTGTCAGATCTGGTAAGTAGATCAGGATGTTGTCCAAATATACCACCACACAGACATATAGGAGATCCTGGAAGATGTCATTTACGAATTCCTGAAATACTGCTGGAGTGTTACACAGACCAAAGGGCAACACGTGATACTCATAGTGTCCGTCTCGGGTGTTGAATACAGTCTTCCATTCGTCACCTTAACTAATCCGGATCAGGTTATAAGCCCAGCATAAATCCAGTTTAGTAAAAATCTAGGCTCCACGAATACGATCAAAGAGCTCCGAGATTAGCGGCATGGGATACTTATTCTTGACCATGATCTGGTTTAGACCACGGTAATCAATACAGGGTCGAAGAGATCCATATTTCTTTTTAACGAAAAAGAAACCGGATCTGGCTGGAGACGATTTCCGGATGAAACCTCTCTCATGGTTCTCCTTAACATAAGACAACATGTCTTGGTCTCTGGCAAGGAGAGTGGATAGACCCGTCCACGAGGAGGTGAGACATCTGGGAGCAGTTCGATAGGGCGATCGTAGGAACGATGGGGATGAAGAACTTCTGCCTCCTTTTTACTAAA
The DNA here is from genome assembly GCF_050947455.1 of Rhinoderma darwinii. Taxonomy (NCBI): domain Eukaryota; kingdom Metazoa; phylum Chordata; class Amphibia; order Anura; family Rhinodermatidae; genus Rhinoderma; species Rhinoderma darwinii. The sequence goes on along the minus strand of NC_134688.1, from coordinate 118,865,357 downwards.
GACGTCTGCAAAGCTGGCAATATGTGTGGGTAGTCCAGAGGAGTGACCAAGGCAGTGGAGGCAGAACAGGACGAACCTGTGGTATGCAGCAGTGAAGACACTGGGATCCCCATTGGAGGACCTCTCCGGAGTTCCAGTTGAGAACCAGAGCATGTAGACGAAGCCAAGGCAGGCCCAGCAGAATAGGGTTGATAGCTTTGGGTAAGGCGAAGAAGACAATCTTTTCTGCTTGGAGGATTCAGACTTGTAGTCTCAGCAGTTTTGTCATGAACAGTATAGGATCCGGCAGTGCTTGCTCATTCACAGAGGCAACTGCCAGGGGTCTCTCCAGAGGGACCATGGCCAAATGGCCATCTACTAGATCCTGCTGAATACAGTTTGCAGCTGCTCTGGAATCCAGATAGGCAGAAACACTGTGTGATTTCTCACCAGAGACAATGGTCACTGGAATGGATAGTTTGGGAGAGGATTTGGCAGTTGGTGCCATTCCACCTAGGGCTGTCTCTCCAACCAACCCTTGGTGTTGGAGTTTCCCAGCTTCTGTGGACATTGACGCACAAAATGGCCTCAGTGACCACAATACAGACACAGTCCAGAAGTGCGTCTATGCTGTTTATCCTAATCGGAGAATTTGAGCCTGTCCACCTGCATTGGCTCTTCGGGTGGAGCAACTGGAGAGGGCAGTTGTGGTCTCTGGAAAGTGGGTGCCAGTCTTTAGAACCATCTCTCCTGGCAAACCTCCTGAGCATGTTTCTGGATCCTCATGTCGATCAGGGTCGCCAAAAGAATAAGGGTGTCCAGGGTAGAAGGACGGTCACAAGCTCATTCTTGATGTGTGGAGACAGTCCTTGCCAGAACGTCGCCACTAAGGTCTCATTAATCCTCGCCAGATCCGCCGCCAGTGTACGGAAGGAGATGGTGTATGCCCCTGTAGTCGATTCCCCTTGTTTGAGGGCCAGTAGTGAGGCAGCGTCAGAAGTTGTTCGACCCACTTCTTCGAACACCGTACAAAAAGTCTCTAGAAATAGCTACAGATCAGAAAATTCTGTTTAGCTTCCGTTCATAGGTTCCACTGACGGAAAGGTCTGACAGGACCCATGAATGAAACCCCGACACAGATGTGAACGAAGCATTAGATGTGATCGGTAACAGCTCGATCCTGCGTGTTACATGCGTTGGGGGGGCCCACTGGGTTGGGGCCCACTCAGATATGTTTTGCTCCCCCAGTGCTAACCCCCTAGCTATGCCTCTGGTACTATGGCACTATATGGGTACTATCTACAGGGAACACTCTGGCACTATCAACATGGGCACTGTGTGTGGCACTATCTACATGGGCACTGGCACTTTATATGTGGGTACTATGGCACTTTATATGTGGGTATTGTGGATACTGTGGCTCTATGTGGACACTGGCACTATGGGGGCACTATCTACAATGGTCACTGTGGCACAATCTGCAGGGGGATCGGGCAAAAAAAAAACCCATAGAGGAAAAGAGCTCAGGTGCTCATCATGTAGCCACCCCCTCATGAATTGTAGGCGTGAGAGTGGATATCATCCGTATTTTGCAGCTGAGAACTCTATCTCTATGTAGCATTTGTGGCTTGTCTGCATCCTGCTGGGAACTGGTGTTTGAACCTGCCCTTTTATTAGTAACTATAGTAAATATACAATGTGAAAGAAATCAGCAGCACGACCAACAGAATTCCTCCAGAGGGGAACAAGTTAGATATCCCAGTCAGGGACGGTGCAAGTAGTATAAATGTCCCAGGTCCAGCGGGACAACTTGTACACAGCAGTAGAAAGAAAAACTGCAGCACTAGTGCTGCAGTTTTTCTTTCTACTGCTATAGTAAATATACAGTTAGGTCCAGAGTTATTTGGACAGTGACACAAGTTTTGTCATTTTAGCTGTTTACCAAAACACAATGAATATAGTTATATAATCAATATGGCCTTAAAGTGCAGACTCTCAGCTTTAATTTGAGGGTATTCACATCCTAATTTGAGGGACCAAAAGTAATTGGACAATTATCTCAAAAGCTATTTAATGGGCTGCATGGGCTATTCCCTTGTTAATCCATCATCAATTAAGCAGGTAAAAGGACTGGAGTTGATTCCAGGTGTGGCATTTGCATTTGGAAGCTGCTGCTGTGAACCCACAACATGAGGTCAAAGGAGCTCTCAATGCAAGTGAAACAGACCATCGTTAGGCTGAAAAAATGAAGGAATCCATCAGAGAGATAGTACAAATGTTAGGAGTGGCCAAATCAATAGTTTGCTACATTCTTGAAGAAAAAGAGCGCACTGCTTATCTCGTCAACTCCAAAATGCCTGGACGTCCATGGAAGACAACAATGGTGGATGACACAGAATCCTTTCTATGGTGAAGAAAAACCCCTTCACAACATCTACCCAAGTGAAGAACTTTCTCCTGAAAGTAGGTGTATCAGTTTCTAAGCCTACCATAAAGAGAAGACTTCATGAGAGCAAATACAGAGGGTTCACCACAAGGTACAAACTATTAATCAGCCTCAAAAATAGAAAGGCCAGATTAGACTTTGCCAAACAACATGTAAAGAAGCCAGCCCAGTTCTGGAACAGCATTCTTTGGACAGATGAACATAAGAACAACCTGTACCAGAATGATGGGAGGAAGAAAGTATGGAGAAGGTGTGGAACGGCTCATGATCCAAGGCACACCACATCCTCTGTAAAACATGGTGGGGGCAGTGTGATGGCATGGGCATGCATGGCTGCTAAAGGCACTGGGTCACTAGTGTTTATTGATGATGTGACTGAAGATAGAAGCGGCCGGATGAGTTCTGAAGTGTTCAGGGATTTACTTTCTGCTCGGATTCAACCAAATGCAGCAAGGTTGATTGGACGTCGCTTCACAGTATGGATGGACAATGACCCAAAACATACTGCGAAAGCAGCCCAGGAGTTTAAGGCAAAGAAGTGGAATATTCTGCAATGGCCAAGTCAATCTCCAGATCTCAACCCGATCGAGCATGCATTTTACTTGCTTAAGACAAAACTTAAGGCAGAAAGACCCACAAACAAGCAACAACTCAAGACCACTGCAGTAAAGGCCTGGCAAAGCATCACAAAGGAGGAAACCCAGCGTTTGGTGATGTCCATGGTTTCCAGACTTCAGGCAGTCATTGCCTGCAAAGGATTCTCTACAAAGTATTAAAAAAAATCATTTTATTTATGGTAATGTTAATTTGTCCAATGACTTTTGAGCCCCTGAAATGAGGAGGCTGTGTAGAAAAATGGTTGCAATTCCTAAGGGTATGTTCACACACACTAATTACGGACGTAATTCGGGCGTTTTTGCCCCGAATTACGTCGGAAAAATGCGGCTTGAAAGCGTTGACAAACATCTGCCCATTGAAAGCAATGGGCTTACGTTTGTCTGTTCACACGAGGCGTATATTTACGCGCCGCTGTCAAATGACGGCGCGTAAATAGACGCCCGCGTCAAAGAAGTGACCTGTCACTTCTTGGGGCGTAATTGGAGCCGTTATTCATTGACTCCAATGAAAAGCAGCGCCAATTAAATCCGTAATGGACGCGGCGTTCAAGCGCCTGCACATGCCGTTACGGATGAAATTACGGGGATGTTTTCTCCTGAAAACATCCCCGTAATTTCAGCAGTTACGGACGCTGTTGTGTGAACATACCCTAAATGTTTCACAGGATATTTTTGTTCAACCCCTTGAATTAAACCTGAAAGTTTACACTTAAATTGCATGTCAGTTGTTTAATTTCAAATCCAATGTGGTGGCATGCGGAGCCCAAATCATGAAGATTGTGTCACTGTCCAAATAATTCTGGACCTAACTGTATATTCTTCTTTGCTGTGATTTAATTTATGAAGAGGCACATGCCGCTTAATAAATTAGGCATATCTTCGGCTGTCTCTGTTCGCCAGAAAGTCAAATCTATGCCACGACTCCATCCGCTAAGGTGCATCTCTGGCCGTCTATGCACCAGAAAGTTAAATCTACACTCGCTCACTCTTGCTAAGCTTCACCCACTTTTTTTGAGGTGGCGTAAAAATGGAAGTCACAAAATTTTGCAAAAAAGTGAGTTTTGGCACAAATTTCGACTTTTATACACCAGGCAACTGGTGTAGAGTGTTTAATAAATTTCCCTCATTGTCTCACCATATGAGCTATTTAACCCCTTTGCGCTCAGCGACGTACTATTCCATCGTGCTAAGTGCATCGCTCGCGCTCAGCGCAAGAATAGTACGTTGCGGGAGGAACGGCCATTTCGGCCGTCTTCCCGACGCACACAGGAGCGGTGACAGCTTCTGTCTCGTACAGCATTTGCCGCAGCTCCTTCAGCAGGGACCGATCGCTGTGTCCCCGCTGATTAACCCCTTGGAAGCCGTGTTCAATAGCGATCGCAGCTTCTTAGGGGTTAAGCTACCATCGTGGGCCTGCTAAACGATAGCATCCGGAAATTATGACTATGGCAACCGTACCCCTAACAATGGCGTCCGGCTATGCCATCTACGGAAGCCTAGTGGGTCAGGACCCACTATGCTTGCTGTCAGTGAGTAGATGACAGCTCTAATACACTGCACTATGCATGTAGTTAAAAAAAGTTGTGTAAAAATAAAAAAATAAAAGTAACAAAAGTAAAAATCCCCCCTTTTCCCTTATCAGTCCTTTATTATTAATAAAAATAAATAAACAAATAAACAATACATAATCGGTATCGCCGCGTCCGTAACGACCTGAACTACAAAAGTATTTCGTTATTTATCCCGCGCGGTGAACGCCGTAAAAGAAAATAATAATAAACAATACCAGAATCACATTTTTTGGTTACTTCACTTCCCAAAAAATGGAATAAAAAGAGATCAAAAAGTCACATGTACCTAAAAATGGTACTGATCGAAACTACAGTTCGTTACACAAAAAACAAGTCAGGCGATTCTCTCTTAACCGCAGCAAAACTTGACAGACATGTCTCTGATGAGTCATAGGATCTGGAGAAAAAATCAAGATGTCATCAAGATAGACCACAACACAAACATAGAGGAGGTCATGGAAGATGTCATTAACAAACGCTTGGAAGACCACGGGAGCATTACACAGGCCGAAGGGCATTACTAGATATTCATAGTGTCCATCACGGGTGTTAAATGCCGTCTTCCATTCGTCACCCCGGCAAATCCGGATTAGGTTGTAAGCCCCACGCAGGTCTAGCTTTGAAAAAATCTTGGCTCCTCGTATACGATCAGTGGCGTAACTACCGCTATAGCAGCCGTAGCGGCTGCTACGGGGCCCACGGCATGAGGGGGCCCGTGTCGCCCGCCGGCACGGGCCCTCACCATGGCCGGAGGCTCCGCTAGCAGCCGCTATGGCTGCTACAGCGGGACGCCACTGAACACTACGGCAGAGCAGGGAGGTATCTCCCCGCTCTGCCATTAAACAAAAGGCATGTATCCCCTATCCACAGGACATGGATAGGGAGAACGGGGGACTGAAAGTCCCCTGAAGTTCTCCATCACAAACCTCGGACTTCCGGGGTCTGTGTCGGCAGCTCCGTAGAAATGAATGGAGCGCCGGTCGCGCTTGTGCGCATGCGTGACCAGCGCTTCTTTCATTTTTATTGAGCTGCGCAGACGCCGGAAGTCGGAGGTTAGTCATGGAGAACTTCGGGGGACTTTCAGTTCTCCCTATCGCTGCCAGCGATCACACATGTATCCCCTATCCTGTGGAGAGGGGATACATGTCTTTTGTCTTTTCACACTGTAGGTCGCATTTTTTGGGGGGGTTGGGGACGCTGTATGGCGTTCCCTTCCAGTGGGGGGGCTGTATAGCGTTCCCTACAGGGGGGGGGGCTGTATGGCGTTCCCTACAGGGGGGGCTGTATGGCGTTCCCTACAGGGGGGGGCTGTATGGCGTTCCCTACAGGGGGGCTGTATGGCGTTCCCTACAGGGGGGGCTGTATGGTGTTCCCTACAGGGGGGGCTGTATGGCGATCCCTACAGGGGGGGGCTGTATAGCGTTCCCTACAGGGGGGGCTGTATGGCGTTCCCTACAGGGGGGCTGTATGGCGTTCCCTACAGGGGGGCTGTATGGCGTTCCCTACAGGGGGCTGTATGGCGTTCCCTACAGGGGGGGCTGTATGGCGTTCCCTACAGGGGGAGCTGTATGGCGTTCCCTACAGGGGGGAGCTGTATAGCGTTCCCTACAGGGGGGCTGTATGGCATTCCCTACAGACCCCCCTGTAGATAACGCCATACAGTCCCCCCTGTAGATAACGCCATACAGTCCCCCCTGTAGATAACGCCATATAGCCCCCTCTGTTGAGAACGCCATACAGTCCCCCCTGTAGATAACACCATACAGTCCCCCCTGTAGATAACGCCATACAGCCCCCTCTGTAGAGAACGCCATACAGCCCCCCTGTGGATAGCGCCATACAGCCCCCCTGTAGATAACGCCATACAGTCCCCCCTGTAGATAACGCCATACAGTCCCCCCTGTAGATAACGCCATATAGCCCCCTCTGTAGAGAACGCCATACAGCCCCCCTGTAGATAGCGCCATACAGCCCCCTCTGTAGATAACGCCATACAGCCACCTCTGTAGAGAACGCCATACAGCCCCCCTGTAGATAACGCCATACAGCCCCCTCTGTAGATAGCGCCATACAGCCCCCTCTGTAGATAATGCCATATAGTCCCCCTGTGGATAGCGCCATACAGCCCCCTGTAGATAGCGCCATACAGCCCCCTCTGTAGATAACGCCATACAGCCCCCTCTGTAGATAACGCCATACAGCCCCCTCTGTAGATGGCGCCATACAGCCCCCCCTGTAGATAACGCCATACAGCCCCCTTTGTAGATATCTACAGAGGGGGCTGTATGGCGTTATCTACAGGGGGGACTGTATGGCGCTATCTACAGAGGGGGCTGTATGGCGTTATCTACAGGGGGGGCTGTAAAAAAGGCACTATCTACAAGGGGGGGGGGTTGTGTGACACCCAGGGGAGGCGGGGCCGCAGTCAAAAGTTTGCTATGGGGCCCAGTCTTTCCTAGTTACGCCCCTGTATACGATCAAACAGTTCAGAAATCAATGGCAACGGATATCTATTTTTTTACCGTGATCCGATTGAGACCCTGGTAGTCGATGCAGGGACAAAGAAGAAACCCGGCTCCTGCCGGGGAGGAAGACTTCCGTATGAAGCCCCTCTCCAAGTTCTCCTTAACATAGGCGGACATGGACTAAGTCTCTGGCAAGGAGAGAGGATATACCCTACCACGGGGAATAGCTGCACCAGGAATCAGCTCGATAGGACAGTCATACGCCCGGTGTGGGGGCAGCGTCTCCGCCTCCTTCTTGCTGAAGACATCCGAGAACGTGGAATAATGACAAGGCAATCCAAGGACTGAGGCAGAGGAGGCTGGGCCAGATGAATCTGTACCAGGCAGCAGTTGAGACACTCGGGACCCCACTGGAGAACCTCTCCAGAATTCCAGTCCAGCACTGGGGAATGTAGTCGGAGCCAGTGCAGGCCCAGCAACACAGGGTTGACGGCTTTAGCCAGGACAAAGAACAAGAGGAGCTCGGAATGGAGGGCTCCCACTTGGAGCCTCAGTGGCTTGGTCACAGCTACAACCGGGTCTGGCAGAGGTATTCCATTCACTGATGCAACCATCAAAGGCCTCTCCAGAGGGGTTGTGGGCAACTGGAGAAGATCCACCAGGTCTCTTCGAATGAAATTAGCAGCGGATCCAGAGTCCAGATAAGCAGATACCCGGTGCGTTTCTCCACCGGACACTATGGTCATGGAAATGGACAATTTAGACAAAAGTCCTTCTTCACCCAGGGTTGTCTCTCCCACCACTTCTAGGCTCTGGAGCTTTTGGGGGCACAGACGCATGAAATGGCCTCTGAGGCCACAATATAGACAGAGTCCCGTGGTGCGTCTGCATAGTCTCTCCTGGGTAAACAGCTTAAAGTGGTCTGTGCTCAGAGACTCCTTTGGAGGATCAGCATCTGAGGACAGCAGGGGTTGCAGCAAAGTAGGAACCGGGCCAGGGAGTCTTCCCTCCCAACGAGCTTCTTGAAACCGTTCTCGGATCCTTATATCAATCCGGGCGGCCAGAAGGATGAGGTCATCCAGGGTAGATGGCAGATCTCGGGCGGCAAGCTTGTCCTTAATTTCAGGAGACAGTCCCTGCCAGAATATAGCCACCAGGGCCTCATTGTTCACCTTCAAGTGTCTCCCTGCGGTAGGTTCAGCAAGGAGGCGGCTGCAGATGAGACTCGTCCAGGCTCCTCAAACACCGTGCAAAATGTGTGTAGGAACCCCAGGAAGTCACGAGTCTCTGGTCCTTGTCTCTCCCAGATAGGGTTTGCCCATGCAAGGGCCCTCCCAGTGAGGAGAGAGACCATGAAAGCGACCCTGGCGCCATTAGTCGAAAAATGCCCTTGCATACAGGCTAAAGTGGATCTGGCACTGGTTCAGAAATCCACGGCAGGACTTCGCGCCTCCATCATAGAGGTGAGGTAGCGGCAAAGAAAATCGTGGATCAGCACTGCCAGGAAGTGTAGTCAGAGGATCTGTACTGCCAGGAGGTGTAGTAGGAGGAACGGTAGCTTGCAGATCCAGCCGACGTGCAATAATGTTCAATGCCTGGAGGAGTTGGCCCTGTCGAGACCGGAGGTCTAGCATATCCGCCCGCATCTCTTGTGACATCATGGTCTTGGATTGACCAACGGGGTCCATGGCCTGAGCTTACTGTCACATTGGGTACGTGGACCCACTGGGCCTTACTGCCTTGATGGTATGTCATCTGGCCAACAGGACACAGGACACAGGTCAAAGTCTATAGTTCGTATAGGTGTACCTGTAGTAGCTCAGACAGTAGCAAGACAGGCTCAGCTAGGACTAGGCAGCAGGCAGGCACCAGGCGTGGTGGAGCAGGACAGGCATGGTACTCAGCTCAGCACGACTCCAACTCAATACGGCACTTGGACCAGGATAGCACAGGATACATGTTACAGCTAAATACCTATATAGTTACAGACCGAACAGTAACGTTTCAATTTAACGTCCACATATATCAAAAGAATATATAGAATGAATACCTATAAATGTACATGTGGACAAATCACGCATCCACAAAGGAAGAAAAATAGAACCAAGTACAAATATGTACATTGTAATAATCACATCGCTTTATTGAAATACATATAAAAACATATTGGCCATCAAGACCTAAAATGAGACACACAGTTAAAATACAAAGAAGTGGGGAACACCCGATTATGACCAGTACCCCTTGATAAAGCTACCGCGAAACGCGCGTCGGGGCTCATGGTGTGGTGTTCACCCTAAGGATTATTATGACTTACACTGGTTGGTACACTCTTTGGGACCGGGTTTGAACCTCGGTTACTCCCTTGGTATACTGTTCACACACATACCAGTGTGTCTTGTATGTTTCCTTCCTCTTATACTCGCTGTTCATCCATTGATTGTGTCATTGTATTGGCATGGCAACTTACATCACAGCAGTGGCTTCTGGATTTTTCCATTAATAGTATGCCTTTCTGAACTACCTTTTATATATTGGTTTTTCTGAGTATATTTTATTGTGTCATAATCGGGTGTTCCCCACTTCTTTGTATTTTAACTGTGTGTCTCATTTTAGGTCTTGATAGCCAATATGTTTTTATATGTATTTCAATAAAGCGATGTGATTATTACAATGTACATATTTGTACTTGGTTCTATTTTTCTTCCTTTGTGAATGCGTGATTTGTCCACATGTACATTTATAGGTATTCATACATGTTACAGGTAGCAGGAACGGGAAACACTGGGAACTGGAAAACAATTAGGAGACCATTTGCAAAGACAGGCTAGGGTAACGACAACAAAGCTCAGGCATTGCAGAAAGGGGCAGAGCCCTTCTTATAGTCCAGGGTGCTCATGGGCTAATTTGGTACTTTAACTCAGGTGCGCGCGCTGGCCCTTTAAGAGCGGGCACGAGCGTGCGCACGCACCCTACGGGACCTGGCCGAGAGAAGCGGAAGTGAGTGCTGGCGTCCTCTCTTGAGGAGGAGAAGGAGGCCAGCGCTCACAGATCCATGGCTGCGGCCATCAGGAGGTGAGTGAGCCTGACGGCCCACGGCCATGGGCATGACATGGGCTTTATACTGCATGGGGCATCTGTGTGGGCATTATACTGTATGGGAGCAGCTATGGGGGCATTATGCTGTATGGGAGTAGCTATGGGGCATTATGCTATATGGGGCAGCTATGGGGCATTATGCTGTATGGGGGAATTTGTGCATTATACTGCATTAGGACATCTGTGTGGGCATTATACTGTATAGTGGCATCTGTGTTGGCTTTATACTGTATGGGTGCATCTATGGGGGCATTATACTCTATGGTGTCAGCTATTGGGGCATTATACTGTATGGTGACAGCTAGAGGGCATTATACTGTATGGGGGCAGCTATTTGGCATTATGCAGTGTGGGAGGCACAATGGGAGCATGATACTGTGTGGGCTGAACCGGGTGTCTATGGGTGGGGATTGGGCAGGATTAGGGGCGTGGCTTAATAGAAAAAAAATTGCCGCGCTACGATGTCCATCTTTGCGATATTTGAAAGTTGGGAGGTATGAGAAAATTAAACATATTCCTGTATTTAGTTGACTGATCTGCTATAAGAGCAGGTAACATTTTAAAGCTATGAACAGCCTAAAGTGTGGCCTACTTGACGGATGAAATCTAAGGCCCAGTTCGCACAGAGTTTTCTGGCGCTGATTTTGACGCTTTTAGCTGCTCGTGGCTAAAAAAAGCAGCATGTCCTTTCTTGACGCGATACCACCTCTGACCTCCCATTGGAATCAAGAAGGCAGAAAAAACCCACGGTGCTTGTTTTTGAGCGTTTTTTGCAGCTGCGGACACCGCGGCAAAAAAAGCACAGGCAGGTCAAAATCTGGAGGAATTTTGAGGCAGATTTTTTTCTGCCTGCAAAAATCTGTGTGAACTAGGCCTAAAACACCAGACAGTCTGTGCTTACAGGCTCTAGATATGTAAATCAACTGCATTCATTGCCCTAATATGAACTATAGCCTAAAACTATAAAGCCATGCAGAACTGGAGGATTGATAACATAATGCCTCACCACTTTCCCAGTTCCCATTTATGTAAAGATTTACTTGGTTGATAATCCAGTTTGATATTAAGATTAAAGAAGAGGCTGGACGCAGCCTGCAGGGCTTAAGGGGAAGCCTCCATGACCTCACTGGTAGGGAAAGGGTTAATAGGTAAGGGAGAGTTGGAGGGAGAGTTAGGAGGAGGTGGAGGAGGGACAAGGAGGAGTCAGGGGGCCGTTGCTGAGCTTCCCGCTGTTTGCGGCATTGAGCCGGAAGCAGCGGGAGGAGTAACACAGGGAGAGACAAGCTCCCCGTTGCCCGCGCTTATAACAATGTCGGAGGCCGTATTATTAGAGCGGCTGCGTGCCGCTGATGTGCACCACGGTCCCGGATGGCTTGAGGAGACCGTGGCTGCATTAACTAGGATCCCGGACGCCGTTTCGCCACGCCAGGCCCGGCGTTCGGGGTCTGTTGCAGGGGACAGGCTCCCCTCCCCCGGCCCCCTTACTAGCATTACTATGGCGGCGGGGGGGAGTCGGCAACAACCGCTCCTGCTCGGAGCAGGCTGAGAGCGTTGCCGGGGGTGACGGCGACTCAGGCCGGGTCGACCCGTCCCTCCCGGCGGTCCCGACCTCCAGAGCGCCTCAGTCCTGAGGCAGTCCCGCGGACACGGCGTCGCAGAGGGAGCCCGATCTCGGACGCTGCAGGCCAGGCAGCTGGGAGGACCGCCCCTTCCCAGGCCCTGCGTCCTGGCAGGAATCCCAAGCCGCGACGGGGTCCGGCGGTAAGCAGGGAGTCGCAGGCCGGGCTCCCTGTCACCCCTCCCCCATCGGATGGAAGATTCGGAGGACAAGGTACGGCCGCCCCGCCTGGTGATGTTCCGCCCAGGGGGCAGGCTTCTTCAGGATCAGCGAGACGGACGTCTAGATCTGCAGCGACGTCGAGGCAACAGGTCCGGTCGGAAGTCTGGGTCCCGGCGGTCGGGCGGCAGGTTGCCGGCCCATCGGTCAGCGCGTCCTCATCCCCGTTCCGAAGATGTCGTTTGGATGGACAGTCGTCGGCGAGAGAAGAGCTGGAGGAAGGTGAACTGGACGTGTATCGTCGAGGTCAGGATGGTCCGGCTGACGGGAACACAGCGCCTGTGCAGCCCGGTGAGTGTATAACTCCATCATTGTCATATCCAGCGATTTTTATGTCGGGTATCGGCGGGGGGGCTGCTAGCGTCGCATCGGTGGCCGGTAGTGGCGCGGGCGGGCGCGATGGCGCGGGTTTGGCAGACTTAGTGGGTTGCTTGAGAGAGCTGGTCGGGCGCCTAGATAGGGCGGTGGCGCCGGTAGTCACGGAAGTGTCCCCGGCGGTAGTTTGGGAGGGTCCCAGGGAAGGGGGATTGTTACAAGCGCGGCCCGTAACGGCGGTTAGAGAGGCGGTCGCGGTGTCGGTACAGACCGAGGCGCAAAAAGATGGCGATCGGGTGCGTATTGATGATCGCGCTCGTGGGGAGGTGTATGTGTGTTTCGAAGGTCCGTTGGGGGCGCATTTAAAGCAGGAGGTGCGTGAGCGGATCTGGAAGGACAAATATGTAGAGATTTTTTCTCTCTTGCCGCTCGCTAAATTTAATTTGGATAAGAGCAAGCGGGACGAGAGTAAAAAGGACGAGGAGGAACGGCGGCGGTATAGGCTTATCCCGCAGACGTTCGTTAATTGGTCGCAGGCGTTCGCCATATTAGCCAGTGTGATAGGGGAAAAGGCGCCAGAAAATTGTTCGGCGTTGTTTTGTTATTTTGATGCTATTGGGGAGGCTCATAGGGCGTATGGGGGCCAGGCGTGGCTGCGATACGACGAGCAATTCCGTCAGCGAAAAGCGGTTCGGCCGGCGATTCGGTGGGACCAGAAGGATATTGCTCTCTGGTTACGGGTTACGGCTCCGGTTAGGCAGTCCTTTCCCGGGAGCGCCGGCCAAGGAGGCCAGTCTAGTCAGGTTGGACAAGGCGGCGGGGGAAAGGCAGGGTTTTGCTGGCAATTTAATGAAGGCCAGTGCAAGTTCGGGGCCACGTGCAAGTTCAAGCACGTGTGTTCGGAGTGTAATGGTGCATCACACGGGGCGGCGAAATGTATGCGGAAAAGGAGGTCAGGGAACCAGTCCTCCGCGGCTGGTCAAGGGGGTGTCACCGGTGAGGGTGGAAAAGATGGCCCCTTATCTAAATGAGTATCCGGACAGGGCGGCGGCTAAGTTGCTTTACGAGGGTTTTCGTGTTGGTTTCGTTATTCCCCCGCCTCCTTATGAGGTTCCGGTTACGCGGAGGAATTTAAAATCGGCTTACTCGCATGCCAAGGTCGTGTCGGACAAATTGTTAAAAGAAGTTTCGTTGGGTCGCATGTCAGGGCCTTTTGTTGAGTCGCCAGTAAAAGATTTAGTTGTGTCCCCGTTGGGTATTGTTCCTAAGCGCGAGCCCGTAAAATTTCGTTTAATTCAACACTTATCGTATCCCAAGGGTTCGTCGGTAAACGACGGGATAGATCACGAGTTGTGCTCCGTAGCCTATACCTCATTCGATGAGGCGGTGGGGTTAGTGCGGGCTGCGGGTCCGGGCGCGCTGCTAGCAAAAACCGAAATCGAGGCGGCGTTCAGGTTGTTGCCAGTTCATCCAGAAAGCCAACGGCTGTTGGGCTGTTTTTGGAATGGGGCCTTTTATGTGGATCGGTGCCTTCCGATGGGGCGTTCCCTTTCTTGTGCGTACTTCGAGGCGTTTAGTAGCTTCGTGGAGTGGGTAGCGAGGGGAGTATCCGGGGTCGACTCGTTGATCCATTACTTAGATGATTTCTTGTGCGTTGGCCCGGGGGGTTCGCCGGTTTGCGGTAATTTGCTTTATGCACTACAGAAGGTTGCGAGGGATTTTGGGATCCCTTTGGCGCCAGAAAAAACGGAGGGCCCAGTAGCGACGATTTGTTTTTTGGGAATTGAAATAGATTCGGTGGCAATGGAGTGTCGTCTCCCTGCGGATAAGCTGGGTGCTTTGAGGCTGGAGGTACGGCGGGCTTGTAGACTGAAGAAAATGACGCTGCGGGAGCTTCAGTCGCTGCTGGGGAAGTTGAATTTCGCCTGCCGGATTATGCCAATGGGGAGGGTGTTTGGTAGACGGTTGGCAGCGGCAACGGCGGGAGTGCGAGTGATTTGAATAATTTTACGGATGCGGCTGGGGCGGGCGGTTTTGGAGCTTACGGGGGAGGTCCGTGGTGCGCAGGTCAATGGCCGGCTAGTTGGGTGTCCAGCGGACTCACGCGGAATCTGGCCCTGCTCGAGCTGTTCCCCATCGTGGTGGCGGCAACCATTTTGGGGGACAGGCTCAGGGATAAGAAGGTTCGTTTTTTACTGCGACAACATGGGGGTGGTGCTGGCCATTGATAACATCACGGCGTCCTCTCCTCCTGTAGTTCAATTGTTGCGACATTTAGTGTTGGTATGTTTGTCGTTGAACGCGTGGGTGGTGGCGGTGCATGTGCCGGGGGTACGGAATTGCATCGCTGATTCTCTTTCTCGCTCGCAGTGGGACCGGTTTCGGCAATTGGCACTGGGAGCGGAACGTCTCGGTTTGGCTTGTCCGGAACATCTTTGGGATCTGGTCTCGGTCCCGTAGAACAACTGATACAAAGGTCTTTGGCGCGCACGACGTGGAGTGCTTATTCTGCTTGTTGGAGGCAGTGGGAGGAGTGGGTAAGAGAGTTGGGTGACGTCAATACGGATAGAGACAGGTTGGTGGCACTTTTGTACTGGTTAGGGGACGCCTGGGAGGCGGGGTTTTCAGTGGCAAAGGTGAACCGGTTCATATCTGCGGTGGCGTTTGGTTTTAAGTTACGAGGCTTTCAAGATGTATCTAAGGAATTTTTGGTGCTACAGGCTTTGAAGGGGTTGGGCCGAGGTAGAGGGGAGGCGGATAGTAGAAGGCCTGTGTCGTTTGCTTTGCTTAGCCAAGTAGGGAAGGGTAAGCTGATAGTTTTGTTCGCCCTCCCGGGGTCGGTTATGTGCCCAGTAGAGTGCATGCGGGGTTTTTTAAGCCGCAAGCGGGGTCTCCAGATTTGCCTTTGTTACGTCATGTGGACGGGTCGTTTTGTCCAGGTTTCAGTTTGGAGATGTATTTAAGGAATGTCTGACGGCGGTTGGTGTCGCGGCGGGCTCATATTCATCTCATTCCTTCAGGATTGGCGCAGCAACTGCAGCGGGGCGCTGGGGGTTGGATGATGAAGGGGTGCGGCGCATTGGTCGTTGGGAGTCCAACTGAGTTAAGTCCTATGTCCGCTCCATTTGTTATGAGGTTGTGGTTAACGCTTAAAAAATGTTTTGTATGGCGGTGTCTAATTGTTTTCCATTTCAGATTCGCCTCCGTGTTTGGTGTGGTTGCTGGGTCATTCGTACGTGCACTGGGTCATTCGTACGTGCCCGGACGGTCGCCAGTTGCGCATTCCGCGACAGGATGCGGTTGTGCATTGGCTGGGATTTAGAGGTATGTCATGGAGCAGGGGGTTGGCAGAATTCCAGACATAGGCCCGGCTTGATAGGGTTCCGGAGGTCTTAGTGTTGCACGTGGGTGGGGATGACTTAGGAGTCTGCCCCTTGCGTGAGTTGGTGCGGGATATCAAACACGATATGTTGGGTTTGTGGGTTTCTTATCCCAAGTTGGTGATAGTGTGGTCGGACATAGTCCCGAGGAAACATTGGCGGTTGGCTAGGTCAGTGAAAGAGTCAATAAGGCTCGCATTAAAGTTAATCGGGCGGTGTCCCGTTTCGTAGCAAAAATCGGGGGCATTTGTGTGCGGCACAGGGATTTGGAGTCAGGAGTGGGGAACTTCTGGAGGGGTGATGGGGTTCATCTGACCGAGGTTGGCATTGATCTTTGGAGCTTGGGGATAGCAGAAGGAATAGAAAGGGCGGTGGTGGTGTGGCGGAACTCACAGGCTTAAGGTGGTCAAGGCCTGTTTCGCTGTGGCGGGGGGAGTCCTTGAGGCCAGTCAGTACAAAATGGTGGGGGGGTCGCATCGGGGGTATGCGTCCCCCAAAAAAGGTACATGGTTGAAGACTTCATCGGGTGTTATCCCTTTGAAGTGGTCTTCTGGTAGAAGGTATATCACTTGAAGGCTTCATCGGGTGTTATCCCTTTGAAGTGGACTTCTAGTGGTCGGTATATCATTTGAGGGCTTCATCGGGTGTTATCCCCTTGAAGTGGACTTCTAGTGGTCGGTATATCACTTGAGGGCTTCATCGGGTGTTATCCCCTTGAAGTGGACTTCTAGTGGTTGGAGCCATCTGCAGAGGTGAACGGTGCTTCCGAGCTGGTTTACGGCTGGAGGTAATTGGTGGTTTGCAGATGGCTAATTCGGTGTGTTCTTAAAAAGGAACATCTGAAGGGGCTTCAAGGACTTCCTCTGCTCGGGTTAATGTTAACGTTAAATTGTTATGTACGATTCTGACCCATGTTGGGTCATGTGAATTATTAGGAGGAATTCTCTGGTGGATTCCTAACTAGTTATCCGAATGTTTCGGATTTAAATTGTTTTGATAAAACTGTGAAATTAATAAACGGCTGCTGTGGCCATTTCACATCCAACCTCGGTGTCACGTGTCTTTCCTAAAGGTGGGGGTGGAGGGATAAGATGGGTAAGGGAAGGTTCATTAACACACGACTCTACTTAGGAAGGTCAAGAAGAGGCTGGACGCAGCCTGCAGGGCTTAAGGGGAAGCCTCCATGACCTCACTGGTAGGGAAAGGGTTAATAGGTAAGGGAGAGTTGGAGGGAGAGTTAGGAGGAGGTGGAGGAGGGACAAGGAGGAGTCAGGGGGCCGTTGCTGAGCTTCCCGCTGTTTGCGGCATTGAGCCGGAAGCAGCGGGAGGAGTAACACAGGGAGAGACAAGCTCCCACCCTCCCGCCCTTTGTTTGTTACCCCTGTGGGTCTTTATGTACGTCCGTTTATGAGTGTTGTCTTTGTTTTGTGTGCTTATTTAACATGTTTTTCCTTTTTTCCCGGAGTAGGTTCTGTTGTCATGGCAGCTGGCGGGGGGAGTCCTTGAGGCCAGTCAGTACAAAATGGTGGGGGGGTCGCATCGGGGGTATGCGTCCCCCAAAAAAGGTACATGGTTGAAGACTTCATCGGGTGTTATCCCTTTGAAGTGGTCTTCTGGTAGAAGGTATATCACTTGAAGGCTTCATCGGGTGTTATCCCTTTGAAGTGGACTTCTAGTGGTCGGTATATCACTTGAGGGCTTCATCGGGTGTTATCCCCTTGAAGTGGACTTCTAGTGGTCGGTATATCACTTGAGGGCTTCATCGGGTGTTATCCCCTTGAAGTGGACTTCTAGTGGTTGGAGCCATCTGCAGAGGTGAACGGTGCTTCCGAGCTGGTTTACGGCTGGAGGTAATTGGTGGTTTGCAGATGGCTAATTCGGTGTGTTCTTAAAAAGGAACATCTGAAGGGGCTTCAAGGACTTCCTCTGCTCGGGTTAATGTTAACGTTAAATTGTTATGTACGATTCTGACCCATGTTGGGTCATGTGAATTATTAGGAGGAATTCTCTGGTGGATTCCTAACTAGTTATCCGAATGTTTCGGATTTAAATTGTTTTGATAAAACTGTGAAATTAATAAACGGCTGCTGTGGCCATTTCACATCCAACCTCGGTGTCACGTGTCTTTCCTAAAGGTGGGGGTGGAGGGATAAGATGGGTAAGGGAAGGTTCATTAACACACGACTCTACTTAGGAAGGTCAAGTCTATGTACACATTTTGTAACTCATTATTTTTTTCTTTATTAAATGAATGTATTTTGTGTTTTTAAGCAACCTACCAATTCATTATTATCAAATTGTATTTTTTAAGATACAGCTTCTATGTGTCCTGTACACATAGAAGCTGTATCGTGGATATACATTGATGATCTGGCAGCCTCAATTCAATTAATGTATTTTGTGTTTTTAAGCAACTTCCCAATGCACTTTTATTTTTAAAAAAAAGTTTTACTTTTTAAAATACAGCTTCTATGTTTCTTGTTCACATAGAAGCTGCATCGTTCTGACTCGTTCCGCTCGGCTAAAAGCAGTTTTTGCATTTCTCTGACACAGGATCCATAGATGTGATCGTTATTAGCTGGATCCTGTGTGTCAGAGACACGAAGGACACGCTCTCTGCTGAGCCGTCAGTTCAGGATACATAGAAGCTGTACTTTAAAAGTAAAACATTTTTTTAATAAAAGTGCATTGGAAAGTTGCTTAAAAACAGAAAATACATTAATTTAATATTTATTTTTTTATTACAAATGTGTACATAGCCTTTAATGCTGCCAGATCATCCATGTATATCCAGACACACACATAAATCACATGCACTGCATAACTGTACAGCATTGAGGTCAAAACATGAGGCATGTCTATTGAAGTCTCTGTGTATGTGACCTATTTCTTCATCATCTGTGCAGCATGTGTAATTCATATGTGTCCAGACTTACATGAGCATCTGGTAATCCCTGTGGTTAGCACTGTTACCTTGCAGACTACGATTCTGAGTTAGAATTCGACCAGGGAAACATCTGCATAGTTTGTATGTTCGCTCCGTTTTTGTGTGGATTTCCTCCAGGTACTCTGGCTTCCTCAACAATCCAAAATATACTCATAGGTGAATTTAGTATTTTATAAAATTATCCCAAGTGTGGAAAAGGGATATTACATTGTGAGTGCCATTGGGGAAATAATATATAAATGCAGTTTGTGTGCAGAATGTGATGGCATTATACAAATAAGGGGAAAATGTAATAAAACATTAAAGGGGTTTTCCGAAATCTCATAGTTATTTTTATTTATTTGCGGTTGCCTTAATTTTCCCCACATAAACCCCCTAAATACCTTTTCAAGTAATTTCAGTCATAATCTTCATTTGTTGTCATCCTGCACTTTGTTGACAACCCTCCGTTGCGTTGATGACAGCACCTAGCATGCCGTTCATCGGGAGCGAAGGCCACGTCAAGCCCAGTACACACTGATGTTTATTCTCCCTCCTCCCCCGCTGCTCTCAGTACATTAGTAGTAGTGGAGGCTCAATGTGCTGAGCATCCATGGTGCAAAGAGAGACTCTTTGAACCGCGCATGCGTGCAGATGATGCCTCATTAACTGGGCCAACCCACTGAACGGGCATCATTGATGATGCGCCGTTCAGTGAGCCTGACGGATGAAGCATTCGCCTGGGAGAACAGAAGAACACTGAACAGTCGGGAGGTCATCGAAAGTCCAGAATTCCGATGGAGACAGCGTCACGTGACCGTGGTTGCGATGAGGGGAATTCAAGATCTTTAAAAATGTAAGTATATTAGAAAGTTTGTTTAATAGTTATTTGCTATCTGTTTGTTAATAATTATTTGAAAGTGGAAAACCCCTTTAAGCTTTAAAAAATAATTAATAGGGGTTTTCTAGGCATAAAAAAACTCTGTGAGCTGCTAATGTAATAAATTAACAAGTATTCGCATACAGACCTTTTAAATCTCCAGCTGTGCAGTTTACAGCGATGTTTCGGTTTACCTTGCTGCATCGATGTTTGTTTGCTTCACTGCAACACTT
Source organism: Rhinoderma darwinii (assembly GCF_050947455.1). NCBI lineage: Eukaryota > Metazoa > Chordata > Amphibia > Anura > Rhinodermatidae > Rhinoderma > Rhinoderma darwinii. The sequence continues at coordinate 118,845,609 of NC_134688.1, read as the reverse complement.
ACGCTATAGTGGTCACACACCTATAGCGGTACATATTGATATAATCAGTACAGCCAGTGATTGCCAATAATTGCCGCAGTGATATAGCCAGAAACCAACACTGGACCAGAAGCGCTGGAGTAATTGAAGAGTTAATAGGTGAGTTGATTATGGGGTTATGTTATTTTGTGACATAGGCAGATCACAGACTGTTTTTTCTCCTTTAACTTTTTAAAAACCATGTTGTAAGAATGAAAACTTTACATTATTTATTGATTTACTGTATAGTTTATAATCATACTTTTTGTACAACATATGTAGCACTGCAGCCCCCTCACCTATCTCACCTGACTGCTACACCAATGCCTCTATCCTGTGCCAGTCACTGCACTGGTTGCCCATTCCCTTTAGAATACAATTTAAAGAGGCTCTGTCACCAGATTGTGCAACCCCTATCTGCTATTGCAGCAGATCGGCGCTGCAATGTAGATTACAGTAACGTTTTTATTTTTAAAAAACGAGCATTTTTGGCCAAGTTATGACCATTTTCGTATTTATGCAAATGAGGCTTGCAAAAGTACAACTGGGCGTGTTGAAAAGTAAAAGTACAACTGGGCGTGTATTATGTGCATACATCGGGGCGTGTTTACTACTTTTACTAGCTGGGCGTTGTGTATAGAAGTATCATCCACTTATCTTCAGAACGCCCAGCTTCTGGCAGTGCAGATCTGTGACGTCACTCACAGGTCCTGCATCGTGTCGGCACCAGAGGCTACAGATGATTCTGCAGCAGCATCGGCGTTTGCAGGTAAGTCTATGTAGCTACTTACCTGCAAACGCTGATGCTGCTGCAGAATCAACTGTAGCCTCTGGTGCCGACACGATGCAGGACCTGTGAGTGACGTCACAGATCTGCACTGCCAGAAGCTGGGCGTTCTGAAGAGAAGTGGATGATACTTCTCTTTAGAAAGCCCAGCTAGTAAAAGTAGTAAACACGCCCCGATGTACGCACATAATACACGCCCAGTTGTACTTTTACTTTTCAACACGCCCAGTTGTACTTTTGCAAGCCTCATTTGCATAAATACGAAAATGGTCATAACTTGGCCAAAAATGCTCGTTTTTTTAAAAATAAAAACGTTACTGTAATCTACATTGCAGCGCCTATCTGCTGCAATAGCAGATAGGGGTTGCACAATCTGGTGACAGAGCCTCTTTAAACGTATTACTCTCACCCACAAAGCTCTGTGCACAGTGCTGCACCTCCTTACATCTCCTCCCTCATCTCTGTCTACCACCCTACCCATGTTCTACATTCTGCCAATGACCTTAGAATAACGTCCTCCATAATCCGAACCTCCACCCGCGTGTTGCACCAGTCCTCTGGAATGCGCTACCCGGACAATGAGATTTATTACCAACATCCACAGTTTTATGCGTGCCCTGAAAACACATCTTTTTAGACAGGCCTATAACATTCCCTAATCTGACTCCCTTCCTTTGCCCCCCTTTTACATTAGTTATCAGAACCTGACCCCCTCATTCAGCAGTATCCCCCACACTATTGCACCCTAATACACTTCATGACTATAATACACAGATTCTGTCTGGTGACCGGCTCATGCAGCTGTATGTGTACTACCCCATGTGTATAAAAAATGGCCGGACCATTGTACTGAACAAGCACTTTTTACATTTTGTGCCTCCTCTATTTCCTCATAGAGTGTAAGCTCTTGTGAGCAGGTTCTCACTCTTGTTTAAAGTGGTAATTAGTTTTGTCACTATGTAATGTCTGATTTTGTCTGTACATGTTCCCTCTGAATTGTAAAGTGCTGCAGAATTTGTTTGCACCATATAAATAAAGATTATTATTATCTGGCACTGTAGTAGCTGCATTTAGTGATCTCCACAAACGTGATGAGGATACGCCTTGCTGCTGTTTCTCATGATCAGCTTAGCCTGGATAAAATACCAGTACAACTTTCTGCCCCTAGGAAATAAGAAAGAAAAACCACATAGCAGTCCTGCGAGCTCACAGCATCTGGGTCTCATTTACCCTTCCACAGAGGAGTCAGGACTTGCATTCCCCTCATGTTTACATTAGTGCTGTTTGCTCCAAATCCCACTGGCGGAAACAGCCGCCCTGTCCAATGAGGTTTGTTTTTTTCCTGAGGCTGCTGCATACTGAGGGGCCCTTGTCTTGAAATAAAGACTCTCTGAGACCCCTCTGGAACATGTTCCTAAATTCTCCTTCAGTGTAAGAAGCATGTGAACACAGCCTCCAATCTTCCACATGTGGAACAAAACATTGATTTGAGCTATCAGTCCTAAGTAGCAGCTAATGACACTGACAGGGCGGACAGCTAGCTATTTGTCTTGCTAACTTTTCAGTTCCTACAAAGAATTTAATATAGGATCCCAGGAGCAGGGCTTGTAGAAAGGCTGTGTGTGAACACTGCTGGAATGTTTGCAAACAGTTTGAGTCATAAGCCCTCTTTTTCCTGTAACTTTACCATTTGGCATCCTTGATACTAGTAATGTGAACTGTGGACACTGTATGCAGGATTAAAAAAAGGCAGTAAAGTCTTTATAGATTCCGGAGGTTTTGGAAAAAGGGCTAAAATAACAAAGTATGAGTAGAAGTAATAATAATGACCTGAGATGGTCGCTCATATGTACCAGTAGTCATACAACATTACATCACCAAGGAGACCATATATTAGTAAATGAGAAGAGTAGCAGTGAAAGCTTTGTATTTATTCTTGTGTAACTTATAGAGATACTGTCATTTTTCTGTTCTATAGTGGAGGCCAGTTTTACAAAAGTGACAACAGAAATTACAGCTTTTTTGCAGCTGTTATATGTGGTTTTGCATCAGCGGTAGCAATAAACAAACCATAAAACATATTGGAAAACAAATAAACATCTAATAAAACCAAAGAATAGACAGACGTCTGTGCCTGGTAGAGATCATCTCTAAAGATGATGAGGGTCATGCACAATAGAGCAAAAGTGTCGGCCATTGGGAAAGAACGGCCGGACCAAGCCGCAGGCTAGGGGGAGGCCCCATGATGAGGGCAAGAGGAAGGGAAGGAGCCGAGGGACACGAGGGTGGGTTAGACGGCGCTCCATACTGAGCGCCAGTCTAACCCGGAAGTAACAATGAGCAGGTTGTGTCCCTCAGCTCTCTCTATACGTGGACGAAAGAAAAAGATCGATCCCCAGAAGGGAAATACACGGCGGTCCAGGAGGGCCAGGCCGCCAGCAAGGGTGAGCCCAGATGGAACACCCAGTGCCCGGCACAGGGTTGGGAGCCCCACCAGGGACCCTGGAGGCCGGGGCCTTCAGCCCTTTCATTCTGGGCGTAGGCCCCGGGCTGGCAGGAATCCCGTCTCCCGGCCGGAGCCAGCGGGGTCAGGAGTTCTGGTCCCCAGAAGGCGGGGAACGCCCTTAGGCCCCAGGACAACGGTGCCAGGATCTGCGGCAGGTCGACCTGGCAATGCTCCAGTCGGGGGGCCTGCCCTTCTCCTCCATGACGACATTGCTGATGGCGACATTGCTCGGCGACCACAGTCGGTGGTCGTGCCGGGCAACGGCGGTGGGTGGCACCCCACTGGCTCGGCGATGGAGAACAAAAGGGCACGGACATCGCGTACGGGGTTGTTGCCAGCATGGGTGAAGGGCGGCAGGAGCGGCCCTCCAGGGAGGGCTGAGACAAGTTACGAGACCTACGATGAGAACCATGCAGGAGAACAGGAGGCATTTCAAGGAGGATGACGGGATGTTCCGGTTTCCCCTGGACGGCACACAGCTCCTACGCAGCACGGTGAGTACACAAGCCCATATTTTACTCATGCTAGCCTTAGCTTTCCTAGGGTGAGGCGTCACAAGGAGGGTTAGTAAAGGAATCATGTGCGGGTGGGATAGGGCGGGGACAGGACAATAATTTGCATGATTTGTTGGCTGTACGCTAATTATTGTCGCGGTGCCAGAATGTCGGTTTATGGGGGAGTCCGTCGCTGGTTGATGCGTGGGCAGGTGCCTTGGACGCGGCTCAGAGGCCACTGGAGACTGGCACTGGGGGGCAGGGGGTTATAGTTCGGGAGTCGGGCGTGGCAGTGTCTCTTCAGACTGATAAGGATGGAGAGGTTGATCGGGTGCGGTTAGATGATAAGGCAAAGGGGGAAGTTTATGTTTGCTTTGAGGGCCCTCTGGGAGCGCATTTAAAACCAGAGGTTAAGGAGAAGATATGGAAGGACGAGTATGTAGAGATTTTTTCACTGCTACCTCTGGAGAAATTTAATTTGGATAAGCCAAAGCGGGTGGAGAGGAAGAAAAAGGAGTAGGAGAAGCGTAGGTATAGATTAATACCCCAAACTTTTCCCAACTAGTTACAGGCGTTTGCTATATTAGCAAGTGTCATAGGGGAGAAGGCGACGGATAACTGTTCCGGACTCTTCTGCTATTTAGATGCCACAGGTGAGGCTTACAGGGTTTACGGGGGGATGACCAGGTTCAGATATGATGAGCAGTTCAGACAGCGCAAGGCGGTCTGCCCCAGTGTCACAGAGCGGGGTGTAGACCCACTGGGCCGTATCGCATAGCGGGGTAGCAGCTGGCCAACAAGGTACAAAACAATGTCTATTGTTCGGAACGGGTACCTGAGGCAATGTATACAGTAGCGGAGGCACGACTTGACTTTCACAGCAGGTGGCACCGTGGATGCAGCGGAAGACACGACTTGACTTTCTCAGCAGGTGGCACCGTGGATGCAGCAGAAGACACGACTTGACTTTCTCAGCAGGTGGCACCGTGGATGCAGCGGAAGACACGACTTGACTTTCTCAGTAGATACGATAGCACGGGCTACACGGTACAGACAGCAGGAACGGGTAACACTGGGACTTGGAAAACCTGGGAGACCATTTTCAAGACAACAATGCTCAGGCGAGGAACAAGTGGGCAAAGCCCCTTTTTATAGTCCAGCAGCCATTTGGGCTAATTATTGATGGGTGGCAGCTGGACGCGTTCTGATCCTTTAAGGCCATGCACGCGCGGGCACAGGCGCCCTGCGGGAAAATGACGGAGGACCCGGAAGTGAGTGCCAGCGTCTCCCTGGAGGGAGCTGACGCTGCGAATACAGATGTCCATGGCCGGGGGCCGTCAGAGGGTAAGTCTGAACGACGGCCCACGGCCATAGACGTTACACCCAGTATACGGTGAGATCAGAAAGACATTGGGTTGTGGATGAGGGTAATGGCACCGGAGGTTTGGCAGGGAGTCCTTTACAGGGGGGCCGGGGGGTCCGGCCAGTATGGACAAAAGGGGAAGGCTCAGTCGAGCGGGGCTGCAAACAGCAAAACGGGTCTGTGCTGGCAGTTTAATGATGGCCAATGTAAGTTCGGAGCAGGATGCAAATTCAAGCACTCCTGCTCCGTTTGCGGGGGGGGGCGTGTGCCGTGGGTCATACTGCTGCTTCAAAAAAGGAAAGGGAGCCAGTGCAGGTTCCCATGGGGGAGACACCGGTGAAGAGGGCAGAGATGTTGCTGTATCTAGGTAGGGAGAGGGCTAAGTTGCTGGAGGCAGGTTTTAGGGACGGGTTTCGTATACCCGCGCCGCATCATGAGGTCCCCTTTTGGTTGCGTAACTTAAAGTCGGCTCGGAAGTTCCCATCTATAGTGACAGAAAAGTTGAGCAAGGAGGTGGGGCTGGGTAGAATGGCGGGGCCTTTTTTGTATCGCCCCCCCCCCCCCTTTCCAAACCTGGTGGTCTCCCCACTGGGCGTGGTCCCCAAGAAGGAACCCAACAAGTTTAGGCTTATTCATCACCTGTCGCATCCGAAGGGGGCTTCGGTGAATGATGGCATCGATCCGTCTATATGTTCAGTGGTTTACACTTCATTTGATGCGGCAGTTGATTGGGTTAGGCGATATGGGAAGGAGGCGCTTATTGCAAAGACGGATATAGAGTCTGCTTTCCGGTTACTTCCAATAAATCCAGAGAGCGTACGGTTGCTGGGGTGCTATTGGGAGGGGGGTTATTTTGTGGACAGAAGTTTGCCAATGGGCTGCTCGATCTCCTGCACCTATTTTGAAGCGTTTAGTTCCTTCTTGGAGTGGGTTATTTGTGAGGTGTCGGGGATGGCCTCAATAATTCATTACTTGGATGATTTTCTATATGTTGGGCTGGCAGGTTCCCTGGTGTGTAGCAACCTGTTATCAACTGTACAGTAGGTGTGTAGGCGGTTCGGGGTGCCGCTTGCGCCGGAAAAGACAGAGCGCCCCAGTTCAGTAATGGTGTTTCCGGTTATCACGATTGACACTGAACATATGGAATGCCGCCTTCCCCAGGAGAAATTGCAGGATTTAAAGTTGCTTGTGGAAAAAATGCAGCATGTGCGGAAAATCACGCTGCGGGACTTGCAATCTCTCCTGGGGAAGCTAAATTTTGTGTGCCGGAATATGCCCATGGGCAGGATATTTTGTAGGCGGTTGGCACAAGCTACGGTGGGGGTAAAGGCACCTCATCATTTTGTCCCCTTAGACAAGGAACATCGGGACGACTTAAAAGTGTGGTCAGAGTTTCTGGACTAGTACAATGGCCGATCAGTTTTCATTGCACCGGTGGTTAATATGTTTGATTGGAACTTATTCACCGATGCATCTGGTAGAGTGGGTTTCGGCGCTTACTGCGGGGGGCAGTGGTGTATGGGTCAGTGGCCCGACACATGGGTGGAGGCGGGCTAGTTTCGGAACCTGGCTTTTTTGGAGTTGTTTCCCATTGTCGTAGCGGTTACATTATGGGGGGAGCGGTTTAGGAACAGGAAGGTGCGGTTTCACTGTGACAATATGGGGGTGGTGATGGCAATTAACAATGTTTCGGCGTCATCTCCCCCTGTTGTCTGTTTGTTGCGACATCTAGTCTTGTTGTGTTTGTCGTTGAATGCGTGGGTTACTGCGGTGCACGTACCAGGGGTTGACAACTTAATTGTGGATTCTCTTTCTCGGTTACAGTGGGATCGGTTCCGGATGATGGTCCAGGAAGCGGAGGCAGAGGGATCTGGTCTGCAGGGAGCAGGTCGGCTGATCCGTTCGGCGTTGGCTCCAGGGACGTGGTTATCGTATGAGACAGCGCAGAGAGATTGGGAGGAGTGGTTGACTGAAGTGGATGGGGTGGTAATGGATGATGACTGGATGGTTGCGTTGCTTGCATTTTTAGACTATGTGTCGGCTGCGGGTTGGTCGGTCGTGAAGGTGAATTGCTTTGTGACGGCCTTGGCTTTTGGATGCAAATGGCGGGACGTCACAAAGGATTTTCTAGTCGGCCAGGCACTGAGGGGGTTTAGAAAGGGACAGGTGGTGACAGATAGGCGGCGCCTGGTGTCATTTGCATTGCTAGAACAACTGGGTTCGGCAGTGAACGGAGTGTGCACTCTATGGGAGTTACGCTGTTTCCATAACTCCCATAGAACTGAATGGCAGTTACGGAAACAGCGTAGCTCACATACTATGCTGCTTTCATAACTGCCATTCGCTACTATGGGAGTTACGGAAACAGTGCAACTCAGTGTTTCCGCAATTCAAGGTCGGAAATCACACCTTTCAGCTACAACACATAGCAGTAGAACGGGGTTTAGGGGACCCCATTATAGAGATAGGTGCGGGCCCAGAGTTGGGACCCACATCCATCGGACATTTATGACATATTGTAATAACGGGGTAGGGAGACAGAAAGGTGAGCCCTAATCTACCCGCCACTCAGTCCCTGCCTACTTGCAACGGCCCATCCTAGGCGACGGCGTACAACTGGGCGACGGTCCCTACACTCAATAAGTGCACGACAGACAAATAGACAAGGGTACACAGAAGCTAAGGGAAATGGGGCAGTTGCCCACGGCAACACAGCGAGCAACAAGAGTAGTGAACGAGCCGAGTCAAACCAGTAGTGCACGAGGTACAAATCGCAGAGCAGGAGCGTAGTCAGTAAAGCCAGGGTCAAAATGAAGCAAGGTCAATAATCATAGCAGGAGCAGCAGAGCCAGGAAACAGGAAAGAATCACAGGCACTGGAGGAGCAGGAAATGCAGGTATAAATAGACAGAGGGCGGGAGCTAGCTCCGTCTGGCCAGGCTGTGATAGGCTTTCCCACTCCTCAGCCTCCCAGCCTGACTGGTAGAAGATCGTGTCACTCTCTCAGACTTAGGAGCAGGTTCAGACTGATTACCCACGGGTGTCGACACAGAAGCTGTGTCTGGCAGATCCTTTACAGTACCCCCCCTTTTAAGAGGGGCCACTGGACCCTTTCTAGGTGGACCTGGCTTATTGGGGAAGCGAAGATGGAACCTCCTAAGCAATACCCCAGCGTGAACATCCCGGGCGGGTACCCAAGTCCTCTCCTCAGGCCCGTATCCTCTCCAATGGACCAGGTACTGGAGGGAGCCTTGGACCATCCTGCTGTCCACAATCTTGGCCACATCAAATTCTACCCCTTCAGGGGTGAGAACAGGGACCGGAGGTCTCCTCGAGGGAGCCAAGGACGGGAAGCAGCGTTTAAGGAGGGAGGCATGAAACACGTCGTGTACTCGAAAAGACGGGGGTAACTCCAGTCGGAAGGAGACAGGGTTAAGGACTTCAATGACCTTGTACGGCCCTATATATTGGGGAGCAAATTTTTTGGACGGGACTTTAAGGCGCAAATTTTTAGAAGATAACCACACCAGATCCCTGACCACAAACAAGGGGTTAGCAGAACATCTTCTATCTGCCTGAGTCTTTTGTATGCTCTGGGACGCCTCTAGGTTCTTCTGAACCTGGGCCCAGACTGTGCACAGTTCCGGATGAACGACATCTACCTCGGGATTGTTGGAACTACCAGGTGAAACGGAGGAGAACCGTGGATTAAACCCAAAATTATAGAAAAAGGGGGAGAACCCTGACGAGTTACTGACCCGGTTATTAAGGGAAAATTCGGCGAGGGGAATGAAGGAGACCCAATCATATTGACAGTCAGAGATAAAACATCTTAAATATTGTTCTAGAGACTGATTAGTCCTCTCAGTTTGGCCATTAGTTTCAGGATGGAAGGCCGAGGAGAAGGACAGATCAATCTCCAACTTTTTACAGAAGGCTCTCCAAAACAATGAAACAAATTGTACCCCTCTGTCAGAAACAATATTGACAGGAACCCCATGGAGACGCAGGATGTGTTTGACAAACAAGGTAGCTAACGTCTTAGCATTGGGTAGTTTCTTGAGGGGCACAAAGTGGCACATCTTACTGAAACGGTCTACTACAACCCACACCACCGACTTGCCTTGAGATGGAGGCAAATGGTGATAAAATCCATGGAAATATGTGTCCAAGGTCTCTGGGGAATGGGCAAAGAACATAGTAAGCCCGCTGGTCAGGACCTGGGAGTCTTGGACCTAGCACAAATTTCACAAGCAGCGACGTAGGCCTTAACATCTTTAAGCAACCCAGGCCACCAATAGTTTCTGGCAATGAGATGCTTGGTACCCAGGATGCCTGGATGGCCAGATAGAGGAAAGTCATGATTTTCCCTGAGTACCCTTAGCTGGAATTGCAGGGGAACAAACAGCTTGTTCTCAGGAAGGTTCCCGGGAGCTGAAACTTGATCAGCCGCAATTTCGGAGACTAAGTCAGAATCAACAGAGGAAATGATTATACCTGGAGGCAAAACACAAGCAGGATCTTCCTCCGAAGGAGGGCTGGCCATGAAGCTACGCGACAGTGCATGAGCCTTAATATTTTTAGACCCAGCCCTATGGGTGACCAAAAAGTTGAATCTAGTAAAAAATAATGCCCATCGAGCTTGTCTCGGGTTTAGCCTCCGGGCAGATTCTAGGAAAACCGGATTCTTGTGGTCGGTAAAGACCGTTACCTGGTGCCTAGCCCCCTCCAGGAAATTGCGCCACTCTTCAAATGCCCATTTAATGGCTAAGAGTTCGCAGTTGCCAATATCATAGTTACTCTCAGTGGGCGAGAACTTCCTGGAGAAGTAGGCACAGGGACGGAGATGGGTGAGGGACTTGGTACCCTGGGACAAGATAGCACCCACTCCCACCTCGGAGGCGTCAACCTCCACGATGAATGGCTCCATTTGGTTAGGCTGAATCAGCACAGGGGCCGAGATAAAGCACTTCTTAAGGACCTCAAAAGCCTGGACCGCCTCTGGAGGCCAGTGGAGGAGGTCAGCACCTTTGCGATGTTGATCCGTAAGAGGCTTAGCGATGACCGAGAAGTTAGCAATAAATCTCCTGTAATAATTAGCAAACCCCAGGAAGCACTGTAATGCCTTCAGGGAGGCAGGTTGGACCCAAAAATGGTATCTCTTGCACCCCAAACACACATTTTTCGGTTTTAGCAAACAGTTTGTTTTCCTAAAGGGCCTGGAGCACCTTCCTGACATGCTCAATGTGGGAGGACCAGTCCTTGGAAAACACAAGTATGTCATCAAGGTACACTACAAGAAATACCCCTAGGTAGTCTCTTAAAATCTCATTTATGAAATTCTGGAAGACCTCGGGAGCATTACACAACCCAAAGGGCATGACGAGGTATTTGAAATGACCTTCGGGCGTGTTAAACGCAGTCTTCCACTCATCCCCCTCTTTGATGTGGATAAGGTTATAAGCCCCCCATAGATCAAACTTAGAGAACCATTGGGCCCCCTGAACCTGATTGAAGAGATCAGGAATCAAAGGAAGGGGATACTGGTTCCTTACAGTGACCTTATTCAAGTTTCGGTAGTCAATGCATGGCCTAAGACCACATCCTTCTTCCCTACAAAGAAGAAGCCAGCACCTACCGGAGAAGTTGAGGGACGAATGTAACCCTTGGCCAGGCATTTCTGGATATACTCTCTCATGGCTTCACGTTTGGGACAAGAGAGATTAAATATCCTACCCTTAGGGAGCTTAGCTCCTGGTACCAAATCGATTGCGCAATCGAATTCTCTATGAGGAGGTAACACTTCGGAGGCCTTTTTAGAAAAACATCAGCTAAGTTCTGAATAAACTCAGGTAGAGTGTTCACCCCCTCAGGGAGAGAGATAAAATTTACAGAAAACATGACGTCATGCATTCATTACCCCATTTGGTAAGATCCCCAGTATTCCAGTTAAAAGTGGGATTATGCATCTGCAACCAGGGAAGGCCTAAAACCAAATCGGACGATAATCCCTGCATCACCAGTACAGAGCACTGCTCCAAATGCATGGAGCCAACAAGGAGTTCAAAAACAGGGGTATGCTGTGTAAAATAACCATTAGCAAGTGGAGTGGAGTCGATACCCACTACCGTGATGGGTTTAGCCAAATCAATCAATGGCATAGCTAGAGACATAGCAAATTCCACAGACAAAATATTAGCAGAAGACCCTGAATCCACGAAGGCACTGCCGGTGGCAGACCTACCCTCAAAAGAGACCTGAAAGGGAAGAAAGATCTTATTAGGTTTCATATATACGGGAAATACCTGTGCGCCCAAATGACCTCCCCGATGGTCACTTAGAAGTTCTTCCGGCTGCTTATTCTTACGCCTAGGACAGTGGTTCACTTGATGCTTGTCATCCCCACAGTAAAAGCAGAGACCATTCTTCCTGCGGAACTCTCTACGTTGTTGGGGAGACACGGAGGCCCCGAGTTGCAAAAACGTTCCAGTCGTCGTTCCCTGAGACGTCGGTCAAGACGTACCGCTAAAGCCATAACCTGATCTAGGGAGTCAGAAGAGGGATAGCTAACTAACAGGTCTTTCAGGGCGTTCGACAGACCCAATCTAAACTGGCACCTCAAGGCAGGGTCATTCCACCGAGAAGCTACACACCACTTCCTAAAGTCAGAACAGTACTCCTCAACGGGTCTCTTACCCTGACGTAAGGTCACCAGCTGACTCTCGGCAAAGGCAATCTTATCAGTCTCATCATATATGAGCCCGAGAGCAGAAAAGAAAAGATCAACAGAGGAAAGTTCAGGGGCATCAGGAGCCAAGGAGAAGGCCCATTCTTGGGGCCCGTCCTGGAGCCGGGACATAATTATACCCACTCGCTGGCTCTCAGAACCTGAGGAGTGGGGCTTTAAACGGAAATAGAGCCTACAACTCTCCGGAAAGGAGAAAAAAGTCTTCCGGTCCCCTGAGAACTGGCCAGGCAACTTGAGGTGGGGTTCAAGAGGTGAGGTGGGGGGGCACTACCAGGGTAGCATCATGCTGGTTGCCCTTCTGAGCCAGGGCTTGGACCTGCAGGGAGAGGCCCTGCATTTGCTGAGCCAGGGTCTCAAACGAGTCCATGGTTGTGTCAGGGACCAGGTTAGAAAAGGTATATGGGCCTGTGATTATGTAATGACGGGGTAGGGAGACAGACAGATGAGCCCTAATCTACCCGCCACTCAGTCCCTGCCTACTTGCAACGTCCCATCCTAGGTGACGGCGTACAACTGGGCGACGGTCCCTACGCTCAGTAAGTGGACGACAGACAAATAGACAAGGGTACACAGAAGCTAAGGGAAATGGGGCAGTTGCCCACGGCAGCACAGCGAGCAACAAGAGTAGTGAACGAGCCGAGTCAAGCCAGGAGTGCACGAGGTACAAATCGCAGAGCAGGAGTGTAGTCAGTAAAGCCAGGGTCAAAATGAAGCAAGGTCAATATTCATAGCAGGAGCAGCAGAGCCAGGAAACAGGAAAGAATCACAGGCACTGGAGGAGCAGGAAATGCAGGTATAAATAGACAGAGGGCGGGAGCTAGCTCCGTCTGGCCAGGCTGTGATAGGCTCTCCTACTCCTCAGCCTCCCAGCCTGACTGGTAGAAGATCGTGTCACTCTCTCAGACTTAGGAGCAGGTGCAGACTGATTACCCACGGGCGTCGACACAGAAGCTGTGTCTGGCAGATCCTTTACACATATCCTGTGGATATGTCATAAATGTATCTCATGGAAAAACCCCTGTAATATTGCATACATACTACTAGATGGCGATAATTTATTTAATTTCTTAGTTATCTGATTATTTTAAAACTATGTTATTACATACATATGCCACCACTGTCTTTTTGCCATCTCTTCTTCCAGGTTGATTTGATCCGATTTAACCTTCCATTATGTGTGCACTTCAGAAAATTACTGAAAGCCATTTGGCACATCTTTACGGTGGCTGTAGACATAGGAAAACAGTTGGCTGAGCAATCATTTGGATGACCGTTATCAGTCATGATTTAGGTCGAATGTGCATGTTTTTCATTAGCGCAGGAAGATAAGCGGTAAGACACCTCTGGCTCTGCCTTTTGCAGTTGAAACAAAAGGAATGGATGAGGAAAGTTCATTCTGTCAGATCCGTGTTTCCCTGAATAGCAACTCTTTGCCAAGAATCTGTAATGCCCTACAGTGTAAGGGCCCTTTTACACGGAACAATAATCAGACAAATGAGCATTCATTGCCGTATGTGAACAGGGCAGCGATCAGCCGATCAATGAGCAAACACTCGTTTCTTCAGCTGATTGTATCATTTATGCAACAAAAAATATTATTGTTGTTGGCAGCACATCTCCCTGTGTAAACAGGGAGACGTGCTACCGACATGATGGAAATACATGGGGACGAGCGATCATAGTAATGATTGCGCCACCCCATACATACTGATCATAGCTCCTTGTGTCTCGTTGATTTTGTTTTTATGGCCAATAATGGCCAGTGTACAAGGAGCTTTAGGTTCTTGTTGAATCCTGGTAAATTCTGTGGAATTGCCAATAAAAGTCTAATGTCTCCATGGGCAGCTGCATTTTCTTGTTACTTGGACGTGTCCAAATTTTCCTAGTATTGAACAACTGGCGGAAAAACTCCTGATTTTTTTTAGGAAAAAAATTATCCCAATGTCACGGAGCCCGTGGGATAATCTGTCATAGGGCCAGCAGAGAGTGGTGTAAATCCACTTTGTCACGAAGGGATTTGACGTAGGGCTAAACCCTGGTATTCACCCTTTAACCCAAATACATGGATCTGGACTTTGCTGCAGGGGAACTCCAGGTCGCTACCCCCAGAGTAGTCTCCCTTGGTGATGGATAAACCAAAAAGTGTCTCAATGTGAAAAGATACTAAATAACCATATAGACAAGTTAAGTCTAATGATTAAACATGCCAAAAAATGTAAAACATAATTGAAACATAGACTCCAATGAGCTCATCAACTCTACCAGCCACAAGGTTATAATATACAAATATATAGAGGAAGGGAAAGTGTATAAAATATAACTTTTATTTATTTGTCCATATAAAATGGGATAACAATATGTGTTAAGATTGTGCTATAAAACAAAGTAGCATATGCAGCACTATAGTCTTGAATTTGCCAAGTGCTTTTTAAATGTCCAGATTCATATTCAGCAGGGTTGCTCAGGATCAGCTCAGAAACACGATGGTTTTCTATCTGTCCCTTGCATCTAAAATGACCCTCACTGTAACAACAAACCGGGCACTCGTTCTCAAAAGAACGACCCGGTTGTTTTCTGGAACCTGTCCCTATGATAAAGACCGTATTCTAACTCAGTTCATGCTCCTACGCGTTTCACCAGTTGTACTGGCTCATCAAAGAGGATATAATAATAGGACTGGTGGGAGGGGAAGGAATTATCAAGGTAACCAACAGGATTTTTTATCTAGGCCCCCATCAGCAGGACAATACCTACTACGAAACAGAAAGTAATGTTATGTAAAAACCGGCCTGTGATTATCAAAAATGAAATCATTAATCTATCCAAACATATACTCAATGAATCAGAGATATCAGTTCTGGAGAGGGGCCTGTCCTTTGTCCCGACGAGTAAATATCACTCATTCGTCTGGACGAAGGACATAGCCTTATTCTCCAGAACACTTCACTGGTATAAGTTTTTCAATGACAAAGATAAAAGAACTTGTCCTGATTACAATCTTGAAATGGAAGATCTGGCAACGGCTAGAGACCTTTCGGACCTATTGGAGGATAATATTAGAGATAGAGCGAAGGGCCCCTTCACAAATCTCAAACCAACTAGTAAACACATGCCACCAATTTGCAATAATCCCAATATTGAAATCTTTCAAAAATTGGTTGAAAAAGACTTGAGAAACTTGAGAACCACAAAAATGATCATATCAATCTATCAACAGTAGCGAGAAGCACCCTACAAGCACTGTCTAACAATAGAGAAATTATAATTAAACCATCGGATAAAGGGGGAAATGTGGTAATGATGGACCCAGACAAATATCTAGAAATGTGTAAAAAGGTACTAGAAGATCAAGACACATATCATCGTCTAAGCGGAAACCCGATCGAAATTTTTAAGGGTCAACTGAAGTCGATTGTAGATAGGGCTCTACTGAGGGCGTTGATAAATAAAGCAGAATATCAATTCTTGTGCCCAGAAATGCCAAAAATGGCAACTTTTTACACTACCCCAAAGATACACAAGGGGACTAATCCAGTGAAAGGAAGACCAATTGTCTCAGGAATTGACAGCCTCAATCAAAATATAGGGGTATACATTGATCAGATCCTGAGCCCTTTTGTTGTTATTCTCCCATCCTACATCAGAGACATAACTGATCTCCTCTTAAAATTGGAAGGCATTATAATGGAACCTAATATGATCTTTGCCTCAATAGACGTTGAAGCTTTATATAGCTCGATACAACATCATTTAGTAATGGAGGCAACACTCCATTACCTAAAAACAAGAAGTAATCATTTGAATGAACACAACTCATTTATTGTGGAACTCTTGGAGTTTAATTTAACGAAAAATGGCTTTAGGTTTGGTGGGCAATATTACCACCAACTCAGGGGCACGGCCATGGGGAGCCCCTGTGCCCCCGCATATGCTAACCTACTCCTGGGCTGGTGGGAAGAGAATGTTTTGTTTTTTTTCAGAATCTAATAGCAAATGGCAGGACTCCATTAGTTTATGGTTGAGATTCATAGATGACGTGTTCATCTTGTGGACAGGGACCCAGACTAATTTTGAACAATTTGTATCAGAACTAAACATAAATCAGACGGGCCTGAGCTTCACTTCAGTGTAAACGAACCAAACAGTTTGGCATTTCTTGATTTTAGACTTTCAAGAGGAAATGGTGGAAAAATTGACAGTGAATTTTATCAGAAGCCTACAGCTACGAATAGTCTTCTGAGATGGGAGAGTGCCCACCCATATTCCCTTAAAAAAGGTATACCAAAGGGACAGTACCGCCGTCTCAGGAGAAACTGCTCAAACACTAAAGTTTTCCTAACACAAGCGGCAGATCTGTGTGAGAGATTCCCCCAAAGAGGCTATCCAGACCATACCCTTATAGATGCATTCTCTAATGCGATTAAGAGCAAAAGAAGTGACTTTATCTTGCCTAAAGTAAAAAAAAATTCTGACAAAAAAAACAAGACGCGCATTATAGGGACATATGACAGGACCCATGTGCAAGTCAGAGAGGTTCTCCAGAAGCACTGGGGGATCCTCATGGAGGACCCTGAGTTAAGGGAAACATTAGGTGATAGACCCCTGATTAATTACAGACTAAATAAAAGCATTAGAGATAATTTGGTACAAAGTCACTTCAAACCAGCTCCCCCTGATGACTGTTGGCTCAATAGAAGACCAATAGGGTCCTACAAATGTGGTAACTGTCTGACCTCTAATTCGGTATTAATATCTAAGACATTCACAAGTACATCTACTGGCAGAGTATACACTAACAGAGAATTCATTAATTGTCTAACAAAAGGGGTCATTTATATGGCCAAATGTCCATGCCCTATGGACTATATAGGCAAAACCAAACGCGAATTTAGGAGACGCATAAGGGACCACTATAATGACATTCTAAACAAAAGAGACACGCCCATTGCCAGACATATATGGGCCATGCACAGAGGTAACCCTAAAGTAATTAAATTCCAAGGAATACAACATATTGAACCGAACCAGAGAGGTCGTAATTGGGATAGGGATTTACTTCAAATGGAATGCCGTTGGATTCATAGACTAAGGTCAGTGACCCCAGAAGGTCTTAATGAAAGCCTAAATTATACTTGCTTTCTCTAAAACTAGAATTAAATACATGCCGATTCATAGTCAGTGACCCCATAAGATCTGAATGAAAGCCTAATTTATGTTAACTTTCCCTGAAATAAACATGTCGATTCATGTGTTATATTACACATGAGAGTACTTTATACTACATTTGTTCAAATATCTGGTGCCCTTCAATATTATTCGTTGTTTGGCGTGCTGCAACTGTGACATACTTAAATATCTAACTTTCATAGTAATTAGGTAGCATGCTACAACTATACAGTGAAGGAAATAAGTATTTGATCCCTTGCTGATTTCTTAAGTTTGCCCACTGTCAAAGACATGAACAGTCTAGAATTTTTAGGCTAGGTTAATTTTACCAGTGAGAGATAGATTATATAAAAAAAACAAACAGAAAATCACATTGTCAAAATTATATATATTTATTTGCATTGTACACAGAGAAATAAGTATTTGATCCCTTTGGCAAACAAGACTTAATACTTGGTGGCAAAACCCTTGTTGGCAAACACAGCAGTCAGACGTTTTTTGTAGTTGATGATGAGGTTTGCACACATGTTAGATGGAATTTTGGCCCACTCCTCTTTGCAGATCATCTGTAAATCATTAAGATTTCGAGGCTGTTGCTTGACAACTAGGATCTTGAGCTCCCTCAATAAGTTGTCGATGGGATTAAGGTCTGGACACTGGCTAGGCCACTCCATGACCTTAATGTGCTTCTTTTTGAGCCACTCCTTTGTTGCCTTGGCTGTATGTTTCGGGTCATTGTCATGCTGGAAGACCCAGCCACGAGCCATTTTTAATGTCCTGGTGGAGGGAAGGAGGTTGTCACTCAGGATTTGACGGTACATGGCTCCATCCATTCTCCCATTGATGCGGTGAAGTAGTCCTGTGCCCTTAGCAGACAAACACCCCCAAAACATAATGTTTCCACCTCCATGCTTGACAGTGGGGATGGTGTTCTTTGAGTCATAGGCAGCATTTCTCTTCCTCCAAACACGGCGAGTTGAGTTAATGCCAAAGAGCTCAATTTTAGTCTCATCTGACCACAGCACCTTCTCCCAATCACTCTCAGAATCATCCAGATGTTCATTTGCAAACTTCAGACGGGCCTGTACATGTGCCTTCTTGAGCAGGGGGACCTTGCGGGCACTGCAGGATTTTAATCCATTACGGCGTAATGTGTTACCAATGGTTTTCTTGGTGACTGTGGTCCCAGCTGCCTTGAGATCATTAACAAGTTCCCCCCGTGTAGTTTTCGGCTGAGCTCTCACCTTCCTCAGGATCAAGGATACCCCACGAGGTGAGATTTTGCATGGAGCCCCAGATCGATGTCGATTGACAGTCATTTTGTATGTCTTCCATTTTCTTACTATTGCACCAACAGTTGTCTCCTTCTCACCCAGCGTCTTACTTATGGTTTTGTAGCCCATTCCAGCCTTGTGCAGGTCTATGATCTTGTCCCTGACATCCTTAGAAAGCTCTTTGGTCTTGCCCATGTTGTAGAGGTTAGAGTCAGACTGATTAATTGAGTCTGTGGACAGGAGTCTTTTATACAGGTGACCATTTAAAGAGGCTCTGTCACCAGATTTTGCAGCCCCTATCTGCTATTGCAGCAGATAGGCGCTGCAATGTAGATTACAGTAACGTTTTTATTTTTAAAAAACGAGCATTTTTGGCCAAGTTATGACCATTTTTGTAGTTATGCAAATGAGGCTTGCAAAAGTCCAAGTGGGCGTGTTTAAAAGTAAAAGTCCAAGTGGGCGTGTATTATGTGCGTACATCGGGGCGTTTTTAATACTTTTACTAGCTGGGCTTTCTGACGAGAAGTATCATCCACTTCTCTTCAGAACGCCCAGCTTCTGGCAGTGCAGACACAGCGTGTTCTCGAGAGATCACGCTGTGACGTCATTTCCCCAGGTCCTGCATCGTGTCAGACGAGCGGGGACACATCGGCACCAGAGGCTACAGATGATTCTGCAGCAGCATCGGCGTTTGCAGGTAAGTAGCTACATCGACTTACCTGCTAACGCTGATGCTGCTGCAGAATCAACTGAAGCCTCTGGTGCCGATGTGGCCGACACGATGCAGGACCTGTGAGTGACGTCACAGATCTGCACTGCTAGAAGCTGGGCGTTCTGAAGAGAAGTGGATGATACTTCTCATCAGAACGGCCAGCTAGTAAAAGTATTAAAAACGCCCCGATGTATGCACATAATACACGCCCACTTGGACTTTTACTTTAAACACACCCACTTGGACTTTTGCAAGCCTCATTTGCATAACTACAAAAATGGTCATAACTTGGCCAAAAATGCTCGTTTTTTTAAAATAAAAACGTTACTGTAATCTACATTGCAGCGCCTATCTGCTGCAATAGCAGATAGGGGCTGCAAAATCTGGTGACAGAGCCTCTTTAAAGGAACAGTGTCATCACAATTTTTTTTTTAATATGTTAAAGATGTTAGTGCTTTATTAAAAACGTTTATATTTATTTGTGTGTTTGTGTTTTACTTTTTCTTATTTTTACACTTTTTCTTCTCTATGGGGGCTGCCATTTTTTGTTCCATTTCTGTATGTGTCGATTAACGACACATACAGACATGGAATACGGCAGCCACAGTCCCATAGAGACTGCGAACGGGTCCCGTCCCATCCATTTCTGTGTACGCCGTCTGTGTGGGAACTGCGCATGCGCCGCTCCCACACAGTCCAACTTGAAATTGGCGCCGTCCGGTGCCATTTTCCTGTGGACCGGAAGTCGCGGCCGGACAGTAATATTACTACTTCCGGTCGCGGCTTCCGGACTTGTGCACTTGGACCAGCGGCAGCAGACGGAGCGGACGGGCCGGAGGGAGCCGCGGCGGCAGAAGCAGGTAAGAGATTTCAATGTATGTTCGTGTTTGTGTACGTTTACTACTGTATGTAAACCTACTACACTGTGTGTTAGCTCAAAAAATGGCGACACACAGTGTAGGAGGTTAGACCGTTCAAACCCCTCGTTTATCCCGGCACTAGCCAGGATAAAGGAGGGGGGGATGCTGAGAGCTCACTAGAGCGAGGGATTTTTACCCAATTTTGCAATGCTGCAATTTTGGGAATAGCTCCATCTAGTGACCAGCAATGGGAAATATTATAAATTAGAATTCATTTATAATATTTCCTGACTCGTGAAAAAAACAAATTTTTTTTTAACAATGTTTAATCACCTACACACTAAATGTTTAATTAAAAAAAAACAAACATGTTTTTCTGGCAACACATTCCCTTTAAGACTGCTGTCTTTAATGCAGGCACCAAGTTGATTTGGAGCGTGTAACTGGTCTGGAGGAGGCTGAACTCTTAATGGTTGGTAGGGGATCAAATACTTATTTCTCTGTGCACAATGCAAATAAATATATATAATTTTGACTATGTGATTTTCTGTTTTTTTTTTAAAATATAATCTATCTCTCACTGGTAAAATTAACCTAGCCTAAAAATTCTAGACTGTTCATGTCTTTGACAGTGGGCAAACTTACAAAATCAGCAAGGGATCAAATACTTATTTCCTTCACTGTAATTCAATTATGCTAATAAAGGATAGGAGACATGATAAGATATACGTTTCACATCTAAAGTATACACATTCATAAAGGGTCCAAGTGATTATAATGTTATTGACAGTACGAACCTTTAGTGAATGGGACTGACAAAATCCCTCAGATAATCACTAATACTTTGATCGCGAATCTTTCTCCTCCCGTCTTTTACTATGCCACTGCACTATTTATTCTGGGACACTAACTAATCGATCTGTGTAGCCTTAAAGAGGCTCTGTCACCAGATTTTGCAACCCCTATCTGCTATTGCAGCAGATCGGCGCTGCAATGTAGATTACAGTAACGTTTTTATTTTTAAAAAACGAGCATTTTTGGCCAAGTTATGACCATTTTTGTATTTATGCAAATGAGGCTTGCAAAAGTACAGATGGGCGTGTTGAAAAGTAAAAGTACAACTGGGCGTGTATTATGTGCGTACATCGGGGCGTTTTTACTTCTTTTACTAGCTGGGCGTTCTGACGAGAAGTATCATCCACTTCTCTTCAGAACGCCCAGCTTCTGGCAGATCACGCTGTGACGTCACTTCCCCAGGCCCTGCATCGTGTCAGACGAGCGAGGACACATCGGCACCAGAGGCTACAGATGATTCTGCAGCAGCATCGGCGTTTGCAGGTAAGTTGATGTAGCTACTTACCTGCAAACGCCGATGCTGCTGCAGAATCAACTGTAGCCTCTGGTGCCGATGTGTCCTCGCTCGTCTGACACGATGCAGGACCTGGGGAAGTGACGTCACAGCGTGATCTGCCAGAAGCTGGGCGTTCTGAAGAGAAGTGGATGATACTTCTCGTCAGAACGCCCAGCTAGTAAAAGAAGTAAAAACGCCCCGATGTACGCACATAATACACGCCCAGTTGTACTTTTACTTTTCAACACGCCCAGTTGTACTTTTGCAAGCCTCATTTGCATAAATACAAAAATGGTCATAACTTGGCCGAAAATGCTCGTTTTTTAAAAATAAAAACGTTACTGTAATCTATATTGCAGCGCCTATCTGCTGCAATAGCAGATAGGGGTTGCAAAATCTGGTGACAGAGCCTCTTTAAGATAGGAAAGCAGTTTAGCCATATAGGGGAATGGCTGAATGAATCCCCTATACGATATTATCTGATCAACTCACTGTGTAGGTAACGTAGGACGCGGTACCGAGGGGAGGGTGAAGACGCAGGAAGCGCTCTCACTTCATTGGATGTCCGATGACCGAGCCTCCACAGTGGGCAGAGCTTATGCACATACAAAAAGAGCGTCGATACAGGCGTTCGCTGCCATTGCCACACTATCTGTCAAGCCGTGAGGCTCTCTATCTCCCTGACGAGCCAGTACAGATGGTGAAACGCGTAGGAGCATGAACTGAGTTAGAATACGGTCTTTATCATAGGGACAGGTTCCAGAAAACAACCGGATCGTTCTTTTGAGAACGAGTGCCCGGTTTGTTGTTACAGTGAGGGTAATTTTAGATGCAAGGGACAGATAGACAACCATCGTGTTTTTGAGCTGATCCTGAGCAACCCTGCTGAATATGAATCTGGACATTTAAAAAGCACTTGGCAAATTCAAGACTATAGTGCTGCATATGCTACTTTGTTTTATAGCACAATCTTAACACATATTGTTATCCCATTTTATATGGACAAATAATTAAAAGTTATATTTTATACACTTTCCCTTCCTCTATATATTTGCTTGAAGTAGGAAGGTTTAACGGGAACCAGCCCGTCGTTTAGCAACTGGGAACAAACAAGGTTATAATATAGTTTAATGCATCAGAAAAATGTCTCACATGTATCCCAGGATAAGTGTCTAGATCACAGTTCCTAACAGTTAAAGCCAAAAGTAAAATCAGGTATACATAATATTCAATTACCTGTAGCTGGCATGATGGATGCTGGAAGGTGAAAAGATGTAATGCTCACAGGGTTTAGATAGTGATACACTTCGGTGGTGACCAAAGGCGCATGATGCGTGAGAAGGCCGGGCCAAGCACGCCTTCCGCATCATAGACACAAACACAGCCAAGGACAAAAGCCCTCACTTGTATTTCCACCCAAAATCTGACAACTTGATAGCTGACGCGGAACATGACCAGTCACGTGAATGCGCACCACACCACCAATGTAAAAATACTGAGGAAGGCAGCTTAACTAATCTGTTACATATAAAGTAGATTAATTGTACATTAAGGCTATGTTCACACACAAACTCCAAAACATCTCAAAATACGGAGCTGTTTTCAAGGGAAAACAGCTCCTGATTTTCAGACGTTTTTTGTGCCACTCGCGATTTTCGCTGCGTTTTTTATGGCCGTTTTGGGAGCTTTTTTCAATAGAGTCTATGGAAAACGGCTCCAAAAACGGCCCAAGAAGTGTCCTGCACTTCTTTTACGTGGCCGTTTTTTTCTGCTTCCAAATTTTTTGCAGTTTTTGTTGCCGTTTACGGCTGAAAATAGGCCGTGTGAACATACCCTAATTGTTACATATGAAGTAGAAGTCTTCCAACAACCATTCTAAATGAATTAACATACAGGGACGTCAAAACACAATCCATATACTGTGTATATTGGCAAAATATTTATTTATTTGTACCGTCCATACACTGAAAAGCCGCCATCCTAGAGCACATAAAATGCCCAAGAGTCCCGGCACAAAGACAATACAAGCAGTCACAAAAATACATAAATAAACAATTACATGTGTACATTAAAATTATATATATTTATACATGATTGTGTGTAAAAAAGTAAATATTAAATGCAAAAGTTATAAGACATTACATCAAAATTTAATATCAAAACAAATATTGATTCAGAATAATAAATAGTAAATAAATAAAAATAATAATAATAATAAAAAATATATATAATAAATAATATGTATAATAATCAATAATTAATTATTGGTGATGGCCAACGTAACAGGTGCAAGCTCGAGTACAGTAAGGATAATTCACTATAGCAAAAGGTCAGGGCAGGCAGCAGAGGTTCGTCACAGGTCACAGGAACGAGGTGAGGACAGGCGGCGCAGGTTCATCACGGCTCACAGGCCAAGGTCGGGGCATGCAGCAGGTAAGGATGTTTAATAGGTACAGGCAAAGGTCAAACAAAGAAAATTCAATAAACGATAAAGCAGATATTTCATAAGACAAGCTTGGAAGAATCAAATTGCTCTGGCAAAGAGCACAGGAAAGGGGGGACCTTTTATACCCAGGGAAAGCTAGGTGAAATAATTTGGTGCGTGCTGGCATTTTTGATAGCGTGAGGTCCCAGGACAGAGCGTTGGTGGCGTAGGAGGCGGCCAGACGAAGGCTTCAGAGAAGAAGAGCGGCGCTAGCCAAGGGAAGCAGGACGCCGGGAGCAGGTAAGTAAAGCATGGTGGTTGGAAGCAGCGGCCATTACACCCAGGCTCTCTCTCAGGTATAATATAGAACAAAGATTATCATTAAGAAAAGTAATCAAAATGAACGATATGTTGCTGCTTGTTTCACTAGAATAATATTGCACATGCCTATCTCATACATCTGATTAGTAGTAAGCTGTGCCATAACTTGGCTGTAATATCATAAACTATTATCACTATTAGGGTATGTGCACACGATGAGAGGCTTTTACGGCTGAAATGACAGACTGTTTTCAGGAGAAAACAGCTGCCTCGTTTCAGCCGTAATTCCTCCTCCTCGTATTATGCGAGGCGTCTGTGACGCTCGTAAATCTTGAGCTGCTCTTCATTGAGGTCAACGAAGAACGGCTCAAATTACGTTGCAAAGAAGTGCCCTGCACTTCTTTGCCGAGGCAGTCAATTTACGCGTCGTCGCTTGACAGCTGTCAAACGACGACGCGTAAATGACAGGTCGTCTGCACAATACATCGGCAAACCCATTCAAATGAATGGGCAGATGTTTGCCGACGTATTGTAGCCCTATTTTCAAGCGTAAATCGAGGCATAATACGCCTCGTTTACGCGTGAAAATAGGTCGTGTGAACCCAGCCTTACAGGTAAATCAACAGGACTTTGTTGTAGCATGCAGAAAGCTAGCCTACTCTACAGTGTTCAGGCAAATTCACAAAATTATGTATCATCAACTTCACATAGCGATAAAATACTTTAGCCAAGTAGAGATTTGATTTGGAATAATTTATAAGAAAACTAATGCGGGCCATACATAGGTGGTTCAGAACAGTCATCTGAAATTACTAGTCGTTCACGGTTGGTCTGTGAAGGTTGTTGTTCTGGATGAAAGTTCTATAAGTTAAAACATTAAATTGCTGACAATTGGTAGATCAATCTTTGCTTTCATCGGTAAGGCCCCTTTCACACTGTTTTCTCTGAACGTTTGACATATGTGTCGGGAAAGATCCCGGCGTATACATGAAATGTACCCATGGGCTCCCATTATACCAACGGAGACCAAACGTGTGTTCTTTAGACCTCCACCAGGCAGTGTATGTCAGGCATACAGTTTTCTTGCTGGTTGGAATTATTGCGTTAATCTGATACCTAATTGTGGCATCCGTCACCCATAGGCTATAATGAAAAGGGTCATGAGCGTTCATGACATATCCATTAAATGATTACCATTACAGTCTATGGGTGGCGGATAAACTTATACATTGGGAGATTTTCTCGTCATGTATGTCAAACGGCAACCACTTAACGCAGTGTGAAAAGAGCTTATACTGGGCTGATCTAGTCCGGGCTTCTATTGATGGGGTGTACATCAGTCATTTGGTATAAATGACTTTCAAAGTATTGCCAATGACCTCATCCGACAATGTCAGAAGCAAATGGAAATGCATAAATATAATATATGGATTGTTAAATTGCACATACACGTTAGACGAAACACAGATTTTGGCAGGATTAGCCAATAGTCTAATATGTATTGAGGCCCCCTAAATGTATCCTGACAGCAGATGTTAGAGGAAAGAAGGATCGAGCATGTTGGATTTCAACATGCCAGATATTTTGTTTCCACAAAAGATAAATTGCTGTCAGACATATCCCCGTTATGGGTGAGTTGGGAGAAATAAATGTAGACCAATCAAGCATTTGGTCGATATTTATTTAAAGAGGAACTATCAACAGGAGAGGCCCCCTATTTTTAATTTATAAAGAGTTAACACCCACAAAAAAACAGATTTTCTAAATATAACTAATAAAACAAAATATATAATAGGGGTGGGTGGGGGTCCCAGCGATCAGACCCCACCAATCAGCATGTTATCACCTATCCTGTGGTTAGGGGATAACATTAAATCATGGGACAACCACTTTAACCGTAACGTCCTTTTCCCGCAGCCCGAGCGCAGCTCAGTATAAACTGTTAGGAGGTTAAGGCTCAGCAGATACCTTCAAAGTATGAACAGAGTCTTAGATTTTAATGTCTTGTATATATTTTGCATGTATACTTTATATCTGTAACACAAATGGTTAATTAGATTATAATAATAACTGTATGAGACAGATAGAAATCATACTAGAAATTACAATTATTTATTCAACTCTTCACAGTTTCGATTTGACTAACGTATTATTCTATTTGGAGTCTTGCCATGGAGGAAGTTATCTTTTTCTCACGGTATATCATTGTGACTTAGATCCTCATTAGAAGATTAAAGTAACAATCTGACTTATTTACATCCTGTGGAGGAGAAATATTCTCTTTATCACAAGATCTGGTGAATTCATGCACATCAGCTATGTAGGTTTGATTACTTAACAGTTGGTATCTAGGGGCTAGGAAGATGAATTGACATGGAGATTAACAGTTGTGATACATAAGAGATCTGACATCAGAGGCTCAGGAAGCTTTCATTTTGCTCTTCATTTACGGCTATTAGCTGTAATGCTAGCACGTTTCCTAAACTTTGGTCTTGCAAACGACTAGCTCATATGTGTTTGTCGCTAGTCGTCAAAAGTCGTGTTTTCTATCATTTCCCCCGTTATAAAGAAGCGCTGCTTTGTTGAAATTAGTTTACTTATATAAATGTTATGTTCCTAATGTCACTAGCTGCCATATCTGATATACTGTGAAGCAATTATAAGATCATATTCAGACAATTTAAACATAAAACAAAGACATCTGACAACAGAAAATGAAGTTTTTAACTGGTCATTTCATTTATTAGCACCAAATCACGTCTAAAAATAATTGCCTTCTTAGGGTAAGGCCACAACTAGCCATGGTTAAGCTGATGTGTGGCAGCAATGCAGGCGAAACCTGCCGCAGCACACATTTTCACACTGAATCACTGACGTTTTGCAATACTCATTTTTGGCTGCTTGCTTTTTGAAAAAACTGATTTTCGGAATCAGCGCACCAGGGCCGCTACTTGTGGCCTTAGCTTTAGGGTGCATTCACAAGTTTTGCAAAGTAACGGCAAATAATTTGATATTACCGCAATGTTTGAATAAACCCATAGGGTGTATTTACAGAAGTTGTTGTTTTTGCGATTTTAAAAAAAGGTTGTGGTTTTGCTTTGGTTTTACGAAAAGTAAAACTGTAAAAAAAAAAAAAAAAAGACATTACACATCCAAGTTTTTGTTCACATCCCATTCACTGGGGAAATCCACCCCCCCCCCCCCCCAAGTTAATGCGCCAAAACTCTTTTGGTCTATGGGACCCAATGGATACATTCGGCCTATGATCCAGGAGTTTTTCCAGCACATTTGTTGAACGTACACTGTGTGTGAACAGTCTTAAGCTGTGTTCACACCACGTTTGTGCATCTTGTTGAAAGGTATTGGCGTTTATTTTTACAATACTAAATTTAAAAAAAGTATGGCAGCATAAAAAGCCTACTTTAGGTAGAACCTTTTTCAGCGATATGAAGTAGGCTAAGGCTGCTTTCACATGGCCAATGCGGTAATGCAGAGAAAATAAATGTCAGCAGCACAACCGGCAACCAGACCATATGGACCACAACTTTAACTAGATATCCCAACTTCAGGGGTGCTCGCAGAAGATAGTCCCAGTCCAAGGGAAATAGCAGATCCAAATAAAGAGAAGGAAACCGCAGCACTCCAGTGGAAAAACTTGTCTTTAATTCACCTACACATCACCTGCAACGTTTCAACCCTCACCGGGTCTTTTTCAAGCATAAAATACATACGTCAGGTGCACACCTTTTATAATCCGTGTTCAATCACATCACATCATGTGTCTAGTTAATTTACAACACAGTGGTATAATAAATTAAGTGGTAAAAAAAATCCACAAATAATCCTAATTTGTATACAGGACAAATATATAAAAACACAATAACAGTGAAACTCCTGCTGTCTTCATAGGAAGCGCTACATTATGTAACAAAAAAGTGTCTCGGTGTCTGACCTTATCTACTACGCATGCTCATAGCTCATGTAATGTTAGGACATTCATACCTTCCCCTCTCCATTCATTGATTGAACACAGTGCCCTATCAATGCGCATGTCAGGTTGCTACAAGCAACCTGTAGACGCTTCAACTCGGCTCCATAAGCCGTGCTGGGCACATGTTTAACCAATTACCAGGGACGCTGCGTCCAGGAGTGAATAGGGGAGTTAAGAATGATAATGATAGCCGCGCATGCGCAATAGTATTTAAAGTCCACATACTGGAATAGCAGAGCTGACTAGGTTGTAAACTAGCAACCAATTTTTTCTAAAGATCCCAAGTTCATTATTCCGTTACAGTTTAATTAATCCTGATTTTGTATCAACTCATAATACGGGACAGAAGAATGTCCAAAAGGGAACGTGTACAAAAAGTATCATGAGAAGCAAAAAATAAAGGGGGCTGTTTACTAATCAAACCAAAGGACAACATATATAAAATCACAAGATCACGGGATCAATAGCTCACACAACCTACATCTGCAGAGCTGTTCAACATATCAAACAGTATTTAAGAGAAATCATCTTTCCTATACACGATTATTTATCTAAATTAGTATTAACAATTGGGGTAATGCTTAATGTCAGGATATCAGAATGTCTGGAAATATACCTTAATTTGACTCACATATAAAGGCAGTATTAGTACATAGTCTAGCAATAAATTTATTGGTAAATATACTATCGCCGTGTGTACACGGTCCAACATACACCCATTAGGCTGGGTTTACACGACCTATTTTCAGGCGTAAACGAGGCGTATTATGCCTCGATTTACATCTGAAAATAGGGCTACAACACGTCGGCAAACATCTGCCCATTCATTTGAATGGGTTTGCCGACGTATTGTGCAGACGACCTGTAATTTACGCGTCGTCGTTTGACAGCTGTCAAACGACGACGCGTAAATTGACTGCCTCGGCAAAGAAGTGCAGGGCACTTCTTTGCAACGTAATTTGAGCCGTTCTTGGTTGAACTCAATGAAGAGCAGCTCAAGATATACGAGCGTCACAGACGCCTCGCATAACACGAGGAGGAGCATTTACGTGTGAAACGAGGCAGCTGTTTTCTCCTGAAAACAGTCTGTCATTTCAGCCGTAAAAGCCTCTCATCGTGTGCACATACCCTTAGACTTATAAGGTCAATAAAGGATTTTCAGAATGACTTAGTTGCTCAAAACTTTTTCAGTTCTATATACAGTACAACTATGTCAATTTAGTCATAATTGCAAATAGAAAAGTACCAAAATCCAAACAGCCAGCGCCCTTTATCGTGATTATTAATGCAAAAATCCCAAATAAAAATAAAGGCCAAACCGGTCACAAATAAAAAAAATACTGCAAAGATGTTGATGACTGGCATGCGGATGTGGAGAAAGCGAGATTTCAAACAACGATTCCAGTAATAAAGGTTCAATCATGTAGCAGATTCGAAGAATGTCCATAGTGCTCTTTCAGTGCATAATTCTCTATAAAAATCTATAAAGATAAAAATAAACAAATATAATTAAAAAACACAACCCAGGGTTGGGCACCTAATCTTAAATATGATATTCAAATGATGATATTTCAATGCGGTAATGCAGGCGTATTATAGCCACAACACCCCGAGTTCCTGCTGTCAATTAAACCAAATTTATATCCCTATAGAACTCAATGGTGATCCAAGTATAGTCCAGTTGAACTGCATAAGGTCCGGGTATTGCAGACATAGAACAAATGCTAAATTGTGCCCATTTTACGGTTGTGTGGTTAAGGTTAAGGCCATATGTCACCGTTTTGTTGGCTTATATTGCTATTACTATGCCACGATCAAGAGAAATAAAACAAGAAATAACGTTATTGACATATTAGAAAAGGTTATCAAGCCATTTTCAAGGCTCTGGGACGCCAAGAAACCACAGTGACGGCCATTTATCCAATAGAAGAAAACTTAGAACGGTAGGGAAACTTTTCCAAGATTACATGGATGGCTCATCCAAAAAGTCACAGAAGAATCCAGAAGAACATCTAAGAAGCTACAGACCTTGCGTGCCTCGAATAGGATCAGCATTCTTGATTCGAACATTAGAAAGTGACTGGACAAAAATACTGTCGATGAGAGATTTTCAAGTATAAATCACTGGTAACTAAGAGGGGGACCACAAAGGTTTGTCTCCCATTTACTAAAAATACAACTTGATGTCCCTCAAGCCTTTTAAGATAATCTTCTGTGGACTGTAGAGTAGAAAATAGAACTTATTGGAAGACATGGGTCCCGTTCCATTTGGTGTAGAGCTAAGAAGCATTCGATAATAAGAACATCATACCAACAGTCAAATGAGGTATTGATGGTGAACCATGTATTCAGTTCTCTAGCAGAAAATCCAGATGTAGAATATTGGGTCATTGATCTGTGATCTGAAGCTTAAACACAATACGGTTATAAATCAGATTCACGAGAGCAAGTCCCCCTCCACATGGTCAAGAAGAAATAGAAGATTTTGGAGTGGCCTAATCAAAGTCCTGACTAATGCATTGAGATGTTGTGGCAGGACCTCACAAAGCCAGTTCATGCTCAAAAGCCCTCCCAATGTGGCTGAAATAAAAGCAAGCAAGGGTAGGACAAAATTCCTCCACAGCAATGTGAAAGACTGGACTCCAGTTTTTGGGAGGGTTTAGTTCATATTATTGCTGCTAAAGGGGGTGCAATTACTATTTCACATGGGTGATATAAATGTTGGATAACGTTTTTCCTTCAAAAAATTATAATTTAAAACTGTATTTAGTTTTTTACTCAGGTTGTCTGTGTGTTAAGCCTCCCCATACATAGTGAAATTTGATAAACTTTCAAACTAACCAATAATATAGGATACCTAGGATTTCAGATTATTGACAGACAACTCATAATTTATGATATCACAAAAATTCTGATTGATGCAAAATGTTAAATCTGAGTTGAATTCCCTGAAAAATGGCCACCCATGTTGAGATGAAGCGTAAGTATCTTGTCCAATCACTCCAATAACATTGTATTGTGCGTGGTGACTTGCTCTGGCAGATGTTTTCACAAGACATCTCCGAGTTTAAGGTTCATCTGGAATTTTGAGGCAGATTCTGATCTGCCTGCACGCTGTTTGCCGCGATTTTCGGTGCGTTTTTCGCCAGCCGCCATTGAGCGCCGCGGGAAAAAACGCAGCGAAATATGCTTTCTCTGCCTCCCCTTGATGTCAATGAGAGGTCAGAGACGTAAACGACCGAAGATAGGGCATGTCGCTTCTTTTTCCCACAAGACGGTTTTTCTACTCGCGGTAAGAAAAAGTCTCCGCCTCCCATTGAAATCAATAGGAAGTATTTTCGGCCATTTTTTTGGCGCGTTTTCCGAAATGGTTTCTATGTCAAAAAAACGTGTAGAAAAACAGTGTGAAAAGGGCCTTAAACAGGAAAAATCATATAATTGCTCAGATATTTTCTAATAGCATGTTGGAAAATCTCATTTGTGATCTTGAGCTCTTCCGATCATACACAATCTAATTCTCAGCCAGGTCATCACATTGAGCCAAAGTATCGTATACACATTCAGTGCAAAGCAGATATTACAGGCAGTGCAAATAAGTCAGACACACGGCAAGTACAAGTCCAATCACTGTTTTAGCGAAGAAGATTGATAACAATCTGTGTACAGCGCTGCAGAATATATTGGTGCTATATAAGCAACAGAAACAGATTAAGATGGAATTAGATCTTCAGTGATCGAGCAGCTGCTGTCAGTGATGTTCTAATGTTGCGATAATGAATCAGGAAAATATAACTTTGTCCTTGAAGGCTACATAATGAACTAAGGATTAGAGAACACTGAATTGATCTGCATTCATTTGAGGGTTATTAAACTACTAAATGGAATGCACAGTGAGAATAGTATTCTGGTCTTTTCATGTTTTACTATAATGTCACTTTAAGGGTTGACCTTGAGGATGGCATTTCCTTTTCACGGTGGTCTACTGTAGTCCAAGGAGGGTAAAGGAGACACAGTGAGCCTCTCAAACTCTACCACAACATTTGCATGCTGATGTATACAGTACATATGAATAAACATCCCTATTTTTGTATATATGTCAATTTGCATGAGACTCCTAATTGAGTTTCCCTTCATTTGAATTCTCCTTTGTCTCATGTAGGTCATTTCAGAAAATTGTAGAATAAACTTTATAATCCCTGCTATTCAGTGTTTTAGTATCAGACAAAGCACGCCACTGCACCAGATCCAGAATCAGTTCTATAATAAAATGATTTATTTATTCCATAGAAGACAAATATGCATACAGAGAAGGCGACGTTTCGGCCATACAATGGACTTTCTAAATCCCATGGGGCTTGAAAAGGGGCTATTGTATGGCCGAAACTTTGCCTTTCCGTATGCATATTTGTCTTCTATGGAATAAATAAATCATTTTTTTGGAGAACTGATTCTGGATCTTGTGCATTGGCATTGTTTGTCTGATACTAAAAAAATGAATAGTAGGGAAACTCCATTTTTCGGATTTTCAGTTTCATTTTTTCCTTCCACCTTCCAAAAGCCATAACTTTTTTCTTTTTTTGTCGATATAGACCTATGAGGGCTTGATATTTGCGGGACAGCATTGTTTTTTTACGCTTCGTTTTTACGGTGTTTACCGTGCAAATAACGCAACAAGTTAATTTTATTCTACGGGTCAATACAATTACGGCACTACCAAAGTTATGTAGTTTTTTTTAAAATATATTTCACTACTTTTACAAGGAAAAAAACGAATTGTAAAAAATAAAATTTATTTTGTGTTGTCAAATTCTGAGAGCCATAACTTTTTTATTTTTCTGTCTATTGAGCGGCGGTATTGAGGGCTTCATATTTGCAGGATGAGCTGTAGTTTTTAATGTTACCATTTTGGGGTACATCAGAGTTTTTAATCACTATTTTATTCTGTTTTTTTAGGAGATGAGGTGACCAAAAAAACAACGATTCTGGCGTTTTTTACTGGGTTATTTTTTTACACCGTTCATCGTGCGGGTTAAATAATGTTATATTGTAATAGTTCAGACTAATGTATTGCAGTATATCGTGTTTCTGGCTTAATAGGAGTACAAAGATGGCAGACCTAGGGGCCTTCATTAGGCCCCCAGGCTGCCATGCTAATTATCAGCACCCTGCGATCGCGTCGTGGGTGGGGGGCCATGTACTGTCAGAGGGGGTCGCCCCCCTCTTTCTAACTCTTTAGATTCCACGGCCGTTGTTGTCGTCTCTTCTCCCTTAAATTAAGCTGATACTTCTGCTCCAAGGCCCTTAGTTAAAATTTCTGAATCTGTGCCGCACATGCTCAGTAGTGAAGACCAGAGTAGGAAGTTCACTACTGGGCACAGTGATGTTTTAACATTTTGGTGGGCGCACTTTGGAGCGCTGAGGGTTAATATTGCCTTTTTCTAAGTGGTCGGGCTGTCCTGTACTTATCGTGCGGTCTCTCGCTCTGCTGCACTACCCTTCTCCCTGCTTCTTTATCCCCTTTCCCCCCTCCTCGGAGCCCAGCCAATCCGCTCAGCTGGCGCTGCACTCGTCCTCCCTACTAACCTGGCAGCCTGGGAAACTCTGTCTCTCTGAAAACCAGGAATGCTACAGAGTATTCAGTGGTGCTGCAGCGAGCCGTACGCTGCTGAACGGAACTACAGGAGGGAGAACGGCCAGACCAACACAGAAGGGGAAAAGGAAGACAGAGACAACCAATGAAGTTTACAAGTTTTCATCCCTGTCTGCATCCAGAGGAAGCAAATACAGTTGAAAATGGTGCCGTCGCCAGGGGCCCCAATGCAGATGCACTGTTTACCCTATGGTTAAAGAGACTCTGTCACCACATTATAAGTGGCCTATATTGTACATGATGTGATTGGCGCTGTAATGTAGATTACAGCAGTGGTTTTTATTTAGAAAAACGATCATTTTTGACGGAGTTATGACATATTTTTGATTTATGCTAATGAGTTTCTTAATAGACAACTGGGCGTGTTTTTACTTTTTGACCAAAAAAAACTATCTATTTTCACCACGTTATTAGCGATTTTAGCTTTATGCTAATGAGTTTCTCAATGGACAACTGGGCGTGTTTTACTATTGACCTAGTCGGCGTTGTACAGAGGAGTGTATGACGCTGACCAATCAGGGTCATACACTTCTCTCCATTCATTTCCTCAGCACATAGGGATCCTTTTATATCAGTATGTGCTGTCTTATACTAACACATTAACGATACTGAAGTGTTTAGACAGTGAATAGACATTCCACGGGATGTCTATTCACAATCTCGGCACTTCGTTAACGTTTCTGTGGTAGTTACAGCAGAGCAAGCGTAATCTCGTTGTAACCTCTCATAATCTCGCTTAAATAAATAAAAAGCACTGCTGTCACCTACATTATAACGCCGATCTCCTTATATAGGAGATAGGGCACTTATAATGTGGTGACAGAGCCTCTTTAACGTTACTGAAGTGCCTTAAGAGTGAATACACATCGCTTCCAGCCAGGACACAATGTCTAGTCACAATCCCGACACGTCGGTAACGTTTGTGTGGGACTTACAGCACAGCGTGATCTCGATGTGCTGTGCTGTAAGTCCCACACAAACGTTAGAGAAGTGTCGGGATTGTAAATAGACATTCCGTCCTGGCTGGAAGCGATGTCTATTCACTCTTAAGGCACTTCAGTAACGTTAATGTGTGAGTAAGTGACTGCACATCGTGATCTCGCAAGATCACGATGTCCGAGTACATGAATGGAGAGAAGTGTATGATGCTGATTGGTCAGCATCATACACTTCTCTTTACAACGCCCACTTGGTCAAAAAGTAAAAATACGCCCATGTCGTCTATTAAGAAACGAATTAGCATAAATCTAAAATAGGTCATAACTCCGTCAAAATTTATCATTTTCTAAATAAAAACCACTGCTATAATTTACATTACAGCGCCGATCACATTATGTAGGAGATAGGGCACTTATAATGTGGTGACAGAGCCTCTTTAAAGCAGCACTTACTGGGCATACCTGCAGTTATCTCAGAACTGCTAAAGAGAACATGAAGACAGTATTAAGCCAAGTACTTAATATAGAAGTTTCATATAGCATATACATTTCACAATTTTTAAATGTTTATTTTATTCCCGTTCAGGCTTGCACCTCATTTCCAGGACATAAATATATAGCTGCATAAAATGATCTGAGTGCAAACTGTTCTCTTCTTTTCTTACAACATTATCAACCCCACATACATTTATACACAGCGAGCAGCCAACCATGAGCCATTTGTCAAGGAGTCGGAGCTGCAGTCGGTCAGAGGTGGAGTCGGACAGTGGAAAAATAGGGGTCGGAGTCGGAAGTTTGGCTTACCGACTCCACAGCCCTGTGAGTGACTTGAAGCTATTGGTCCCCAATCCATTGTAAAAGTTATACTACATAAACACCAATATACAATCTATGTGCAGCCTGTAGAGGTGGTTTCCAATCATGAACATACTGAGCTGCTTTACTTTCATTGCTATAAGTTCTTTGGAACTTAAAGGCTATGTACACCTTTGACATGATCGATGAACCCGTCAGTCCCGCGGAGCTGATAGATACAGTTCTCAGTGCAAGATACAGCTGCTTTGTGTACAGGCTACAAAGCAGCTGTATCTCAAAAAGTAAAAATAATTATGAATAAAATGTATTTAGAAAGTTGAATCACACTGATGCACAATTCTATTTAAAAAAAAAATGTCAAAGGTGTACATATCCTTTAAGATAAGGAAATAAAGAATAAAAAAATAAATAATATAGAATAAAGAAGAGCAGAGTCTCCATATCCAGGGCCATTGCAAATAGAAATAATATAAGCTCTTTTCCATCAAGTTTCAATAAATAATATGAATTCTATGCATAATTCAGGCAGATGAGTCCGTGTGCTAAAGACAGCAATGTTGAGCAATGTTTTGGGGTGCAGTAAATAGACATGCTTTTAGCTAGGCAGCTTTGGGGTGTAAAGGTCTCTTAAAATGTTTGCTCTGGCGTAAGTAAGATGTAGTAAAGACGGCCGGAGCTGAGCCCCGGGCATAAGAGGAGGCCACATGACTGGGGGAAACAGGAAGTGGAGGAGCTAGGACACGAGGTGGACAGGCGGCGCGCTGGTTTGAGCGCCAGTCTGTCGGAAACACAGGAAGGAGCAGTTGTCCCACCCTCACTCCCTATTTGTTGTTTTTTGGGGGTTAAGTTCTAGGGGTCCAGGTTGTTAGGCAGGTGTCATGGCAGCGTATGGCGGGTTTTGGGGGGGTCCTTGGAGTTGGTTAAAATTGGTGGGGGAGGGATTCATACTGGTGATGGTCCCTCCCAGATTATACATGGTGGGGGATCTGGCTTATATGGGCTCATGCCTGGTGGGGTCCCGGGTAGCAAAATAGAAATGCTTAGCCATCTGCGGTTCGCATGGTGCCCCTGAGCCTGTTGCAGGATTGCAGGGGGTAAAAATACAGATATGGGCAGAATGGCGCCAGATCCTTCTTATTAGCTCCAAGAACCTTCCCAATTTTCCGTATGGAGGGGTATGGTTTTCACGTGAATGATGTTTGGATGGGGGTTTGCGTGGAAAGGTTATTAAGTTATGGTTATTTATTTGGTATTTTGTTGATGGTATTTATTAATGCGTTGTTTTTCTGTTTTGTTAATAAAATGGCTGCTGTGGCCAATTCATTCTAGCTCTAAGGCCTCATTTACACGAGCGTAATATACGCGCGTGTCATACGCACCTATATTACTCTATGGGGCAGTGCAGACAATGCGTGAATTTTGCGCAGCGCGAGTGCGTTGCGTAAAACTCACGACATGTTCTATAATCGTGCATTTTTCGCGCATCACGCACCCATTGAAGTCAATGGGTGCGTGAAAACCACGCATGCCGCACTGAAGCACTTCCGTGCAAACTGCGTGATTCGCGCAAGAGCTGTCAAACTGAATGTAAACAGAAAAGCACCACGTGCTTTTCTGTTTACAAACATCCAAACGGAGTGTCAGAATTTAGAGATGAGCGAACCGAACTTCACCGGGTTCGGCCGAACTCGTTTTGACCGAACCCGGCAAAAAAAATTCCGGTACGCAACGTCAGGAGACAGTCACTGTCCAGGGTGCTGAAAGAGTTAAACTGTTTCAGCACCCTGGACAGTGACCTCCGATCCCAATATACATGAACGTGTAAAAAAAAAAAGAAGTTCTGACTTACCGATAACTCCCGGCTTCTTCCTCCAGTCTGACCTCCCGGGATGACAATTCAGTCCAAGTGACAGCTGCAGCCAATCACAGGCCAAGCACAGGCTGCAGCCAATCACAGGCCAAGCACAGGCTGCAACCAATCACAGGCTGCAGCGGTCACATGGACTGCCGCGTCATCCAGGGAGGTGGGGCCGGATGTCAAGAGAGGGACGCGTCACCAAGGCAACGGCCGGGAGACCGGACTGGAGGAAGCAGGAAGTTCTTGGTAAGCATGAACGTCTTTTTTTTATTCACAGGTTGCTGTATATTGTGATCGGAATTCACTGTCGAGGGTGCTGAAAGAGTTACTGCCGATCAGTTAACTCTTTCAGCACCCTGGACAGTGACTGACGTCGACTAGCCTCATC
This sequence comes from Rhinoderma darwinii, assembly GCF_050947455.1. Taxonomy (NCBI): domain Eukaryota; kingdom Metazoa; phylum Chordata; class Amphibia; order Anura; family Rhinodermatidae; genus Rhinoderma; species Rhinoderma darwinii. The sequence goes on along the minus strand of NC_134688.1, from coordinate 118,807,944 downwards.
TCTATGATGGCGGCTGCGCGAAAATCACGCAGCCGCGCATCATACACTGATGACACACGGAGCTGTCAAGTGCCTTTTGCGCACGCAAAACGCTGCGTTTTTTTGCGTGCGCAAAACGCACACGCTCGTGTAAATGAGGCCTAAGTCTCAGTGTCATCATTTGGTGGAAGAAAGGTAAAGGGGTAGCTTAAAGGAGTTGGGAATGTCACACGCAGTTATTATTTTAACCCGTTAGTGACCGGCCCATCGTGTTTCTACGTCGGTCACTAACGGGCCTTATTCCGATGCCATAGACTTTTTACGTCGCGGCATCGGAATAAGTTTACAGAGCAGGGAGCTGTCAAGGCAGCTGAGGGCTGGGAGCGTCCCTGCTCTGCCGGGTGAGATCGATATTAGTATTGATCTCACCCGTTTAACCCCTCAGATGCGGTGCACAATAGCGAGCACCGCATCTGAGTGGTTTTGGAGAGAGGGAGGGAGCTCCCTCTCTCCCCCACCGACACCCGGCGATACGATCGCCGAGTTTCTGTATCTCCAATGGCAGTCGGGGGTCTAATAAAGGCCCCCAGGTCTGCCTGGAGTGAATGCCTGCTAGATCATGCCGCAGGCATGACCTAGCAGATGCCTGTCCGTGTTAAACGGACAGGCAGTAATACACTGCAATACAAAAGTATTGCAGTGTATTATAAATGCGATCACAGAATCGCATATTATAGTCCCCTAATGGGACTAGTAAAAAAGTGAAAAAAAAGTTTAATAAAGTTAATTTTAAAAAAAATGTGAAAAAAAATGAAAAACCCAGCTTTTCCCCTCACAAAATGCTTTACTATTAAAAAAAACAAAATAAAGTTAAAAAGTTACACATATTTGGTATCGCCGCGTCCGTAACGACCCAGACTATAAATCTATGACATTATTTAACCCGTACGGTGAACGCCGTAAAAAATGTAATAAAAAACTATGGAAAAATTGCTGTTTTCTGTGAATACTGACTTTAAAAAAATGTGATAAAAAGTGATCAAAAAGTCGCATCTACTCCAAAATGGTACCAATAAAAACTACAAGTCTTCCCACAAAAAAAAAGCCCTCATACAACCGCATCGGCGAAAAAAATAAAAACGTTACGGCTCTTCAAATATGGAGACACAAAAACAAATAATTTTGAAAAAAAAGCGTTTTTACTGTGTAAAAGTAGTAAAACATACAAAAACTATACAAATTTGGTATCGTTGCAATCGTAACAACCCGCTGAATAAAGTTATTGTGTTATTTATATCACACGGTAAACGGCGTAGATTTAAGACGCGAAAAAGAGTGGCGAAATTTCAGGTTTTTTTCTATTTCCCCCCAAATAAAAGTTAATAAAAGTTAATCAATAAATAATATGTCCCCCAAAATGGTGCTATTGAAAAGTACAACTTGTCCCGCAAAAAACAAGACCTTATACAGCTATGTCGACGCAAAAATAAAAACGTTATAGCTCTTGGAATGCGACGATGGAAAAACTTAAAAAATGGCTTGGTCATTAAGGTCCAAAATAGGCTGGTCATTAAGGGGTTAAGGGTTACGAAACCGTACTCTGTTTATCCCACGGTCATGTCTTTCTTTGCTTGACTTATTTTTAATATTTTGAGAATATTGGGGGAGAGGACAACTAAGTGAAAACATTGCAAGTCATCTGCATGCAGATGCTAAAGACGCAAATATACAATAGTATAAAATAAAAACAGCAACTGCCGGCTGGATTTTGTTAAGACGTAGATCTGTGCTTTATTGGAAGTATGTGTCTCCAGATGCTATGTTGCTTAACCTCCCATAATCATCTTATTGTGGATCTTGTTTCAAAATGTTTTGTTAGCAGTAATGGTTTTCATCGGGGTCAGGCAGTGTTGGCTAACAAGCACCTTTCAAATAAAGAATGTACCCAAAAGACCATTCAGAGCATGGTTTTATATGCCATTTTTTTAAGTGACCCAGCATCAGCTGTTCATTGGTATCAGTAAATGGGACATAGCAGAGCCTTATGTGAGTGATTACAGTCTTTGTATAGCACTGTGGAATATGTTGGTGCTTTATAAGCAGAAGGAAATAATAACATTGTTAGTATTAATAAGTGGCGGAATTATCACTGTGTCAAGCTGGTGTGCACTATATTTACCAAACAGCTAAGACATTAACCCCTTAATGACCGGCCTATTTTGGACCTTAATGACCAAGCTATTTTTTACGTTTTTCAATCGTCGCATTCCAAGAGCTATAACCTTCTTATTTTTGCGTCGACATAGCTGTATAAGGTCTTGTTTTTTGCGGGACAAGTTGCACTTCTTAATAACACCATTTTTAGGTACATATTATTTATTGATTAACATTTATTAACTTTTTTTTGGGGGGGGAATAGAAAAAAATATGAAATTTCACCACTCTTTTTTGTGTCCTAAATCTACGCCGTTTACAGTGTGGTATAAATAACACAATAACTTTATTCAGCGGGTTGTTACGATTGCAACGATACCAAATTTGTATAGTTTTTGTATGTTTTACTACTTTTACACAGTAAAAACGCTTTTTTTTCAAAATTATTTGTTTTTGTGTCTCCATATTTGAAGAGCCGTAACGTTTTTATTTTTTCGCCGATGTGGTCGTATGAGGGCTTTTTTTTTGTGGGACGACTTGTAGTTTTTATTGGTACCATTTTGGAGTAGATGCGACTTTTTGATCACTTTTTATTACATTTTTTTAAAGTCAGTATTCACAGAAAACAGCAATTTTTCCATAGTTTTTTATTCTTTTTTTTACGGCGTTCACCGTGCGGGTTAAATAATGTAATAGATTTATAGTCGGGGTCGTTACGGACGCGGCGATACCAAATATCTGTAACTTTTTAACTTTATTTTGTTTTTTTAATAGTAAAGCAGTTTGTAAGGGGAAAAGCTGGGTTTTTCATTTTTTTTTCACATTTTTTTTAAAATTAACTTTGTTAAACTTTTTTTTCACTTTTTTACTAGTCACATTAGGGGACTATAATATGCGATTCTGCGATCGCATTTATAATACACTGCAATACTTTTGTATTGCAGTGTATTACTGCCTGTCCGTTTAACACGGACAGGCATCTGCTAGGTCATGCCTGCGGCATGATCTAGCAGGCATTCACTCCAGGCAGCCTGGGGGCCTTTATTAGACCCCCGGCTGCCATTACAGACACAGACACTCGGCGATCGTATCGCCGGGTGTCGGTGGGGGAGAGAGGGAGCTCCCTCCCTCTCTCCAAAACCACTCAGATGCGGTGCTCGCTATTGAGCACCGCATCTGAGGGGTTAAACGTGTGAGATCGATACTAATATCGATCTCACACGGCAGAGCAGGGACGCTCCCAGCCCTCAGCTGCCTCTAGCAGCTGAGAGCAGGGAGATCTGACAGTTCCCTGCTCTGTAAACTTATTCCGATGCCGCGACGTAAAAAGTCTATGGCATCGGAATAAGGCCCGTTAGTGACCGACGTAGAAACACGATGGGCCGGTCACTAACGGGTTAATTGAAGCTACTTTTAAACTTTCTCTTTCAAGAGGGGTGTGGTTTGCAGGGGCCAGACTGAGAGTGACCAAGACTTCTGGTCATGAGCCTCTTATCAACAACATACCTCCCAACTGTCCCGGATTCAGAGGGACAGTCCCGGATTCTGGGCGTTGTCCCACTGACCCGGGCAACCAGTGGTATGTCCCGGTGTCAACTGTATCTGCGTCCTCCGCATTAGTACAGGTATTAGGTATCTCTTCCACTCGTCCAGGACGCCCTGAGCCCGGGGAAGCCCTTGATGTCACTGTCCATATATGGACAGCAATGTCAGGCTTTCAACTATGGAGTCCCCGGCCAGTGCAACGCAAGTTCTCTGGCTGGGGACTCCTGTCTTGGGAAAGCCCTTGACGTCACTGTCCATATATGAGCCATGAGTGGAATCCCCGGCCAGATCGTTGCCGAATCTCTGGCTGGGGATTCCAGCATTTGAAAGCCCCTAACATCCGTGTCCATATATGGACAGTGAAATCAAGTGCTCCTCCTGGAGGGGAATCCCCGGCCAGAGCGTCGGCAATGCTCTGGACGGGGATTTTGCTCCTGTTGGAGCCCTGATGTCACTGTCCAAGGAGTGGAATCCCCGGCCAGAGAATTGCCGACGCTCTGGCCGGGGATTTCACTTCTAGAGGGAGCTCCTGACATCACTGTAGTGACATCAGTGGCTCCCTCCAGGAACAGAATCCCTGATCAGAGTGTTGCTGACGTTCAGAACGGGGATTCCACTCCTTGAGGAGCCCCTGTTGTCAATATCCATATATGGAGAATGAAGTCAGGGGCTCCTGATGGAGCAGAATCCCCAGCCAGAGCGTTGCCGACACTCTGGCCAGGTATTCCGCTCCTGGTGAAGCCCCTAGCGTCACTATCCATATATGGACAGTATATAGAAAAAAGATGGGATGCACTCCTGCAGTGAAGTTTTGGTGCTCTGAGGGTTGGGATGGATTCTCCAAAAGTATTAATCTTGAAACATCCCAGCACATATATATGGACAGTGATGTCAGGGACTCCTCCTGGAGTGGAATCTCTAGCTGGGGATTCCGCTCCCAGAGGGAGCCCCAATGGCGCTATCTACAAAGGGAGGGGGGTTGCACTATTTACAGGTAGGGGACGCTATCTTCAAGGGGAGTGTGGCACTATGTACATGGTCACAGTGGCACTATATGGGAACTAATTCCAGGAGATGCTGTGGCGCTATCTACATGGGCACTGTGTGTGGCACTATCTACTTGGGCACTGTGGCATTATCTACATGGGCCCTGGCACGTTATACATGGGCACCGGCAGTAGGGGCAGCTAAGGGGGCATTATACCATATGGGGCAGTTAAGGTGGCATTATACTGTATGGGGGCATCTATACTATATGGGGGCATCTATGGAGCATTATACTGTATTGGGGAATCTAAGGGGGCATTATACTGTATGATGGCCGCTAATGAGACATTATACTGTATGGGGCATCCGTGTGGGCATTATACTGTATGGGGGCATTATACTGTATGGGGCATCTGTGTGTGCATTATACTGTATGGGAGCAGCTATGGGGCATTATACTATATGGGGGTAGCTATGGGTGCATTTTACTGTATGGGGGCAGCTATGGGGCATTATACTGTATGGGAGAATTTGTGTGGGCATTACACTTATGGGGGCATCTGTGTTGTCATTATACTGTGTGGGAGGTACTATGGGGGCATTATACTGTGTGGGGGGCATCTGTGTGGGCATTATACTGTGTGTGGGGTTCTATGGGGCATTATACTGTGGGGAGGCACTATGGGAGCATGATACTGTGTGAGCTGAACGGGGAGTCTATGGGCAGGGATTAAGCAGGGTGCGCCACATCGGTAGTACCTCTTTTAGATGCTTAAAAATTGGGAGGTATGCAACAACTATATCAGGGGTCTCAAACTCGGCAGGGTAAGTGGGCCGCATATAGAAAAAATGGGAAGTTGACGGGCCGCATTACTTTCAAATTTGATACAACACAAAATTATTGTTAATAAATTACTTATTTGAACTACTATAACACTATATTACTATAATAATAATAATACTACATTACTATAAAATTAATACTACATTACTATAATAATACCGCTAGGTTTAAAATTTGAGATATTTCTCCACATGCTTATTTCAACAATCCAGTTTTCCAGTTTAAGTGTCGCTAAATGCAGTCCGGCGGCTCAGTTGGCAGCGTTTGGCAGACACACATGTCAAGATTGGGCAGCCCCTTTTTAGATAGTGCCACAGTGCCCTCTGTAGATGCTGCCGCAGTGCTCTCTGTGGATGCTGCCGCAGTGCCCTCTGTGGATGCAGCCACAGTGCCCCCTCTGGATGCTGCTGCAGTGCCCCCTGTGGATGCTGCCGCAGTGCGCCCTGTGGATGCTGCCGCTGTCCCCTCTGTGGATGCTGCCGCAGTGCCCTCTGTTGATGCTGCTGCAGTGCCCTCTGTAGATGCTGCCGCAGTGCCCTCTGTAGATGCTTCCGCAGTGGCCTCTGTAGATGCTGCCGCAGAGTCTTCTATAGATACTGCCGCAGAGTCCTCTGTAGATGCTGCCACAGTGCCCTCCGTAGATGCTGCCACAGTACCCTCCGTAGATTCTGCCACAGTGCCCTCCGTAGATGCTGCCACAGTGCCCTCCGTAGATGCTGCCACAGTGCCCTCCGTAGATGCTGCTGCAGTGCCCTCTGTAGATGCTTCCACAGTGCCCTCTGTAGATGCTGCCGCAGAGTCTTCTGTAGATACTGCCGCAGAGTCCTCCGTAGATGCTGCCGCAGTGCCCTCCGTAGATGCTGCCACAGTGCCCTCCGTAGATGCTGCCACAGTGCCCTCCGTAGATGCTGCCACAGTGCCCTCCGTAGATGCTGCCACAGTGCCCTCCGTAGATGCTGCCACAGTGCCCTCCGTAGATGCTGCCACAGTGCCCTCCGTAGATGCTGCCACAGTGCTCTCCACAGATGCTGCCACAGTGCCCTCCGTAGATGCTGCCACAGTGCCATCCGCAGATGCTGCCACAGTGCCCTCCGCAAATGCTGCCACAGTGATGTCAGGGGCTTGCCCAGAGCTGGAGTCCCAGAGCAGAGCCGCTTCTAGCACTCTGCCTGGGATTCCAGCTCTGCTCCTGACATCACTGTCCATATATGGACAGAGATGTCAGGGGCAACCCCAGAGCTGGAGTCCCAGACAGAGCGCTAGTAGGCTCTTCCTGGGACTCCAGCTGTGGTCCTGACATTACTGGGACTCCTGCTCTATGGAATTCCACAGAGTCCCGGAGCAGAGCCTGTACTAGCGCTCTACTCGGGACTCCGCTCTGGGGAAGACCCTGACACACTGTCCATATATGGACAGCGATGTCAGGGAATTCCACAGAGTCCCGGAGCAGAGCCTGTACTAGCACTCTACTCGGGACTCCGCTCTGGGGAAGACCCTGACACACTGTCCATATATGGACAGCGATGTCAGGGAATTCCACAGAGTCCCGGAGCAGAGCCTGTACTAGCGCTCTGCTCGGGACTCCACTCTGGGGAAGACCCTGACACACTGTCCATATATGGACAGCGATATCAGGGAATTCCACAGAGTCCCGGAGCAGAGCCGATACTAGCGCTCTGCACGGGACTCCGTTCTGGGGAAGACCCTGACACACTGTCCATATATGGACAGCGATATCAGGGAATTCCACAGAGTCCCGGAGGAGAGCCGATACTAGCGCTCTGCACGGGACTCCGCTCTGGGGAAGACCCTGACACACTGTCCATATATGGACAGCGATGTCAGGGAATTCCACAGAGTCCCTGAGCAGAGCCTGTACTAGCGCTCTGCTCGGGACTCCGCTCTGGGGAAGACCCTGACGCACTGTCCATATATAGACAGCGATGTCAGGGAATTCCACAGAGTCCCGGAGCAGAGCCTGTACTAGCGCTCTGCTCGGGACTCCGCTCTGGGGAAGACCCTGACACACTGTCCATATATGGCCAGCGATGTCAGGGAATTCCACAGAGTCCCGGAGCAGAGCCGATACTAGCGCTCTGCACGGGACTCCGGCTCTGGGGAAGTCCCAGACATCGCTGTTCATATGTGGACAGCGATGTCAGGGAATTCCAGGGTCTAGCGGCTCTGTGTCCCGCGGGCCGCAGATGACAGCCCCAGGGGCCGCATTCGGCCCGCGGGCCGCGTGCTTGAGACCCCTGAACTATATGATGCACTTAATTTTGGTAAATAAAATGCATTCATTTGAAGAACACTTATCACTTACATGTCTTTGTTTGAAAGCCCTGCATTTAAACTTTATAGGGGTTTTCCCATAATCAATATTTATCACCTATAATAATAATAATCGTTATTTATATAGCGCCAACATATTACGCAGCACTTTACAATTTAGAGGGAACATGAAACAAACAATATCAGACATTACATAGTGACAAAGTTAATTTACAATTCAAACCTAAGGAGTGAGGACCCTGCTCGCAAGAGCTTACAATCTATGAGGAAATAAGGGAGACACAGTTTAACAGTATTTGTTCTGTACAATAGTCCAGCCATTTTTTATACACATGGGGTGGTGCACATAAAGCTGCATGAGCCGGTCGCCAGCCAATATCTGTGTATGACGGACATGAAGAGAAGGAGTGTGAGGGAATCTTATTCTGATGACTAATCTAAAAGGGGGGCATGGAAAGGAGTCAGATTAGAAAATGTTATAGGCCTGTCTAAATAGATGTGTTTCAGGGCACGTTTAAAACTGTGGATATTGGGAATTAATCTGGTCCACATGACAGGTGATAAATAATTGATCAGTGGTGGTTCGACCGCTGGGACCCCCACCAACCAACCACGAGGCTTACCTTGCTGTTCCTGGGAGCCCCATAGGAATGGAGCGGTAGTGCGCATGTTCTACCACTGCGCCATTCATCTAAGCAGTATTCATATAAATGTACTCACTTTTAGAATAAAGAGAACAGCTGTAACCATTAGTTCTTTGGTTGGGATTCTCCTGTTACTGCTACACCTCTTCCCATGTGTATATATATATATTTTTAATGCCTAGTTCTGTGTAGTTGTTAGGGCACATTCAGACATGGCAGAATTGCTGCTGAATTCCGCTGCGGACAGTCCGCAGTGGAATTCTGCAGCAGCCGTTTTTTACATTTGTTTCTATACATTTTTAGGAAACTTAGTTTAGACGTTGCAGAAAATAACTGTGCGGAATTTAGTCTGGGGTGCAGAATTTTCCCTCCGCAGCCAGGGGTGAACCTAGTCCCTCTGCTGCCTGAGGCGAACTATAATAAGGTGCCCCCCCCCCCCCCCCAATCTATCAGAGTTTTCTCATTACTGGCTTTACACATCAAACACGCAATATATAAAAAAAAATTAAATAGGAAAACATTTGTTGTTTATTTGTAAAGTGCTGTTTAATGTATAGAAAAGATTTAAAGAACTCTTTTTACTATATTACTTTAGTATCATAGATCAGCAACGCAGCATTAACACTGAAAATGGTTTAACATCTTCTATGCCCCCTTTTTATTACCTAATTGACTTATGATTTTTAACCGAGTTCAGTGGCCCGGCGTGGACGGCATAATGCAGTGACGTCATCGTGCCGGGGAGTTGACGTCATCAGCGTGCTCCCGATCTCTTGTAGGCCTCAGGCCTAAACCAGGCTGTGGCCTACAAGAGCAAACGACGGAGCAGGGGTTTCTATTGTGGCAAATTATTCTTTTTTTTTAATTTTATACTGCTAACTTTTTTTTGGTGGGTTCCGCTGGACCGTTTGGACTACGTCGTAGATTCATTGGACTACTTCAATGATCTACTTTAAAAAAAAAAAAATTGTGAAAGAGGGTTGCATGGGGGAGTTTTGATTTCAATAAAAAAAAATTCTTGTCTGCTTTTTTAAATACTTTATTATGGCCTTAGTAATGGTAGCTGTCTGATTGACAGCGTTCAATTACTAAGGCTGGGGCTTAGCATTAGCCAGTAAAAAGGCTATCACTAACCCCTATTATTACCCCGGTTCCCACTGCCGCCAGGGATACCGGGAAGAGTTGAGTACGATTCAGTACCTGGCCATCTGAAACGATGGTTAGGCCGCAGGCTGGTATTATTAGGCTGGAAAGGGCCAAAAAAGTGGCCCTTCCCACCCTGGGGATGCTAGGCTGCAGCTGCTTTATTGTATCTGGCTGGTTATGAAAAATTGGGGAGATCCCCTCCATTTTTCATAGCCAGCCAGATACAATAAAGCAGCAGCAGCAGCCTAGCATTACCAGGGTGGGAAGGGCCATGGTTTTTGTCCCTTCCTAGCCTGATAGTACCAGCCTGCGGCCACCCAAGTGCCCTTCACTTCAGATGGTCGGGTGCTGGATCGTACCCAGCTCTTCCAGGTACTCCTGGTGGCGGTGGGTACCGGGGTAATAATAGGGGTTAGTGATGGCCTTATTACTGGCTAACACTAAGCCCCTTCTTAGTAATGGATGCTCTCAATCAGACAGCAGCCATTACTAAGGTGGTAATGAAGTATTAAAAAACAGAGACATAAAGAAATTTGTTTTATTAAAATGACAACTCTTCCACACAATCCACTTTAAAGGGAATGTGTTGCCAGAAAAACATGTTTTTTTTTAAAAAAATTTTAAAAATTTTTTATTTTTTTCACGAGTCAGGAAATAGTCAGGAAATATTATAAATTAATTCTAATTTATAATACTACCCATTTTTGGTCACTAGATGGTGCTATTCCCAAAATTGCAGCATTGCAACAATGGGTTAAAAGCCCTCGCTCTAGTGAGCTCTCAGCATCCCCCCCCTCCTTTATCCTGGCTAGTGCCGGGATAAACGAGGGGTTTGAACGGTGTAACCTCCTACGCTGTGTGTCGCCATTTTTTGAGCTAACACACAGTGTAGTAGGTTTACATACAGTAGTAAACACACACAAACACGAACATACATTGAAATCTCTTACCTGCTCCTGCCGCCGCGGCTCCCTCCGGCCCGTCCGCTCCGTTTGCTGCCGCTGGTGCAAGTGCACAAATCCGGAAGCCGCGACCGGAAGTAGTAATATTACTGTCCGGCCGCGACTTCCGGTCCACAGGAAAATGGCGCCGGACGGCGCCAATTTCGAATAGGACTGTGTGGGAGCGGCGCATGCGCAGTTCCCACACAGACGCCGTACACTGCAGTCAATGGGACGGGAGCCGTTCGCAGTCCCTATGGGACTGTGGCTGCCGTATTCCATGTCTGTATGTGTCGTTAATCGACACACACAGAAATGGAACAAAAAATGGCAGCCCCCATAGGGAAGAAAAAGTGTAAAAATGAGAAAAAGTAAAACACAAACACACAAATGAATATAAACGTTTTTAATAAAGCACTAACATCTTTAACATATAAAAAAATAATTTGTGATGACACTGTTCCTTTAACCATTTTATGAAAAAAAAAAAGAAAAAAAGCTTAAATCAGCGAAGTAGTCCAACGAATCTACGACGTAGTCCAAATGGTCCAGCGGAACCTTTAAAACAAAAATTAGCAGTATGAAAAATAAAAATAAAGTTGGCTGCCCCCACAGACATATGAATAAATAGCTACCTTCGGGAACATATTAAAATAATTAGAAAAATTAGGCCCATAAAATAAAACATATCAAATAAAAATAAATAAATTATAACACCTTTCTTTTAAAGAGAACCTTTCACCTCCCCATACATGTGCAGCTGAGTGCAACATGTAATGGGGAGGGCCGCACAAACTCTGGGGCACTTTAAAAATTTTTCCTAGCCTCCTTCGTTATTTAGATATCGGTGCTGTAATATTTGGCGCCCGATATTTAAATAACCCCCTGAACTGTCAATGGGGAGGTAATTGGCCAGGGGGCGTGTAACATCGCTGTGACACTGTGCAATCACTACAGACAGTTTCAGAGCAAGAGCTGGAGAGAGCGCGTGCACGCAGCTCCGCCACCACTAAGGAACAGAAGAAGAGTGTGAATTATTCTTCTTCTGTTTCATGGCATCGGAGCTGTGCGCGCACGCACGCTCTCACTCTTTAGCTCTCGGCAGACAAGGACGACAAGACTGATCTCTCACCTGAGATCACAGTCTTGTACTTGCCTGCCGTGAGCTGAAGAGTGAGAGCATGTGCACGTGCACATGCTCTCTAAGTAAGGAAAGAGGGTAGAAAAAAATAAATGTAAAGTGCCACAGAGTTTGTGCAGCCCTGACCATTACATGCTGCACTCAAATGCAAATCTGTGGGCAGGTGAAAGATTCTCTTTAAAGTGTAACAACTTTTAAAAAAACTTTTGACATGTCAGACGTTTTGATCAGTGGGGTCCGAACACTGAGACCCCCCACTAGTCGCTAAAACGAAGCAGCAGAAGTGCTCGGGTGAGCGGTGTGCCGCTTCAATTCTGTTTGGCTTTCCTTGGAGCAGTGTACGGGCTCAATAGAAAGTCTAGGAGTCCGTACACCGCTCACTCGGCTGAAAGTCGATCATAAATGAAGCGGCACAGCGCTCACCCGAGCACTTCTGCTGCTTCGTTTTAGCGATCGATGGGGGCCTCAGTGCTCGGTCCCCCACCGATGAAAACTTCGGACATGTCACTATGATATATAAAGATATCTATTAATGCGATTGGTGCAAGTTTTAATTACTTTTTATTGAAAATGATTTGTACTTTTTGAGTTACAGCTGCTTTGTATCCTGTATACAGAGCAGCTGTATATAGCGCTGAGACCTGAATCCAATAGGTCGCCTATTACCGATCACATCTAAGTTATGAACTTAGATGTGATCGGTAACAGCTCGATCCTGCAGAACTCGCTGACCTGACGGATACAGGATACAGCGCAATATACATTATATATTTATTTTAATTAGCGGGGGCAGGTTTATGGGGAAGGATTAGGGCCTGTTCACATCAGCGTTGGCTTTCCGTTCCGGGGTTCCGTGGGAGGTTTCCGTCGGGTGAACCCTGCAACGGAAAGTCAAACTGAAACCACAGCTTCCGTTTCAGTCACCATTGAAATCAATGGTGACGGAAACATTGCTAATGGTTTCCGTTCGTCACCATTCCGGCAGGTTTCAGTTTTTGTGACGGAATCAATAGCGCAGTCGACTGCGCTAATGGTGACGGAAACGAAAGCTGTGGTTTCAGTTTGACTTTCCGTTGCGGGGTTACCTCCGACGGAACCCCAGAACGGAAAGCCAACGCTGATGTGAACAGGCCCTAAGGCTGCTTTCACACTAGCATTAATATACGTTTACCGCTCTTCCGTCAGAGGAAGAGAGTATCAATACGTTAAACGGAAACCAACGGCTCCATTAGAATTACCATTGCTTTCAATGGTAATTCTTTTGTATCAGTTGCTTTCCGTTTGTCTCCGTTCGCTAAGTTTCCGTTTTTTTTAAAAGAAACAAAAGTGAAGTCTGCAGAACTTTTATTTCCGTTCAAAAGAACGGAAACCTAGCGAACGGAGACAAACGGAAAGCAACTGATACAAAAGAATTACCATTGAAATCAATGGTAATTCTAATGGAGCCGTTGCTTTCCATTTAACGTATTGATCCTCTCTTCCTCTGACGGAAGAGAGGTAAACGTATATTAATGCTAGTGTGAACAAAGCCAAATACAAGTAAGATATTAATAATCAAAAAATAAATAAAAGAAAACCCAGCTGGGCTTTGAACCAGCAACCTCCATATGTAAGGCAGACAAGCTAACCACTACAATATAGAAAGCTTCATAGTCAATGCCTGTGAAACTGTAGTAGTTGAGGGTTTATTCAACGACAGGCACTATCACTCTATCCTGTCTCTCTGCTGCGTGTGGGTGGTGACTGCTCAGAGACTCACAGTCAGACTGGCTGCCGCATGCAGTGTGCACTGGGAGTGACTGTGAGACTCACCAGTCACAGCCCTGATTGTAGCTTTCCCACGCTAATTAAGCACAGGAAAGCTACAAAGCCAGGAGTATACTGCAGGGGGGGGGGGGGGGTCTGGGCGTTTTACTGACAGCAGAGGGCTCTATAGGGGGGAATTATCCCACCACCATAGAGCCCTGACTAGTTACTATACTGAAAGGTTAGGGGGGTCTAAGCATCTGACTGACTGCTCTAAAGGGGGGGGGGCAGAATCCCCCCTATAGAGCTCTCTGCAGTAAGTCAGACAGACGCTCAGACCCTCCCCCACCTACACTAATCCTTCCATTATAGTTATGTGAGGGCTCTATGGGGTGGATTATTCCAGCCCCATAGAGCCCTCTGCTGTCGGTAAAATGCCCAGACCCCCCATTGCAGTATACTCACGTCACGGGTCCCGGTCCCAGCAAGGCAGGTAATTACCTCGTGCTGCACGTCGCTCCTCCTGCAGACTTGCTCCTCTCTGGCTGCATGTGCTGTGTACAGCGTCAGAGAGGAGGAGGAGTGTTTCAGACGTTCAGTACGTCTGCTATCTATGTGCGTCTGCATGGCCCCTCCCTCCCGTCCCAAAAATGCCGCCCCCCCCCCCCCCGTTTGGGTAGGTGGTGCCGCCCGAGGCCTTCGGCTCACCTGGCCTCATGGCAGGTGTCCGCAGCATGCACATTATGTCGCAGGGAAGCAGCGGAATTTCACTGCGCATTTCAGCATTTGCATTGCAAAGGCTGAAATCTGCAGCAAGTCTGCTGTGATATCCACAACGTCTGAATTACCTGTCAAATATGAAAATTTAGCTGCAAATTTGCAAAGAATGTGCAGCAACATTTTCAGCGTAAAAATTCTGCCACGTCTGAACATGGCCTTAAAGTGTTAATAAGTCTCTATATGCTGTAGAAGGTTAGAACTGTATACAAATATCCATCATAATTAGAAAGACCACTGTATATATTTATTGTGAATTGGTGGCTTTCATTCAGATTGGACAAAGCTGCTTTACAGTTGGAGTACAACATATAATGTTATGATGAAAGGTGTTGTTATTCGTCTCCTCATGGGAATCATAGGTAGCAGGTTTCATTTCCTGATCCAGGAAGTTCCACCCTTCTTCCATTTCCCATGTATTCCTTTCCTACTAAATAGCATGGGCACTTAGAGCACCTCTATTAGCAACTATGCCCAATCATTACATTGAATCTATGGGCATTTAAAACTCTGTAACACCAGCTATATTGGAACCATATTTTGCCCTTTTCCTTGCGTCTCTTGCCCCTAATACCCTGTTTGTGGTTTTACTTAACCCTTCCAGGAAGGGACACTTCCGACTTCTAAAAAGCTGCATTCATTCCTGTCGGTGGCTAAAAGCAGATTTTTAGATTGTGCATGAATACTTGTATTTTTTGGTCACAAGTAAACCTGTAAGAAAACACATTCAGGCCAATGAATACTTTGCATCATTCCTTTCCTGACAGTGGCGTATTTATATTATTCATGTTTGCTTCTAGACCATGAAAGAGGGAACTGTATGGTTATGGTCTGGTGACCTAGGAATGGGAAGGTGTTATGTAAAGCAAGGGAGCTGACTTCCCATGACAGCAATAAAGAAATAGGCCACATTCATTTGTGCACTGCCAGATACTCTATTAAGTTACAAAAAAAGGACAACTGTTATGAAGATGATGTATGTACGGCACACTACAAAAATAGAAGACAAATAGGATTCGTCATTACCTGGTATAGACAATGGTGAATATTTTACTATACCTAGATACAATTGAAGGTTAAACTAAGCTGTTGTCAGAAGAACGTCAAATATAAATTCCTTTATCTTTTAATGGCTGCAAGTAATGCTAATACTGAACTTGTATGAAATACTAGAGAAAATAAAAACATATCAAACAAAAATAGTTGTTTAGCAGAAGTGGAAAAGGGCATTAGCCATGGGCAGTTCAAGAAATATTAGTTACAATATAATTACACCTGTACCAGTAACTTCTGCATAAAAGAACACCATTAGATGTGAGACCCTGTTCACACAGAGTTTTTTGCAGGCAGAAAATTCTGCCTGGAAAAATCAGCTCCGTTTTTTTTAAGTGGTTTTGCACTACATGCGTTTTCTGCCGCGAATTTGGCCACGTTTTCTGCCACTTTTTTTAGCCGTTTTTTTACCGCTTTCTTCAATAGGCAAAGGAAAAAACAGTGGGTGTTCGAGAAGTTCACTTGCGCGCTGGCGGGAAAAAACACCTCCGCCTCCCATTGAAATCAATAGGAGGTGATTTCCGTCATTTTTTTGCGTGGCTTCCGACGCGGTTTCCGCGTCAAAAACAGCGCCAAAAAACTCTGTGTGAACTAGCCCTAAAGCCTAATCATATGCAACAAGCAACAGTAATGCGCCGTATCATTCCATCAGCTGAAGTTAAGTCAAGAACTAAGATAGCAGTTGCACTCAACCCTAGTTTCAACCACCCCAGGACCAAGGCATTGAAAGATAGTGAACCCTCAGTGTCATGTTTGGTTTAGCACCAGCTAAACTGAGGAACGAAGTGTAAGGGCCTGGTCTTCACCCTTCCACGGGGGGTTTGGACTCTAGGTTGTGGTCCTCAGAGTAGCTTCCGATCAGTGACAACTGCAGATAATGGACTTAATCAGATGAAAAAAGAGTTTGAATCAAAAGTACAGAATGCGGTGCCAGGGGGAAGACAGAATTTAAATTGGAAAAACGAAGCCAGAAGTAGAAGGAGCAAAGCAAGCCAAACTGAAGCGAAAAGCAAGGGACAAGCCAGAAGTTTGGGAAACCAAATAATAGATGTAAGAACTACAGCTAGGACACCAAGGTCATGAGAACCAGGCCAACCAGGTTTATATCAGTATTAGGCATGTCAATGTGACATGGTTGAAGTCAATAAGTGAGAAGAAAAGGACACATTGGTCACATTGACGCTTCCTATTCAGGCCGCTGCCTGAGTCATCTCCTTCCCATCTATTAACCTAGTGTAGGATGACACAACACCTTGAAACATGTCCACTGTAGTAATAATCCAACCAAGGAATACGATAACAGTAATGAACAATATAACATGGGTAAAAGTAATCCGCTGTTATATAGCAGCAATAATTGTAGTGCGCCCTAAGGCAGTCGCTTACCCCCATCTACCTCTCATCCCACGCCTTGTGCTTAGACAATTGGGGTCTCTGTGACTAACATGTTATGGGGCACTATGGCTGGTCCAGTTCTTGGGGCCACTAATGCTGTTACTGTTATAGAGGCAGTATCTGTCACTGTTAGGATATGTTCACACGTGCACGTCCGTTACGGCTGAAATTACAGAGCTGTTTTCCGGAGAAAACAGTTCCTGAATTTCAGATGTAATGGCAAGTGCAGGCGTTTTTCGCAGCGTCCATTACGGACGTAAGTGGAGCTGTTTTTCTATGGAGTCAATAGGAAACGGCTCCAATTACGTCCCAAGAAGTGACATGCACTTCTTTGACGCGGGCGTCTTTTTTACGCGCCGTCTTTTGACAGCATCACGTAAAAAAAATGACCGTCGGCAAAGTACATCGTAAAACCCATTAAAATGAATGGGCAGATGTTTGCCAACGCTTTCTAGCAGTATTTTCGGCCGTAATTCCAGGCGTAAAATGCCTGAATTACGTCCGTAAATAGTGCGTGTGAACAATCCCTTAGAGGGGCTCTGTGTTTGACAGTGTTCTAGCAGTTTTGAGACTGGCACTTTTCTAGGGGCACTGTGGATCTAAACTTACGCTTGGGTAATACATGTTTTGCCAAGTTTTCTATAAGGATCAAAATATTGTATCTGACCACACTATTTATAGATCAGGCTCAGAATTGACAAGCCCAGCAAAGCAAAGCACTAGGATGGCATATTAGCTGGTATGCATAAGTAGAGACAAATATGTTAGTAGTATATAGTATGTCTACAGTGGTAACTAGGATTGTGGTGGTCACTAGTCCTGAGCCAAGGCCCCTTATATATGAACACCCTAAAAATGCCCCATCTACACTTCTTTTCTTGACAATGCGCAAAGTGTGTATCTGAATTTGTGCTCAATGATGAGATGAACAGTACGACTACTTTCATTACCAACATAACAGACAGTTACAGAACAAACATTACATGTGATCTAGAAATGTTAAACAATATTCTGTTACATGTGTTCTGTTCATTTTATTAAATTAGAACCATGTGTCATATTGGCATGTCTGTTTATGGTTTTGGGATGCATACACCTTGGCTGCTCCAACGTGAAGGACTGCCATTAGAAAATATGAAGAATTGCTTTTGTCTGGGCAATTCTAATGTGTGACTATGAGGAAAGGAATTTGATAATTGTCTGAGTGATTATCTAAAACTGTAAAAAAGTATGGAGCAAGTGAACACAACAATGCCTGTGTGAACAGAGCAGACAGGTTCTTGTGAACGGCGCAGTGTAACACGCACAGATGTTCGTTCACACAGACACTCATACATAAAAATGACATTGTCTGGACTTCTGCTTTGGCTTTTTACTAGGGCAGCAGTTTTAGGGAAACCCGGTAAAAGTCAAACTTGACAGGACAGCAGAGAAGAAACTAGCATAAAACTGGTCTAAATATATATTTTTTCAGACCACAAAATGTACTAATAATAGAAGCTGACATCTGAGCAGGATAAGTCTAGCCAAAATATGTTTTCCTATGTGACATAGCAAAAGGCCGCTGGATCTGAGTCCAAATCCGAACGAGACCTTTCCTACCCAAACATTGCACATCCCTCACAACAAACAGAAGATTTTAACTTTGAATATTGAAATAAGACTCAATTTTAAGCAGAGGGTTCTAAGCTACTGAAATTGAATCACTGATTTATTACTCACCACTATTTTTTTTTAAATTTAACTTAAAATATGTTTACATTTTCTAGCTTTTTTTTGTCTCCCTAATTTCTCTTTCTGTAAAATTAATAATGAAGAGGAGGAGTTTGCATTGCTAACACCTAGGGTGCATTTGGGCAGTCGGGTAGACATTCCTAACTACGCAGCGTATCCGACCTGGAACCCGCAGTACATTGCGTCGGACCGAATATCCGCTGCGGAAAGCAGCGGTAAAAAACGGTCATACTTACGTAGGTCGATGCTATGGTGACGCGTCCCTCCATCGCAGTCCGGCCTCCCTGGATGACACTGCAGCCCATGTGACCGCCGCAGCCTGTGAATGGGATGTAACGTATATAAAGGCTTGTTGAGAACAGAGAGAACAAGTCGGAGAGCCTACCCTAGGCATTAATTCTGCCTCTCAAAATATGACTATACATATCAGTTTGTTCATTGCTGTAGTTTGCTTCACTGTGCAAGCATTTTTGGATTCTGACTCTGCAGGGAATTTTCTCTGCCAATCCTTGGTTACACATTATCAAATTTCAGTAGTCCAATTGGACAAGCTGCTCTCAATTTCTTCTGTGTTTTGGAAATTATTATCCAAGATTGTCCACCAAGTCACCGAACCCATCTCCATGCAAGTGGGAGCACGTTACCATGAAATGAATTAATTCTATGTGCTAAGAAATTCCGATCTCTCCTCCTAGGGGGCCCTTGGCTATAAAAACATTTTCATGTCATTGACTGGACCTCTGGTCAGATAGCCAATGGGGCGACACCTGTCCTCAACCATTAGAATTGATAATAACTCTTGGGCATCAGTGCATGAGCAAGACATACTTTTAAGACATATCAATGGACAATTATTTAGGAAGTGCGTTTTTCTGCAACAGTACAAACACAGGTTATTAGTGTGTCTTCTCAGACGTTTCTCAGCAGTTTATTTCTCCCCACCTGCATGGGTTTGTCCACAGGAGCAGAGGTGGAGTCAAGAGGTCTCTGAAAAGTAGGTGCCAATTAAGGCAATCAACAGGCACGATTAATTTCATGTTGTCTCTCACGGAAGCGTATATCAATACGAGTAGCCAAAAAAATCAGAATCATCCAAAGTAGTAGGAAGATCCCATCCTGCCAATTCATCTTTGATGCGACCTGCCAGACCCTCCTAGAATGTAGCAACAAGAGCTTTGTTGTTCTATTGAAGTTCTAAGGTTAAGGCTGAGGTGTGAAACTAGATGGCATATTGCCCAACAGTAGAGATTTCTTGACGACGCTTGAGAAGTGACAAGGCCAAAGATGATGTCCGACAAGGTTTTTGAACACCTTTCTGAAAGTTGCAGGGGAGGCTTAAATATTGTTCATGGTAGAATCATTCAGTTCCCATAGAGAAGATGCCCAGGCCAACGCCTCACCAGACAGTAGAGATAGGATATAGGTGACCCTAGCTCGGTCTGAAGAAAATTGATGCACTATTAACTCAAAATGGACTGTGGTTCATTGGTTCAAGAACCCCCTACAAGACTTGGAATTTCTTTCATAGAGTGAGGGAGTAGGTAGATGCAATCCTGGACTACATGCAGCAGATAGACGTGGTTGCGTATGCACCACAGGTGATGCAAGAGTTGATATGGCATTTAGATGTTATGTAAATGTTAGTACAGCTGGTCTTGGCAAAGACGTGTCCTGGAAAGTTCCTGAGCTAGGTCTGATACTTCAGGCAGAGTAACGTCAGCGGTGTCCATGGCCAGAGCAAACAGTCATGGAGCCTGTGGAATTGTCTGTCACAGGGCGATGTGAACCCACCTTGTCACCAAGGGATTTGACTTGGGGCTAATCCAACGAGGGCAGTCTATGGAACCCCTGGTCTTCACCCTTTAACCCCTCTACAGGGATCTGGACATCAGACCCTAGAGAAGTCTCCCTTGGTGACAGCCAGAGTAACAGGTGTAGCGTGGTCTGGTATGGCTAATGGTCAGGGCAGACTGCAGAGGTTCACCACAGATATCATAGCAAAAGGTCAGGGCAGCCGGAAGGCACGGATAGTCAAAAGCACAAGCAGGATGTCAAACATGGGAATCCAAACACTAGTACACGGAACTTCTTGGAACACAAGGTTAAAAAAGAAAGGAGAGGGAGAACCTTAACCAGGGAAAGCTGGGTATGAATTTTGGCACACGCTGGTCCTTTTAGAAAACAAGAGTCAGTGTGCACGCACTAGGACCCAGATGCCAGGCCAGAAGGAGAGCAGTGGTGGCATGGGAGGTGATTTAGAGCAGGGGAGCGGAACAGGCCAGGAAGCCACAAACAGCTGAAGGGAGCGGCGGTCACAGTACCTAGGTGAAACAGAAGAGGAGTCCAGGTGAAATAGAAGAAGCAGAAAGGAAGCTGATGACTAGACATGGCGTATTTACTCAACAAAAAAAACCAACAAAAAACTGTGGTATGTATCGCTTTTTTATATATTTTTTGCCAACAGCACTTCTGCCCATTTGTCTTCTTCCACCAAGCCTCTGCATTGCCTTACTGCGTGCCCTTTCCAGCACTTCTCCTTTGCTTTTAGGTCTTCCAACAACATCTCTGGTACGTCAGATTTGCCAATCTTTTGCTTTCACCTCATCATTTATTTCTGTTTGCACAGCAACTGCATCTTATCTGCAGATGAGATGCAGTGGTCACCAATGACCAGCTGGTACCCGGGATAGGAAAGAACTCCAGACGAGTCTGGGATGAGCGAATGGATGCGAAGCATCGGGAAAAGCAGCAGCGGCCACTTAAAGCAACCGAACATACGGAAGGGCCAGTATCTCCTGGGTTAACATCAGCTTCTTTCACGCAAGCGGCTCTGGTTTAGAGTCCTGGCTCTTTTTGCCTGCTAGGTCTTCACAACTCCAACGGTCAAAGCTTTACTTAGAGCAGCCAAATATACAGAAGGGGACCTTTTCTCTAAGGTTAATCTCTTCGCCGTTTGCGCAAGTGGTTTTGGTTTTGAGTCCTATTTTTTTCTTTCCTTTTTGTCAGCTAGCGCTTCACCACTCCACTTAGAGGAACGGAAGGTGACAGTAGTGCTGGGGTTAATGTATCTGCCTTCAGCATGAGTGGCTCTGGTTAAGTTAATGCTCTTTTCACTTTTGTCAGCTAAGGCTTCACAACTGCATAGGTCAATGCTCTATTTGGAGCACCAAAATATACAGAAATGGGCTAAAGTTCTGGGGTTAATGTCTTCGCC
Source organism: Rhinoderma darwinii (assembly GCF_050947455.1). NCBI lineage: Eukaryota > Metazoa > Chordata > Amphibia > Anura > Rhinodermatidae > Rhinoderma > Rhinoderma darwinii. The sequence continues at coordinate 118,786,352 of NC_134688.1, read as the reverse complement.
AACCGCACAAGTGACACCACTATTACACCAGTGCTGCTGTTCAACTTCCTGGTTTAGAGGTGGGACTTAGTCTTCCAGCGTGCTCACCCCAAATACAAGTATCCTCCTCTGTCCCCTCCAGCTCTGGCAGAGAACGATGACAAGGCGACACAGACTTGAGGGGTAGACATCCCGCAGTGATGTGATGCTGTCAACTTCAGATACTCACTGACACCAGCACTGAGCTCTGGAGAGAGACGCTCAGAGCACTCCAAGTCTCCATGTCAGCACCCACCCCCACTGCTCACTAGACCCTTACAGATGAGAAACTGACAATTGCTACTGGCTGGCCAGCATATTGAGCTTCTGCTCCACGTCCCTCTTGGCTGCCGGGTGGCGCTCCTTGCAACTCTTCTTCGTGCAGTCTCTAGACATCCAGCACATCGTTGAGGTCAGGGCCGCCATCAGGGGGGTATTAGGGGTACTACTGTAGGGGGCCCGGCCAAACTTAATTGAAAGGGGGGCACGGCAACTGCAATGGGGCCTGTTCTTTTCACCAAAACAATGTTGTGAGCTGCGGGCCCCCCTCTCGTCAAACACCGCCGTGAGCTGCGGGCCCCCCTCTCAACAAACACCGCCGCGAAACACCGCCCGCTTGCGCGCGCTCGACCGCGCGCGAACGACCACAAGCGCGCACCAACACACGCATGACCGCAAGCGCGCGCCCACGCGCGAACGACCGGGCGCGCCGGAAAGCAACCCGCTCGTGCCCGCCGCCAACTGGGAAGGACAGCCACACATGGACAGCGGCGCACAGTCTAGTTACCTGCTGGCCCGCCTCCGACTCCGCCTCCTCGTCCTCCTCCTTCGCCTCCTCGTCCTCCTTCTCCGCCTCCTCGTCCTCCTCCTCGTCCGACTCCGCCTCCTCGTCCGACTCCGCCTCCTCCAGAGCGTAGCTGCGTAAGGAGAGGGGGAGGAGTCCAGTTCTTGCGCGGCAGCAGGAGTTCTACGATCCCCGCCATTTTCTGGAGCCTGGAGGTGAAGGACTGGACGTCTGGACCGAAGACATCGCCTGACGAGGACTGGAGTGGGAGCATCTCTTCTGACACAGTGAGTAAAATGTCTCAAAGTGCTGTTTAAGTATGGCCCTGTTCACACAGAGTATTTTGCAGGCCGAAAAAAATCTGCCTCAAAATTCCTTAAAGAATTTTGAGGCAAATTTTGACCTGCCCACACTATCTTGCCGCGTTTTTTGCTGCATTTTTTGCCCGCGGCGATTGAGGACAGCAGACAAAAAACGCAGCGAAAAATGCATTTTCTGCCTCCCATTGATTTCGATGGGAGGTCAGAGGTGGAACCGCGGCAAGAAAGGACGTGCTGCTTTTTCTTTTTTCCGCGACTGGCTCCCATTGATTTCAGATTAAATCAATGGGAGGCGGTTTTGGAAGTTGTTTGGTGCTGATTCTGACGCAGTGTCCGAGTCAATATCAAGGCCCAAGAACTGGGCCTTATTGTTAGGGCTTATTCAGACGAACGTGTAATACGTCCGTGCAACGCGCGTGATTTTCACATGCCTCGCACGGACCTATGTTACTCTATCGGGCCGTGCAGACTGTCAGTGATTTTCACGCAGCGTGTGTCCGCTGCGTAAAACTCACGACATGTCCTATATTTGTGCATTGTTCGCGCATCACGCACCCATTGAAGTCAATGGGTGTGTGAAAATCACGCCCAGCACTTCCGCAGCAGTATAAACTATGAATGAAAACAGAAAAGCACCACGTGCTACAAACATACAAACAGAGTGTCATAATGATGGCGGCTGCGTGAAAATCACGCAGCCACGCATCATACGCTGCTGACACACGGAGCTGTTATGGACCTTTTGCATGCGCAAAATGCCACGTTTTTTGCGCGTGCTAAAAGCACACGCTTCTGTAAATCCGGCCTTAGGGTAGGAACACACTAGGCATGAACACTGCGGATTTTATGCAACACATTTTATTGCGTAAAATCCGCAGCGTATTAAAGTCGCAGCCGAGTGGATGAGATTTGAACAAATCCCATCCACACGCTGCAAAAAAATTTGACCTGCAGTGTGGCTTTTTAAGCCGCAGCATGTCAATGTATTCTGTGGAATCGCTGCTCCTCTGTTGCGGAAATGCTGCGATTCTGCCGCAAAAATCACAAATGAGAAAAAAAAAAGGTACTTTTTTAAATTGATAAAAAAGTTTAGACTTACCCCGGCCGTAGTCCTGGTGACGCGATCCTCTATCCTCTGCAGCAGTCACATGGGATGAAACGTCATGACAGGAGGCCGAGCTGCACTAAGAATAGAGGATCGCGTCACCAGGACTACGGCCGGGGTAAGTCTAAACTTTTTTATAAATTTAAAAAAGTACCTTTTTTTTTTCTCATTTGTGATTTTTGCGGCAGAACCGCAGCATTTGCGCAACAGAGGAGCAGCGATTCCACAGAATAAATTGACATGAGACTTAAAAAGCCAAAAGCCACCCTGCAGGTCCATTTTTTTTGCAGCGTGTGGATGAGATTTGTTCAAATCTCATCCACTCTGCTGCGACTGTAATACGCTGCGGACTTTCCACAATAAAATGTGTTGCATAAAATCCGCAGTGTTCATGCCTAGTGTGTTCCTACCCTAAGGCCGGATTTACACGAGCGTGTGCTTTTTGCGCTCGCAAAAAATGTGGCAGTTTGCGCATGCAAAAGGTCCATAACAGCTCCGTGTGGCAGCAGCGTATGACATCATTATGACACTCTGTTTGTATGTTTGTAGCACGTGGTGCTTTTCTGTTTTCATTCATAGTTTATACTGCTGCGGAAGTGCTGGGCGTGATTTTCACGCACCCATTGACTTCAATGGGTGCGTGATGCGCGAACAATGCACAAATATAGGACATGTCGTGAGTTTTACGCAGCGGACACACGCTGCGTGAAAATCACTGATAGTCTGCACGGCCCCATAGACTAACATAGGTCCGTGCGAGGCGCGTGAAAATCACGCGCGTTGCACGGTTGTATTACATGTTCGTCTGAATAAGCAGTAACAATAAGGCCCAGTTCACTGAGTTTTTGGGCCTTGATATTGACTCGGACACTGCGTCAGAATCAGCACCAAACAACTTCCAAAACTGCCTCCCATTGATTTAATCTGAAATCAATGGGAGCCAGTCGCAGAAAAAAGGAAAAGCAGCACGTCCTTTCTTGCCGCGGTTCCGCCTCTGACCTCCCATCGAAATCAATGGGAGGCAGAAAATGCATTTTTCGCTGCGTCTTTTGTCTGCTGTCCTCAATCGCCGCGGGCAAAAAATGCGGCAAGATAATGCGGGCAGGTCAAAATCTGCCTCAAAATTCGGTGCGCGGTTCCAGGCGGTCGCGGGTGCGCATGCGCGGGAGTTTGCAGGTGCGCGCGATCGGTCGCACGGGCGGCGGTGTTTGACGACCCCCATGCTACCCAGGGCCGCCATCAGGGGGGGTATTAGGGGTACTGATGTGAGAGGCCCGGCCAAACCTAATTGAAAGGGGGGCCCGCAGCTCACAACATTCTTTTAGTGAAAAAAATGGGCCCCATTGCAGGGGCCTGTTTTTTTTCTACCAAAGGCAAGTCGCGGCAGTTTGCCGGGCCCCGCTTTCAATTAGGTTTGGCCGGGCCTCTCACATCAGTACCCCCAATACCCCCCCTGATGGCGGCCCTGTGTACCATGATATAGTGCTGGACGGAGTACCGTTAACAGGCGGTGCCACGGTAGGGGGGCCCAGAAAATTTAGCTGTAGGGGGCCCTGAAATTCCTGATGGCGGCCCTGGTTGAGGTAGGAGATTTAGCAGATTAGAAGCCGCAGGTTCACATCCTCTTTTCCCACTAGCCCTGATTTCTCTGCTCTCCCATCCGCCTCTCTAGTATTTAATTTCAGTCAATCACATGACCACAAGAGGCTGTAAATTTTACACAGTTCTAGCCCCTTGTGGTCATGTGATCGATGGCAAGCCGAGAGAGACTGGAGGGAGACACATCCCGCGATCACAAGATGCTGTGTCGGTGCGTCACAGCAGAGGAAGAAATTACAGTAATTCCTGTGCCACGTGACTGTGAAGAAGAACGGGGCATCGGCGCATCTTTCATTAAAGAAATAATTTAGTAAGTAGTCCATATTTTAGGTATAAATACAATGCAGAACTATTTTATACCACCGAATAACCCCTCTAAAGTGCTCTGTTACAAACGTTTGTTAAAATCAGTGTTACACTACAATTTATTCTCTTTTTAGTGCCCAATTTAGTAAAGTTTTCAGATATTCACTTACAAGTTATTTTCCAGTGTAAAGGCAGGAGCATCAGTGACTGCTTTGACCAATGATATTTTCTTCATATTCTTTAAAAAAAACAAAAACAAAAAAAAACATCCTAGACTATGGGAAAATCGAAATGTTGTTTCCAGATAAAAACCTTGGATGGAAGTACAGATCCCTACGTCATAAGTTACTCTATGGCGTCATACCCAAAACGTAAATGGGCCATGCATTCCACCGTGGTGATAAACGCTTATGGCGTGCTCATCTTGAAACAATTTTTTTTGCATGTTCCATTATATACATGTATTACCAAAGAAGTGCTAAATTTACTGCTTTTAGAGCATAACTCCAGCAGTAAAGCAGAACCTCATTCAGAAATAAGGGGGAAATATGATAAAACTGGTGTTTCATAGGGTTTTCCTAATCTCAAAAACGTTGGAGTAAAATGCGTCTAATTTATTAAAAGGCCAGGTTCTGGGGGGGGGCTTGGACGTGGGGTTAGACGGAAACGTTTTGCTGGGGCTCCCATCCCAGCTATATTATCCCCAGCAACCTTCCTGTATACGGGATCCCAGCACTCATCCAGGAGGTGAACCCTAAACAGCGGAGGCTGGTGTACCTTTCTAGGCCCGTATTGGGGGTCCCCGCTTACCTTTGGCGGTCGTGGCCTACTGACCGGCCCGAAGCCTGGAGTGGCCGCTCTCCGCCGACAGTTGCATCTCCTCCTGTGTGAGCTCCCCCTGCAGTGAGACGATCTTCTCGGATGATAACCCCTTTTTCAGCCAGTGCTCTGCGGCCTGAAGTTTTCGGGCCTGATCTGGGGCTGCATCACCGGCCTAGAGTGATTGAGGTGGCTGGACGCAGGCTACTTCTGGCTAGACCAGAACCTTACAGCTCCTCTGGAGCACTAAAGACACCTAAAACCACCGGCCCAGGATTGTGGGGTCGGTGCGCTTGGTGAACCCTGCTTGCCAGCCTCAAGGAGGGCCGGTCGGCCATTACACAGTGGCCGAAGATGGCCGCGGCCAACGCTAGCCACGGCCGCCAATTTGGATCCATCTCGGCAGTCCTCCCCGTCACCATCGGTAGCTGGACATCATTGGACTGTATATCGCCAACTGATGAGTCCCCTCCTCAAAGGCACCCTCCCCCTGCATACAAGCTATGTTGCAATCTGGGCTCACTGGGTAGGGTCTGTTCAACCCTGCAGGCCCTCACAATGAACAGGTGACCCACAAGCTCCCTGCCTTGTTGTGCCTAGAAGCTTACTGGGACTGTGTCGCTGACCCCTGCTATGCTGATACTGATTTGATGGTCTGATGGTCTGATACATCCTGTGGCCTTATATCCAACGGGTCCCCCTGCCCCCTTGGGTCCCTATACCGTATTCACTCCCGTGTAATGTGACGCTCTAACATTGTCTGGGTGCTGAATCCCCTCCCAGGGGTCTAAATACGCATTGGTGCTCCATACACCTGTACTCACAGCTACTTAACTCCAAAATCGCAAACCAAATCAGCTGCTAAGCTGGACCAGTTTCGCAGAGCGGACTCCTTGGTGTCTACGCCTTCTTCCTCACAGATCGCTGAACAAATTCTGGTGGATTCGGACCAGCCAGCCTCTGCTGTATCGGACTCTAATCCTGACACTTTGAAGGTACTGGTGGCCATTCATACATGTCAAACCACTCTCACCACACGTATTGAGGAGATTAAGGTTGATATCTCTCTTCTACGCCAGGATGCACAGCAGTCTAGAGAACGGGTGGCGGAGGTGGAAAATAGAGTCAGTACTCTGGAGGACCAAGCCCCGCCAATCACTAGACATCTTGGCGACATTGAACAGGGCCTCACCAGACTACATTAGCACCTGGGTGTTCAGGAGAACAGACTGAGGCGCTGTAACCTTCACTTTATAGGCTTGCCAGAGGGTTCGGAAGGCTCCTCCCCTGAATACTTTTTTGAAAATCTGCTCACTACCACCTTGGGCAGGGAGAAATTCTCTGTTATGTTTGCAGTGGAGAGGGCGCATTGTATTCTGTCCAAAACTCCTCAACTACCGGGACAGGGACACTATCCTTAAACTCACAAGAGAAAAAGACTAAATTCCGTATGCCAACTCACATATCTCAGTTTACCCTGATATCTCTATTGAGGTCCAGAAGAAGAGAGCTTTGTTCCTCACTGCCAAGAAAAAGCTCAAAGAACTTGATCTCAAATATGCAATGTTGTACCCTGCATGGCTGAAAGTTCTTGTGATGGCAGATCACATTTCTTCACCACTCCTCAAGATGTCCTCGACTGGTTGGAAACTCGTCTTCGTGGTCAAGCAGGTTCTCCTCGTCGTCCGGATGCTCTTTTGCCAACATTTGTAGCTGTGTATCTCTACTGTCCCGTGGTTTCAAGCTTCTAGAACACTTCTCGTCTCCGACTTGCCATGATGGAACTGTGGATCATTCATTCACTGTAAGGATACATTCATTCTTCAGTATCCTTTTTCTACTGGGGGGGTTGCGCCCTTGCACCCTTCTTTCACATGCTTTTTGATAATTATTGTATATAATTTGTACTACTATTGTTACAATTACTTTTAGTTTAAGGGATCCAAGAATTCATGCCTGCGTGCATGATAGTAGGGAGGGGGGAAGGGATTTGTTTCCACCCATTTTTTATGCATGTTTGTTTCCACAATGCATATCACACTTCTCATTTTTACAGGTCTCAGGTATATTATGCTGCTCATGTACTGGTCCATCCTGAATGGTCGGGCCTAGATTTGCACTTTTGCCTTTTACCATGTCTTCTGACTTAGTATCCTTTTTAACGTGGAATGTGAGAGGTCTTAACGACTGCATTAAGAGGGCCCTTGTGTTTCGGTATTTACAAAAGCATGACTGTGATATTATATGCCTTCAGGAGACCCACATGACGGATGACAAGCTTCGTCTTCTAAATAGACTCTGGATTGGTTGGTCATACCATTCCACATTTACTAATTTGGCCAGGGGTGTCTCACTATTGATAAAACATTCTGTTCACTTTCACTTAATATATATGTCCTCGAACCTGAGTGGTAAATTTGTTCTGATACACTGCCTTCTTTATCATAAACAATTTCTCCTGATAGGAGTTTATGTTCCCATGCCCTTTTCCCTTGCCACTATTAATGCCATCCTGTCGTTTATAACCAGTCACTTATATGTGCCTAGTATTTGGATGGGTGATTTTAACTCCACCTGGGATAAGCATTTAGGCAAGTACCTTCTCCCTGGCCAAGACCCTGTATCTCTGGCTCCCTCCTCCTTACAGATGCCTGGAGAACTATAAACCGTCTTACCCGACAATATTCTTGCTTTACTCCTCAATTTGGGGCTTTATCCCTTTTTGACTTAATGCTAGTACACACTTCCCTCCTGATGGCTGTGGATTCTGCGGAGTATCTTTCCAGGTCGGTTTCAGATCACTCCCCTGGCCGTTTACGTATTAGACTCCCAAATATACCCCAAAAAAATCTATGACGATTGAACCCCTTCTCGCTGACAATTCTCCCCTCACCTGACTATTACCAAGCTAAGTGGCATCAGTTTTTTTCAAGACAATGACGGCAGCGCTTCTCCTTTAGTTGTGTGGGACTCCTTCAAGGCATATGCACGTGGGGCACTCTCTGTGGCAATTAATGACTTGAAAAGAGGTTTGGCGCATAACGAACTCCAAATGGCCAATGATGCCTTAGCAGCCGAACTTCAGTATATCAATTATCTGACCGGGGATCATAAATGGGAATGGCTTGTCCGTTTGTACCACACCTCTTTGAATAATAAGGCTCAGAAAAAAAGCCTTCTATTCCAAGCAATCATATTATGAACATGGTGAAAAATGTGGTAAACTTTTAGCCTGTATAGCCAAGGGTGATAAGGTGCCCCCTGTGATATCACCGCTCGAGGTTCCGGATGGTACCCAGTTCTCTGACCCACAGGTAATTTTATCCACCTTTCACTCATATTATGAAACATTATATTCCTCACACATCTCTGCATCCTCCACAGAAATCGGTGAGTATCTAGAGCAGATAACCCTCCCATCGCTATCGCCTGCCCACAGGGAATATTTAGATGGCCCCATTACTGTACAGGAGATTCTGGAGTCCATGGCATCCTTCCAGACGTCTAAATCACCCGGTAGTGATGGCCTGCCTATTAAATTTTACAGGGCCATGCTGATTTTTTGACTACACGTCTCTTGGATGTTTACCAGGCGGCTTTGGTCTCTGGAGTACTGCCCCGTTCAATGAGGGAGGCGACTATAGTAGTATTGCCTAAACTGGGTAAAAACCCTATATTATGTGATTCCTTAAAATCATAGCGAAACTTCTGGCTAGACGACTCAATATGGTCATACTGTCTTTGATACATCCGGACCAGACAGGCTTTATGCCTGGTAAAGTCACGGCCATTAACCTTCGCCGACTATTCACTAATTTGGAGTCCACTCATGAAGATATTGGCGCCCGTGTCGTAGTCTCCCTGGATGCCGCTCAGGCCTTTGACTCAATAGAATGTGATTTCCTTTTTTTAACACGTGTGAAATTTGGATTCGGACCAGAATTTAAAAAATGGATTAAATTATTATACTCTGCCCCATCCTCACGGGTGGCAGTAAATGGCTGGACTTCGGACCCCTTCCCTTTGTATCGAGGTTCCCGACAAGGTTGCCCTCTCTCCCCTCTATTATCTGCTCTGACAGTGGAACCTCCCGCTGAAATACTCATACGAGAACCCCACATTATAGGTTTTAACTTCCCCTGTACAAGAAAATGTTAGCATGAGGCTGATACCCTGTTGTGTCTTGCTGACCATGGGGTGTCCCAGCATATAGTACTTTCTATAATGACACGTTTTGGCTCAATGTCTGGTTTAACCATTAATTGGTCTAAGTCTAATATTTTACAATTCTCTATATCAGTCCATGTTGCCTCGGCAATCTCTACCCCACTGCTCTGGTCAACCTCTATTACGAATCTTGGTATACAGATTTCCAGATCAGTTTTTATTTCGAAGCATTAAATATCACCCCTTTGTTTTCCTTTCTGCGTGCCAAGATTGCCAGATGGAACCAATTGCTCCTATCTACAGCAGCAAAACTGAATGTAGTTAAGATGACCCTAATTCCTAAAATCCTGTATATTCTCCAGCAGTCTCCTGTATACCTTCCAGCCCATTAACTACAGCATATTGAAAGTATACTCACCTCCTTTGTATTGAATAATGGTAGATCTCGGGTAGCTAGCCGGCGTCTATACGCCCCATGGGATGGGGGCGGTGTATCTTTCCCCAGTGTTAAATGGTACTATATAGCTGGTCAGTTGTCTCACCTGGCAAGATGGGGAGCGGCCAAGGGTGTGAGAGTTCAGACCCTAATTATTTCCCCATTTAGTACACACTATGCTCACCCTTTGCATATTTTGTTTTGTAGCCGACTGCATGCCGGTGGAAACTTATGTGACCACCCGATCCTTAACCAGACCCTACTGGTGTGGGATGTTTCCCAGCACATGTTCTACTCTACTGGCATTACTAGGTACACACCTCTATGGCACTGTAAAGCTCTCCCAAAATTATTGCAGCTTTCCTTTGATATCCCCTGACATAGAAACGGTATTCGGTATCTCTCCCACATGTATCCGGACTCTAGTATTAAAACATTCCCAGAGCTGCAGGAGGAATTTTCTCTCCCCTCTCTTATTTGAGGGTCAAACAGGTACTTGAGACTGAGCTGGGCCCCAGGGAAATAACGTACCGAAGCTTCCACCTTCCTAACTTTCTGCTTTCTCCCCCAGTTAAACACTTGATTTCCCAACTTTATAGCCTATTATCCGGCGAGTTTAGAGAATCTATGCTCTTCCCTCTGAAGGCAAAAGGGGAAAGTGATGTGGGTCCACTGACTGAGGATGAGTGGGACAGAGCCCTCTCCTCTCCTAAATTTGTATCATCCAACTATAATGAGCGACTCACACAATTTTACATACTGCATAGGGCGTATTATACCACCTCTAGATTACATCGCTTCCGTCCTGACTACCCTGACAAATGCCCTAAATGTGGGCTTACCTCGGGTACCCTTTATCATTTGGTGTGGTCCTGCCCCAAGATAGCCGGATTCTGGGATAAAGTTGTCAAATTTCTGAACAATGATATGGGGTCTCCTGTCCCGCTGTGCCCTAAGACCTGTCTATTCACTCCTGAGCCAGCAGATTATGACTCGTGTCATATTCATATATTTGTTGTGGAGACATTATGTTATTCCAAGAAACTGTTAGCTAAAACTTGGTTGTCCTGTCATGCCCCTACATTTGCAGAATGGCTGTCTCTGGTTGGTGGTATGCTACCCCACAAAAAATGGTTATTCCAACATATAGACTGTCCTCTCAAATTCACCAAAATTTGGCATAGATGGCTGCAATCTCCTGCTACTGTCTGCTCTCACCAACACAGAATCTCGGACTCGCCCTCGAGCTCTTGATCTGTTTTCTGCCACGAACGTGGCTCTTATTTGACCCATGTCCAGTTAGACCCTTTTACATTCCATGTATACAGTATACATTATACACTATGGACCACTACTTTCAAAGTGGCATAGCTATAGGTCCTGATCTTCCGCTGAATATTACCCAACATGTTTTATTTTTTATGCATCTCTACATGTGGAAACTGTTCGAGTTTTAGTTAACTGTTTAAACCTTTGTATTATACATTAGGCAGTGATTAACTCTACACGCTGGATCTTAACCCCTTCCCTCTTTGGCCACTTTTGACCTTCCTGACAGAGCCTCATTTTTCAAATCTGACATGTTTCACTTTATGTGGTAATAACTTCGGAATACTTTTACCTATCCAAGCGATTCTGAGATTGTTTTCTCGTGACACATTGGACTTTATGTTACTAGCAAAATTTGCTCGATACGTTCAGTATTTAATTGTGAAAAATACAAAAATTTTGCGGAAAATGTAAAAAAATAGCAGTTTTCTAAATTTAAATGTATCTGCTTGTAAGACTACTTTAGATTTTTCATTGTTTTTTGAACATTCTTTTATTTTTCTAGGACGTTACAAGGCTTTGAACTTTAGCAGCAATTTCTCACATTTTCAAGAAATTTTCAACAGGCTATTTTTACAGGGGCCAGTTCAGTTGTGAAGTGGCTTTGAGGGCCTTATATATTAGAAACCCCCAAAAAGTATTCAAAACAGCATTTAGAAAATTTCTTAACCCTTTAGATATTTCACAGGCATTAAAGCAATGTAGAGGTGAAATGTACAAATTTCATATTTTTTTGCAGAAATTAATTTTTAATCAATTTTTTTTTGTAACACAGAAAGTTTTACCAGAGAAATGCAACTCAATATTTATTGCCCAGGTACTGCAGTTTTAGGAAATATCCCACATGTGGCCCTAGCATGCTTATAGACTGAAGCACCGGCCTCAGAAGCAAAGGAGCACCCAGGGATTTTGGGGCCTTATTTTTATTAGAATATACTTTAGGCACAATGTCAGGTTTGAAAGGCTATTGCGGTGCCAAAACAGTGGAAATCTCCCAAAAGTGACCTCATTTTGGAATCTACACACCTCAAGGAAATTATCTAGGGGTATAGTGAGCATTTTGACCACACAGGTTTTTTACAGAAATTATTGGAAGTAGGCCGTAAAAATTAAAATCTACATTTTTCTCAAAGAAAATGTAGGTTTAGCGATTTTTTTTTCTCATTTCCACAAGGATTAAAGGAGAAAAAGCAGTGCAAAATTTGTAAAGCAATTTCTCCCGAGTAAAACAATACCCCACGTGTGGTCATACACGGCTGTTTGGACACACGGCAGGGCTCAGAAGGGAAAGAGCGCCATTTGGCTTTTGGAGCTCAAATTTAGCAGGAATGGTTTGCGGAGGCCATGTCACATTTGCAAATCACCTGAGAGGACAAAACAATGAAAATGCCCAAAAAGTGACCCCATTTATGAAACTACACCCGTTGAGGAATTCATCTAGGGGTGTAGTGAGCATTTTGACCCCACAGGTGTTTCATAGATTTTATTAGAATTGGGCAGTGAAAATAAATAAAATCCTTTTTCTTCAATAAGAGCTAGCTTTAGCTCAAAATATTTCATTTTCTCAACAAATAAAGGAAAAAAAGAATCCAACATTTGTAAAGCAATTTCTCCAGAGTACGGCAATGCCCCATATGTGGTCATAAACTGCTGTATAGAAGGGAAGGAGCGCCATTTGGCTTTTGGAGTACAGATTTTGCTGGATTGGTTTCTGGGCACCTGTGGGACCAAAACAGTGGAAACCCCCCAGAAGTGACCCCATTTAGGAAACTACACCCCTCAATGCATTCACCTAGGGGTGTAGTGATCATGTTAACCCTGCAGGTGTTTTTTAGAAATTAGTGTGCATTCGATGTTGCAAAATAAAAATGGGAATTTTTCCATAGATATGCCAATATGTGGTGCCCAGCTTCTGCCACCATAACTAGACAACTCCCTAATTATTATGCTGTGTTTCCCGGTTTTAGAAACACCCTACATGTGACCCTAATCTTTTGCCTGGACATTTGACAGGGCTCAGGAGTGAAAGAGTACCATGTAAAATTGAGGCCTAATTTGGCAATTTACAAATAATTTGTTCACAATTGCAGGGCTCAGATGTGAAATAAAAGAAACCCCTGAGAAGTGACCCCATTTTGGAAACTACACCCAAGGAATTAATTAAGGGGTGTAGGGAGCATTTTCACCCCACAGGTATTTTCCATAAATGAATGCGCTGCGGATGGTGCAAATTAAAAATTAATATGTTTCCCTAGATATGCCATTTCAATGGCAAATATGTCGTGCCCAGCCTATGCCACTGGAGACACACACCCCAAAAATTGTTAAAAGGGTTCTCCTGGGTATGGCGATGCCATATATGTGGAAGTAAACTGCTGTTTGGGCACGCTGTAGGGTTTAGAGGGGAGGGAGTGCCATTTGGCTTTTGGAGGGCGGATTTTGCTTGGTAGTAGTTTTGTTTGAGTATTGCTGGTGTTTCCGTTTATAATGTGGGGGTACATGTGAGCTGGGCAAAGTACATCAGGGGCATAGTCAGGTGGTATAATAATGGGGTAAAAAAACAATAATATAATCCATAGATGTGTGTTACGCTGTGACACAATCCTTTCTGCACAGGCCAGTGTCGCACTGATAAATGTCCTTCCTTATCTGTATTTTGGTCCACACTCCGCACCTTTGCAGTTTGGGGAATTTTGGTGGTAAGTGTTGTCCTGGTATAATACAGGCAGGGCCGGCTCCAGGTTTATGTGGGCCCTTGGGCGACACAGACTTAGTGGGCCCCATTGCGGGGAAACTCGCGGCAGCAGTACAATGGCAGAAAACATTGTGCCCCCATATATATGTTAGGCCCTGTTTATGCCCCCATATAGAAGTTAGGCCCCCATTTTGCACCCCCATATATTTAGTGCCCTCTGTAGATAGTGCCAGTGTCCCCTGTAGATTGTGTCATACAGCCCCCCCCCCCCTAGTGCCACAAAACCCCCTCCAAGATAATGCTACCCAGCCCCCCTCCCTGGTGGTGCCCCACCACCCTCCCCTACTTGTAGATAGCGCCATTGAGGCTCTCTCTAGGAGTGGACTGCCCAGCCAGAGCACTGTCCATGTATGCGTATTGACGTCAGGGGCTTCTTCAGGAGAGGAATCCTCGCCAGGGCGTCGGCAAAACTCTGGCTGGGAATTCAGCTCCAGAAGGTGCCACTGACTTCACTATATAGGAATGCATAGTTTGTTGTGTTTTTTTTCTATACAGTTGGCCACTGCGTATACTGCGCAGTGTACATTTTTTTAAACATGTGGACCTGTAGATGATGTATACCACCGTATGGATCGAGAGATTTTCCTGGCATATATGGCAAACGTAGATACTAAATATTATGTGTGTATATATAAAAATAGAAATCTTGCAGCACTCCAAAAGTGTGAAAAATATTTGGTTTATTCAGCCAACAAACAGCGACGTTTCTGTCCTACAATAGGACCTTTATCAAGCATGGTGACATACTGAGTGATAACGGTTTATAAAGAGCAAAAGAGCATTTACATAATTCATCTCATTAAAATACAAATAAAGTGCTAAGTGACAGAATTACAGAGCATTGTGTATATGAATGGTATCAAGTACAATCAAAATATTGATACATAAAGTGCACGTGCAGATACATTTAAAATAAACAACATTATCGCATAATAAACATGCAATAATACATGATTACAACATAATCAAATATACAACAGTTGTGTCAGAACTAGTCACATTAGTTCCCCTCACCAATCAGAGCTTCAGGACCTTCATCATCCAAATTGCGTACAGGCTATGTGTATAACAGCACTCAGTACACAGAGCATGGTATTGTAAGATATGTGGGTGTGTGTATATAAGTTGCCGACATCCGGTTAGAGGACCGGAAGTTTTTACGTCGCTATGCAACAGGATGCTTCAGGAGCGCAGTGATGACAACGCATTCACCGCCCCGAGCACCTCCCTCGCAAAGCGTTCACCGTTGTCAAGCAACCACCAATCACAAAGCACTGTGTGATTAAAGAGATACATGTTGTAACGTAGTTACCGCTGGTATCGTATATAGTCCCAATCAGGTAAAAGATCAAAACTTGATCTAAAAATAGGCTCGTGGAGACAGTCAGTATTATTATAGCGATGTTTATAACGATTCATATATGTTGGCGGATACAGAGCACCCTATCTATGTGTCCCACCACTTCCAATGGGTCTTGAGGTGGTGGCGATACATAGATGACATCTTCCTCATCTGGACTGATACAGAAACCTCATTAAAAGAGTTTCATCAATTTCTCAACTCTTTAGATACTGATATTCAATTCACTATGGTATATTCCTCAGAATCCATTAAATTCTTGGATGTTACAGTGATGGCCATCGATAACACTCTGAAAACTAAATTACACGTGAAGGATACTGATCGCAATACACTCTTGAGATATGAAAGCTGTCACCCTAAAAATATGATCAAATCATTACCTTACAGCCAGATGATCAGGGTAAAGAGGATCACAGATGATCATGATGATCTATCTAGATCTTTGGATATCATGACCTCCAATTTTTTGGAGAGAGGATATCCTAGATCATTAATTTCAAGACATAGAGATAAAATTTGTGATATACCGAGAGAAACTATTCGAAACCTCTAAACAACATAGACCCAAAAGAATCCCTTTTATCTCCACATATAATGAATTAAGTGGGGACATCTCTAGGATAATGAATAAACACTGGCCTATTTTGAAAGGGAGTTATGAACACATTGAGGAACTAAACAATGGACCATTGATGTCATATAGACGTACACAAAACTTTAGAGATAGACTGGTTAAAACAAAAGTCAAAGAATGTAAAAATGCTTCACAGCCTTTATTACAACCACTGAAATTGGGCAATTTTCCTTGTTATCATTGTGTAAATTGTACATATATGTGCAGGGGTAAGGTTTTTATACACCCTCAAACTGGGAGAAACTATGATATCAGACACACATTTACCTGTGATTCTGATTGGGTTGTCTTTGCGTTATGGTGCCCTTGTCAATTAATATACGTGGGGGAAACTACCTGCACGTTTAAAACTCGCCTAAATAATCACAGATTTTCAATTAGGAAGAAAAAACTAGATCTACCTGTTGCAAAACATTTTACTGAGAAAGGACATACTGAGAGAGATCTAAAATTTATGATCCTTGACCATATTCCACCACTATACAATGGTGGTGATAGACATATGGCTTTGCATAAGAGGGAACTGAAATGGATATTCTTATTGAATACGTTGAGACCTAACGGACTCAATGTAGAATTTAATGTGGATAGGATTACTGTGTAACGTCTTGTCTCCCCCTCTCCTCCATGTATGCCCGTATATGATCCTCATTGGTCATCTTTTTTGGTGACATGATTTTATTATATTATGCTTTATCAGTAATTTTTTTCTTGTTATTAACATATTTATTTTTTATTATTCTAGATTCCAACGGAACTTCGGGACCATTCTCTCATCATCATTGATCCAGTTGTATTTGCAAAAATTGATTGCTGGTGTTAGATCTAGTCCCAGCCCATATAATAAAGATAATTCTCTATATACATTGCTTATTTCTTGTCTCGTACGGTGATAGTCAGTAGATAAGATGGGGTTAAATACCCAGGCATATATATATATTTTTTTGATATCGCTTTTGCGGACATGGCATTGCATCGACGAACATAGGTCCGTTACACGTTTGTGATCTGCTGGGATTCCCCATACACATTACATTGTGTTTGGTTGGATCCTAGAGTTCCTGGGGACTAGTTCCCTCTTGACCACGGAAGTGTGGACAGGGATCTAGTATACCCGCGTGTGGACCTTTGGGTGCTCTGTATCCGCCAACATATATGAATCGTTATAAACATCGCTATAATAATACTGACTGTCTCCACGAGCCTATTTTTAGATCAAGTTTTGATCTTTTACCTGATTGGGACTATATACGATACCAGCGGTAACTACGTTACAACATGTATCTCTTTAATCACACAGTGCCTTGTGATTGGTGGTTGCTTGACAACGGTGAACGCTTTGCGAGGGAGGTGCTCGGGGCGGTGAATGCGTTGTCATCACTGCGCTCCTGAAGCATCCTGTTGCATAGCGACGTAAAAACTTCCGGTCCTCTAACCGGATGTCGGCAACTTATATACACACACCCACATATCTTACAATACCATGCTCTGTGTACTGAGTGCTGTTATACACATAGCCTGTACGCAATTTGGATGATGAAGGTCCTGAAGCTCTGATTGGTGAGGGGAACTAATGTGACTAGTTCTGACACAACTGTTGTATATTTGATTATGTTGTAATCATGTATTATTGCATGTTTATTATGCGATAATGTTGTTTATTTTAAATGTATCTGCACGTGCACTTTATGTATCAATATTTTGATTGTACTTGATAACATTCATATACACAATGCTCTGTAATTCTGTCACTTTGCACTTTATTTGTATTTTAATGAGATGAATTATGTAAATGCTCTTTTGCTCTTTATAAACCGTTATCACTCAGTATGTCACCATGCTTGATAAAGGTCCTATTGTAGGACAGAAACGTCGCTGTTTGTTGGCTGAATAAACCACTTATTTTTCACACTTTTGGAGTGCTGCAAGATTTCTATTTTTATATACTGCCTTGTCCTTGGATCTGGACGACTTGCTTGGCACCTACACATTTGTTTCTAGTGAGTGCTGCTGCTTTC
Organism: Rhinoderma darwinii; assembly: GCF_050947455.1. Lineage (NCBI taxonomy): Eukaryota > Metazoa > Chordata > Amphibia > Anura > Rhinodermatidae > Rhinoderma > Rhinoderma darwinii. The sequence continues at coordinate 118,768,699 of NC_134688.1, read as the reverse complement.
TATTGCTGTGTGTGTGTGTGTGTGTGTGTGTGTGTGTGTGTGTGTGTGTGTGTGTGTGTGTGTGTGTGTGTGTGTGTGTGTGTGTGTGTGTGTGTGTGTGTGTGTGTGTGTGTGTATATATGTATATATATATATGTATATATGTATATATATATGTATATATATACATATATATATATACATATATACATATATACACCAGTAGAAAAAACGGCAGCACTCTATTTCAATGTACAGGTTCCAGTAATGAAGGGTGCCAGCTGATAGTCCCGATCCAAAGACCATACGCATATCCAAGTAGAAAATTCAGCAGCACTCCAATGATCAAGGTGAAAAAAAGTGAAATTTATTGTGCCAACATGGCAATGCAACGTTTCCGTCCCACCTTGGGACCTTTCTCAAGCATGCTTGAGAAAGGTCCCAAGGTGGGACGGAAACGTTGCATTGCCATGTTGGCACAATAAATTTCACTTTTTTTCACCTTGATCATTGGAGTGCTGCTGAATTTTCTACTTATATATATATATATATATATATATATATACACAAACACACATACGTGCGTGCGTGCGTATTTAATTTTTTATATATATATTTAAAAAGAGAAAATAAATAGATGAATAAATATGTAGATAGATAGATGGATATGTATTTATTTATACTTTTTCTGTTATGCTAAACAGTCAGCTCTGGGGTGACTGCCCAGCATGACAGACATACAGAATGAAGGGGTTAATAGCTGCATTACTAGTAGCTACTTACATACAGCTGGTGTAGGGGTCAGAGAGCAGCAGGAGTAGAATTCCTGAACTCAGCAACCGCGTGACACTATGGCTCGTACTGCCGGGGAGGAGCAGACATGCACATGGTGACTTCTTGCTGTAGCCATTCCTTTCCCTCTAGGTTACGAGGAAAATAGAAACAGCTAGAAGTGGGCTGATTGACTGGCCAGCACAGTGGGCGCGCCTGCCCAGCAATGTATTCGATTCATTATTTGCAGTGCTGCTGCTTCAGCTATGCCACAGTCTGGGGCTCGTCCAGGAGCAGAGTCACAGACCAGAGCTTCGGCAACGCTCTGGCCGGGGATTCCACTCCTGGAGGAGCCATGACTGCAGCGTCAGCACCCGGCAGCCAAGTGGGTCCCCCCAAGGGTAATGGGCCCCGCAAACTTGCCCGGGTTCGCCGGGTGCTGACGCCGGCCCTGAATACGAGAACCCTCGCTTCTAGCAGATATGTTTGGGCCCTACCCTTCCTGGTTCTCTAATTTTAGGGCCTTGATAAATCGCCTCTTGAAACAGAAGACATGTTCCCCTCGGGTCGGCACAACTGCATATTTTTTCATTCCTGACTTATTGGAGCCTTAACTAATTTAATTTTTTCATAGACGTATTGGTATGACGTAGTGCAATCTATTAGATCTGTCAGTTATTCACTGACAGCAAGCCGATTAGGCTTCGCCTCCCAGCAGGGCCTAATTAGCTTCAGTAGTGGCAGAGCAGGAGGCCATTGTGTCTCCTGTTGCCATAGCAGCAGTCGGCAGCTCTGATTGCATGTCAGGGCTGGCGATCTGCTAGCAACCGCTAAGATGCAGCGATCGCTGCATCGAAGGGGTTAATGGCAGGGATCGGAGCTAGCTCTGGTTCCTGCCGTTACAGGTGGATGTCAGCTGTTACATACAGCTGGCATCCACCACTGATGACGCCAGCTCAGCTCCTTGGCCGACGCCATCTTGCCGGCGGCTGCAGAAGCCATTCAGGCTCTGCCGCCCGGCATGTCCTTAACGGCTTCCATACTGGGCAGACCGGGAGGCCATCATTAGGCCTCCGGTTGCCATTGCAGCAACGGCAATTTCATTGCTGGGGTTCCGATGAGCTGCAAACACCTTAAATGCAGCGATCACGTTTGAGTGCTCTAGGGGGGGGGGGGGTTAATGGCGGGGATCGAAGCTAATTTCGGTCCCCGCCATTACAGCCGGATGTCAGCTGTAAGATACCGCTGACATCCGGCAATGATGACACCGGCTCAGCTTCTGAGCTGGTTCCAAGCATTTAGCGTATGGATACGGCAAAATGCGGGAAGCACTAGCTTTCCATGACGTATCCATACGGCAAATGTCGGGAAGGGGTTAAATATTTAAGGAGTGTAAAATTACCAGATACCCTGTTCACTTTATATTGCTATGTATGCAATTGTTTTGTATGACATTTGTTTACTCAATAACTTTCATTGCCAATTGACTCAACATATGAGTCTTCTGTCACATTGCTGTATTGAATTATTGTGTTCTTTGTCTACATATCCCAATGCTTTGTATTTACTGATGCTTTACAATAAACTTTATTTGTGAATTTAAAGAGGCTCTGTCACCACATTATAAGTGCGCTATCGCGAGATCATGTGTGCTGTCATTCACAGAAACTTTACCGAAGTGTCAAGAGTGTGACTAGACATCACGTCCTGGCTGGAGGTGATGTCTATTCACTCCCAAGACACTTCGGTAAAGTTAATATGGGAGTATGTGACTGCACAGCGTGATCTCGCGAGATCACGCTGTGTTACGAGTACTAAAAATGAATGGAGAGAAGTGTATGACGCTGATTGGTCACTTCTCTTTACAGCGCCCAGATGGTAATAAAGTAAAAACACACCCAGTTGTCTATTAACCCCTACCAGGACGTAACTGTCCGTCGTTGCGGGAGGTTACTTCCCGCACGAGGACGTATAGTTACTGAGTTATTCCCGGTGCACACTGTCGGCGACAGTGTGCACCGGGAACCGGGAGGTCAGCTGTCGCCGACAGCTGACACTCCCCTCTTGCCGGCCAGCGGTCCTTTGCCGCTGATTTCGGCGAATTAACCCCTTAAATTCGGCGATCGGGTGCAATCGCCGAATTTTAGGTGTTTCTAGCATATCGGCAGACCCCCGTCCGAAATTGCGGAGTCTGCCGATAGTTAGTATGGCAAACGGAAGCAAAACAATGGCTTCCGGGTCTGCCATGGACGGAAGCCCATCAGGACCAACCTTCGGCTGGTCCTGATAGGCTTCCTGTCAGAGTGACAGAAAGTCACTGTGCAGTTCCCGATGCACACTGTCGGCGACAGTGTGCATCGGGAACTTCGAGATCAGCTGTCCCCGACAGCTGACACTCTCCAGTGTTGCCGATCAGCGGCTCATCGCCGCTGATTTCGGCAATTAACCCGTTACATGCGGGGCTCGATTGCGATCTCCGCATGTAGAGGGTTTGTAGCGCATCAGCAGCCCCCATGCAATCGTGGGGGCTTCTGATGCTTGTGATGGCACCCGGGGGCCAGACAACAGCCCCCAGGTCTGCCATGTATGTCAGCCTATGAGGATCAGCCTCTGCTGGTCCTCGTAGACCAACTGTCAGAGTGACTGTGACGTCACACTGACAGTTGGAATACATTACACTACCTAGGTAGTGTAATGTATTCTAGCAGCGATCAAAGCTGCAGGTAAAAAAAAGAAAGTGTAAAAAGTTAAAAAAAAGTAAATAATCAAAAATATAAAGTGTAAAAAGTAAAAAAAAGTTAATAAAAATGTTTTATAAAAGTGTAAAAATAAAAGGTTTTGTTTTCCTATAATAAGTCATTTATTATAGGGAAAAAATGAAAACGTTAAAAAAACGTTCGTAACGACCCAAACTATGAAACTATAATGTTAATTTTTCCGCACGGTGAACGCAGCAAACAAAATAAACAGAAAACGGTCAGCATCGCTATTTTTTGGTCACCACCCCTCCCAAGATATAGAATAAAAAGTGATCAAAAAGTCGCATTTACCCCAAAATGGTACCAAGAAAAACTACAACCCGTCCCGCAAAAAACAAGACCTCCCACAGCTTTTTTGACGAAAAAATAAAAAAAGTTACGGCTCAGAATAGCGTGTCCCAGAAAATAAATTATTTTATAGAAACTTAATTTTATTGTGCAAACGCTGCAAAACGTAAAAAAAACTATACACATATGGTATCGGCATAATCGTACCGACCGGCAGAATAAATTAAAACGTAATTTATTGCGCACGGTGAACGCTGTAATAAATAAAGAATTTAAAGCGCCAAAATTGCTGTTTTTTGGTCACCTTAGCTCTAAAAAAGATCCTGAGGGGCCAAAATGCTCACTATACCCTTAGAAAAATTCCTTGAGGGGTGTAGATTCCAAAATAGGGTGACTTTTGGGGGGTTTCCACTGTTTTGGTCCCTCCGGGGCGTTGCAAACCCGACATGGCACTGAAAACCAATCCAGCAAAATCTGCGCTTCAAAATCCAAAAGGCGCTCCCTCCCTCCTGAGCCTTGCTGTGGGTCCAAACATCAGTTTACGACCACATATGGGGTATTGCCGTAATCGGGAGAAATGGCTTTACAAATGTTGGGCGGCTTTTTCTCCTTTATTCCTTGTAAAAATGAAAAAATTCTATGTTTCCAGAGAAAAATAGGTGATTTTCTTCTTCACAGACTAATTCCACTAAATTCTGCAAAAAAACTGTGGGGTTAAAATTCTAACTATACCCCTAGAAAAATGCCTTGAGGGGTGTAGTTTCCAAAATGGGGTCACTTTTTGGGGGTTTCGACTGTTTAGGTACCACAAGACCTCCTCAAACCAGACATGGTGCCTAAAATATATTCCTAAAAAAAGGAGGCCCCAAAATCCACTAGGCGCTCCTTTGCTTCTGAGGCCGGTGCTTCAGTCCATTAGGACACTAGGGCCACATGTTGGATATTTCTAAAATCTGCAGAATCTGGGCAATAAATATTGAGTTGTGTTTCTCTGGTAAAACCTTCTGTGTTACAGATTTTTTTTTATTACAAATGAATTTCGGCAAAAAAAATGAAATTTGTAAATTTCACCTCTACTTTGCCTTAATTCCTGTGAAACGCCTAAAGGGTTAAAATACTTTCTGAATGTGGTTTTGAATACTTTGAGGGGTGCAGTTTTCAAAATGGGGTGATTTATGGGGACTTTCTAATATATAAGGCCCTCAAAGCCACTTCAGAACTGAACTGGTCCCTTAAAAAATAGCCTTTTGGAATTTTATTGAAAATATGAGAAATTGCTGCTAAAGTTCTAAGCCTCGTAACGTCCTAGAAAAATAAAAGTACGTGAAAAAAAATGATGCAAATATAAAGTAGACATATGGGAAATGTTCACTAGTAACTATTTTGCATGGTATTACTATCTGTTTTACAAGCAGATACATTTAAATTTTGAAAAATTCAAATTTTTGCTAAAATTTGAAGTTTTTCACAAATAAATATTGAATTTATCGACCAAATTTTTTCACTAACATAAAGTACAATATGTCACGAGAAAACAATCTCAGAATCGCTTGGATAGGTAAAAGCGTTCCGGAGTTATTACCACATAAAGTGACACGTCAGATTTGAAAACATCATCTGTGTCCACAAGGCCAAAACAGGCTCTGTCCTGAAGGGGTTAAGAAACTAATTAGCATAAATCTAAAATTGTGCATAACTTGCTCAAAATGTATTGTTTTTCAAAATAAAAACCACTTGTTATCTACATTACAGCGCACTTATAATGTGGTGACATAGCCTCTTTATATAGAATTTTAAAAAAAAATACATAAAAAGGGCCAGATTCTCTCACAGATCTCATCTCTAGGTTGTATATGTTGAAAACATCTACTTATGTTTCTGATTAACTATTGTACTGCTTATATTTGGTCCTTCCTTATCTGATGGTCTTACTGAATGTGATGTATAATTATGTACTAGATATGTAGATGTACAATACCAATGCTGATTTGTGTCTTCCCTAACTCTCAGCTGCCCTTTCCCCATCCTCCCTCTTGTTATACTTAAAATTTGTTGAAACCAAATAAAAACATTTACAATTAAAAAAAAAAAAAGTCCAGGTTCCATCGTAATTATAGTAAATTTCGCAGGCCGTGTTTAACCCCACTCCATTTGCTAAACTACAGCCACTTTTTTTTTTTGTTGCTGCTGCTGCACTCATTAGCAAGCCATCTCCATGTGGTAGACAAAATGAGTTTTCCACTGCTTTTTTTTATCTTTTAATTTTATTTTTTTTGGGGGGGGGGGATTTTTTAAAAGAGGGGTTCGACTTAATCTTAGGTACCATAGCAGTGCATCAGATTTGATCAAAGAAGCAGGTATGCTTCTGCTAACCTATTCTTACATTTGGTAGCACACCCTTGTGGCTTTGTGTGGAATTAAACAGAAAAAAATGAGTACCAAATAATTCTAATGACTGATTAATCAGAAATAACGCTAGCCCCATAACAGTATACATATTATGACTGAAATCCAATTAATTAAAGCGTAACTGCACTTTTATTAAGTCAGCGTTAGGGTATGTTCACATAGAAGACGAAAAACGGCCGTAAAATACGGAGCTGTTTTCAAGGGAAAACAGCCCGATTTTCAGCCGCTTTTTACACCCGTTTTTTGCAGCAGTTCTTCTATAGAAACAATGAAATACGGCTCCAAAAAAAGCTCAAGAAGTGACATGCACTTCTTTTTTTTACGGGGTGTTTTTTTTTTACATGCCGTTTTTACAAATGGCCGCATAAAAAAACACCCCGTGGGAACGACCTCCGTTTCTCCCATTGAAATCAATGGGCAGATGTTTGGAGGCGTTCAGCCTCTGTATTTTCAGCTGTTTTTCGGGGGGGGGGGGGGGGTTTAACGGCTTGAAAAACTGATGAAAGTAAGGCGTGTTAACATACCCTTAGGCTGAAGATGGGCTGATAGACTCTATTCTATGTGAGCCTGTCTGCAGCCTATCGAGGAGCACCGATCAGAGACAAAGGTTCAGAACGCTCAACGTCGGTGTGGTCTCAGTACCCGAACCCCCACCGATCAAAACTTATTTAAAATACATGATTCATAGCATGTAGCAATAGAAGCAGTATAAGTTAACCAGATGTGGCAGTATTTTCAGCCTGTTTAATGTTTTTTTAGTAACTCACTCGTTGCAACCTTTATAGGCTTAAAGTGTACCTAACTTTTCAGAATAAACTGTCACGTGTGTGTGTACATGAGGAATAACACTATTTCTGTAACGAGCAGTGGAGCGGAGAATCCAGCACTGGTTGTGACACAGAACACTTACAATCACATCTGTGTGTTTCCCTCTATTTGTGCTTCCTCCCGTTGCTCACCCATCCCCACTTCATAGACTAAAGGCCCTTTTACACTGGCCGATAATCGGCCGGTGCAATGAGCGCCGATCAACGAGACATCGTTGATCGGCACTCGTTTGCTCCTGTCACACGGAGCTATGGATGGGGATGGATGAGCGGTCGTTACTCCGATTGCTTGTCCCCATACGTTATCATGTCGGCAGAGCGTCTCCCTGTTTACACAGGGCGATATGCCGCCAACAATATTTAACTTTTTTAAAACTATACGACCAGCAGATGACTGAGCGTTTGCTCGTTCATCTGCTGATCGCTGCCCTGTTTACACATACTCTCTGCTCCCTCCTCGCCCTTTATAGAGTTATAGCCAGGCAGTAAAGTGACGACCCCCCCCTATCTTCTGCAGTCTGTCTCCTCTGCTCTGTAACCAGACTGCAGATTATAGGAAGGGAGACACCTAGTGGCAATAACTTGACACAGAATTTGAATGGATAAAACAACTAAATTTAACAGTAAGTGAATTAAAAAATTGTTTTAAATCAGGTATACTATTAGATTAGCATAAATTATTTGTAAAGTTAGCATCAATTTAAGTTTAGTAGTTGGCCACAGCTCAGTTGTATGAAATGCTTATCTTTTTTGAATAAAAATCATACTAATGCCTCAGTTACTGTATATACTTAATAATGCTCCAGGTAGATTCCAGTACATTATTTCATAGTTTATTCAGAGCGCAGTTATGGGAAAAACCAATTATCTAGAATTTATCTATAATATTTAGAGAGATAAAATCTGGGGGGGCTGGCAAAATCCTACATGTGGTAATATGGTGAAAAGCTCCAAGCAGATCTTGACTTCCTATAAAAATCTAGAGTTTAGACATGCTTACACAACCCTATGAAGTAGAAGAACAAGTATGAATAGAGAAACAGATTTTATTGAAAACTTAAGTTCATACAAGTAAAGTCATAGCTTCCCACTGGATACGATCAAAGCCAAAATGAACAATATCATACGGTTAGAAAACTGAGTTTATACAAGAAGAAATAGTATGCACACATTAGATAGTACTGTATCTGGGGTCCCTGGATAGGCACCCTGGGATTGCCATCAAAAATACCTTAGACACAAGCTCCTTATTGCATCATAAAAGCTATATAACGGTTATGACGGAAGCAGAGTTTTGTCCATTTGTATCAATGTACTTGCATTACTGTTGTATATGTAGTTTTTTTTTCTATTTTTAAAAAAGGCTTTATTTTCAAAACTTTAGTACACACGAGTAGAAACAATACAAAAAAAGACATGCTAAGAAGTATCAATACATCAAATAGAATGGCAATCCATAACGGATACAGTGCATTAGGGTTGTCACGATACCAGAATTTGGACTTCGATACCGATTCGATACTTTGCCAACAGTAAAAAAAAAAAAAGTTCTTCCGTTTTCTGATGTGAGGTGCGCGGTGTGATGAATTTTCAATGTGCCTCATATTAATAGTAACTAACCCCATCATGTTTCTTAGTCATAATGGGTTAATATGAGGTACATGATGGGGTTAATTACTATTAACGTGAGGCATATGGAGGTTAAATTCATCACACCTCGCGCCTCACATTAATAGGTGATAAAAAAAAAAATGTATCTTGACATTCTCTGCTAACATACAGTTTTTGGTACATAGGTATATATTTATTCACCAAGTACTTCCAGTGTGCCAAATTCAGTTGTATATGTATGTTTGAATAATTAAAGGAGTTGTCCGGGATGTGAATTTTTTTTTAATTTGAGGATGATGATGTAAACCAAAAATGCTACACTTGCCTATCCATTCCCTCAGTGATCCAGCGTTGACTCTCCAGCAGCACTCCCGATGGTTGTTTACATGCACGTAAAGCTTCTGGCATTATGCCGGAAATACTATTTGTCACAAGTGACTAGATTCCGATATCAACTTTCATTCTTCGGGTATGTGCACACACAAAATCAAAAAAGTCTGAAAATACGGAGCTGTTTAAGGGAAAAACCAGCTCCTGATTTTCAGATGTTTTTTTAAGCCACTCTTGATTTTCACAGCGTTTTTTACAGCCGTTTTTCCATAGTCGATGAAAAATGGCTCAAAAACCGCGCCCAAGAAGTGACATGCACTTTTCCGCAGGCGTTTTTTTTACATACCGGTTTTGGAAGACGAGGCATTAAAAAACACCCCATCGGAACAGAACGCCGTATTTCCCATTGAAATCAATGGGCAGATGTTTAGAGGCGATCGGCTTCGTTTTTTTCAGGCGTTTTGAGGGGTAAACCCCCCAAAATACGCCTGAAAACACTATGTGTGCACATACCCTAACTCATGGTGCAGAAGCTCAATATGTAATATGGGCCTCTGATCTGCAGCTAGAAAATCTTCCTTGGTAGTTGCTTCTGAGATTATTGGATTTGTGCTTTAGAAAAAATGTAGACTGTAGCAATTAACTGACACAGATAAAGCAAGTTCACATATAACCGTCAGAAATACTGTAGCCGCTGGAGATCCTTTACAACGATGAAGACCGGAGCTTCTTCAGGCTCCTGTACAGCACATAGTGAAACAGAAATATAACATGGAGCTGCCCTCACCTGGTGTCCAAAGGAGCAACTCTTTCCGGAAAAGGTAAAGACCAGGAGAGGACATTTAGTACTGGAGAGAAGCGCTACTAGACAGCAAATCCGGGAATGCGCTGCATTACAGCAGGTGTTTTACCAATAAAATTCCCATGCTGATTGGCTGGGAGATCCAGACCTTTTATGGCATTGTATGTTGAATGTGGTTTCAAGTAACAAAGGGCCAGGAAAGACCATTGTATGTTGAAAATATTGTAACCTGTAGGACCAGTGTACACTTTTTTCAAATTGATTTGGTTAACCACTTGATTTATGCCCATCTGTATGTACTTTAGGTTTTCATTTGTTACCTATTGTGTACTGGCTTTTAAAATAAGACATCTAAGTTGTCTGTTTTTTTTTTACTTGCGTTCGTGCAGACTATCTTGACTCATTGCTGTCTGTACCTTCATAAATCAAGGAGTGACCAACATGAAAATATTATTCCTCATTCAGTTTGTGAGAGGTCAAAGTCTTTATTTTAAAACTATATTCCAGGTCAAAGCAAAGAGAAGTTCAATGAAGAAGTCTCTCCTTGGTAGGACACGCCTGTGACCTAAAGTAAAGAGCTTATGGAACCTGCTTCTCCCAGGCATAGATTCATTTAGCGTTTACAGATAAAGCACCTTCATTTTTTTTAAACTTTGTATGGCCAGACTTACACACCATGTTAAGCAGCACTTTCCATGGAGTTCTCTTTTGGGCTAAAATGCAGCAGCAAGACGAAAGGCTATAGCAAAACTATAAATGTCTACATACACAGCTATTTTTAGGCCAGGTTCACAAACTATGCAGCACATCTGACCAAGAATCCGCAGCACATTCCATCTGAAAACCCACACCAACGTGGTGCGTTTTTTTGGGTAGAATTTCCGCTGTGGAAACCAGCGCTAGATATATATGAAAATTGCCATACTTACAAGTCATGGAGACACATTCCTTGACATGCAGGCCAGTCTCCCAGGAGGATGCTGCAGCCCATCACAGACTGCAGCAGTCACATGGGATAGGCCAGCCTAGAACAGAGGATCGCATCGCTATGACAATACCCCGGTAGAAAGTACAAGCTTTTTTTTTTTTTTGGCGTTACGATTTTTGCAGCAGAACTGCTGCAATAGTCACATCGCTTGGCTGTCTGTTGCTGGTTTAACATCCCCATTGAATTCAATGCAGAAAACCCACAACAGAAAAACTAAAACATCACATATATCGACATGCAGATTTAACCCCTTCAGGACTGAGCCTGTTTTGGCCTTCAGGACAAAGCAGATTTTTCAAATCTGACGTGTTACTTTATGTGGTAATAACTCTGGAATGCTTTTGCCTATCCAAGCGATTCTGAGATTGTTTTCTCGTGACATATTGTACTTTGTTAGTGAAAAAAATTTGGTTGATAAATTCAATATTTATTTGTAAAACACACCAAGATTTGGAGAAAATTTGCAAAAACTTGCATTTTTCTAAATTTAAATGTATCTGCTTGTAAAACAGATCGTAATACCACACAAAATAGTCACTAGTTAACATCCCCCATATGTCTACTTTATGTTGGCATAGTTTTTTTTTTTTTTTGAACATTCTTTTATTTTTCAAGAACGTTACAAGGCTTAGAACTTTAGCAGCAATTTCTCACATTTTCAAGAAAATTTCAAAAAGCAATTTTTACAAGGACCAGTTCAGTTCTAAAGCAGCTTTGAGGGCCTTATATATTAGAAAGTCCCCATATATTACCCCATTTTGAAAACTTCACCCCCTCAAAGTATTCAAAACAGCATTCAGAGTGTTTTAACCCTTTAGGCGTTTCACAGGAATTAAAGCAATGTAGAGGTGAAAGTTACAAATTTCATTTTTTTTTTTACAAAATTTGATTTCTAATACATTTCTTGGGTAAAACCTTCTGTGGTATAGAAAAAAAATGTAACTTATTATTTATTGCCCAGATTCTGCAGTGTTTAAAAATACCCCACATGTGGTCCTAGTACGGTAATTTACTGAAACACCAGCCTCAGAAGCAAAGGAGCACCTAGTGGATTTTGGGGCCTCTTTTTTAGCATATATTTTAGGTACCATGTCAGTTTTGAAGAGGTCTTGTGGTGCCAAACCAATAAAGACCCCCAAAAGTGACCTCATTTTGGAAACTACACCCCTCAGGGAATTTCTCTAGGGGCATAGTCAGCATTTTTAACCCAGTTTTTTTTGCTAAATTTATTAGACTTAGTATGTGAAGATGAAAATTACTTTTTTTCTGAAAAAAGACATTTTTAATTTTTTCAAGGAATAAAGGAGAAAGAGCACCCCAATATTTGTAAAACAATTTCTCCCGATTACAGAAATATGCCATATGTGGTAATAAACTGCTGTTTGGACCCATGGCAAGGCTCAGAAGGGAAGGAGCGCTTTTTGGCTTTTGGAGCTCAAAATTTAGCCGAAATGGTTTTCGGGTGCCATGTCGCATTTGCAAAGCCCCTAAGAGGCCAAAACAGTGGAAACCCCCCAAAAGTGGAAATGACACCACTTAAAGAATCTATCTAGGGGTATAGTGGGCATTTAGACCCCACAAGTCTTTTGCAGGATTAGAATTAGACCGTGAAACTGAATATCAACTTTTCTTCCACTAAAATGTTGCATTTTTTCAATTTCACAAAGGATAAAGGGGGAAAAAGCTGCCCAACATTTGTAAAGCAATTTCTCCCGAGTACGACAATACCCCACGTGTGGTCAAATGGTTTTTCATTAGAAAGTAATTAACCTTTTCTGGACTGATCCATTTTTTTCTTTTCCTTTTTCGTTTTTTCCTCCCCGCGTTCCAAGAGCCATAACTTTTTTATTTTTCAGTCAATAGAGCGGTATGAGGGCTTATTTATTGAGGGATGAGCGGTCGTTTTTATTGGTACACACTGTCAAGAAGCATCGGAGGACCGGCCGGCGGCTGCTCCTCCTCCGAGGCTTCCGTACATGGCAACCCGGAGGTCATTGTCTGGCCTCTGCCATGATAAGGATCGCCAGCCCCTGCAAATGCATGTGGGGGGCTGTTGATCCGCTGTAAACCTCTTCAATGTGATGATCGCAATCGACCACCGCATCGAAGGGGTGACAGGGCGCTGATCGGCAACGGGGAGAGCAGGGCTGACACCCTGCACAGTTAACCGCCGCTGCGGTGTAGCGCCGCGCAGCGGCTAACCGTTAAAGCGCGGCTGTAACTGCACGCCCAGGTGCACGAAGTTACTGCTCACCTGGACGTGCATTTACGCCAAGGTGCAGGAAGGGGGTTAAAATCTGCACCGTAGGTCAATTTAGGAACATCTTCGTTGCTATTTTTTTTCTAAAGCTTGGGAATGAGATTTTCTAAATATCATCCACTTTGTCGCTACATTAAATGCTGCTTAATTTCTGCACTGATTTCCGTGGCGGAAATTCTGCAGCGTTTACGCTAGGTGGGAACCTGGCCTTGGTGTCAGTGGCATGCTAGCAATTTGTATGTTTTTCTCCATAGGATTCACAAATTAGAAAAAAATACTACTAACAATGCATTAAAAAACCTTGTGTGAAGACCTATAAGAGGGAGAATTTTGGGTTTACTCAGGTTCTCTTTATTTAATATTAACATTAGTTTGGCAATCTGAAACTTTTTAATGTGACAAATTAGCAAAAGTAGAGGTAGAAATCGGGTGAGGGGCAAATACTTTTTCACAGCAATAAACGGTAAGGCCCCATGCACAGGAACGTGCTTTTGCGGCCGCAATTCCACCGAAAAACCACAGGAGAATTGCGGCCCCATTAATTTCTATGGGGCCATGCACACGACCGTAATTTTTATGGTCTGTACATGGTCCAGGAGCACGGCCCGCAGAAAGAACGGACATGTCTTATTATGGCCGTATTCTGCTGTCCGGGCTCATTGAAAATAATGGCTGTGGCCATGTGCATTGCCCGCGATTTACGGGTGGCCTGCGGCTGACAGTCAGCTGCCAGCCGACCCGAAAATCACAGGCGTGCACATAGCTACGGTGGTGTGCAGGAGGCCTAAAACGGATTCTTCATCTCAGCATTAGAAAGATTCCTAAGGCCTCCTTCAAACATTTTCCCTGGCAATTTAAACTACATCAAAAACGCTGTTCTTAAAAACGTAACATGCTTTTTTTCCCGTTTAGTGTCATTTTGCACATGAAAAACACCAGAGAGAATGCAAGTATTATAAAAGAAGCCTATGAGATAAAAACACCATAACAAGAGCATGCTGTTAAAAAAATAAAAAAAAGCCTCAAAAATGTAACAAACCAAACCGCCACACCAATAATTTATTTCTTATTTTACGCAAAATCTAGCTAAACAAACCAAACAAAAATTCAGTGTGAATGCAGTCTAAATCTGCATTTACTTTGACAGCTTTAAAAATGTTAGGCTAAAAAGAAACACAGAAACAAAAGGTTTCATAATATTTAAGTTTCAAAATAATTTTACATTTATAATGTTTTCAATTTTCTATTGTCAATACCTTCACATAACAGCCTGTACATATTACTCTATGGATGTAAAAATAAAACAATTTTAGTAGGACAACAAATAACCTAAAGGATCAGATTTAGTTTTCAAATGAGTGGAATAAATCATAATTTAAAAAAAACAAAAACAAAAACCTTTCATAGCAAAATTCAATTGAAAATGGCATCTGCATTTCCATTGGCCGTTAATGGCGTGGGTGCCAATACATGATCACTAATCGATTCAGCGAGTTGTGACGAGGTCCCTGCTGACTGGATTTGACCCTGAAAAATAGTGATGGAAACCAAACATTACAGAAAGTTGTAGTAAGGTTTATTCATCACATGCAGCCCACATACATTGTTTCTTCCAACTGAATCGGCTTGGTCATACAGAAAAATTGCCCAGCCAACAGACCACAGGAAGTAGTTCATTTGTGCTCCTGTTTGAAACCAGCAGCTACAGCAAGCCACCAGCCTTGATTCAGGGCAATTACCAGTTACACCAGTTTATAGATGTAGGTTATAATGTGCTTATTATGTATAGGTAACAATAGCTATACCTGGATATAAAAGCACGAGAATCACATCAACAAGCTCCAATCAAACATTATTCACATTGTAAATTTCACACCTCCATATAAGGTTCTCGTTTTAGCAGGCCTTAAAAATACACGTACAATCCCAACATACAATAGACTAACCCCAAACACACCAGTCCATTTCTTCACAGCTATATGTTATTCTTGTTCTCTTAAGGGCCTTTTACACCTGCTGATATTCGGCTGGTGCAGCGAGCGCCAATCAACGAGACATGGTTGATCAGCGCTAGTTTGCTCCGGTCACAGAGCTATGGATGGGGACGACCGGTCGTACGCAGATTGCTCGTCCCCAAAGGTTATCATGTCAGTAGCGTCTCCCTGATTACACAGGGAGATGCGCTGCTGACAACGATAATATTTCACTTCTTTAAACTATACTATCAGCAGATGATCGAGCGATTGCTTGATCTGCTGATTGGTGCACGGTTTTCACAGGGCAATTATCGGGAACGAGCGTTATATGAACGCCCGCCCGTCTGCCCGATAATCGTCCAGTGTAAAAGGGCCTTTACTTTATTCACACTACCTCCTCTGTACACTATACATATTTTAGCTATTGACTACAATGTGGCCTGTCAATATTGTTCATATTCTAAGATGATGCATTTTCTGATAGTTGTATGCAAACACATTCAAAGGAAAAGTTGAAAGTAACGTAAGTAAATTATGACTTTGGCTGTCTGCAATCTACAACAACGGATTTTGGGTATACACAGAACTGGCTGTGAGGTTGATAATGATCAGCTCAGTGTACTCTTCACAACACATCCAAGAACATAGCAGAGATGCACAAACACATTCATAAGTATATGTAATACAAAATTCCAATCATTTACACACAAGTGATCTCTATATTTTCTGACAGCGTCACTGTTCTTGTCATAAGGCTCCTACATATCAAAACCTCATACTAGTATTGTCTGATTTATATTGTTTTTGGGGCAAACAGGAATGCCAATGGAGGTAAAGAATTATTAAAATCAATAATACCATCAAGCACAACTAAGCAATGTCTAGAAATATAAAGGGATTGATGATTTAAACACAATATAAAGTGCTATTTACCTGTGCCGCAAGTCCCACCAAGGAGTCAGCTGTCAAGAATGTGTCACTTGCAGAGGTCTGTCCAGCGTCATCTGCAAGTATTTCAAATGGTGTTTTTGAAACATTTAAAGCCATCTCGGCAGAAGGATCAAAGAGGAGAGGAGACAGAGGGCAGTGCATTCTATCACCTACAACATCAAGATCCTAAGAAAGAAAATAAATTGTGAAAAACGAAAAAAAATTTGGCACAACACGACAATTGTACTCTTTTGCCCCCCAAAGAACTTACATCACTGAACTCGAGGGGTAAGTTCTCGGTAGGTTGTAACTCAGCTGTGCTCAAGTAAAGCTCCACAGGAGCCACATCCATTGGTTCCGGCACAGGCAGCACTGGCTCAGACTTGTACATTGGTGATGGTAAACTGTAGTGAAGAGGGCAACAGGGATCTTCAGACAGGCTCACTGGAAGAGCTCTATTGCAAGGAACTTCTTCAGACCCAGCACACATCTTGAAGAGAGCTTGGTTACTGTCTTGACAAATATCTGGTCAAACTGAATTAAGGAAAGATATTTTTCATGCTGCAATAAATTAAAGGGACTCCTATGTTGGACTATTTTTCCACAATGTGAACAGCGCACATTCAAGCAGATTTTATGTACACAAGTGGCAAGATAGAGGCCTACATATACAGGGAATATGCTGGGGTACAGCAGACAGTTAAAGAGGGAAAGCCATAGAAGATTGTGGTGCATGTAAAACGGTTCCTTCCAATTTATGTGTTACGCTAAAGAGAAAGCGGACAAAGGAGAGTTTATACAGACTACAGTTTAACACATACAGCAAGCTGCTACCCTCTCAGGTCCAGCTATTTATCCAGAATCTTCTTATGAATTGTACGAGAGAAATAATCCAATGAATAATGTGTTCTCAAATGTCAATTCATAATTGGCCTATAAATTTGTGTGTTCTAAGAGACCAAGTTTTGTTACATTTGGGTGCTTTAAAATAAAAAAATGTATCCAAAACTTTGCCTTAATCTATTGTTACAGGAGTTAGCACTTCATTTATCTGGTACAGAGCTACAAATCCCCTACCTGCCCAGCATACAACCGAGTCTAAAACATCAAAATTCTGCCAGAGCTCTGTACATTAGAAGTGGAAATTTGACCTACAACTTTGTCACAAAAGTGATAAAAAAAAAAAGGATATAAAGATAGCCATTTGCAATGGTTTCCTGTGAGCCCGTTTATAATAGGTATTCTTTTTATACCCAGATATAGGAGTAGTATAGATCTTTGCTCATAATGGACAATGTTAGCTGGGGTTTGTTTATGACCACCACCACAATATTTCCAGTATTAGAAAGGTCTTGCCTCTTTCTATACATATTAGCACAAGAGCTAAAGACTGAATGATCAGGAGTTTTTGATTTTTTATCTACTTGCCGATCTTCGCTCAAAGTATACCGCCCACAGGACAAAGGATACGTGACAGGCAGTGTCTGCTCATGGGAAGGCTTGGATTAGAGCAGCGTACATCTTCAACAAAGGCAAGGCAACGTTGACTGGATCTTGTGGTGTGAGCCTGCATTAGGGGAACCAAGTTTTAGTTTAAAATAGACAAACTGAGGTCAATTGATTACTGCCAATAGTTTGAGATTATAATCCTCGAAAAATATATGTTTCTTCCAACTGAATTAGCTGAGCCTATATAGTATGAGCAGCACAGCTAACAGACCATAGGAAGAGTTCATATAGGCACCTTTTTGAAACCCACAGCTACAACAAGCCACAAGCCTTGATTCAGGGCCTGTGCACAGCTCAGCCTTTAGTCTTGTACGTCCTAAATATTTCTGTTCACATTACAGTTGGTGAAAATTACCTAAACTAGAAGGGTAAATTGGAGCAGTTGCACAAAGCAAACAGATTCCAGCTCTCATTCAGAGGCCAATTGACAGATTTATTAAAACAAAAGGTTAACGGAAAAGCAGCCTGCTTTAATTACCAAATGTCTTATATACCAGACATTTGCAAATTCAGTTACATTTAGCCTTTAAAAGTGCTCATGAAGCCTCATGTCATTGTTCTGACAATAGTAATGCGACAGCAAGTCAAGAGACAAATCTGGTTTGGGAAGGCACAAAGTCTCTCAACTATTTTCTTTAGCATGTAATGCAACGTCACAAAAAACAGGCTTGTTTTTTTGCAGTTCAAGAGCTAAGAGAAAACTACAGACAAATTCTTGCTGTACTCACATCTGCGTCGGAGCATCCACTGCAGATAGGCAAAATTGACTGGAAAAATAACCAGTCGAAGTGGCAGAAAAATAGCTCAGTGTGATCAGGTGGCGCTTGTGTTAGTTTTGCGACAGATCAGGCACTAGGTCGGGGCCTCCATAATAAACATGTGAACAGAGATGTGAACACAACCTAATAGCACCATCAGGAACATGAATAGCAATATACCTGTTGTGATCCCCCCTCTGTGGCCAACACACGACGATCTTTCAGTTGCCGATGTAAAAGAGCCTCTACTCCATATCGTTTTCTATAGCGCCTTAATGCTTTCAGTTTCTTCAGGTTGTCATGCTCTTTAGAGGAGAGTCCCTCTGGACCAGTGAGAAGACTACTCCCTAGGGTAAGGGAGAGACAAGATACTGACCACCAGAATAAGCTAAAAATAAATGTAAACAAAATTGTAATAAATTACATGTAGTCCAAGTTAGTGTTTGTTGTGCACAGTAAGGGCTTGTCCAGAACGGAATTGCTTCAGACGATTTCTACAGCAATTCAATTGAAAAACGCGGATATTCCGCTGCGGCAAAAACGCACCATTTCCTGCGTTTTTTTACGGCAGAAAATTGTGTGTATTTTGCGGCATTTTCACAATGTTAGGAGTTGGCGACATCTCTAAAAAATGCAGCAAATCTGGCCATTTTCCGCAGCAGGAGTGGAAATGCTGCGGTCTGAAGAATATGCACCGCAGGTCAATTTCTGCACGGAATTTTTACACAGTGCGTGGATGAGATTTGTTAAATCTCATTCACTATGCTGCTACTGTATTGTGCTGAGTTTGTCCATCCGAAATTCGGGCCAGAAAAAAAATTTAATACGGCAGTTCCGCAGTGTGTGGACAAGCTCTTAATGTACACAATGGCCATCAGCAAAATTAATGTTCACCTCGTAACGACCACCCATACGTGTTTTACAGTGGCCGTTAATAGGCTTTATTACGGCACAGCAGAATAGCTGCTGCACAGGGAATAGTGCAGCCACATGTATGGCACACAGTAGAGAAGGCAGACGTTTTTATATGCCATTCCTGCCTTATCGATCCCTATACAAAGTGCCTAATGAGCAAAGGTCCATACACAATAGAGAGCAGCAGCACCGCCAGGACGATTGTGAAATAATTAACTACTAAAAAGAGAAAAACACTTGTGTGTCTAAAGCCATAGTTCTGACACTATTCCTCCAACAAGGATATGTCATATATAGTTTGACGATGGAAGACAGAAATATAAATTCTATTTGTAGGGTTTCACTGCAATTAACTTTTTTTTTTTACATTTCAATAGTTTACTTGGTCACACCATAAACCCAATTGTAAAACAAAATGTGAACTTTAAAAAAAAAAAAAAAAAAACACATGAACAGTGTTCTGTACTGGCTGTAGCAGTCCCAGGTAGAAAGAATACATACCAATGGTTTCATGCTCTGCCTTTACACTGTGCAAGTAGCTTCTTTTCTTTTCTTTTAGCAGGTGCTGCAGTCTCTTGAACTGATCAATGTACAGAGATTGGAGCCGAATGAGCTTCTCACGCATTATAAGAGTAACTTCTTCAGCAGTGTAAACTCCTGCATGTCTACACATCAAATAAATGGAAAATTGTATTAACATATTATTCCTATACCTAGAAAGTACAAGTTAAACACCTGCCATTTTAATTTAGATAATACTTGATAAGCCCGCAATAAAGGTTATGACAAAACTTAAGTCTGGGTCACATCACATTATTTTCCTTCCATCTGAGGTATAAATGTAGGCATTCAGCGGGATATGTCGCCCGAACTACCCGGGCACATTGCTACTTTAAGCGATGCACCCGAGGAAGTCTGATGTCACTGCCCATATATAGACAGTGTCAGGAGTAGGGATGCACGGTGCATCGAAACTTCGATACTGTTTCGATACTTTGCATCCCTAAACGGTTCGATACCGCTATTTCCTGTATTTCGATACTTCGCTGCGCAGCCGCACAGCTCAGTATAGTAATACATGACTGTATGGGAGCGCGGCTGCGGCTGTGTAATTCAGCCACAGCCCCGCTCCCGAGTCCTGATAACATGTGCGCACGGTCAGGATGATGCGATGTGGCCAGCGCTGTACTTATGAGCGGCGGCACTGGAGACAGAACATGGCGGGCGGTCTGCAAAACACCCCCATGTTCTGTCCTCCGTGCCTGAACCGCCGCTCATTAGTGCAGCGCCGGCCGCTTCTCCTCATGCTGACCGCGCGCGCACTTCCTGTCAGGAGCGGGGCAATGGCTGTATTACACAGCCCCGCTCTATAACGGCGGAGATCAGAGAAACCGCTCATCTCCGCCGTTATTCCCCTGAATGCTGCGATCACAGCTGACTGCAGCATTCAGGAGAATATGAGAAGGGGGGATGCCCCTGGATCGCGTCACAGGGAATTCCTGTGACACGAACGAGGGCCATACCATATATGGGCAGACAGCCCAGGGTCTATTGACGGACACCAGGGCTGTCTTACCATATTTCTTGTTGTTAGGACATACCCAAGTATGTCCTAACAACTGCCTGTGTGCTATCTGTCCACAGGCTAATGTACTGGGATATATCTGATATATGTCAGTACATTA
Source organism: Rhinoderma darwinii (assembly GCF_050947455.1). Taxonomy (NCBI): domain Eukaryota; kingdom Metazoa; phylum Chordata; class Amphibia; order Anura; family Rhinodermatidae; genus Rhinoderma; species Rhinoderma darwinii. The sequence continues at coordinate 118,747,902 of NC_134688.1, read as the reverse complement.
AAATTTAAAAATAAAGTAAAAACAAAGTATTGTTAAATGTAAAAAAAAGACACATTCACCTTTTTTACAATAAACATTAAAATAAGTCTCAATACATAAAATATTCACACATTCAGTAATGGCGCGCACAACAATTTTTTTGCATCATTTATGATGTGTACGCTGTAAAAAAATGAAATAAACACGGCTTTCTATCACTTATTAATGTGAGGCGCGAGGTGCGATGAATTTACCCTCCATGTTCCTCACATTAATAGTAATTAACCCCATCATGTACCTCGCACATTAACCCATTATGACTGAGAAACATGATGGGATTAATTACTATTAATGTGAGGCGCGTTCAAAATTCATCATCACACCTCGCGCCTCACATCAGAAAACGGAAGAATTTTTTTTTTTATTACTGTTGGCAAAAGTATCGAAATTGGTATCGAAATCGCAATACTAAACGAAGTATCGGTATCGAAGTCCAAATTCTGGTATCGTGACATCCCTAGTCAGGAGGCTTCTCCAGTCCTGGAGCCCTTGGCCAGAGCACTTCAGATGCCCTGGCCGCGAAGTCCATAGTGGAAATCCACAGACAATATATGGACTAGGGATGCACGATGCATCTAAACTTCGATACGGTTTCGATACTCTGCATCCCCAAACTGTTCGATACCGTTATTTCATGTATTTCGATACTTAGCTGTGCGACTGCACAGCTAAGTATAGTAACACATGAATGTATGAGAGCTGGGCTGCGGCTGTGTAATACAGTCATTGCCCCGCTCCCGAGTCCTGATAACAAGTGCGCGGGGTCAGGATGATGCGATGCGGCGGCACTGAAGACAGAACATGGCAGGCGCACTAACAAAACACCCCCATGTTGTGTCCTCAATGCCTGAACCGCCACTCCTTAGTGCAGCGCTGGCCACATCACCTCATGCTGACCGTGCACACACATTCCTGTCAGGAGCGGGGCAATGACCATTACACAGCCGCAGGCCCGCTCTATAATGGTGGAGATCAGGGAAACCATCTCCACCGCTATTCCCGTGAATGCTGCGATCACAGCGGACTGCAGCATTCAGGGGAAAATGAGAAGGTGGGATGCCCCTTGGGTCGTGTCACAGGTAATTCCTGTGACGCGATTGAAGGACATACCATATATGGGCAGACAGCCCAGGATCTATTGAAGGACCCCAGGGCTGTCCTACCATATTTCCTTTTAGGGCATACTTAGGTATGTCCTAACAACTGCCTGTGTACTATCCGTACACACGCTAATGTACTGTAATAGATATAAGCCAGTATATTAAAGTTTAAAAAATAAAGCAAAAACATAAAAGTAATGTTAAATTAAAAAAAATACATACATCTTTTTTACAATAAACATTAAAATAAGTCTCAATACATAAAATACACATATTCAGTATTGGCACGGCCATAATAACTAGCTCAACAATTTTTTAGCATCATTTATGATGTGTGCGCTGTAAAAAAAACAACAAAAACTGCTTTTTATCACTTAGTGGGGCACGAGGTGCGATGATGAATTTAACCTCCATGTGGATTAATAGTAATTAACCCCATCATGTACCTCACACATTAACCCATTATGAGTGAGACATGATGGGGTTAATTACTATTAATGTGAGGCACGGAGGTTAAATTCATCACAGCACGTGCCTCAAATCAGAAAATTTTTTTTTTTATTAGTTGGCAAAGTATCTAATTGGTATCGAAATCTCAATCCTACACGAAGTATTGGTATCGAATAACACCCTCCCCCCCGACACACATTTATATATACATATATTATTTTATTTTTTTTGCTGGATCTCTTGGGATACCAGTGACATATACCAGCCCGACAGTTCCAAAGAAGACTCTTCTGGCCACTGCTGGGCTTATGAAGATTTATGGGCATGTTTAGCAGGCACACCAGAATATTTCTCAATGTACACGCTAAAGTTAGAGCTAAAAAACACATGAATCAGGACTTTCTACGAAAATACATTGTTTCACCACTGCATTGCACCGCTTTCCAGGTGGACGTAACCAAAGAAAAATCTGCAAATTTAAGATAACGTCCAGGATTTCTTGCAGAAAAGCCACAAGTTTGAGCTACTAATGTAATGGGTGAAATACATAGCAGGGCCAGCTCTAGCCCTCTGCAGGCTCCATCACCCTTCTGAAGACTAACATTTAACCGCTTTTAATAGAGAATGTGGGAGACACGTGTACAATGTTTGAGCCGATGCAGCAGGCTTCCAAAGTTGGGTAACCTCACTGCACTAATAATAATCTGCTAAAATGCCTATATTATCAGTGACAATATAACCATCTTTGTACATAAGGACAAATTAATAATTAAGTTAACAAAACTTACTTCAGAGGGTCCTCCTGATCACTGTCCAGACTGTCTGCCTCACTGTCAAGATCTCCCATCCAGGTCTGGTCCACTGTTACTGCCTCACGATCACTATCACTGCAGCTGTCCTCCTCTAACAGTGACAAAAATATTACCCAAAGTAAATCGTTAACCCTGGAAATACACTAATCTCAGAGATGGAAGTTGCTTTACGCAATAAGTAAGGTTTCCCTTGTGTTTTCAGGAAGCGGCACAGTCTTAACACATTGCAGCTTTGGAGTAACTGAAAATACCACATGCTTCCTTTCATTAACATTACATGCACAAGGTGAATAAATAAATCAAAGTTTAGGAATGAGCAGATGCAGCTGAAGGGTGTATACCAAGGCCAGGAAGACAGCTTATTGTGACATTAACAAGGACTACAGAAGTGACTGGGAGAGGACATCATGTACACACGAGAAGTTCGCCAGCATTCAGTAGGAAAGTGTCCTTTATTATAACACAGCACTTGAAAAAGACCCGTGTTTAAAAAGTGCAAACAAAAACACCTACTTCTTTGGGTATATTGCTTTTACGTCATAAGTCTTAACCAACCACAAGTGACCCCCCCCAAACAGTGTCAAACAATAATCTGAAAAAAGTGGTCCTACTATAACTCCAGTCCAATTACTTGATATCAAATATATTATGCTATTTGACATATCTTACATATGGAGCCCTGGAAGTTCCCACAGGAGCGCAAGAGCACTCAAACCAATGTGCATGCTCCTGTTTGTCAACTGGTCGGGTCTCGATTGATCGGGCATTAACGTAGTCATAGTTGGCAGAACACCAACAATATTGTCAAGGTTACAGCACAACCGTTAAAGAGCAATATCTTAGGATAGTATTTATGTACAGATCAATAAAGTATATGAATAAGCTTTGACAGGGAAGAGCTAGAAATTGTTTCTTAAAAAAGAGTTGAAGATTTAAATTTTTTTTTTAAAGGAGCAGGAAATGGCTATACACACACACTTGCCTATCTATTCACCTGACCACCTATAGGTCTCATGCCGTACATGACTGCATCACTGCTGAGGCCATTACTGCAGGACAACTCAATGACTGGCAGGGAATACTGGAGAAGTTGTGCTGGTAGGGATTTGAACGTTGTTTTTTTTTTTTATTGTCTCTCCTGCTCGTAGAAAGATCTTAAAGAGGCTCTGTCACCAGATTTTGCAACCCCTATCTGCTATTGCAGCAGATAGGCGCTGCAATGTAGATTACAGTAACGTTTTTATTTTTAAAAACGAGCATTTTTGGCCAAGTTATGACAATTTTTGTATTTATGCAAATGAGGCTTGCAAAAGTACAACTGGGCGTGTTTAAAAGTAAAAGTACAAGTGGGCGTGTATTATGTGCGTACATCTGGGCGTGTATTATGTGCGTACATCTGGGCGTGTTTACTTCTTTTACTAGCTGGGCGTTCTGACGAGAAGTATCATCCACTTCTCTACACAACGCCCAGCTTCTGGCAGTGCAGACACACAGCGTGTTCGAGATCACGCTGTGACATCACTCACTTCCTGCCCCAGGTCCTGCATCGTGTCGGCCACATCAGCACCAGAGGCTACAGTTGATTCTGCAGCAGCATCAGCATTTGCAGGTAAGTAGCTACATCGACTTACCTGCAAACGCCGATGCTGCTGCAGAATCAACTGTAGCCTCTGGTGCCGATGTGTCCTCGCTCGTCTGACACGATGCAGGACCTGGGGCAGGAAGTGAGTGACGTCACAGCGTGATCTCTCGAGAACACGGCTGTGTCTGCACTGCCAGAAGCTGGGCGTTCTGAAGAGAAGTGGATGATACTTCTCGTCAGAACGCCCAGCTAGTAAAAGTAGTAAACAAACACACATAATACACGCCCAGTTGGACTTTTGCAAGCCTCATTTGCATAAATACAAAAATGGTCATAACTTGGCCAAAAATGCTCGTTTTTAAAAATAAAAACGTTACTGTAATCTACATTGCAGCGCCGATCTGCTGCAATAGGAGATAGGGGTTGCAAAATCTGGTGACAGAGCCTCTTTAACAACCCCTTTTAAGCTGCACAAGGAATACTATTAAGTAAACTGCCCAATATGCTGCCAACTTGTGACCTGCAGAATCAGTAATAGCAAGGTTTAACTTGTATTAAGTGCACCTTTAGAAATTTACAGAAGTGTTTGTATAGCAACACCAGCATTTTGTTGTTTATGAACATCTATGTGTACAATAAGTATATATCTAATAGACAAGAAAAATATGTAAAACGAGAAATGAAAACATACCAAGGATCCGATTTGCTTCACTTCTGCTGCTTTCTTGGGTCTGGGTACCAAGATCTCCTCGGGTATATGAGCTTAACTGGTATAACAAAGATTCACTGGTTGGCCCTGGGTTTGATTTTTTAATTTGGGCCTGGAGAGCTAGGGCATTTCTTCGTGCATGCTCAGCACAGAAAGAAATTCTGCAAAATTTGAAACAGTAGAATAAAAAGTTAATGAAATATATTCGTTTTTGCATCATTGAATTTCAGGAAGTGTCACCCTAAGGCCTAATTCACACCGCCGTGCAGTATTTACAGTAGGTAAATACTGCATGGATTGGCCGTGGAGTATCATCCGCATAAACTCATACTTACCTCCTCCGTCTTCTCTGCACGTAGTCCGGCCTCCTACGCCGACGTTGCAGGCCATGTGATGCTGCAGCCTGTGATTGGCTGCAGGGATGAAATGTCATCCTAAGAGGGCAGACTGCAGGAAGAAGGAGGAGAGCGTTCTGGGCAAGTAGGATTTTTTTTTTTTTAGATTTTTGCGGCGCAATCACTGATTACGCTGCAAAACTGCTTTGTTGCGTGACTTGCATCAACATTGAATTAAATGGGGAAAACCCGCAACAGAAAAAAAAAATCAGAAATGGACATGCTGCCGAATTAAATTCCGCACCGCAGGTCAATTAACGTTTATGCAGTTTTTCCCCACAGTGTGGGCATGAGATTTTCTAAATCTGGTCTACTTTGCTGCTATTGTAAATGTCTTAGAATTGCCACACAATTTCATTGCGGAAAATCTGCAGCGTTTATGTTACGTGGTAACCTGGCTGTACACCTCCTGGCGGCGAAGCTTTATTCTGATGCAGCACCGAAAAAAGGGTAATGCATCAGAATAAAGCCCATTAGCAACCGACGTAAAAACACCTATGGGTGGTCACTAACCGGATAATTCCCATATTCACTGCAGAACAAATAATGTGTACTACTAAAAACAAAAAAAAGTTTAGTAGCTGAACGTCCCAATTCTCACTAGATCTAAAACATGAAAATCCATACGACAGTTCATTCTTAAAAAGAAAAAAAAAAAAAAGTTCCAGCCTTTAACCACTTCCTGACCAGGCCCATTTTCAAGTTTTAGCCATGTGCCAATTTAAAAGCAAATTGTTCTTCTATTACTCTTCCAATCTACATGTATTTTGACTGGTTTTCCTCAGAAGATATTGGACTTCCATATTGTATAAAAAAAATAAATAAAAAAAAAAGATATTTTACTTTTTAAAAAATGTAAAAGGGAAAACCGGCAATAAATAAAAATGTGTATATGTAATTTTAAGTGATGCTTCTTTTTTACATCTGGTGCATGCCACTGGGTAAACACCTAAAGACATATTTGGCAACTTCCGCTGTCTTTAACCCCTTCCCGCCGCAGCCATTTTTCAGATTTTCATTTTAGTTTTTTCCTCCCCACTTTCCAAAAGCCATAACCGTTTTATTTTTCCGTCGATATAGTCCTATGAGGGCTTGATTTTTGCAGGACGAGCTGTAGTTTTCTAAGCACCATTTATTGTGCATATAATGTACTAGGAAACGGGGAAAAAGTTGTGTAGACTTTTTTTTTTTTTTTTTTTTTAAAACAGATTCCTCCATTGTTTTTAGCGCTTCGTTTTTATGGAATTCACTGAAATTAAGACATGTTAACGTTATTCTGTGGGTCAATACGATTACAGCGATAACAAAATTATAGTTTTTTCTACATTTTACAACTTTTACAAGTAAAAACCTAAGTAAAAAAATTACATTTATTTTGTGTCGCCAAATTCCGAGAGCCATAACTTTATTGTTCTGTCGATTAAGTGGTATGAGGGCTTATTTATTGCAGGATAAGCTGTAGTTTTTAATGATACTATTTTGGGGTACATGCAACGTTTTTCATCACTTATTTCATTTTTTGTGGGAGATGAGGTGACCAAAAAAAGTGTGATTGTGGAGTTTACATTTTTTTACACCGTACGGGTTAAATAATGATATATTGTAATAGGGATGCATGATGCATCGAAACTTCGATACTGTGCATCCCCAAACGGTTCGATACCGTTATTTCATGTATTTCGATACTTAGCTGCGTGGCCGCACAGCTCAGTATAGTAATACATGAATGTATGAGAGCGCGGCTGCGGCTGTGTAATACAGTCATTGTCGCGTTCCGGAGTCCTGACATGTGCACGCCGTCAGCATGAGGTGATGCGGCCAGCGCTGAACTAATGAGCGGCGGCACTGAAGACAGAACATGGCGGCCGCACCGCAAAACACCCCCATGTTCTGTCCTCAGTGCCCGAACCACCGCTCATAAGTGCAGCGCCAGCCGCATCTCCTGATGCTGACTGCACGCGCACTTATTGTCAGGAGCGGATATATGCCAGTACATTAAAGTTTAAAAATAAATTAAAAACAAAGTAATATTACATTTAAAAAAATACACACTTTCTTTTACAATAAACATTTAAAATAAGTCTCAATACCTAAAACATACACATTTGGTATTGGCGCAGTCGTAATAACCTGCACAGCTATTTTTTTGGGGTCATTTATGATGTGTACGCTGTAAAAAAATAAAATAAAAACTTCACTTATTAATGTAAGGCACGAGGTGTGATGAATTTAAAGAGGCTCTGTCACCAGATTTTGCAACCCCTATCTCCTATTGCAGCAGATCGGCGCTGCAATGAAGATAAGAGTAACGTTTTTATTTTTAAAAAACGAGCATTTTTGGCCAAGTTATGACCATTTTTGTATTTATGCAAATGAGGCTTGCAAAAGTACAACTGGGCGTGTTTAAAGTAAAAGTACAACTGGGCGTGTATTATGTGTGTTACATCGGGGCGTTTTTACTTCTTTTACTAGCTGGGCGTTAGGAATGGGAGTGTATGATGCTGACGAATCAGCATCATCCACTTCTGTTCGTTAACGCCCAGCTTCTGGCAGTGCAGACACACAGCATGTTCGAGAGATCACGCTGTGACGTCACTCACTTCCTGCCCCAGGTCCTGCATCGTGTCGGCCACATCGGCACCAGCGGCTACAGTTGATTCTGCAGCAGCATCAGCGTTTGCAGGTAAGTAGCTACATCGACTTACCTGCAAACGCTGCTGCAGAATCAACTGTAGCCGCTGGTGCCGATGTGTCCTCGCTCGTCTGACACGATGCAGGACCTGTGAGTGACGACACAGCGTGATCTCTCGAGAACACGCTGTGTGTCTGCACTGCCAGAAGCTGGGCGTTCTGAAGAGAAGTGGATGATACTTCTCGTCAGAACGCCCAGCTAGTAAAAGAAGTAAAAACGCACGTTTCCCCTGAGGAAGCTACGACAGCGAAACGCGCGTTGGGGCGCCATCATACCAGGCTACGTGCTGTGGGCCTTTTTTCACTCGGTCATCTTCATGGGTAAGCTTGTACCTCATTATGAGATCTGCTATTGATAGGAGGATTTCCCTCCATTGAACACCTCAGCACAGGTTAGGATGTGTCTCCTCTGTACTTTCATTTCTGATAATATTACAGCTCGTCTAGATGCTGCTTCCTCTAGCGTCTTTCTGATTACTTCTTCTGTTACTAGGCTCTTTTTTTGTGCCTTATTACTAGGTTTTACACGCACCTGATATCTTTAACGCTATATGGTTTGACGCTCTCATGTTGTAGCATTATTTGACAATTACCCATTTTTTTTAAGTACACGTTTCCTGCTGTGTTCTATATAATATACCTGTGATTTATATTAACTGTTCTGTATGGCTCACGCATGGTATTTTAAGATCCTTGCATCATGTTTTTAGTCGTGTTATTTAATATCGTGTATTCAATAAAATTTTGTATTCATTTCACTAGTTGTGGCGTTATGACTCCTTGTTCTCTAATTATTTCTTATTTTAATGTTTATTGCAAAAGAGGTGTATGTGTATTTTTTAACTTGAACATTAAAGTTTAAAAACAAAGTAATGTACTGGCATATATCTATATACAGATAGTACACAGGCATATATCTATATGCCAGTACATTAGTCTGTGTACTGATAGTACACAGGCAGTTAGGACATACCCAAGTATGCCCTAACAGGAAATATGGCAAGACAGCCCTGGGGTCCTTCAATGGACCCTGGGCTGTCTGCCCCTCAATCGCATCACAGGGATTCCTGTGATGCGATCCAGGGGCATCCCCCCTTCTCATTTTTCCCTGAATGCTGCAGTCCGCTTTGATCACAGCATTCAGGAGAATAGCGGCGGAGATGACAGATGATCTCTGCCGTTATAGAGTGGGGCTGCAGCTGTGTAATACAGCCATTGTCCCGCTCCTGACAGGAAGTGCGCGCGCGGTCAGCATGAGGTGATGCGGCTGTGTAATACTAATGAGCGGCGGTTCAGGCACTGAAGACAGAATGTGGGGGTGTTTTGTAGCGCGCCCGCCATGTTCTGTCTCCAGTGCCGCAGCTCATTAGTGCAGCGCCGGCCGCATCGCCTCATCCTGACCCCGCACACTTGTTATCAGGACTCAGGAGCGGGGCAATGGCTGTATTACACAGCCGCAGCCCCGCTCTCATACATTCATGTGTTACTATACGGAGCTGTGCGGCCGCACAGCTCAGTATCGAAATACAGGAAATAGCGGTATCGAACCGTTTGGGGATGCAGAGTATCGAAACAGTATCGAAGTTTCGATACATCGTGCATCCCTACACGGAAGAACTTCCGTGTGACGCACTTCATTTCTTTTTCTAAACCGCGTGTCATAAGGATGGCATATGCGTGAAAATCACGCAACACATGATGACACACGCAACTGCAACAAGCAAAAAACAGCGTTTTTTTGCACACGCAAAATGCACACTTTCGTGTGAATAAGGCCTAACCCATTATGATTGAGAAACATGATGGGGTTAATTACTATTAATGAGGCACATGGAGGTTAAATTCATCACACCTCGTGCCTCACATCAGAAAACGGAAGAACTTTTTTTTTTTTACTACTACTACTGTTGGCAAAGTATCGTTTTGTTATCGAAATCGCAATACTACACAAAGTATCGGTATCGAAGTCGAAATTCTGGTATCGTGACATCCCTATATTGTAATAGTGCAGACTTTTACGGATGCGGCGATAGAAATTATGTTTATTTAATTTATTTTTTTACTATGCTCTAGGGGGAAAATGGGGCGGGGGTTTGATCTTTTAATATTTTCTTTTTACATTAAAAAAACGAACAAAAAACGTTATTTTACTCATCTTTACTTTTTTTTTTTTTTTTATTAGTCTCCTTAGGGGACTTCAACCAGCGATTATTATAACTTAATTATACAAAACGACATCTGCTGAAATCGGACAACCCTTTGCTACAATCATATCACTTCCGTCTGTGATGAGTGCCAAAGCAAAGGTCCAATAGTTCCAAAAACATGATACCAAGTAAAAGTAAATCGTTAAAATGAAAAGTCTTCCATACCCGTCCTTTTTGTCAGGCTTAGGAGCGGCACTACCGCAGCGTCGGCTGTTCTTACTGGAGACATAGCTGCATTGCTTGTATGGGGCATTCCGGTCTTCTAGAATGTGTTTGATGCAGAACTCGTAGCCTTCAAGTCGTGGTTGAGAGCATGGCCGGTGTGTGTAGGAACAGGACAAGGCTTCGTAGGTCCTCGGAACAGGAGTCAAGCGCCCTCTACTGGGCAAGACGTGGATCCGAATTCTGTTCATTAGAAAAGCTGAGGAGATAAAACAGTTAAAAATAAAAACGAAGATAAAAACCTGAATGAAATAATCCTCATAGCATTCAATAGGCAGATCCACATCTTCCAACCAATAAACAGCTGAATGTCAAGATTTCCTCAAACACGTGTTACATAATACAAAGAACGTGACTTCATTCATGCTGCTCGCCGTATGCTACAGAACGCTCCACAGCAAAGAAGTGTAAAGAATTAGGTGTGCCAACTGCATTAGGTCGTTCTCTGGAAACAAAGCCCTTCAGTCAGAGTACCTACACCAGCCGTCAGCTATAGACTACAGGAGGCTGACGGAGTTTCCAGACACAAAGAAGACTTCTCTTAAACTTCATGTGCGATGCTTAATTGCGCAGCAAATGCCAGGACGTAATAACAGCTACCGCCTAGCACATTCACTCGCTTATGTGGCCCACGTGACCTAATGACTCAGCAACCAGCCCTCATGCACCGCCATTTTACCTGAACGGCCGCTCCTCGCACACTGAGACTGAAAAGAGAGCTCGTCCAAGAATCACCCTAATAAACACGTCCCCTAAGGCCGTGATTGGCTACTGTAACGGCTGTCGAATAAGACAACTCCACTACCCCCGCCCTCTCGTTTCTCTACGTTCTGATAGGGAATGAGGGATATCGCGAGATTACGTTAACCAATCAGAAAGAAGTACAGCCTGGCGCTTTCAAGGTGGGTTGAGCTCTGTCCGGTCGCCATGTTTGTTATGTAGGAAGAATAAAATACAACGATGGAAAATGTATAATCATCGGTGACGACTGGAGAAGGAAAGCCCCTTAGAACGGCCGCAGTATATGTTCTGTTCGACATTCTCAACCTTTATGACTCAATTGATCTTGGTCCAAGAAGGGAGTAAAATATTAACTGATAAATGGAGGTTTGACATCCTATTTATAGGGGTTGTATAGAATTAGAAAAACGTGGCATCTCAGTTTGTTGTAGGATTAGATAAAACTAGTCTACAATACTCTCCACAATGCTGCGTCGTCATACGTGTCTGCGCTCATCTGCATCTATACCCACTTATCCTTTTCCTATCAATGAGCTACAACTCTCTTCCTCCCATATTACATCCCCTCACTCCCAGCTGCAGGATTTGTCCCGTGCTGCCTCCATTGTGGAACTCAATGCCCCGGGCCATTAGACTAAGGCCTTATTCACACGGACGTGTCCGTTTCGCACGCGCAAAAAAAAAAATGCGTTTTGCGCGTGCAAAAGTTCAGTGTGGCATCTGTATATGGTGCGCGGCTGCGTGATTTTCACGACCTGTCAGAACGGCCCCATTGACTTTCATAAGTCCATGCGACGCGCGTGATTTCCACACGCGTAGCACGGACGTAATACACGTTTGTGTGAATAAGGCCTTACTCCTAACATCCCCAGTTTTAAAGGGCGAGGGCCTGTTCACAGCAGTGTTGGCTTTCCGTTCCGGGTTTCCGTCGGGTGAACACCGCAACGGAAAGTTAAACTGAAACCACAGCTTCCGTTTCCGTCACCATTGATATCAATGGTGACGGAAACCTTGCTAATGCTGGTCACCATTCCGGCAGGATTTAGACTGCGCTATTGATTCAGTCATTAAAACAGAAACCTGCCGGAACGGTGACAAACGGAAACCATTAGCAATGTTTCCATCACCATTGATATCAATGTAACGTTACTGATGTGTCCTGACAGTGAATATACATCAACTCCAGCCAGGATGGGATGTGTATTCACAATCCTGGCACTTCGCTAACGTTTGTGGTTGATTTACAGCACAGCAAGCGTAGTCTCGCTGTAAATGACAGTTTACAGCGTAATCTCGCGAGACTACGCCTACTATGCTGTAAATCAACCACAAACGTTAGCGAAGTGCCAGGATTGTAAATAGACATCGTGTCCTGGCTGGAAGGGAGGTCTATTCATTGTCATGACACTGCAGTAACGTTAATGTGTGTGTATGTGGCTGCACATAGTGATCTAGTAAGATTACTATGTGCAGTGTAAATGAATGGAGAGAAGTGTATGACGCTGATTGGTCAGCGTCATACACTCCTCTGTACAACGCCCACTTGGTCATATAGTAAAACACGCCCAGTTGTCCATTGAGAAAGTCATTAGCATAAAGCTAATATAGGTCATAACTCCATCAAAAATAATTGTTTTTCTAAATAAAAAACACTGCTGTAATCTACATTACAGCGCCGATCACATCATGTACAATAAAGGGCACTTATAATGTGGGGACAGAGCTTCTTTAAGATTTCCCTTCACTGGAACTAAGGAGCATAAACCAACCCGTGAAAACGAACCCCATAGCATTATATCTCCCGCACCAAACTTTACAGTTGGCACGATGCAGTCAGGCAGGTAACATTCTCCTGGCATTGGCCAAACCCAGACTCGTCCATCAGGCTGCCAGATAGAGAAGCGTGATTTGTCACTCCACAGAACACGTTTCCACTGCTCCAGAGTCCAGTGGTGGCGCGTTTTACACCACTCCATCCGAGGCTTGGCATTGTGCTTGGTGATGTAAGTCTTGCATGCAGCTGCTCGGCCATGGAAACCCATGCCATGCAGCTCCCTGGGCACATTTTTTGTGCCGACGTTAATGTTAGAGGAGTTTTGGAACTCTGTAGTTATTGAGTCAGCAGAGAGTTGGCGACTTCTTTGCAACATGTGCCTCAGCACCCGGTGACACCACTCTAACTTTTCATGGACTACCACTCCGTGGCTTAGTTATTGTGGTTCCTAAACGCTTCACTTTGCAATAATACTACTCACAGTTGATAGTGGAATATCCAGAAGGACAGAAATGTCACAAACTGACTTGCTACAACAGTGGCATCCGATTACATTCCACACTGGCATTCAGTGAACTCTGTAGAACGACCCTTTCTTTCACAAATGTTAGTAAAGGCGACTGCAGGGCTAGGTGCTGGATTTTATACACCTGTGGCAATGGGACTGATTGAAACACCTGAATTCAATGATTAACCCCTTCCCGACATTTGACGTATCCATACGCATAGCCGGGTAGGGGAAGTATGTAATGGGCTCACGTAGTGAACCCGCTCCATACGATGCGGGTGTCGGCTGCATGGTACAGCCAACCCTTCACAGTAACGTGCAGGATCGTTACAGGCGAGCCCCTCTAGCAGCTCAACGAGCCCCCCGCAATGCAATCACGGGGTGGCTATGGTTCCCCTAGAGCATTGTAAATAAATAAACATAATTGATATCGCCGTATCCATAAAAGTCTGAACTATTACAATATGTAATTATTTAACCCACAGGGTGTACGCCGTAAAAAAAAAAAAAATGTAAACGCCAGAATCGATATTTTTTGGTCACCTCATCACCCACAAAATTTGGAATAAAAAGTGATCAAAACCTCGCATGTACCCCAAAATTGTATCATTAACCCCTTCCCGACATTTGCCATATGGGTACGCCATGGAAAGCCATGACTTCCCGCAAATTGCCGTATCCATATGTCAAATGTTTGGCACCTGCTCAGAAGCTGAGCCGGTGCCATCATCGCCGGATCTCAGCGGTATCTTACAGCTGACATCCGGCTGTAATGGCGGGGACCGAAATTAGCTTGGATCCCCACCATTAACCCCTTAAGTGCAGCGCTCAAACGCGATCGCTGCGCTTAAGGTGTTTGCAGCTCATCGGAACCCCAGCAATGAAATTTCCTGGGTTCCGGTGGCTGCAATGTCAACCGGAGGCCTAATACTGGCCTCTCGGTCTGCCTAGCACGGGAGCCGGTCAGGACCCGCCCGGCGGAGGCGCGTGGTCTGCTTCTGTAGCCGCCGGCAAGATGGCGCTGGCTCAAGAGCTGATCCGGCGTCATCAGTGGTGGAACGTAGGTAGTGCAATGTATTAGAAAAAAAACATCAGACAATTGGACCTTCAAATCCCCTAGTGGGACTTGAAAAAAAGTGTAAGAAAAGTATAAAAAAAGTGAAAAAAAAAAACGTTTGAAAACATAATAAAAGTTTCAAGTAATAAAATAAAACACAATCGCCCTATTCCCTTATCAAGTCCTTTATTATTGAAAAAAATAAAATAAACCATACGTATTTGGTATTGCTGCGACCGTAACGACCTGAGGTATAAAAATATAATATTATTTATTGCACGCGGTGAACAGCGTAAACAAAAACCCGTAAAAAACTACCAGTTTCTGTTTTTTGGTCACTTTGCCCTACAAATATTGAAATAAAACGTGATCAAAAAGTTGCACATATCCAAAAATGGTACCTATAAAAACTATAGCTCGTCTCGCAAAAAACAAGCCCTCATATAGCTCTGTCGACAAAAAAGTTAAAAAGTTATGGTTCTCACAACTTGGCGACAGAAAAAATACATTCTTTTGCAAAAGTCATTTAATTGTGCAAAAAGTTGTAAAACATAAAAAAGTGCCATAAATTAGGTATCGCCGGAATCGTACGAACCCGCAGAATAAAGTTAACATGTAATTTATAATGCGTGGTGAACGCTGTATAAAAAAACCTTAAAAAACTGTGCCAGAATTGCGTTGTTTTTGGTTACCTGGCCTCCCAAAAAATAGAATAAAAGGTGATCAAAAAGTCGCATGTAACCCAAAACGGTACCAATAATAACTACAGCTCATCCTGCAAAAATAAAGCCCTCATACCACTACGTCTATGAAAAAATAAAATTAGTTAAGGCTCCAATAAGTCAGGAAATAAAAAATATGCAGTTGTCCAGCCCAAGGGGAACATTTCTTTTGTTTCAAGAGGCGATTTATCAGGGCCCTAAAATTAGGGAACCAGGAATGGGAGGACTCAAACATATCCGCTGGAAGCGACGGTGCCCGTATTATACCAGGACAACACTTCCCAGAAAAATCCCCCAAACTGCAAAGGTGCAGAGTGTGGACCAAAAGGGGGATAAGAAAGGACGCCATATATCAGTGCGACACCGGCCTGTGCAGAAAGGATTGCTTCACAGCGTAACACACATCTATGGATCATTTTATTGTTTTTTTACCCCATTATTACACCACCTGACTATGCCCCTGATATACTCTACCCAGCTTACATGTACCCCCACATTATAAACGGAAACACCAGCAATACTCAAACAAATCTACTACCAAGCAAAATCCGCTCTCCAAAAGCCAAATAGCACTCCCTCCGCTCTGAACCCTATAGCGTGCCCAAACAGCAGTTTACTTCCACATATATGGCATCGCCATACCCGGGAGAACCCTTTTAACAATTTTTGGAGTGTGTGTCTCCAGTGGCATAAGCTGGGCACAACATATTTGCCACTGAAATGGCATATCTATGGAAAAATATTAATTTTTAATTTTCACCATCCGCAGCGCATTCATTTATGGAAAAGACCTGTGGGGTGAAAATGCTCACTACACCCCTTAACAAATGCCTTGAGGGGTGTAGTTTCCAAAATGGGGTCACTTTCTTTTTATTATTTCACATCTGGGCCTCTGCAATTGTGAACCAATACTTTGTAAATCGCCAAATTAGGCCTCAATTTTACATGGTACTCTTTCACTCCTGAGCCTGGTCGAATGTCCAGGCAAAAGATTAGGGTCACATGTAGGGTGTTTCTAAAACCGGGAAACACCGCATAATAATTAGAGCGCTTGTCTTGTTATGGTGGCACAAGCTGGGCACCACATATTGGCATATCTATTGAAAAATCCCGTTTTTACTCTGCAACATGGAGTGCACACTAATTTCTACAAAACACCTGCAGGGTTAACATGCTTACTACACCCCTAGGTGAGTGCATTGAGGGGTGTAGTTTCCAAAATATGGTCACTTCTGGGTGGTTTCGACTGTTTTGGTCCCACAGGCGCCCAGAAACCAATCCAACAAAATCATCACTCCAAATGGCGCTCCTTCCCTTCTGAGCCCTGCCGTGTGCCCAAACAGCAGTTTATGACCACATATGGGGTATTGCCATACTCGGGAGAAATAGCTTTACAAATGTTGGGTTCTTTTTTTCCTTTATTTGTTGAGGAAATTAAAAATTTTGAGCTAAAGCTACGTCTTATTGAAGAATAAGGATTGTTTTTATTTTCACTGCCCAATTCTAATAAATTCTATGAAACACCTGTGGGGTCAAAATGCTTACTACACCTCTAGATAAATGCTTCAAGGGGTGTACTTTCCTAAATGGAGTCACTTTTTGGGCGTTTTCATTGTTTTGTCCCCTCAGGGGCTTTGCAAATGCGGCATGGCCTCCGCAAACCATTCCTGCTAAATGTGATCTCCAAAAGCCAAATAGCGCTCTTTCCCTTCTAAGCCCTGCCGTGTCTACAAACAGCAGTTTATTACCACGCTTTTTCTCCTTCAGTCCTTGTGGAAATGAGAAAAAATTAGCTAAACCTACATTTTCTTTGAAAAAATTAACAATTTTGAGCTAAAGCTACGTCTTATTGAAGAAAAAGGATTGTTTTTATTTTCAGGGCCTAATTCCAATAATTTCTGCAAAAAACCTGTGGGGTCAAAACGCTCACTATACCTCTAGATAATTTCCTCAATTGGTGTAGTTTCCAAAATGGGGTCACTTGTGGGGGGTTTCCACTGTTTTGTCCCCTCAGGGGCTTTGTAAATGTGACATGGCCTCCACAAACCATTCCTGCTAAATTTGAACTCCAAAAGCCAAATGGCGCTCCATCCCTTCTAAGCCCTGACGTGTGTCCAAACAGCCGTTTATGACCACATGTGGGGTATTGTTTTACTCGGGAGAAACTCCTTTACAAATTTTTCTCCTTTAGTCTTTGTGGAAATGGGAAAAAAATAGCTAAACATACATTTTCTTTGAAAAAATTTAGATATTAATTTTCACGGCCTACTTCCAATAATTTCTGTAAAAAACCTGTGCGGTCAAAATGCTCACTACACCCCTAGATCATTTCCTTGCTGTGTGTAGTTTCCCACTTTTGGGGGATTTCCACTGTTTTGGCACCGCAAGAGCCCTTCAAACCTGATATGGTGCCTAAAATATATTCTAATAAAAATAAGGCCCCAAAATCCACTAGGTGCTCCTTTGCTTCTGAGGCCTGTGCTTCATTCCAGTAGCACACTAGGGCCATATGTGGGATATTTCTAAAAACTGCAGAACCTGGGCAATAAATATTGAGTTGCATTTTTCTGGTAAAACTTTCTGTGTTACAAAAAAAAATGGATTAAAAATGAATTTCTGCAAAAATCCCCGAAATTGGTAAATTTCACCTCTACATTGCTTTAATTCCTGTGAAACGTCTAAAGGGTTAAGAAACTTTCTAAATGCTGTTTTCAATACTTTGAGGGTGCAGTTTTTAAAATGGGGTGACTTTTTGGGGTTTTCTAATATATAAGGCCCTCAAAGCCACTTCACAACTGAACTTGCCCCTGCAAAAATAGCCTTTTGAAATTTTCTTGAAAATGTGAGAAATTGCTGCTAAAGTTCTAAGCCTTGTAACGTCCTAGAGAAATAAAAGGTTGTTAAAAAAACGATACTAAAGTAGACATATGGGGGATGTTAATTAGCAACAATTTTGTGTGGTATAACTGCCTGTCTTACAAGCAGATACTTTTAAATTGAGAAAAATACTAATTTTTGCAATTTTTAGATAAAATTTGGTGTTTTTCACAATTAAATACTGAACATATCGAGCAAATTTTTCCAGTAACATAAAGTCCAATGTGTCACGAGAAAACAATCTCAGAATCGCTTGGATAGGTGAAAGCAATCCGACGTTATTACCACATAAAGTGAAACATGTCAGATTTGAAAAATGAGGCTCTGTCAGGAAGGTCAAAAGTGGCTAAAGAGGGAAGGGGTTAAAAACGACAGCTTATCCCGCAAAACATAAGCTCTTATACCACTTAATCGACGGAAAAATAAAAAAGTTATGGCTCTCAGAATTTGGCGACACAAAATATTTTTCCTTGTAAAAGTATAGAAAAAACGATATATATTTGGTATCGCCGTAATCGTATTGACCCGAAGAATAAAGTTAACATGTTGTTTTAATTGCACAGTGAACTCTGTAAAAACAAAGCGCAAAAAACAATGGAGGAATTGCTGTTTTTTTTCATTTTACAAATAATTTTTTTGCTTCTTACATGAGCTGAAACATTTATTTGATGCAATGAATAGATGGAAATGTACTCATAGCGAGATATCAAATATTTCTCGGCAGGAATATAAAATTACTTTACAACATTCAAGCCGTAGTAAAAAGCCCTTGCTGCAACTTTCCTTACAGGTAAAACAAGGGGAGATGCTCCGTGGGCTCTGAATGCTCACAGCAGAGAATGCTCTAAATGAGCCACAGGCCTCTTTCCTATACCAGCACCATGATACTTCTATTCCTGGGACGATTCCTACTTCCCCCTTCCAGGCTATAACTATTTTGCTCTTTGGTCATATATGAGAATGAGATATGTTTAGCTTATATCTGTCAATTTCAAGTAAACGCGCAAGATGGTTTGAGTCTGCAGTGTGGGTTATATACACCGTTTCCCAAATTATTATGCACATTGGATTTAAGTGTCATAAACATTTAATTATTAGTTTTTCAATGAAACTCATGGATGGTATTGTGTCTTAGGGCTCTTTGGATCATTGTAATCAATCTCAGACACCTGTGATAATTAGTTTGCCAGGTGTGCCCAATCAAAGGAAAACTACTTAAGAAGGACGTTCCACATTATTAAGCAGGCCACAGGTTTCACGCAATATGGGAAAGAAAAAGGATCTCTCTGCTGCTGAAAAGCGTGAAATAGTGCAAAACCTTGTACAAAATATGAAAACATTGGATATTTCAAGAAAATTTAAGCGTGATCATCGTACTTTGAAAAGATTTGTGGCTGATTCAGAGCACAGACGGGTTCGTTCAGATAAAGGCATAATGAGGAAGGTTTCTGCCAGACAAATTTAAAGGATTAGGAGAGCAGCTGCTAAAATGCCATTGCAAAGCAGCAAACAGGTATTTGAAGCCGCTGGTGCCTCTGGAGTCCCAAGAACCTCAAGGTGTAGGATCCTCCAGAGGTTTGCAAGTGTGCATAAAGCTATTATTCGGCCACCCCTAAACAATGCCACCCCTAAACAAGCAGAAACGGTTGCAGTGGGCTCAGAAATACATGAAGACTAATTTTCAAACCGTGTTGTTTACTGATGAGTGCCGTGCAACCCTGGATGGTCCAGATGGATGGAGTAGTGGATGGTTGGTGAATGGCCACCATGCCCCAACAAGGCTGCGACGTCAGCAAGGAGGTGGCGGAGTCATGTTTTGGGCTGGAATCATAGGGAGAGAGCTGGTAGGCCCCTTTAGGGTCCCTGACGGTGTGAAAATGACCTCTGCAAAGTACGTAGAGTTTATGACTGACCACTTTCTTATGTGGTACAAAAAGAAGAACCGTGCCTTCCGTAGCAAAATTATCTTCATGCATGACAATGCACCATCTCATGCTGCAAAGAATACCTCTGTGTCATTGGCTGCTATGGGCATAAAAGGAGAGAAACTCATGGTGTGGCCCCCATGTTCCCCTGACCTCAACCCTATTGAGAACCTTTGGAGCATCCTCAAGCAAAATATCTATTAGGGTGGGAGGCAGTTCACATCAAAACAGAAGCTCTGGGAGGTTATTCTGACATCCTGCAAAGATATTCAAGCAGAAACTGTCCAAATACTTACAAATTCAATGGATGCAAGAATTGTGAAGGTGATATCAAGGAAGGGGTCCTATGTTAACATGTAACTTAGCCTGTTAAGTTTTTGTTGATTGAAAGAGCTTTTGATTTCTGTAAATATGACCTCCTGATGCTGCAAATTCAACAAATTACCATTTTAGTTCTCTTTACAACCTTTAAAATGTTTTGATCTCTGTTGTGCATAATAATTTGAAACAGTGCAGTTTGAGTTTTCTACTTCTAAAAAAAAGTCTGTTATCATTAGGAGATTTGTTCAATAAAATTTGCATTATACTCCAACGGTTGATGGCTTGAAGATTATACTGACTGTCATTTGCATCGACTATTTAGGAAAATCAGTGAAAATAACATCAAAACCACAAAAAGGCCATACTTACTAGGTAGGTGGGTGGGTAAAAACCCGTTCCCAGCAGGACGCAGACAGGTCAAAGAATGCTGCAGAAGGGGTGTGCATTAAATAGTGATAGCCACTCTCACTAGTCTTGAGGGGAGTGGTGAACTAAGTGCTCAAAGGTGTGCGATAAATGAGTGTCAGTGTTAGTGTAGTGCTAGGGTGTGAATGTATGGTAAAAAAAGAAATGTGTATGTATGAAAGTGTCAGAACTGTGTGATAATGTAATAAAAATAAACATGTCCCATTTTTTCTGCTTGTGTTTGAAAAATAATATTTGCATAATAATTTGGAACGCGGTGTACACAGAAAACCGTAGGTCTACATGGATCTGTAATGACAGGGATAGGGAAACAGACAAGTGAGCCCTAATCTACCCGCCACTCAGTCCCTGCCTACTTGCAACGACCCGCCCTAGGCGACGGGGTACAACTGGGCGACGGTCCCTACACTCAGTAAGTGCACGACAGACAACCAGTCAAGGAAACACAGAACAAAGGGAAACGGGGCAGTTGCCCACGGCAATACCGTAGGCAACAAGAGTAGTAAACGAGCCGAGTCAAACCAGGAGAGTACGAGGTGCCAAACGCAGAGCAGGAGAGTAGTGAACAAGCCGAGTCAAACCAGGAGTGTACGAGGTACCGAACGCAGAGCAGAAGAGTAGTCAGTAAGCCAGGGTCAATACGAAGCAGGGACAAGTAGTTCAAGAAGCTGCAGCAGGGCCAGGAAACCAACAGAGAAGAATCACAAGCAAGGAGGAACAGGAAAGGCAGGTATAAATAGACAGAGGGCGGGAGCTAGCTCCGTCTGGCCAGGCTGTGATAGGCTCTCCCACTCCTAAGCCTGCCATCCTGAGTGGTGGAAGATGGAGTCAGTCTCACAGACATAGAAGCAGGTGCAGACTGATTACCTATGGGCGTGGATACAGAAGCTGTGCCTGGCAGATCCTTAACAGGATCATTCCTTAGTGATAGTACAAAGCATAAATCAGAACATCGATGTTTATTTCTTATAACTCTACCCAAAGACTAAAATCATGTAAATTACCATAAAATATAGCAATAACCACTAAAACATGAAACAGAATTTTTAATGGAACCCCTAATAACAGTAAGCAAGTGGGTAAAACAGCTTCCTGAACTGGAAGGGTAAGTTCACACGTAGCGCAAATACTGCGGATTTTACGCAAAGAATCTAGTTGCAGAAAATCCACCGTATGATACTGTACTAGCAAAGTGGTTGATATTCATCCACACACTGCGTAAATAAGCGGGAAAAATGCTCAGAAATTGACCTGCAGTGCGTTTTTTTTGAATCCAGAGCTGCTTTTTTATTGCGGGTTTTCCACATTGAATACAATGGGAGGTGAAACACGCACTTACCCAGAACTCTTCATCCAGGCCGGCCTCCTGGAATTAAATTTTTATCCCATGTGACCGCTGCCACCAACCACAGGCTGCAGTGGTAGCATGGGATGAAATGTCATCCCAGGAGGCCGGCCTGCAGGACAGCAGAGGGACGCGTCGCCATTGCTATGAAACTTTTTTTCTTATGGGCAGTTTTCCGCAGTGGACATTCCGGCGGAAAACTGCACCACAATTTGGTGCGGTTTGTCGGCTGGAATTCCCTGCGGCTGCCAGGGCGGATACGCTGTGTATCTGCCCCGTGTGAACATAGCCTTAAGGGTATGTTCACACGCAGTGTTTTCAGGCGTATTTCGGGGCGTTTACGTCTCGAAAACGCCTGAAAAAACGGAAGCTGAATGCCTACAAACATCTGCCCATTTAAGTCAATGGGAAAAACAGCATTTAGTTCATACGGGGCGTCTTTTTACTCTGCTGTTTTAAATAATGGAGCGTAAAAAGAAGTGCATGTCACTTCTTGAGGCGTTTTTTGGAGCTGATTTTCCATTGAACACTACAAGACAGCACATCAGTAATACTGATGCAATACTAATTAGGTACTGATGCAATATCATCCGTAATGCGTCCATGTTTACAAATGCGCTTATGTGAAAGAGGGCTTAAGTGTGACATTAGATTTTCTTAAAAATGTAAAAATACAAAGTCGCTGCTTGTATTTACACTTGAAGTGAAGTGCCACATTTGGGGACACTTTAAACATTAGGGAAATTACATGATCTTTTAAACATGGGTAAGGCCCCATGCACACGACCGTGCCCGCAATCACGGCCCACAATTACGGGGCGCCGACTGCCACCCGCATTTTCGGGCCGTGCTCCCATAGAAAGTATGGGAGCACGGCACGCAAAATGCAAAAGAACGGACATGTTCAGTAATTTTCTGAACATTTCTACGGCACGGACAAAAACGGTAGCGCTACGGAAAGGTGTCCGCGTTCAATGAATGTGAATGGGTCCATTTTTGCGGACCGCGTTAGCGGTCCGCAAAAAATGTGTTTTTTTACCGTTGTGTTTTTTTTTAAATTCTTTATTTTGTTGACCACAGAGGTCCATTTTATAACATACAGGGTACATAGAACAAAGCATTGCATATTTAAAGTACATAATCCAACAGTAAGTGTACACACAGTATAAATACATTGTTATACACCGTTGGATATCACTATCATTCCCTTATAGGGAAGTTGTTCTGAGTGAAGAAAGAAGGGCAAGAAAGGGGGAACTCAAACCTCCAAAGTGGGGCTTGAACTGAGTTCCCAAACTACAGGACGAAGAAAGGAAATAAAAGAGGAAAGGAGGAGGAGGGGACCCTCCACGACATCCCACAGGCAGAAGCGCTAATCCGGTTGACTAGAGGAATGTGGCTCTCGTATAATGTCTTTATAGGAGTTTGAGTCCCGAAAAACTATCCATTGAGACCAAGTTTTGCAAAACCTGGAACTTGAGTCGTGAATAACAGATGTCAAGTCCTCCATATGCATAATCTCGTTAACCTGTGAAGCCCAGAGGGATAGCGTGGGGGGAGATGGATCCTTCCAACTTAGTGGGATGCAATGACGTGCTGCCATCACTAGAAAGTGAAGCAGGGAGCGATTATTATTTGTTCGCTGGAATGTCGCAGTGATGAAGAAGGAAGAGGGCCATTGTTATATCTGTAGCTGTGACCGCAATTATCACCCGTTTTATGCCTTCCCAGAATGGGGTAAGAAGGGGACATGACCAGAAGGTGTGAAGGAGGGTACCAATGTCTTGCCCACATCTCCAGCACCTAGGGGACGCTGTAGGGAAGATGCTATGTAGACGGGATGGGGTCCTATACCAGCGAGAGAGCAATTTGAAGCTTGCTTCTTGGTATCGTGAGCAGATTGAGGTTTTTTGGGCCATAAGGAGTATACGCTGGCCTTGTGTGGGAGAGAAGGAGATCTCCAGATCCGTCTCCCATTTTGAAATGTATGCAGGGGTGGGCAAATCGAGGGGATCTATAAGGATTTTGTAAATTGCGGACAATGTATGTCTAGCCAACTCTAAACCAGTACAGAGGTTCTCTAATGGGGTCCTGTCCACTTGGTAGGACGCAGGAGCTGAGATAGAGGCGAAAAAGTGTCGTAGTTGCAAAGATCGCCAATGTCCCAACAGGGGGAGATCAGGAACCTGGGCCAGATCCGCAACAGAGAACCATTCATTGGCCGTCAAGAACCGATCTGCTCGAAACCATCCCGAGGTCTGCCATGTACGGAAAACTGGGTCCGTCATGCTAATGGGAAAGGATGGGTTGCCCAGTATCGGATACATTGAGGAGTGGAGTGGCAAGCAAGACGTCCTTACCGAGGGGAGAGAGCAGCACACTAGTATTGGGCCTATAGTGGGGTGATGGTGGAGGTGTTTGAGTTGACTACGATGTAGCCAAGGGAGAACCGATAATGGAATAGAGTGGAAACTCTGCTCCAGAATCACCCATGGTTTAAAGGCCGCATGTCTGCACCAATCAACTACCCGAGCAAGGTGAGATGCAATGTAATAAGTGCGGACGTTATTTGACCTTAGTCAAGAATCCTGGCTTCAGGATGCTGGGTCCCATGCTATATTTGGTAACTGGTTCAGGGCAGGTATCAAGAACGTACATTGTCTGTTGCATGTTGCGGAAAAAAGGATGTACACGAGAACAGAACTTCTGCAAAAATATCCGGATGTACCGTTCCCTCACTTCATGTATTTTCAGGCGAGAAGTTATATTAACACTCTGCTACATAAACTGACTGATAGGGATTGGAACCCCGCTGTACATGCAAAATTCAACAAACTCCTGAGTATTAGGGGAGCGATATCTCGAAACTATCAAGCTCTACACACACATATAGATTATGCGGAAACTGAAGTTTCCCTCTCCAAATGGGTATTAGATGACTCCACTCTAACTTATGGGAATATACTGTTAGCATTAGAGCAAGCCTATAAATATTTACCATCTGCCAGGTATTTGGAGATGAGAATAAAGATATGTCACAGAGCATACCTTACTCCCTCAAGGGGTTATCTGATGGGTATATATACTAACTCTAATTGCTTTAAATGTGGCAAGGCTGACGCAAATCTATATCACTGCCTGTGGACATGCCCGGTGATACAACAATTTTGGGATAGAATAAGAACTTTTACTTTAACAGACCTGACTAACTTCTTCCTAATGATGCCTTGTGGGCTATTTTTGGATATCTGGACAAAAGATGTTATAACTATACATGGGGAGCAGGTAAATTATTGCATATGATAGCGGCAGCGGGTGTAAAATCTATTTTGCACACTTGGTTGCAAAAACGAGCTCCGCCGTTCCAATTGTTTTTGGATAAATTCACATTTTTGTTCAGGATGGACTGGACGGAAACCTCAATACGTAAGACGGTGCTCATAGAATCTTTTTTTGACACTTGGGGAAGTTTTATCTCTGTTCTTCCACAACGAGTTAGGGAGGCTATCAAGACCAATTTCCAGAGCACTGTGTGGTACCAGGAAAGGGTATTGATGGGATCACCACCGATGTCATAATAACAATATATGTGAAACCCGGACCTATGTTTTGGAACCTGTTAGGCGGGACCGCAGGTTTCCCATTAATACACTCTGGGGCATTTATGCCTGTGCCTACCACAAGGGAATAGGGTATACAATATTTGCTGGGTGGCGATGTTTTGGGGAATGTGAGGAGCATGGCTGGTTCTAAGTTCCACATAGGAACTTTTGTTTGCACTTGAGCAAAGTGCTGATCTATTTTTGATTTGCTGTTATTTTATTTCTTATGATTTACTATACTGATAGGGGCATTGTTCCTTACCTAGCTACTGACATGGCGGACACCCATATATTTCTGATTTTTATGCACAGGATTAGCTGTATCTTCTGCTATAATATCAATCGTTGTTATTATCACAATGCCCTTGTCGCTTTGATGTTTCTGTTTCATTGTAAAAGAATTGTTTATGGTGAAAATCACAATAAAAACATTTGTTAAAAAAAAATAAGTGCGGACGTCAGGGAGTGCAAGCCCTCCCGATGCCCTGGATCGACACAACAGTGTACGGGAGAGTCGCGGAGTCTTACCATTCCAAACAAACGTTATCTGAAGAGAATTGACCGTTTTAAAGAACTGTATCGGGATAGCTATGGGAAGGGTCTGAAATAGATATAGTAGCCTGGGAACTGCATTCATTTTGAAGATGGTACAGCGACCCATCCATGTAAAGGTGCCTTTGGACCATCTGGCGCAGTCCCCCTTGAGTTCAGCAATGAGTGGAGGAAAGTTCAATTGAAAGAGATCTCTCAGATCTGCTGATAAGCGAACCCAAAGATATTTCAGAGCTGACGGGGTCCATTTAAAACTGAAAGATTGTTTCAGGGCCGCGATAAGGTGGGGCGGGAGAGAAACATTCAGAGCTTCTGATTTAGAAAAGTTAATTTTAAAGTTGGATAAACTTGAAAAGCGCTGGAATTCCCGCATGAGATTAGGCAGGGAGACGGTTGGATTGGTCAGGAAAAAAAGCAGATCGTCCGCATAAGCAGCCACCTTGTTAGCTGAGGTATTCGTTTCTAGTCCCGTCACATCCGGATTCGCACGAATATGGCGGAGAAAGGGCTCCAGTGTCAGTACAAAGATCAAAGGTGATAGGGGACATCCCTGTCTGGTGCCATTATGTATGGAAAACTCCTCTGAAAGAATTCTATTCACTCGAACTCGAGCGGATGGGCATGAGTACAGGGACATTATCCAACCCATCATATGGGATCCAAGACCAAGGCGTGAAAAGGTTTCTTCCATAAAGGTCCAGTTGACTCTATCGAACGCTTTTTCCGCATCCGTAGATAAAAGCATTAGGAGTACATTGGAGACTTTTGCCTTGTGAATAAGATTAATGGCTCTAGTTGTATTATCACGTGCCTCTCTACCTGCCATAAACCCTGCCTGGTCTGTGTGCACAACATCTCCAATCAGTGGCGCAAGCCGAACCGCCAAAATCTTGGCAAACCGTTTGATATCCGTATTGAGGAGGGATATTGGTCTGTAGCTAGCACATTGCGTGGGGTCTTTACCAGGCTTGGGGATCACCGCAATATGAGCCCTAAGAGCGTCGGGAGGGATGGGGGAGGAGGCGGAATAGGAATTGAAGGAGGCTAAGAAATGCGGTCCTAGTGGCGTCAATTTTTTTTTATAATATTGGATTGTAAATCCATCTGGGCCAGGTGCTTTGCCTATTCGGGAATGTTTTAGAGCGTATGAGAGTTCTTGCGTAGTAAGTGGTTCTTCCAGGCTAGTAATATTACCTTCCGATAGGGCGGGTAGACCAGAGTCTGCGATGTAGGTAGAGATATTAGACCTAAATTCACGGGATGCTACGGAAGGATTAGTGGAGTCCGTATTATAAAGATCAGCGTAGAAGTCCCGGAATGCAGAAGCTATATCCAACGGCAATCGGACCCGTGTTTGTGAGGGGGATACAATAGAAGGTATATAATTCTGAGTTTGTTGAATGCGCAAGGCTCTAGCCAGAGATTTGCTACTTTTGTTGCCATATTCATAATAGTGACGTTTACATTTAGAGAGCGTAGCTTTGGCTCGTGCCATCAGCAAGGTACGAAGTTCCTCTCTTTTGCAGAGGAGGGCAATCCTACATTCTGGGTCACGGGAACGTTTGTGTGAGATCTCAAGGAGCTCAATCTCGGACAACAAGTGGCCACCGCCCGTTCCCTCTTCAAGCGGGCTCCATGTTTGATAAACATACCCCTGATCACGCATTTATGAGCCTTCCAAACAATGCGAGGATTGGTGGTCTCAGTGACATTAGTCGCGAAATAGTCAGCTATGGAGCGCTGAATATCTGCAATAATGACTGAATCCGAAAGAAGCGCTGGGTTCAATTTCCACTGAGATTGGCGGTAAAGAGGGGATTGTAGCGAGAGGGTAAGGGTGACTAGAGCGTGATCTGAAAAGGAGTTTGAGTCAATGTCCGCAGAACGTATAGAGTGTAGCGAGTGATGTTTAACGAAAAAAAGGTCAATTCTGGAGTATTTGTTGTGCACTGCGGAATAAAAAGAAAAGTCCCTATCTGTTGGATATAGGAGCCGTCATGTATCCACTAATTGGTGTTCATGAAAGGATTTCAGAATGCGGCGAAGATGTGCCATCGAGAAGGATGAAGACCCACCGGATGTGTCTAGAGTGGGATCTAGCGCTACATTGAAGTCCCCTCCCAGAACAATGGTACCCTCCCCAAACTCCTCCAGAGCGTTCAAAAAGCCAATAAGGGCTGTACCTTGACCGGAGTTGGGCAGGTAAAATGAAGCAAAGGTGTATACTAGAGAGTCAATAGCTCCTTTGATCAAGAGCATCCGTCCCAATTCATCACCGCGAGACCCCTTGAATTCCCAAGGGAGAGACCTGGAGATCAAAATACTTGTCCCCCTGGATTTCGTGTCAGGCGAAAAACTATGGTATGCATTGGGGAACCATGCGTTAGAGAGTTTGAAAGGTTTTTGCTGGCATAGGTGAGTCTCTTGGAGGAACGCCACCTGTATATGCTTACCTTTCAGCAGATTGAAAAGTATGGATTGCTTTCCAGGGCTGTGTAGACCCTTGACATTCAGTGAGCCTATTCTCAGGTCCGTTTGTGTATGTTGCGCCATGTCCGCCCTGGGGTGCGATGGAGGGGGGGGGGTGAGAGGGAGGAAGTAGGAAGGAACGATAAGAGGACAGGTAAGGACAAGAAAGAAAGAGACTGAGACGATACACAAGAAAGAGGCCCACAGGCCGACTCCTAGAAAGTACAAAAACCTGTAAAGGAAGGTTGTTAGATTCGTGGGGACCAGGAAAACCAGGGGGGGGGAGCCCCGGACCGCAAACATAGTCATCAAACAGTAAACAATTTCTTCCATCGCCTACCTAGAGGGAGGCGACGGAGGCACAAACATTTATAGAACCGACGTCCACCTCTCAGTTTCTAATATACCAAGGCAAGTTAATAGAAATCCTGTACTAATAGAAATGACAGCTTATGATCAACATACAGAGTTGCAGCACCCATCCGGGTAAGTATTAAAGGCTGCCGTAACCATATAGCAGACAGAAATCCATCCTCATAGCTGTTATGGGGCGTCTGAAAAAAGGCATGCAACAGGTGTATAACTGGCAGAAACAGTATCTTAAAAAAAGAAATATGGGCTAGAGTAAGCATATAAGAATCCCCCCTATACCATAGCGCATTCAGCTGTCTAATAGATCAATCCACTGAGAGGGAGGGAATGAGGGAGGTAGCAGTAGGCTAGGTGCCTCATGAGCTGCAGGTGATAACACGCCCTGTAATCATCCTCGGACACTACCCATATTTACGTCGGTCTATACTTGACACTTAAACTAAGTCGGTACAATCAGCCCGCAATTCCAGAGGGCTAGGTAGATAATTGCTGCAGCCACTATATTTATACAGGAAACATGGGTATCTTATGGAAAAGCTGAATAAAAACATTTATCTTCAAGAAAACCTTGTTAGAAACAGAGAAAGGCATTAATAGGACAAAATAACATTGGGCGACAATGAGTCCCTTGGACGACAATGCTGCAGGCGGCTTTGCAAAAATAATAAGTAAAAGGATATCAGCGTGTATGTCCTCTTTTAGGCCTCAGGCGTGACCCGGCGGGAGAGGTCGATTAGCGTAAGATATGGTGCCCCCGGGATGGACCTGCTGAGAAAAGGCTGGCTGGATCTGCTGGGGCGACGGCGTTGAGGTTGTTCAATTCTTTCCAGTGCTAACCAGTCCGGAACTGGGAAAGGATCGATCTGAAGAAAAAAAGAAATAGGCCCACCAAGATCCGAGGAGTGGCACAGGAGGTAGAAGCCAGAGTTGTTCTTGACGACAACATGGAACGGGTGTCCCCATCTATAAGTGGCGCCTGCAGACTTGATCTTTTCAAGCAGAGGATGTAGAAGCCGTCTCATATAGAGTGTCCGTGGTGAGACATCAGGGTATATAGTAACCGTACTCCCTTCAACTGTTACCGGTCCATGTGACCAAGCACCCCGGATAATTGCATCTTTGTCGGTATAGTAGTGTAGGCGACATAGCACGTCACGAGGAGAAGACAAATCGAGCGGACCTGGGCGCGCAACTCTGTGAATACAGTCCAAAAGGAAAGTCGCTTCTGGCGGCCGGTTGGTGAGTTTGTTGAATCTGATGGAAACTCTAGTCGCCAGCTCGTCTTGTGGGCCCAGGTCTGGAAGGCCTTTCAGGCGCACATTGTTTCTGCGTCCTCTGTTCTCCTGATCATCCAACTGAAGCGCCAAGGATTGTAAATGTGTTCTAGTGCCAGTGGCAGCTCTTTCCAGAGCAGTTACTTTGGAGTTAATAGCAGCAACAGTATGTTCAGTTGTACGAGCCCTAGAGTCTATTCTGTCCACTTCCTGACGCAGGTCAGCTACATCTTGCTGGTGTGCCTGCTCAACCCTGGTCACCAGAGCGTCAAGGTCCTGCCGGGTGGGGAGGGCTTGTATCATCTCCCTCAGTAATTGTAGGTCAGCGTGTAAGCCAGGTGGCCCTGCCTGAACTTCAGGGGCACGTGTGTGTGGTAAAATGGCGGGCGATTCCCCCATTGAGGACATGTTGAGGGGAGAAACAGATCTTACCGCATCCTGGGTGCTGCTGCAGGGAGGCACGGTATCGGCAATCGTGCCAGCATGTGACGACTTCAGTAGAGGAGCAGGAGGAAGGGAAGCTGACATTTCTGTGGCCGGATGTGGTGGCAATGCGTCCGCCATTGCTGCTCGTGGGTCCGCGGCCGTTTGTGAGGAGGAGAGGAAGCGATCCATACTTTTGCAGGGGCCAGAGGAACGAGGTACGGCCGGGAGGTTCCAGGGCAAGTTCCCCTACGTTTTCCTGGCATCGCCTGCCGGGTTTACCCGGGATAAATTGCTGTTGTTCAGCTGCTGGTGCGGAGCTCCCCCAGGACGTGTGCTCACGGCTCCATAGCTAAGCCACGCCCCTTTATGCTGTTTTTTAAGCAAAGCCAGGAGCGGATTTAAAGGACGAGTGTCACGAAAATATTTTTTTTTATATCAATTTGCATTTAGTGTTTTATTATAAAATCTTTTATTTATGTGTGTTTGTGTTTTACTTTTTTCTAACTTTTACTTCACTATGGGGGCTGCCATTTTGTTTTTCATCTCTTTATGTGTCGATTAACGACAAATACAGAGATGGAATACAGAGATGTAATGGACGGACGTATTTCGGCCGGAAGTCCCTGCCTCTCCGTGGAACTACTGTCCCGTACTGAAAACATGATTACAGTACGGGACAGTTGTCCTGCAGCGAGGCGGGGACTCCTAGCATCGTACATAACTATGATGCTAGGAGCCCGGCTCCCTGCACTGAGTTCGGTCCGGGACTTCCGGCCGAAATACGTCCGTCCATTATGGACGTTAATGTGGTCGTGTGAACCCAGCCTGAATGTCCACGATTGAATACCATTTTGTCGTTTTGTAATTTAAATCGGTACCAAATTCTGTTTCCTGATACATCTTTGGACTGGATTCACACACAGCGTTTTGCTGCTTTTTTTGTGGCATTTTTAACAGCATTTTTTTAGTGCAGCCAGATGTTATATTAAAGTCTACAGTAGAATATAAAAAGCACTACATAGAACTGCATTTTGGTTTGTGGCATTTTTGAGGCAATTTTGTTGTCAGTAGCGTTCTTTTCCAAACGCAGCATGCTCTGGGTATGGAATTCTTACCATATGACTTAAAAAATGCCAATGTACAAAATAACACAATTAAAACTGCCACCAAAAATGACATAAAAAAACCGCATGTTTCATTTTAAACGCTTTAAAGAACATTAATCGATAAACTATTCCGAAATAGAATATCTATTTATTTTTAGGTTTTCTATTAACTAAACTTTGTGTTAAAGGGGATTTCCAGACCCTAATCCTCAGGAGAGGCCATCAATAGCTGATTGGTCAGGGTCTGAAACCCGGGACCCCCGCTGAAAAGCTGTTTTGAAGGGGGTGCAGCGCTCGTACGAGCGCTGCTTCCCCTTCATTTCTACTTGCTCATTGTGAATCATCGACACACATTTAGGCCCGACGCACACGACAGTATTTTTGTCCACCCGTAAATACTGGCGTAAATACGGGTCCTTGGTCACACGTATTCGACCCGTATTGCACCAGTATTTACGGGCACATTTTTGCTGCAAAATTTCACTGCACTAATCGGCATCCCCTTCTCTCTATCAGTGCAGGATAAAGAGAAAAGGCAGCCCTTTTCGTAGTAAAAGTAATTCATACTTACCCGGCCGTTGTCTTGGTGACGCGTCCCTCTTTCGACATCCAGCCCGACCTCCCTGGATGACGCGGCAGTCCATGTGACCGCTGCAGCCTGTGATTGGCTGCAGCGGTCACATGGGCTGAAACGTCATCCCGGGAGGCCGGACTGGAGGAAGAAGCAGGGAGTTCTCGGTAAGTAGGAACTTCTATTTTTTTTACAGGTTGATCCATATTGTGATCGGAAGTCACTGTCCAGGGTGCTGAAACAGTTACTGACGATCGTTTAACTCTTTCAGCACCCTGGACAGTGACTAACCACTGACGTCGCCTAGCAACGCTCCCGTAATTACGGGTGCACACAGGTAGTCACCCGTAATTACGGGAGCCCCATAGACTTCTATAGGCCTGCCCGTGCAAATTACGGCCTGAAATAGGACATGTTCTATAATTTTCAACGCCACGGGCACCTTCCGTAAGCATACGGGGAGGAACCCGTGGCCAATAGAAGTCTATGGGCCCGTAATTCCGGGCGTTTTTACGTTCGTGTGCATGGGGCCTAAGCGGCGATTCACAGTATTGTAGCCTTCTTCTCCCATTTACTTCAATGGGAGAAGAGGGCTGCAATACTGTGAACCCCCTCTAAGGTCTCTTGCACACGACCATTGTGCCACTCGGGACGTTTTTAACGGCATCCCAGTGGCAGCCGATAGTCTTCACGAACCCATTCACTTTAGCGGGTGAATCGGGTCAGTGAAAAATGGTCCGAGTCTCTGATCAGAGGAAAGATAGAACATGTCCTAGCTTTCCTCGGATCACTGACGGCACACTCGGTCGTGTGCCTGAGGCATAAATGCGTGTCGACGATTCACAGTGAGCAAGTAGAAATGAAGGGGAAGCAGACAGGTTTGATATATGATTTTAAGGCTGGATTCACACGTTATTTTTGATGCAGTTTAAATCTTGCCTTTATACTTTTCCTTTCTTTTGGATCCACTCCTGGCTAAAACAAAAAAAAATGTATCAAAAATTGCATGTTTGAATCCAGTCTTAGGCCGACTTCGCACGGGGCGGATACGCTGCATAAAATTACTCTGCGAATCTGCCCCGGTGGCCGCAGGGAATTCCGGGCAAAAAAACACACCAAACTGTGGTGCAGTTTTTCGTCCGGAATGTCCGCTACGAAACACTGCAGCATGTGATTAGATGCCGCGGCAGTCACATGGGATGAAACATCATCCCAGGAGGCCAACCTGGAGCAAGAAACAAAAGACTTCTGGGTAAGTATAAGATATATTTTTTTCAGAGGTACGTTTTTTTATGGCGGAATCGCACCTCTGAAAAAAACAAAATGCAACATCTGCTATTTGTTGTGGGTTTTACCTCCCCATTGAATTCAATGGAAAAACCCGCAACAAATAAGCAGCGTTTACGCAAATACAATTGACATGCTGCAGATTAAAAAAATGCACCGCATGTCAATTTCTGAGCGTTTTTTCCGCTCAGTATTTACGCGTGTGGATGAGATTTGTTCTATCTCATCCACTCTGCTGCTACTGTAATATGCTGTGGATTTTCCGCAACAAATTCCATTGCAGAAAATAGACAGTATTTACACGTGTGGACTGACCCTCCTGGGTGCAGTACCACTACTATACAATTGATGGAATGGGCATAACCACCAACCACCATGACAAGAGCACTCCTGAAGAAACCACTGGCCACTCTAATATATATACCTTTTAGCGTAATCTCTTCCTGAAAATATCCTTGCTATGTCCTTCTCACACAGCTGACGTTACAATGTAGGTTAGAGCTGTCAGTTTAGAATCCAGGACAAGACATTCATTTATTAATGTTTGAGGTTTACACTTTTCAGCCCTGTTCATACAGCAATTTTTGCGGCAGAACCAGCTGCGGATCCACTGCAAAATTCCACCTCCCATTTATTTCTGTGGGAGTGACTTTTCCAGCTCGTGGGAAAAAGAAACATCCCTCCCCTTTTTTCGGGCGGATTACGCCCAAACCTCCGATTGAAGTCAATTAGAAGAGGAATCTTCCTGCCGTCAGGAATAATTCTGCGACTGGACCCGCCACACAAAATCCGCCGTGTGAGCTGACCCTTATAGGCAGTCCTTCGAACCTTGTTATAAAAAGGAGAAACACTAAACTCTATAGGGGTACAAAAACATGTTCTGCTTTTTGCAGTTAAGATTTTCTATAGTTTAGGCAGTTTTTCAAGCAATGCTGCAGCTCTATCCTGCCTGGTTTTTTTTTTTTGGGGGGGGGGGGGGGGCGGATTTATATTGAGTAAAAACTATAACAAATATAATAATAAAAATTGTTGTACAACAAACATTTCCTGGAACTCTTAATAAAAAACAAACTGAAAACAAACACAATTCTACCTCCACCAACAATAATAGGCTGTTCTTGACTGCACCCCCGTAGTCAACTGCCACTTTTGTAGCGTCTGTATGAGGTATTTCAGTGTTGCCCCAATCAACTGAATGGGACAGTATTGCAATACCTTCCGTAGCCGATACAAAAGTGTGAAATTGCAAACAAAAATTAGTACAAGCACTGCACCCCTTCAAACAGATGATCAGCGGGGGTGCCGAGAGTCGGACTCCCACAGATCTAATATTGATGGCCTATTCTAAGGATAGGAGATCAATTTGAAACAACAGATAATTACTTTAATCCCTTCCTGCCGCAGCAATTTTTCGAATTTTAACTTTTTTTTTTTCCTCCCCACCTTCCAAAAGCCAAAACTTTTTTATTTTTCCATCGATATGGCCATATGAGGGCTTTTTTTTTTTTGCGGGACGAGTTGTAGGTTTTCACAGTACCATTTATTGTACCATAGAATGTCGTGGGAATTAGAAAAACAATATTTGTGGGGTGGAATAGGAAAAAAAAACAGTGATGCCTCAATCTTTGGGGGGTTTTGTTATACGGTGTTCACTGCACGATAAAAAACGTAACGTTAAACTTTATTCTGCGGGTCAACATGATTACGGCAATACCAAATATATATATATATATATATATATATATATATATAGTTTTTATGTTTT
Source organism: Rhinoderma darwinii (assembly GCF_050947455.1). Taxonomy (NCBI): domain Eukaryota; kingdom Metazoa; phylum Chordata; class Amphibia; order Anura; family Rhinodermatidae; genus Rhinoderma; species Rhinoderma darwinii. The sequence goes on along the minus strand of NC_134688.1, from coordinate 118,712,575 downwards.
ACTACTTTTACAAGGGAAAAACTAATTGTTAAAAAAAATTGTGTTTTTTCACCATATTCTGAGCTATAAAAAAAAATTGCCATTGATTCAGCTTATTTTTTGCGGGGCGAGATGTAGTTTCTATTGGTTCAATATTTGGGTACATAAGAGTTTTTATTCCATTTGTTATGGCGTTCACCATGCGGGTTAATTAATGATATATTGTAATAGTTCTGACTTTTACGGACACGGCGACACCAGTTATGGATTTTTTTTTTAAAACTTTTAATATTTTATTTTTTTATATATATTAAAAAACTGTTCTTTTACTGTATTTAACTTTTTATTACTAGTCCCCCTAGAGGACTTGAACCAGCGATCATTGGATCACGTGCATGACATACTAGTGCAATTCTCATTTATTGCTGTATATCATGATGCTGACAGTTTCCTATGAATCATAGGAGTACAAAGATTGCAGACCTGGGGGACTTCATCAGGCTCCCAGTCTGCCATGCCAACCATCTCCACCCCGCGATCGCGTCGCAGTGCCGTCCCCTTTTCTAACCATTTAGATGCCGTGGTCACTATTGACTACGGAATCCAAGGGGTTAAACGAGCGGGATCCCCCGTTAGCTGAGGTGTCGTCTGTGCACGCTCGTTCTATGAAGCTGGCTCAGCCCATGAGCCCGCTCCATACTCCCCTATCCGACCTGCGTGGTATATATGTCGGTAAGGGGTTATTATTATCATGCAGAATTCATTATTATAATGTTAGCATTCATTCTTGGTGTGGATACATTCTACAAAGTTTTATGTAGGCTTCAATACATTTCTGCAGGACATGCATTTTTTGCCCATCAAAATGAAATATGTCGTATTTGTGCAATTTTTTTGCATTTTATCAGTTGTCAATATCAATGTCAAAGTGGGTTTACCCAATCCAAGTGACCGGCTTCATTTTCAAGTTGACAACTTGGAAAGACTTATACTTTACTGCTTCATTGAAGTGACTGTACAGGGATCGGAAGATAACTGGGAACACTATTATTTCCGAGAATACATTTCACGAATGTCCGAGAATTGGCCTTCCCAGTCATTTAAATAACTTACGACGGTGACATTTTGGCAATCTGCCGCTGTGTGTATTTGACTTACATAACTGCTAATGGGAAAGAGATATCTTTGCCAATAGTAAATATTATGAAGTCCCTGTCTTGGTAAGTAAAACATTTATTTGTTACAGTATCCAAAATACCCCCCCCCCCCAACAAAAAAAGGAAAAGTACAGTGAGTGTTACAAATTTCATTTTCACATTGCATAGACATTTTGTATATATTCAGAAATGTAGTTTTTACTCTGCACATAACCCAATCTAGTTTTCAATACACAAACACACAGATACATATATCTATACACACACAGATACATATATCTATACACACACTGTGTACATATATTTCTATTATTATAATTCCCTTTTATGGCCTATTATAAACCTGTTGATCAAAAAGTTAAAATAATACAGTGCGAAAAAGGACTCCACATGTAATCAAAATAAAAGGTAGGTAGCGCACATCTATCCTTGTAGGGAAATAAAACTAATGTGCATCCAATTTCTTCAAGTTAAAATCATCTAAACATTCAATATTACTTTTACTCAATCCATTTAAAGTGAAGCATGACAAGCTATTCCCTAATATATTAAATTTTGGAACCATCTGATAATAACGTTGCATGGATTTGGGGAATTCATTATCCATAGGCCTCATGTACACTCCGTGAGCCACTGTATGGCGCTCAGTAAAGTTGTATTGTTGGATTATTCTCCCCTAGAAGCCATGCGTACAGAATAAACATCTGCCTCCTATGTCTCTGTATGAATTCGGAAGCTTACGGAAGAACAGTAGTAACTATGAGTTTGTTACGGAGCCATAATACCCTTGCATGCATGAGCCCTTACTGTTATCCTGTAGGCACTAATTCTGGCAAACAGTAGTCAGTCTCTGCACTGCTAGGCAACAGGGCTATGGTGGGAACATAAACTCTCTGCGGTCCTGCAACACTCTTGCTTGTGAAGGTTGATATTATAAAAATATTGTTAGGGAATTATTAGTTATACAGTTCCCTAATATAATCTATTTTTTGCCGTTAGATAAACAAAATGCAAGAAAACTATATTTGTTACCGCTGCTACCTCTTTGCTCCTAATTTGCAAGTTCCAATGTCCCTACTACACTATTCTATATGCAAAAATATAGTCATCTATTCTTTCCAAATGCTGTTTGTGTTGCACAGTAAATAATATACCGGCATTGCTTTAAAGATCTTTCACTAGTTTAGTAACGCCCTATCTCCTAGCTAATCTAATAGGCGCTGTCACACTGATAATACTAGTGAAAATTGTGTGCCAAAACGTTTATTTTAAAAGTTAAGAGCTTTCTTTCTAAATATGCAAATGAGCCTATACTAGACAAGTGGGGGTCAACACCAGTGATTCTCCTGAGGTGGAGCCTCCTCACAGCCTCTGACACTGTCCTATCAGCATGAAGCTGCTTCACACAGTGTGAGAGACTGAGGCTGGAGGGAAGGGGGAATCACTTCAAATAGTCACATCTCCGGCTGTGGACCAGCTAGAACAGTGGTTCTGGTGGCATATGAAAGAGGAGATACTAATCTTTCATATGGCACCAAGATTGCAGTTGTGAAACAACCAGAGGTATCACCAGTTGAAAACAGTCATGGAAGCTGTATACTATATGATCACGCTGTGTTGCTGGGCTGGGAAGAGAAATGTAGCTGATTGGACAGCGTCCAACAGAAAACATTACGCCGCCCAGAGTGAAAAGAAAGAGCAACCTCCCATTTGGCAAGTATAGCCAAATTAGAAAAATGCTTATAACTTTGCAAATAATAAACATTTAAAAAAAAATTAGGCCTCATGCACACGACCGTAGCCATGTGCACGTCCGTGATTTTCGGGTCGGCCGGCAGCGGAGTGTCACCCGCGAGCCGCCCGCAAATCGCGGGCCGTGCACATGGCCGCGTCCGTTATTTCCTATGAGCCTGGACCGCAGAACACGGCCGTAATAAGACATGCCCGTTCTTTCTGCGGTACAGGCTCGTGTTCATGGCCCCATAGGAATGAATGGGGCCGCAATTCTCCCATGGATTTTTGGGAGAATTGCGGGCGCATAAGCACGTTCGTGTGCATGGGGCCTTACACTGTAGTTATCAGCATCATAGCGCCCATTTGACTAGTTATAGGGCATTAGTAAAGAGATAGGACATTAATAAACAAGTGACAGATCCTCTTTAATGTAAAACAGTCTAGATCTGACGCATAATAAGAGAAAATAGCTGAGAAACCTGAAATAAAAACAATTATTTATTAGCTACAAAATAAAACAATGCCTCATATGCACACATCTGAGCAAAGTACACAAAGGCTGCAGAGAGGAACATGGTGTGCCTGCGGCACTGTACTAGCAATGCTTCTAGAGTACAGCTCCATAGTGTAGTGTCCAAAGGAACATGTCACAAAAAGAAATCTGGAGGCATATAGATACAGTATTACCCTTTACAAGTCTACGGGTCTACAGTACAACTCAGAAGATCTGCATGAGGCCTTAGTAACAGATACAATTATGCAGTATTTTCAAGTAAGCTAAAATGAGAAGCATACAGGACCTACCAGTGGACCAGTGAACAGCTACATATGAAGACTACCCAATGAAAGAGCCAATAGTAAATACTTTGTCAGAATACAGTAAAACGTCATCCATATATCATCGATTCTCTGTACATCACATTTCTCTTTATGAGCTACCACATACTGTTTTAGATTCTTTTCACATATATTTCTTTTTTTTTAATATAAATTCTGAAATTAATAATTTAAAAGTAAACTGAGGAACAAAAGAAAAGGAAATAAAGCTGGTTCTCTAATGCTAAAAGTATTTAGCCTCAGCAGAGAATGTCTTGTTACAGAAAAGATATGATGTATGAAATGGATTACTGTACATACAGTTGCATTAATTCCTCTAAACTCACCTATGGGCATAAGAATTATTTAAGAAAACACCTGCCTAACAGCCTGTCTAGGACTGGGCTGAGGAAACCTCAGTAGCTACGTCGTTTTATGAGCCAGATTTATCAAGACTGCCCAAAAGAAAATCTATCCTATTTGCCAATAGCAACCAATCACAGTGCAGCTTTCATTTTTTCAGAGCAGTTTAAGAAGTGAAAACTGAGCTCTGACTGGTTTCTGTGGGCAACAAGATCAGTTTTTCTGTGGCGGTCCTATGCATAGACCTTGCCTCTAACGCTTTGAGTTGTTTTCTATTGTCTAGGAAAGTTCTTATTGCCAGGCCACAGAAATAGTAACGTGAATACGGGGGGTCTATGGTATTAGTCACTTTCTAGTCTAGAGCATAATAAACAAGGTATTTATTTAGTGAACTATACGTAATCCAATAAAATCTGCACAACCATTCTCATAGCATACAAGTTTACTGGTAAACTTATCAAACGTTTTCATTGGTAAGAGTCTGTGAGCTGAGAACCCCACTGATCACTAGAACAAGGGGTTCCCGGTATCATAGTAAGCAACCGAATACCTGTTTACACCGGCCAATAATCATGAAGGGTAATTGTCCACTGTAAATGAAGAAAACTAAACGTGGAACAATTAAGTGACGCTTAATGACATTTACAAAGGTGATTGCTGCCTAATGCGTAGTCGATAGGCAACAATGATGCGCCTTTGAATATAACTAATGTTTATTTTTAAATATAGATTAACTGGTAATTATCTTCAACCTGATCACATCACATAAAAATGATTAAAGGTTCTAAATAAAACACAAGACGAAATATAACAATCAGAAGTTTGCAGCACCAACTTGCACACGAGCGAAACATGGATGCGAACAAAGACCAATAAATGATCAATTATTTACAACTGTACTATGACCCATTTCAATTACAATAGAATAATATTATGTGGCTGGAATGAAACATTCAGATAAAACCAGAAGGTGGCAAAACCATTCGTCAAAATATGAATGACAATACAAAATAGTATTCTTAAAATAAATGACTACACGACTACCTTTAATAACGACTTCCTGAGAATATTTTCTTTGTTGTCTCTAAACTAATAAACGCTTAGATGATTAGACACCAGTGTACATATAGTGGTTACCTGAAAGTAACTCATTTAGCCGAACGTAAATATCGTCCATGTGACGGCTGCATGTATTTCAATGGGGCTGTTCACACAGCCGGTTTTTATCGTACCGCGTGAAGGGCCCGTGAAAAAATAGGACATGTCTATTTTTTGCCCATTTTCACGGATCCCTCAATATACTCAAGTCTATGAGGGATCCCTGAAAACGGATCCCGCACGGGTACGACTTGGATGTAAAAAACAGCCATTTTTTTTCACATCCGAGTTTACACTCGTTTGTCTGAATAAGCCCTTACACTGTGATAAACAGCCGAAAGGAATAAAAAAATCTGGTCACGTTGATGATAGGGCTCAATAAAACGTGGCAGAAGATATATGGTGTTCTAGAACAGATGTTTGTCAATATTTGATATTACATCAGATGTTAAGAAGATACTTCATACTAATAACTAAATCCATGTTACCAGATAACTATGTAAACCAGTTGGGGCTTCAAGAAAGTATCACATCTACAGTACCAAATATTTAAAGGTGGCTTCATTCAACTATTCCTTAGGCCATATTCACGAGTGAAATCCACAGAACATGTAGAGCCAAGACACAAAATATGTTTGTTTTTCCCTATTTATGTATGCATTCGTGTTGTATTATGACAATAAGCTTTGTATTGTTTGCATATTTTTTTTTTCCCATCAGTATTTTCTCCCATATTACAGACTCCATTGACATCTATGGTAAGAATGTTGCTTACACATTTAAAAATATGGACTGTGTATAGAAATAGCTACATATTCTGGACTTTCCAAACATGGAGCTAATACCGAGGGAAATGGAACCTCAAAGGGTCATTTTTTATTTATTTTTTCCACTTCTGGACAAAACCAGATGTGAATAGCAATAAATTGAGGAGCCGTATGCCTTATTCAAACTGTGCAGGCTTGATGCAGTATTTGTTACATATATATATATATATATATATATATATATATATATATATAATATTATATATATATATATGTGCATCATTTTTTTTTACCAACTGGGAACAATGTGTAAGAAAGAAACGTGAACTGACTAGTTTCTTAATGTAGACATAACTTTATAGTTCCTTCTATAACTTATAACTTGATATTGCATAATTTTTAAAAACTGGACATAATATGTTTAACACAATAAAAAAGCAAAGCTTGAGCACTATACTGTCCTAACAGTAATACTGTGTTAAATCCGCATACCCTTTATGTAGTCTGAGTGCATGAGACAAATAATAGAAAAAGTGAAATGTCCAGCAACAGAAGTTTCCTTAAAATGTACCTATACAAATGTTATAGTGATATTTTCTATAATTTCCTTCAGCCGGTAGTTCCCTATCATCTCACAGTTTGTGTGTGATACTCATGCTGTGAGAGGGGAAGAGGGAGAAGGAGCAAACATCTGATTGGCTCAGACCACACAGCACACCAGGAAGAACCCGCCCACTCAACCTTCACGAAGAGAGTAAATGTGAATTTACAGAAATTATGCAGAGGGAAGCAAAAATACCCACAATATGCAAGTTAGACACAACATGTTTGGCTACACTATATATGATAAACGTATACAGCAGGAGTTATTGCAATTTTTTTAAATCTTTGTAACAATAGGTACGCTTAAAAATCTTCTCCAAAGATGATCTCTGCTTATGCATTTTAGGCATACTGCGCCTTAGGGCCCCCTTTACACGAGCCAATGAACACTCGTTCCCGATCATTGCCCTGTGTAAACAGGGGAACGATCAGCTGCTGAACGAGCAAACGCTCATTCATCTGCTGATTGTATAGTTAATGCTGCAAGAAATATTATCGTTGTCAGCAGCACGTCTCCCTGTGTAAACAGGGAGACGTGCTGCCGAAATGATAGAAATGTATGGGGACGAGTGATCGGAGTAACGATCGCTCGTCCCAATACACAACCAAGAATTGCTCCTTGTGACTGGAGCAAATGAGCGCCAATCAACGAGTTGTCTCGTTGATCGGCGCTCGTTTTCACGGCCCATATAAGGCCGTGTAATAGATCCATTAAGGCCCTTTTACACTGGCCAATTATCGGGCAAAGGAGACGTGCAAAAGTATGGGGGTGAGTGATCGGAGTAACGAGCGCTCGTCCACTTACATAGCTCCTTGTGAAAGGAGCAAACGAGCGCCAATCAACGAGCTGTCTCGTTGATCGGCACTCGTTGCACCGGTCAAAATGGGCTGGTGTAAAAGTACCTTTAGTCATAGCTGATTAAGAGGTAGTACGCCATGAAATGCATCAGTTCTCTTGTGGATTTTATATACTTCCTAAATAAAGTGAAGATTTAAAGCAAACTATGATGCTGGAGATTTCACTTTTTCTAGTAATATTGTGAAACGATGGCCATGACACACATGTAAATACAGTGCCAAGAGAATTCTATGGGCCCATATTGTTCCATGAGTATTAGTAAGAAAATAAATCGCATGTTCCAACTCATGCTGTATTACATATTTTATATACGCATTATATAGTCTCTCCTTGAAGGATTCGTTTGTACATGAAGCCTAAGGGACAGTTCACGCAGAGTCTTTTGGTTCTGATTTTGATGTGGAAACCGCGTCAGAATCAGCACCAAAAAACGTCTGAAATTGCCCCCTATTGATTTCAATGGGAGGCATAGGCATTTTTTTTCCCAGACGGATTTTGGCCGCTTGCAGAAAAGTGTTATTTCTTTTCTTGCCGCGACGCTTGTATCTGAGCCTTTTTAGCTGCGTTTTTTTTGTCCACAGTCCTTGCGTTAGCTTCAGTGGCCGAGTGCGAAAAACTCTGTAGAAGAACACAGAAAAAAAGCACAGACAACTCAAAATCTGCCTCAAAATTCCTGAAGGAATTCTAACACAGATTTTGTCTGATTGCAAAAAAAACCTCTGTGTGAACAGGGCCTTGAGCAATACCGCATTTCATTATTATCATCTTACAATTAGCCCAACAGGGGGCAGAGTTAGTCAGACCTTATCTCACATCATTGCCGGTAAACTGTATCCAGCCTAATTTACAGAGCCAGCTACTATATTCTGATGCCTATTTTTAGATTAGCAGACTTATAATGCAGAGTTTGCAAAAACGTGAGCTTCCCATTGTGATGATTCATTACAGCTTTAATATTCCTACTGTTTTCTAAGCAGCTGGCCAAATATGTCTAGATTGTGTTGCTTAGAAAAGCAGGTCACAGTTTGCAGATGACACATCCATATCTCAACACTCTAGTGGAGATTTAGATTTGTAACCTATATGTTGAAGGTTTTAGCAATAAGTATATGTGAATTTGTTTTACTTATGTACGATAAAAAAAGAGATTGGGGGAAACGTGGCGTCTTCCTGTCAGAGTTCCTCTTTAAGAGCAATGCTCCATACCACAGCTTTCCCTGCAATTCCAGACCTCAAAATTTCCAACTTAATGTGTGATTTCCAAAATACCAACAAGAAAAAATAATAATTTGAATTTAATAATATTAGCAGGATAGACGGTAGCTGGGGCTGTTACTATTTTGTATTTCCTGAATGGATATTTATAGCATTATCTATTTCATAAAAAGAAAATCTTATTATAATGGAGAGCATTAGGTCAGATCGGCATTAAAGGGGTTGTGCAGCGCCTCTCTCTTCCGCCTGATCTGACATCAGATGTGGAGAGATACTGCTCAAGGGTGGGTGGCACAGTTGCCAAGGCAACCGTCCAACGCCCGGCAGGTATCTCGCATGTATCCTATTAATTGGACTAGGAAACGAGCGCGATAAGTGCAAGGCGTTGGACAGTTGCTTCGGCAACTGTCCTGCTTGACGTGGAGCAGCATCTCTCCACCCCCCGATGTCAGATAGGGAAGAAAGAGGCGCTGCACAACCCCTTTAAAGAGGACTGTTTTAATAAATATTTGTATGCCACATGAAATAACAATACTGGAGCAGCGCTTTTTAAATTTTTTATTCTGAGATGTGTCGTTCCTCTGTTATTCATCGTAGAAATTTATGAATGAATTGACAAATGGGCGTTACCATTCCCTTTGTTAGTCTGCCATTGTCAGCACTGATTGGACAGTCAGTCTCTGTAGGGACACACCTCCAACTGGTAACATCTAGTTGTCAATTTATTCATACATTTCTAAGAGAAATAACAGAGAAACGATACAGAGTTCTAAAAAAAGAGGCTCCAGAATTGTTATATTATGGAGAATACAAGTATTTACTAAAATAAGATTATCTGTGTCAAATACCATCAATGATAGATTGAATAGTAAGAAACAGAATTCTTGAAAGCAGCAGACTTCAAAATAAATGATTACCACACAGTTCAAAATATCTAACACAACACAGAAAAGTGACAATGAACATGTATGGGAAACATGACTGAATACTCATCCATCAAAAAACTCACTTCTTTGATCTGTTAAGCCTCTTTATAAGTTTGCATTTGTAACCACGTATTCCATGTGCACACACAATTGGCATGCAGAATAGTTTTTCAGTGTGAATTCAGAAAAGAGAAATGATGCTCATATAAGTACCTGGACATGCTCGTAAAAACTAACAAAAAATAAAAAAATAAAAAACCTCAAATTTGTTTCCTTGAAATTCTCGATAAAAAGCTTTTTAAACTCTGTGTTCACATAAATAGCAAAGTACACTGACATACACCCCATTTTAAAAGGACACAGATGAGAAAAAAACAACATGAAAAAGTGTAACAACAGAAAACTGTGGTGATTTTGAAAGACAAGTGGTAGTCAAAAACACCAGCTGTTGTATGAAACGAGACTAAAAAAACAGAGGAGACAAGGAAATAAGATTTTAAAATGTTACTTAAGACATGAAATACATGACAAAGTATATGGAAGAGCACAGAGAAAATATGCTGGTAAAATAGTGCTAAGAAAGTGGCTACATAACCCTTTCATGCAAGTCTGAAGATGAGAACTTCATTAGCAGTTATTTGGGTAGTGGTGGCAGAGGCGGAGGTGGCTCAGCAGGAAGGGGAGGAGGTCTGGGTTTTTCGGTGTTGCTCGGCCTAGGCCTGCGATAATCTCCATATTGATGCAAATACTGAGGTGGTTGCATGGGCTGCACTCCCTGCGCACTTAGCAGTGAATGTAGCATGTTTACAGTGTCTTGGTAATCAATAACCTTTGTTGCACTGTGTCCATTTGCACCAGAGGAGGGCTCCCTCTCTGTCTTTCCATGACTTCGTGCTCTGTGCGATGCTTGTGCCACAAGGGTGTCAGTTGTGGGAGTTTTGGAAGTCCTCCTTAGTTTGTGAAAAGCGGGGTCATGGCCACTGATATCATCTGAAGGAGGTCTCTTTCGAGAAGTTAATGTTTTGTGAGTAGAGCTACCTAGAGAAGATCGCTTGCTAGTAGAGCTGCCAGATGAGTCCTGATTGTGTTGACGGTGAGACTGGCTGTTGTGGTGGTGGTGATGGTGATGAGATGATGAAGAACTGCTCTTATGTTTTTCCCTACTTTTGCTGCTACTACCACCACTCTCTTCAATTGGCACTTTAATGCAAATCTTTCCCTCCTCTGGTTTATCCCGGTTGGCCACAGGAATAAGCAGTTTCAGACTGGTAGATTTATCTGTCCGTTCGTGACTTACTTCATGCAAGGGAATCTTCAAAATGATGGGTGATGTGTGGCTCTCCTTCTCCCGTTCTCTCTGCTGCTGAATGAGTAGGTTTTGGGCAGCGCTTGCATACTGTTCCTTCAAGTTGGCTCCCATGTGTTCCAGCTGTCGTTTCTGTGCAGCTAACTCTTCAGCATGCTTCGCACGATACTCCTTCAGTGATACTTTTGCAGTGGTAGGAGGTTTGCTTACCGGTAGTAAGGACTGATCAGTGCATGGATTGTGCTCACTTGTCCGTTGTGGCGGCCTCTGGTTCTGTAGCAACGTTCCCCATGAACTTCCAGACATTCCAGAATCCACTTTTGATCCAGAAAATGAATGAGAAGACGCATCAGACAGGGGGGAACAGTTTGTAATACCACTACGGGAGAACATTTGAAGTATAGTCTGGTCAGAAAGATTGTCATTGCTATCCTCATCGTCACAACCGTCCTCTCTGGGTTTGCTGTTTGCTTGGGTAGACTGAAAGAAAAAACAAATAGAAGCATATTAGAAAACCTTAAACTTCCGTAGGACTAATGACACTACTTCCATTACCCTTTCACTGCCAACTACGTACGTCCTGATTTAAAGTGATTGCCGCGGCTAAGATATCAGGGCCACAGCTTAGTATTATGTTCTAGCCTAGAGTCTAAGCTAGGTGCAATATTTTCTTTAGAATCATCGCTACTTTATATTTATAATTCTATTTAGGCTTACATTCACAGCACTTTGAACTTTATATTGTATTTGTGGTTGATTCTATGTGCTATATGCATATTTTTTAATCAAATATAGTTACAGCACTTCAACCTTTCCATTACATTTGTGGTTGTCCCTGTGTTATTCACATGGGTGTTTTCTGTGATCATAGCCTAGCAGCCATAGTGAGGGTGTTACACCAACTGGTCAAATAGCAGAAGTAAGAGCAGCACAGCAGAACTGGAACACACAGGGGTCAATAGGGTGCCGGCCTCAAGGGATCTGATTTGTAAAGCCCTCAAATGTAAACAAATCCAGGAAAAGAGGCAGCACTCCAATTTCAAAATGTCAAAAAATGGTTTTATTCACCCATATGTGCAAGGGATGCAACGTTTCAGCTGCTCAATGCAGACTTTGTCAAGTTTGACAAAGGCTGCATTGAGCAGCTGAAACGTTGCATCCCTTGAACATATAGGTGAATAAAACCATTTTTTGACACCAAACTATTCAGATTTGCAATTATTTTGTCTGGTGAGCTCCATATTTTGGGCTGTCGCTAGAAAAGGCTCACACTATTCATTGTGCATAAAATCAATAAAATGATTATTTTTTTATTCTAGAATACCGTGGATGTGCACACTCTTTTTCTCGTTTGTTACTATTGTCTGTTAGATGGCAGTGTCGGACCCCTACGGCCTGATTTCTTAGCAGTATCCCCCCATTTTTTACGTCTAATAAGAATACCATGGTGACGTCCAGTGATGTCATAGCATTTGCTTCTGTGTTTTTTAATAACTTTGTAACCAAGGGTATTTGATGCGGCTACATTCAGAGAAAAACTTGACATTTTAGTAATTCGTAATAATGAATAGACTTACTCTCCAGTTTCTAATATGCTTCAAACGATTGGGAGTTCTCTCTAAGATTTGGAGAAACTCATGTGTCAATTCTGCAATGAAAAAGGATACAGTTCAAGGTTACACTCTGCAAACCTAGGGACATTATAACCTGCAAAACAATATATGTGACCTGAAATGTCCCCACCCTTTTTCCGCCACTCTCGAGCCTGGAAGCTCCTGCAGCAGCGATGCAGCCATGAACAGCACGTAACCGCTGCAGGAGCTTCCGGGACTACAGGATATTTCAGGGCAGAGTACCCTTTATAGCATTTCCTGACCTAGTAAGGATTTTTAAACGTCCCGGATAACCCCTTTAATAAGTATCTTTGCAGTGTATGTGCAAGCAATCATACGCATGCTGCCATTGGGAATCTTCGAGATCTCTATCCTATATACCCTATTTTTCAGATTATTAGACACACTTTTCGCTCTAAGCTGTGCAGCAATCTGCTGGTGCATCTAATACTCGGAATGCACACAACAAGAAGCAATCTGAGCTTCAAATCTATCTAAGGTCCTGGCACTGCAGTGTTATAGAAGAAGCATGTCCTGTGCTTTGTGCATAGAATCTCTGTGTTATCTGCTCACTAAGCAGCACATCTTACACACAGACTTCTGTAAAGTGTGACTATTCAGTGAGCAAATAACACAAACAATTGTACACACAACACAGTAAATCTAATGATGGGGCAATGTAGCTAGCAATGTGATGGGGCACTGTAGCTGGTAACATGATGGCGCACTATAGCTGGTAACGTGATGGCGCACTATAGCTGGTAACGTGATGGCGCACTATAGCTGGTAACGTGATGGCGCACTATAGCTGGTAACGTGATGGCGCACTGTAGCTGGTAATGTGATGGCGCACTATAGCTGGTAATGTGATGGCGCACTATAGCTGGTAACGTGATGGCGCACTGTATCTGGTAATGTGATGGCGCACTATAGCTGGTAACGTGATGGCGCACTGTAGCTGGTAATGTGATGGTGCACTATAGCTGGTAACGTGATGGCGCACTGTAGCTTGTAAGGTGATGGGCACTATATTTGGTAATGATGGGGTGCTATATTTGGTAATGTGATAGGGTGCTGTAGCTGTTAATGTGATAGGACACTGCAGCTGTTAATGTGATGGGATTGGCAGTGTGACATGCACATCACTGGCAATGTGATGGGGCATAGTCGCTGGCAATGTGATGAGGCACCGTCGCTGGTAATGTGATGGGAAACTGTTGCTGATAATGTGATGGGGCACTGTCGCTGGTAATGTGATGGGACACTGTTGCTGGTAATGTGATGGGGCACTGTCGCTGGTAATGTGATGGGACACTGTCGCTGGTAATGTGATGGGACACTGTCGCTGGTAACGTGATGGGGCACTGTCGCTGGTAATGTGATGGGACACTGTCGCTGGTAATGTGATGGGGCACTGTCGCTGGTAATGTGATGGGGCACTGTCGCTGGTAATGTGATGGGACACTGTCGCTGGTAATGTGATGGGACACTGTTGCTGGTAATGTGATGGGACACTGTCGCTGGTAATTTAATGCTTAGCATTGCAAAGCATTATATCCTGTAACCCATCTGATCCTGGCCGTTACAGCAGAAGTCTGGCGGTAAATCCCAGGAGCCGAACCTGTGCAATCATCCTGACATAAATGTATATCATGGAGCCTTTAGGTAAGGCAGTCATGATGTACATTTATATAATGTGCCTTAAGGTGTTAATAAACAGTATAGAAAATAAGGAATACAAACCATCCAAAAGCTTTAGTGTTACTGTCACATCCACATACTCCCACCACGGTTTCCCGTCTGTTGACACAGGGATCTCCCAGTTAGACCACTTACAGGCCAAATGGATGCAGACACAAGCCACTACCGGAGGGGTGTATTGAAGGCTGAACGTAGTTAAATGCAGACTACGGAAAAGCAGATGAAATATTATGTGAAATAAATTTGCTTAGGGGAATTACACTTTTAATTTAGGACTGGCCATCTGAAGTCTTAAAATACAGCTTACCAGTCCTGAAGAGGAGATCTGGGAAGCCTTAGCTGAGGAGGTCTATATATTGATCTTTATTTACATAGGTGTTCTGAGAGAAGCATACCCAGACACAGAAGTGTAAACAAAAACTGCCAAATTTACAGCTGGGGATCCTGACATCATTTCCTAAAGAACGAGTCTTACTATAACATACGTTTAAGATTTCAGGTGGCCAGTTTTATGGGCCCTATGTGCTAATAGTGTTATCCCTCCTTAAGATTTGGCAGCAAATATATGATCTTTTCTTAGGCTCCATGCACACGACCGTAGAATTCATCCAGAATTACAGTCCGCAATTACGGACCAATTCACTTCTATTGACCACGAACACCTTTCCATATATTTACGGGAAGGTGTCTGTGCCGAAGAAAGGCTCCGCAAAAGATAGGATATGTCCTATTTTTTGCTTTTTACGGACGTTGCTCCCATACATTATATGTGAGCATGGCCTGCAAATGTGGGTGGCTGTCCGCGGCCGGCCATTTCCATAATCACAGACCGTAATCACTAACTCTATGCTAAAAAAATAAATAAAGTCAGCATGTCCTTATGGTTATTAACAACAGGAAGCTATGTTCCCTTTTTGTGCTAGTGGTGAAATATTTTCTTTAACAATCTATCTTTAGATAGGTACTGATACTCTGCCAACAGCTAATTTTGCCAGGGAACGCCGCGGCCCGCCAGACATTTTTCCTGCAGCAGGAAAGTAGTATTGCAGAGTATTACAGAGCAGCTCCCAGTTCTGGTTTTTCGAGAGTGGAACAGAAACAAAGCGGCTCAGTGCTCACACGAGCGCTTCTGGCGCTTTGTTTTAGTGACTGGTGGGGGTCTCAGTGCTCAGACCCCCACCAATCAAAACTTCTGGCATGTCACAACAGAAGTTTGTTGAACGTTTAGTTACCCTTTAAATACATGTAGACTCAAACTCAAGACAGAAAAGCGAGATTAAGGACCCATCTAAATGGTCGGCTTGTCAGGACAGGTGGGCTCAGTCATTTGAATATGTGTGCAAATAACAACATATTTTAAGTATAGCAAATATAACAATAATGCAAACAATAAAATATTTAATATTTGAGATCTATCTACTTGCAGGGTGCTGCATCTGTGTTTATTTGCATCTAAACATATCCAGGATTTCACAAACACAGTAAGTTGAGATCTTAGTCAAGTACACTGTGAAGAATTTAGTGTAGGACAGATTCATAAGTGGAGTTCGTCCAAAACGTTTTTTTTTAATTCAATAACACAGTATTCAGGCATTATTCCACATACTCCATGTTAAAGAGTAACTGCACTTTCATCAAACTTTTGATATGTCATAGAGACAGTTTGAACCGGTGGGGGTCTGGGTCCAAACCTCTGATCTGTCTCTATGACATATCAAAAGTTTGATGAAAGTGCCGTTACTCTTTAACACCCCAGTAAAGTGTACTTTATCAGTATATTTGTTTAGCCTCTGCCCTCTGAAATAAATTAATAAATAACCTGTTGGTTGCCATGAAGTAGGATGTCTGAGCCAAGTCCTTGCTTGCTGAGGAGAAAGAGAGAGGTGATTAAATAAATGCAATATCTTTATTTGTAGGCTATTTCCCTATATACAAAAAAAACCCTTAACATTACACTATTTCTATTAAATAATGCTCATAATTATGAACCGGCATAATTGTTTTCAAACTTGCTCGATGTGTAGCTCTTTGGATCCTTCCAGAGTGCGCTCACTGGACTGTTTCCATATCCCGACAGAATTGTATGGAGCAACGCCTCCTCACCACAGTGACACATTTTACCAGCGGTAGGACCATCACAATCTAAGATTTATCCCCTACCCTTTGGATAGGTGATAGATGTTACTGGTGGGAAAACCTCTTTAGATTACTTTCACATGCCAGTATTTGTAAACCAAAACAAGCTCCAAAACAGAGTGCAATCTTCCCATTATACTTTTTGTCTGTTTATATTGAACTCCTAGTTTTGGCTTTCAAATGCTGATGCAAAATACTGACCAAAATACACTTAATGGTCGGTCATGCTGGTCCCTATGCCAGTCCATCAATTTTTTTTACCGCGCTACTAGCTATATTTTTTATTAATGATACACTTTTCCCACAAGCTGGTATTCATCATTCAAAGCCATAATGCAAGAACATTTCTATACTAAAGATTTTAAAAACAACTAAACATTAAAGGGATTGTCTGCAGTCGCTTCAGGAGAAGTATGACATGCCGGCCATTCAATTTATGGCCCATCCATGTAATATTTGGACGAACTGGGATTGCTATCCCCTGCTCCGGCTAATAGTACTAATTTTAACATAATAATGTGTAAAGAAAATTACTTCTTACCTCTTACTAGCTGAGTGCACTTCACTACATGAGTGTGTGGGTGATCAATAGTAATTTCAAACCCTGGAAAACAAAAGACAATACTCAAGATATTAAACGGAGATGAAATGAGGACTATTTGGGTTGAAGAGAAGTATCAGAATGCAATAGAGAAGATAACAATGGTAAAAGGATAGTTACATAGTATAGTTAGTTAGTACGGCTGAAAAAAGACACATGTCCATCAAGTTCAACCAAGGGAAGGGAAAAGGGAAGGAAAAATTTCTACACATAGGAGCTAATATTTTTTTGTTCTAGGAAATTATCTAACCCTTTTTTAAAGCCATCTACTGTCCCTGCTGTGACCAGCTCCTGCGGTAGGCTATTCCATAAATTCACAGTTCTCACTGTAAAGAAGCCTTGTCGCCTCTGCAGCTTGAACCTTTTTTTCTCCAGACGGAGGGAGTGCCCCCTTGTTTTTTGAGGGGGTTTTACAAGGAACAGGATTTCACCATATTTTTTGTATGTGCCATTAATATATTTATATAAGTTAATCATGTCCCCCCTTAGTCTTCTTTTTTCAAGGCTAAATAGGTTTAATTCTTTCAATCTTTCCTCATAACTTAAATTCTCCATGCCCCTTATTAGCTTCGTTGCTCTTCTTTGTATTTTTTCCAACTCCAGGGCATCCTTTCTATGAACTGGAGCCCAGAACTGAACTGCATATTCTAGATGAGGCCTCACTAATGCTTTGTAAAGTGGCATTATTACATCCCTGTCCCGCGAGTCCATGCCTCTTTTAATACACGACAATATCCTGCTGGCCTTTGAAGCAGCTGATTGACACTGCATGCTGTTATTGAGTTTATGATTTACAAGTACACCCAGATCCTTCTCAACAAGTGAATCCGCCAGTGTAGCGCCCCCTAGGACATATGATGCATGCAGGTTGTTGGTACCAAGATGCATAACTTTACATTTATCTACATTAAACTTCATTTGCCAAGTGGACGCCCAAACACTTAGTTTGTTTAAATCTGCCTGTAATTCATGAACATCTTCCATAGTCTGAACTATATTACATAGCTTGGTGTCATCTGCAAAAATAGAAATAGTGCTATTAATCCCTTCCTCTATATCATTAATAAATAAGTTGAATAATAGTGGTCCCAGCACTGAACCCTGGGGTACACCACTTATAACCGGGGACCATTCAGAGAAGGAATCATTGACCACAACCCTCTGGATACGGTCCTTGAGCCAATTCTCAATCCAATTACAAACTATATTTTCTAAACCTATAGTCCTTAATTTACCCATTAGGCGTCTATGGGGGACAGTGTCAAATGCCTTTGCAAAGTCCAAAAACACTAAATCCACAGCGGCCCCTCTGTCTAGATTTCTGCTCACCTCTTCATAAAAACAGATTAGGTTAGTTTGACAACTTCTGTCCTTAGTAAAACCGTGCTGGCTGTCACTTATAATGCTATTTATTGTCACATAATCCTGTATATAGTCCCTCAATAGCCCCTCAAACATTTTCCCCACGATGGATGTTAAGCTTACTGGTCTATAATTACCCGGGGAAGACCTAGAGCCCTTTTTGAAAATAGGCACCACATTTGCCCTGCGCCAGTCCCTTGGCACTATACCAGTCACTAGAGATTCTCTGAATATTTTGAAAAGGGGGACAGAAATAACTGAACTAAGCTCTTTAAGAATTCTAGGGTGTAACCCATCTGGTCCCGGAGCCTTGTGCACATTTATTTTATTTAATTTAGCTTGGACCATCTCTACATTCATCCAATTCAGTATATCAACTGATATATTAACAGCACTGGCACCGGCTACATCAGCTGCTCTTTCTTCTGTTGTATATACAGAGCTAAAGAACCCATTTAGTAACTCTGCCTTCTCTTGATCCCCTGTGATCAACTCCCCATTACCATTATCTAGGGGTCCTACATGTTCAGACCTTGGCTTTTTTGCATTTATATGCTTGAAGAATTTTTTAGGATTTGTTTTACTATCCTTGGCCACCTGCCTTTCATTTTGTATTTTTGCTAATTTTATTACATTTTTACAGATTTTATTAAGCTCTTTATATTTTACAAAGGCTACAGCTGTACCCTCAGATTTGTATTTTTTAAATGCCCTTTTTTTGTCATGTATTGCCCCTTTCACAGAAGGTGTAAGCCATGTGGGGTTTAATTTGAGTCGTTTATACTTATTACCTGTAGGAATAAATTTTGCACTATAATAACGCAAAGTAGATTTGAAAATCTCCCATTTATCATTTGTTCCATTATTTGACATTAGTTCTTCCCAGTCTATATCCTGAATTGCAGCCCTCATCCTGTGGAAATTGGCTTTCTTAAAATTAAATGTTTTTGCCCTCCCAGCCTGCGTTTGTTTTTTACAGTATAGGTAAAATGTAACTATATTGTGATCACTGTTACCGAGGTTTTCACGAACATTGACATTCCCAACAAGATCTGCATTATTAGAAATGACCAGATCCAACAGAGCTTCACCTCTAGTCGGGTCTTCCACAAACTGGCCCATAAAATTTTCCTGCAACAGGTTGAGGAAATGTCTCCCCTTTGCAGTTGAAGCCGAACCATGACACCAATTAATATCCCGGAAATTAAAATCTCCCATTATCACTACAGTACCCGCCTGTGCAGCCCGCTCCATCTGTTTATATATCTGACCTTCCATCTCCTCAGTTATATTGGGGGGTCTATAGATTACACCAAAAGTAATTTTTTCAGTGTTTACCTCCCTTTCTAGTTCCACCCACAAGGTTTCAACCTCCTCACAGTCTTCACCCACTATTGTCTCTTTCACACTCGCCTTCATATCACTTCTCACATACAGACATACACCACCACCTTTCCTATTTGTCCTGTCTTTACGAAAAAGTGTAAAACCCTGTAGATTTACAGCCCAGTCATGTGAAGAGTCCAGCCATGTTTCAGCAACACCAACTATATCTATATTTTCTTCCAGTATCAAGGCCTCCAGCTCCCCCATTTTGCTTGCTAGACTTCTGGCATTTGTGAACATACACTTTAACTTGCCTGTCAGTTTTTCACTTTTATTATCAGAAATGTGATTTGACATTAATCGGTCCTTTTTATTTACACTGATGTTTTGTAACGAAAGGATCTCCTTATCTTGTTGTCTAGTCCTCTCCCCACATTCTGTTTCTCCCCCCACCAATATAGTCTGACCCCTCTCTAACCTGGCTACCCCTTTTTTTTCTACATTGACCTCCCTCCTCAGCCCTAGTTTAAATACTCCGCCACCCCAGCTAGAATTCTCTCCCCCAGCACAGCGGACCCCCTTCCATTTAGGTGCAAATCATCTGCAGAATACAGTTTGTACCCCAATGAAAAGTCAGCCCAGTGCTCTAGGAACCCAAATCCTTCTCCTCTACACCAAGACTTCAGCCATGCATTTAACTCCCTAAGCTCCCGCTGTCTTTCCTGTGATGCGCATGGCACAGGCAGTATTCCTGAGAATACAACCTTGGAGGTCCTTCCCTTCAGCTTGTAGCCTAGTTCTTTAAAATTATTCTTAAGGCTCCTCCACCTACCATTTATTCTGTCGTTGGTACCGACATGGACCACGACAGCTGGATCATCACCAGCCCCTCCCAGCAATTTGTCCACCCGTTCCACCACATGCCGAACCCTGGCACCAGGGAGACAGCAAACCATTCGGTTGAGGCGGTCTTGGCGACAAATTATTCTATCAGTCTTCCTGATTATAGAATCCCCTACAACTATCAATTGTCTTGGCTTGCCTGCATTACCATCCCGCCGACTACTAGCTGGGCTGTTCTCCCGGCTGTTAGGGAGATCAGTATCCACTAGGGCTGCCTTTTCTGAGACTGACACCCTCG
The DNA here is from genome assembly GCF_050947455.1 of Rhinoderma darwinii. Classification (NCBI taxonomy): domain Eukaryota; kingdom Metazoa; phylum Chordata; class Amphibia; order Anura; family Rhinodermatidae; genus Rhinoderma; species Rhinoderma darwinii. The sequence goes on along the minus strand of NC_134688.1, from coordinate 118,691,872 downwards.
CATCATCACCCAACCTGGCAATTTTGCTTGGAATGCCAGAAACCGGATCGGCCTTCCTTGTCTTTGACCCCTTTCTATTGCCCCTAACTACATTAACCCAGCTACTTACCTGATCCTGCTCACCCATGTCTTCACCCTCCAGTTCTAACCCACTAACTGCATGCTCTGTGAGCAGCAAGCTCCGCTCAAAATTGTCTATCCTCCTCAGTGTTGCATTCTGCTCCTCCAGATCTCTAATACGAGCTTCCAGGTGAACAACATGCTCACATCTGCCACAGAGATATTCACCCTGGAACTCCGGCTCCAGTCGTGTATACATATGACAAACTGTGCACTGAAGAAAACCTCCAATCTTGCTATCCATTATCCAAGTTACACCAAAACAGCGAACAATTGTCAAAGAAAAAGAAGAGTACTTACTGGGGCTTCAACTCCTCTTTTCAACTCCGGTTTTAGAACTCCACTTAGTTCACAAGCCACTTAAACCACCAAGCTCAGAAAGAGCAAACCAAGCTCAGAAATAAATAATTAACTCCTACATTCTCCATAATAAACATTTTTTATATTCACCATAAGGGTATGTCGACACCTATTAGTTTTGCGATGGAAAAATCTGTTGCAGATTTCGCAGCAAAATCTGCTTTTTTTTTCACATGCAGATTTTGTTGTGGATTTCTTCCTAGTATTGCAAAGAACGAAATCCGCTGTGAAAATCTGTATCATCAATTGACACGCTGTGGATTTCCCACTGCATGTCAATTTACGCACAGCTTTTTTTCCGTTGAATGTGGAAGAGATTTGTTAAAATCGTATCCACTTCGCTGCTAATAAAAGATATTCTGCCTGCACATCCGAACTGAAAATCCGCAGCGTGACCGACCCATGTGAACATACCCTAAAACATAACAACATGTTCATAAAAACATTGTAGTATGCTGCTAGTAACATTAAGAACCATTTACGGAAGTATGATCAAAATGTACATTAGAACAAAGCAAGCCATTAGACCTATGCTTTAATTTTCTAAGGGCCTGTTCACATCACGTTTGCCTTCCGTTTGGTCAGAGGAACAGACGAACAATAAGACAAACGGAAAGTATCGTTTCCTTTTGCAATGCCATTGATTTCAATTGTATTTTTTTTCTTTCAGTTGGTTTCAGTTTCAGCACAGTACGCTATTGTTTCTGTCAGAAAATTGGAAACCTAGCGGAATGGACGCAAACTGAAACCCACTGAAAGAAAAAAATGACCATTGAAATCCATGGTATTACAAACAGAAACGATACATGCCGTTTGTCTTTCTGTTCATCTGACAGAACAGATGATCGGAAAGACCAAACGGATGGCAAACGTGATGTGAAAAGCCCTAACTTGTACTAGTCAACAAACAGTCTGATGTCTAATAATGAGCATTTATATTTCATACACGTCACTCCATACTTTAAGCATCTTTCTTTTTTTTTTTTACCAGAAAGTACTGATAAAAGTAAAATAGTGCTGACAAATTAACAAAGTCAAAATGAAACAATGCACATAGCAACACAACCATGTAGTAAGGCCCTTGAGTAGCAAGAGTATCATCCACCACATAGTGTTATTCTGCAGACTCTTCCTCCAGGTCAGTCTTGCTCCATGGCTGTGATCAAGGCTTAGTTGGGGCTTTCCAGGCTTTCCCATTTTCAGCCATCCTGGAAGACTTACCCAGGGTCTGCAGTATAATGCTCTCTAGAATGACCAGGTCTTGGGCTTGTTGCAGGTATGCCTGTTGTTGAGAGGACAGGCAAATTACTCACTGGCAAGCACTCTGTACAAAACAACCAGGATATGCAGGAAGGGTCACCAACTGGTTATGGTCCTGCGGTAACTATGGCTTATTTGGAATCCTAAAGTTTCTACTCAATATAATGGAAAAAAAATGCTTAACAAAAGATTCAATCATGTGCTGATCAAATGTTATTAGCAGTGAAGAGACCATACCCAGTTGGCAAGCCTACATGCTAAAAATAGTTGCCACGCAACAGAGGCAAAAGGTCCAGTGAAAGACAATGCTAGATGCAAACAAGTAAATAAAAGAAGCATGCTCAGCGAACTAATCCATCTTCATGAAAAGAATGGTATCTAATCCTTACCACCAGTACAAGACTGACTCAGAGACCTACCTGCCTTCCTTTCACTTAGCTAATACAATGTCTCTGTCCTAGTCCTTTAATTCACAGAAAGTAAAAGTGCCCAAATTAGCCCCAACCAAAAGTATTAGCTATCCACCTGCACTGTACGTCTGTTTGCTTCCCCTGGACCCATAACTATGAACGATGCATAGACTAAATAGTAATTGTATTAAGATGTTTCATCATTACAGCACAAATGCTCTGCTCTGACTTAACATAGGGCAGGGAAATTAACCAGCTCTAAGAGGTTTAGCCCTTATGTGGCCACTTGAGTAAACATTTAATAGACACTTCAGATCGTTAAAGGGGTTATCCGGGACTTTTAAAAAAATGTCAGTAGGGCAGGAGATGGTATAAAATAATAAACTAGCAGATACTCACCACCTGACATGCCCCCAGCTCCAGCGCTGAGGCCTCGTTATCTGCCACTCCGAGATCTCCGGCCTAAACGGTGATATGCCATGAACGGCATGTGACCGCTGAGGCCAGTGATTCGCTAAAGCGGCACATGAACGGCATGTCACCGCTGTAGGAGGAGCTTCCAGGACCAGAGCGGCCTCAGTGCTGAAGAAGCGGGCATGTCAGGTGTTTGTTATTTTATACCATCCCCTGCCCTACTGAAAATTTTTGAAGGTCCCAGATAACCTCCTTAAGTCACTTAATAAGTTCAGCAAAATGCTGGCATTGCACATCTGAGTTGCCAGTAATAAGTAACATCAATTCTAGAATAACAAGAATAGACATCTAATGCAAAGGTGGTAAAACATGAGCAGCCGTCTAATGGTTCTACAGCAAGGCTCATATATTTTACTTTTCTATGACAACAGAAGGACTAGGACACTGCAAGAATTTCCAACATGTTTGAATATCTCCTTGTGCGATAACTGCTCTTTCATTTTCCAAAATATTCTAGGAATGTTGAGAAGATGAAAGCGGGAACTTGATTGGTGCTTTAGGCAACACTAACCAAACAGTTTTTTTTATGCATGAGATATAATATTCCTCCCTAAAAAGACAAACTGTCTTGTCACATGTAAAGCTGTCGTAAGGATACCGCGTAATCACTTGGTCAACAGGTATCAGCCACGACTCCCCCATAAACATACATGTCAGGTCCATAGTATGAGAAAAAGTTACTAGACACCTCTGCCGCTATTTATCGCAAGAGCTATTTATCGCAACAACAGTATGCGACCCATCATTGACCAGCGTAAATTGGTTATGCAGTAGTAATAAAAAGGGTCTGCTTTTTTTTTTTATATAAAAAGCGCCACTCTTTTGGATTGACTCTTTTCTTTTTGATACAATAACTGCATTAAAAACCTAATGTGCGAATTCAGCCTCAATGCATGTCACCAGCCTGAGTGCATCAAGTATACACATTTTTTTAAATATATTAATTAAAAATGCTGCATGCAGAGGAGGAATGTTTACAGAGATGATTACATAGAAGTCTATGCAATGGATCTCTGCAGCACATGTAGGAAAAGGCAAAGTAATTTACAATCGCTCAGAGAAGAAACATATAGTAAAAAATGGGAGTACACGATGGCTAGTTAGTTTTGGAAATTTGTCTCAAAACAAGTGCTATAACTTGGACTACTCTGCCTGTAGTTAAGGATACCCAAACACAGTGAGATGTAGTTAGTGAGGCATCTCATCGTGTTTGACCCCCTGCTGTGCTGCAGTTATCCCATAGGTTTTTCAACATGTTGGAGATTTCTCTTTGTGAGATATGGAGCATTTTTCATCATTAGACATGCTTGTTAGTTGTATATACGCAGTGCAGATCTTAGCCCAATAACCATATCAGGCTGAAATATTGCACCATGTATGGCCATCTTTACACTCTGACAATTTATAAATGTATAAAATCACAGTAGCGGTTACAAACCTCACTTTGGGTGTCCGGTAGGGGCTCCTGAGCATTAAGACAAGCATGAGCGACCTTGATGACATGCTCTAACTTCCGAGGCTGTTCCTCCACCTTTGCTGCCAAAAACAGTGCAGCAGGTGCTACAGTCTGAGATTAAAATAATAAAAAATAGATAATGCATTTTAAAATATTATTGACTTTAAATTATAGTTATAACTGTTATGATATTATAAGCATGATTTATTTTCATGTATTATCATGCATATGTACTTATCAACTGATAACCACTGACTACAAATGCTTCACACCACATTTGGGAGATCCGTACGTTTTTCTTACTCAAAGGTGGGAACAGACCCCGGTCAAAAATTAAACATTTCCTAGCCCCTTGCAAACAACCTTTATTATTATTTTTTTTTGTATACGGTTTACCTAAAAAAAATGTATTCTATTATATACATAAAGTATTCTATTGTTTGCTATGGGTGCACAATGCATATGTTGGTATACGTTCCCATACCAAACGTCAGGCACACAGTTTTTTCTTACCGTAGGCCACAGCATACGGCCCCATACACACAACCGTGCCCGTAATCACGGTCCGTGATTACGGGCACGGCTGGCCGCAGACAGCCGTCCGCATTTGCGGGCCGTGCTCCCATTATAAAGTATGGGAGCACGGTCCGTAAAATAAAAAATAGGACATGTAATATTTTTTACAGGTTTCTACGGCACAGACACCTTCCCGTAAATATATGAGGTGTCCGTCAGCCATAGAGATGAATGGTTCCGTAATTACGGACCATACTTACGGTCCATAATTACAGGCAAAATCCATGGTCGTATGCATGGGGCCTAAGGCCTCACTATATTGTTTATGCTAAAAATAAATGAAAAGTTAAAGGGAACCTGTCACCAGCATTTCACCTATCGAACCTGCATTACCTGGTGGAAGTGGGTGAAAAATCATTTTTATGTAACCTATAATAATCTTCTAAGTAATCTCTGTAGCTTTAGTATTCAGTGTTTTAGTGTTCCCGTGCTGTATGCTAGTAAGCATAAAAGAGTCATATCTTCGCTCGAAAAGATTCATATCTTCATTCCTCAAGCCTTTCCGAGTTGACCCTTCCTCTTTACTTTTGATTGTCAGCTCCTCACTTACCCCAGCACACAAAATCATGCGCTTGCGCATCTATGGCCTTGTACTTGCGCACAACGGGACACCATAGTGGCGAATGCGCAGTAACTAGATTTGAGGCCTGGACGAAGCAGGGAAGGGTGTCGGCACATACATGACGAGCGCATGCCCGTTATCTCAGACGAGATTTCAGCATTCAGGACGGGTCAGTTTTTGGCGGTGGGCGGGCATAAGAAGAGGAACGAACAAGACTGCCGGATTACTACCATAAAAGCATCGAAATGTTTGCAGACAGTTGTTTCGATCGGAGTTTAGGAGAGGGGAAAACGGCTATGAACATTTGACAGCAGCGGCCAGCGAGGGGTCTTTAGAGTTCAATAGGTGAAATGCTGGTGACAGGTTCCCTTTAAAGAATACACTTTTTTTGGTAAATAATGGCAGACATTCAAACACAAGGTGAAATTGTTTACAAGCATTTGCACAGTAGAATTTGGCTTCGTGAGAAAAAAAAAATAAAAAGACAAAACAAAATCACTTTCATTTAAAAAAAACTAAATACAATCAGATCCGTAAAAGTTGCATCCTTTTTTTTTTTTTCAAGTCTACTTTTTTTCATTTTAAAAATGTTTTATTTTATTTTAAAGGAAACGTTTGAAAAGGAGCCGTGAACCTAGCTTTAGTGAATGTTGGAGTCCATGCCTACTTATGATTACAAAGACGACATACAGGAGAGCCAATCGACCAAATGTGGTATGAAACCGGCCTAACAAAATCCCTCATGTTTGTGTAGACTAAAAATCAGTCAGTCCAGGTATATTCCTTACATATGACTGTCTCAGTTCTTCTTATATTAAATATAAAAAAAACAAAAAACTGCTTAGGCCTCATGCACACGGCTGTGCCCGTAATCACGGACCGCTATTGCGGGCACGGCCTGCTGTCCGCATTTTCGGCCCGTGCGCCCATACTTTGTATGGGAGCACGCCTCGTAAAAAGCAAAATATAGGACATGTCCTATCTTTTGTGGTACACTTCTACGGCACGGACACCTATCCATAGCGATACGAAAAGGAATCCGCGGCCAATAGAACCGGTCTGAACACGGTCTGAAATTACGGAGGATTTTTACGGTCGTGTACATGGGGCCTTAAACAAAAAGGGGTTAAAAAACGGCTCTATAAAATCTTGCTAGTTTAGGATTGACCGTAACCACCGCACTATTTAAATGTCAGAAGATTTAAGAAAAAGACAATACCAATAACAACATCACACAATATCACTTACGTTACGGTGGAATCGTGTAAATGATTGGACCATATAGAAGCGATGCATGTATACAATAGCTGTATTAATAGTCAGTTGGGATCTTCATTTTTAAAACTAAGGAAAATCATATACTCAAAAATATACCAAAGGTTTAATTTACAAGAAACCACACTGTTCTTACATTCTAAGGGTATGTTCACACATAACGTAAACACTGTGGAATTTCCGACCAGATTTTCTGTGTGGAAATTCTGCAAAGTATTATAGAAGCAGCAAAGTGGATGAGATTCGGCTAATCTCATCCACACGTTGCAGGAAAAGTTGGCAGAAAAAACGTGCCTAAATTGAACAGCGGAGTAGATTCTCAATTTGCAGCATGTCAATTTCTCTTGCGAAAACACTGCAGAATCTCCTAGCAGATCTGGTCGGAAATTCCACAGTTTTTATGCTGAGTATAAACATACCCTAAAGCTGGGCTTAAAGAGGCTGTCACCAGTTTATAACTGCCCCATCTCCTACCTAATCTAATAGGCGCTTTGATGTAGATACCTACTGTTTTGTTTGTTTTTTTAAGTGTTTATTATTGAGCAAGTTATGAACATTTTTCGATTTATGGAAATTTTTTCTAAATGCCCACAAGGTTATTCTTCTATTCACCAGGTGGGAGTTGTATAGAAAAGTGTATGACGCTGACCAATCAGTGTCATACACTTCTCTTCATTCCAGCCCAGCTTGATTCACAGCACAGCGTGATCTCGCGAGATCATGCTGTGATGCGACTTCCATCCGCAGGTCATCCGGAGCGATGGAAGACTCAACAGATATCGCCTCCAGCCGCTGCAGATTTGGATAAACGTCCTGGCACGGCTGGAGGCGGTCTGTTCAGTCTTCTGTCGCTCCGGTGAAGGACCTGTGGGAGGAAGTCACGTCACAGCGTGATCTCGCGATCAGCGTGATCTCTTCTCTTCATTCAAGCTGGGCTGGAATGAAGAGAAGTGTATGACGCTGATTGGTCAGCGTCATACACTTTTCTATACAACGCCCAATTGGTGAATGAAAAAAAAACCGCCCACTTGGGCATTTAGAAAAAATTAGCATAAATCGGAAAATGTTCATAACTTGCTCAATAATAAACATTTCAAAAATACAAAAAATAGTAGTTATCTACATCAATGCACCTATTAGATTAGGTAGGAGATAGGGAAGTTATAAACTGGTGACAGAGCCTCTTTAAGAAACTTCTAGGCACTTACATTATTTAATATAGAAGTGGTTTTAACATCACAATATTTCTGCATAAATTTGAATGGAAAGGCCCCGCCACTAGATCCCATTTTCCTCCATATTATGACACTATCCCCATCATAAAATCATTCAATCACTTGTTAACATCTGAATTCCCAGAGCCATTCTGACTGAACTATATCCACCTCGTCACACCATAGAGGATCTATAACATTCCCAGAGTACAGGAATATATCTATGATTGACATTAATTATTTCCATAAATTTTTTGCTTCTGAGGAAATGAACAATCCATTGAATGACCATAATGGTTATTTTACTGTACTTATCTTTAGTTTTACAACCACCAATGAATATATCAGTTTGTTAGAATATTTTGCATTTTGAGTTGTCATGTCAATACAGACATGAAATTTAAAGAAAGTTTTTGATTAGCGAGTGCGTCACTCTCAACTGAATAATCTGCCAGCATCAAGCTAGCTGCACGTAACTCTAAGGGTATGTTTACACGTAGAGTCAAAAACGTCTCACAATACGGAGCTGTTTTCAAGGGAAAACAGCCCCTGATTTTCAGACATTTTTTTAGCAACTCGCGTTTTTCGAGCTGTTTTCATTGGAGTCTATGAGAAAACGGCTCCAAAAACGTCCCAAGAAGTGTCCTGCACTTCTTTTGACGAGGGTGTAATTTTACGGGCCGTCTTTTGATAGCGCCGCGTAAAATGACAGGTCGTTGGCACAGTACATCGTAAAGCCCATTGAAAGTAATGGGCAGATGTTTGCCGACGTATTGGAGCCGTTTTTTCAGACGTAATTAGAGGTGTAAAACGCCTCCATTACGTCTGAAAATAGATCGTGTGAACCAAGCCTAATAAGTGGGCCCGGCCTAGTGAGGTGACTAAGCTGAAACTCCAAGCTATGTATCAACTTTCATGTCCTCTGCATATTGCAGGTGAGTACGTCACTGGAAAACTGAAGGGCTTCTATTGGTAACAAGGACACTTTATTTATTTTTCTTAGGTCAAGGCAACAGTTTTTGTTGAGACAGATTATACTAGTTCATACTGTGGCACTTCAATAGCAATTGTAGCAAGATTTTCATGCAACTTTTAACAAGCCCATATCCTTATTGATGAATCTGTCACATGGTCACGCTTAGGGTTCTTTTACACCGGCCGTAATAAGGAGCGCCGATCAAGGAGACAGCTCGTTGATCGGCGCTCATTTACTCCTTTCACAAGGTGCTATTATCAATAATAATATTATTATTGTTATTACGGTCGCTCGTCCCCATACATTTCCATCATGTCGGCAGCACGTCTGTTGAGGCTGGGTTCACACGAGCACATTAACGTCCGTAATGGACGGACGTATTTCGGCCGCAAGTACCGGACCGAACTCAGTGCAGGGAGCCGGGCTCCTAGCATCATAGTTATGTACGACGCTAGGAGTCCCTGCCTCTCTGCAGGACAACTGTCCCGTACTGTAATCATGTTTTCAGTACGGGACAGTAGTTCCACGGAGAGGCAGGGACTCCTAGCATCGTACATAACTATGATGCTAGGAGCCCGGCTCCCTGCACTGTGTTCGGTCCGGTACTTGCGGGCGAAATACGTCCGTCAATTACGGACGTAATGACCTTGTGTGAACATACCCTTACTCAGGGATATGTGCTGCCGACAACAATAATATTTTGTGCTTCTGTGAACCCTTGTTTGCCTGATAATTGGCCTGTGTAAAAGAGAGCCTGAAGAAGCCCTGAAGTCCAGCTGCCCCACAGAAGAACAGTACTATAAATTACACTTGAGGGGACGTTTCAGATTTCACATTGGGGTTCAGAAGCTTCAAGTTACAGTTTTGGTTACAGGACACTTGCATGAAAATCTCATGAACGTAGCAGTGCATGGAACTATGGGTGAATCCACACGTAGCAGAAATGCCTGAGACTGAAAGTCAGTACCATTCATCTGCATGGGGTTGTTGCGGGAGCAAGTACATGTATTTCTGCAAGTCCGGTTCAGATCAATGGAAGGGTCTTAATAATTTCTGCAACAAATCTGCCTCGTGTTAATATACCCTTTTAGGCCTTGTTCACACATTGCAGACTTGCTGTAGATTTTGCATGTATTTTTTAAGCCCTAAAAAATAAAGGAACTGAACCTAAACAGAAGAAATATATAAAGGAATGCCATAAAGTGTCTCTTATACTGGATCCAATTCTAGTTTGGGCTTAAAAAATGCATTTAAAATCTGCACTGTGTGTACAAGGCCTTACTGTGTAATGCAAAGATTACAATTGTGAAATGGTGCTGTGGTGCTTTTTTTTAACAAACGAGGCCAATATTTTGCATAGTTTTTTAATGCGTACCTCCAAGTTTACTGAAATATGTTAACAGTGCGGAGCGCGCACTATAATCATTTCTGTAAACAACTTTGATTAGCGATTCTGCTTCTATCAGCAGAACGGAGTGTCAAATCTGCGCCGTCGACGGCTCATAACTCTGCAGCGAGAGACAGACCGTCCTGTCCGTCTCCCGTATGCAGATTATTTTAAGAATTTTGTTTTAACGTTTATTCCATATTAAAAGTGATGCAGTGCTTGAATATTGATAATATGCACTTGCCGACGGCATTTGTAAGACTTTACTTATATAATAGGACATATTGTATAACACAGGGCACAGGAAAAATAAAAAGTGAACGCAGTACTTTATTACACTAAGGACACCACACATCTGCCTCAAGTTTATTATCACAAGCACTTTGCAGTCTATTTTTTATTTTTGTGTGCCTTGTATTATGTACAATGATCCACTTGTCCTGCTCATCCAGCTTTACGCCCCTAGAACAACAATCCAAGCGATCACTCTGCTATGGTAATGAACTATTAGCTCTGGCTGATGGGAATGTACTTTATGGTTTATAGAAAGTATTTAGCTCCTGAAGAAAAAACATTTGGAACTTGGTGACAACTTCCACATTTAACAATTGAACAGGTCGCATTAGGGGACATTCACATAATCGTAGGGCCTCGTATATGAATAGGAAGTCTTCATACAACTGCACTTCAATCAGAGGTCTGTATGACGGGATTATCAGTGTAGCTACGTACCGGTGTACAGCGCTAGAAAACATGTAGTGGGGGCTATGCAGAGACCCTGCCAACCCAGAGCATGGCTGTCACTAGCATGTGTAGCCCCCCTCTAAAGACGTGCATTCTCACATCTGAATGGCTTGTGTCTACCCTCTACTCCTGCAGTAAATGGTCTCATGCAATGGACAGAGGGAGGAAACTGCTCCCCTCGCGTGGAACATAAACCGCCCAAATTTAGGCCTTAGTTCCTAACAAGAACCCGAGAAGGCCACGGAAGGATACACATTAAGCCGTTGGCCCATATCTTGCAGGAGGTTAGCCGCCTGCTGCCGGTACGAAAGCTCCTTATCCGGGTCCAAGCCGACACGGCGAGAGGGGCTGCGCTCTAGCTGCTCCCGAGTGAAATACCAGCGGCTCGGCGGCGCCATGACGGGATAGGTGGGAACGCGCGAGGGAAAACAGGAAGTACGTCATGCCGAACGCAGCACGACCTGACCGCGTACACCGGAAGTTCTTATTAGAGGGCGGGGCGATGTGACGTCGCCGGCAGATTCTTCCTATAGAAGGTACAGAGGAGATGAGGAACTGGACAGCTGCGTCAGGAATAGCTTGTATCATATATAGAATAGGCTACTGACATTCTTGTCGAGTTTTAACCCCTTGATGACATGGGAATTGTCATTTTTCCAGCGGTCACAAATTATTTTTTGTGGAGGGAGTATTTTTATTTTTAAAGTAATTTTTATTATTATCCTAATAGCAAGGGCAAATGCAGAATTTTTAAAGGAAGGCTTGCAAGTGCGTTGGTACCTACAACGGAAACGGCAAACGGACATTGGCAACTTTCTACATGAATCACAAAATGTTTACATGGGGTGGTTTTGGGGTTAGTGATCGTATTCTTTTCATGCTCCTGGTGGTCAAAAGGGGTATTGATAAACGTTATACGTAACGGTTATGGGTTTACCTTTTCCCTCCGCAGCCATTTTTTTGTATCTTCAGTTTCGCTTTTTTTCTCCCCACCTTCCAAAAGCCATAACTTTAAATTTTCGATCGATAGGGCCGTATGAGGACTTTATTTTTGCGGGCGAGTTGTCGTTTCTCACGGCACCATTACCATGTAATGTATTGGGAAACTGGAAAAAAAAGTTCTTTGTGGGGCGGAATCACTTTTTTTTGTCACTTCATCTCCCACAATAAATGAAATAAAAACTGATCAAAAAGTCTCATGTACCCCAAAATGGTACCAATAGAAACGACAACTTGCCCCACAAAAAATAAGCCCTTATAACAGTATAAATCGACAGAAAACAAAAAGATGTGGCGACAAAACACAAATTTTATTTTTAACAATTCGTTTCTTGTACTATATAAATTTGGTATCACCGTTATCGTATTGACCCGCAAAATAAAGTTAACATTCCGTTTTTACTGCATTGAACACTAAAAACACTAATTACTGTTTTGATCCTATTCTGGCGTTTACATTTTTTACAGCATTCGCTGTGCGGGTAAGTAATGTTAGACTAGATTCACACGAGCGTGGGGACACTCGGATGTGAAAAACATGTCCTTTTTCACGTCCAAGGTGCCTCTGTGCGGCTCCTGTTTTCACTGATCCCCATAGACTTGAATCTATGGAGGGATCCGTGAAAACAGAACAAAATAGGACAGATTCTATTTTTCAATGGACCCTTCAGACGGTCCTATGAAACAACGGCCGTGTGAACGCCCCATTGAAAAACGCGTCCATGTGACGGCCGTTGTTTTAATGACCGTCACTTGGACGTGTATTCAACGTTCGTGTGAATAAGGCCTTATATTGTAATACTTCAGACTTTTATGGAGTTGGCAATAACAATTTTGTTTATTTTTGTCATTACTTTTGGGGAAAAGGGTGGTTTTTTGAACTTTTAATATTTTTTTTTTACGCTTCTAAAAACTTTATTGACTTTTTTTTTTTACACATTTTATTAGTCCCCCTAGGGACTAATGTATTGCAGTAAATTGTCATTTTTACATCCTTCTGGAGGCAGGGTTTAACAAAGGCAGAGAGAAGGCAGACCTTGGGGGGGCTTCATTAGGCCCCTGGACTGCTATGACAACCATCTGGTCACCGTGATCGCATTGCTGGAGGGCGATGAGCTGTTGGGAGGGGGACGACCCCTCTTTCTAACGCCTTAGATGCTGCGATTGAGATTGACTGCGGCATTTAAGGGGTTAAATGGCCAGCGACCGCGTGATCCCGCTCCATACATCACCCCCCGCACCAGGACGTGCTATTACATCGTGGTGCGAGAAGAAGTTAATATCTAGAGATCTATGGTGCTTTAGTGGGTAGCACAATCTCTTAATGCAATTCTGTTATTATGTAATGTTATATTGTTTAAAATGGGGTTACTTCTGCTTATTTGCCTTCACACATCCATAGTGTAACATGATAAAAATTCTTTATCCCCGCTCCTTTCACTAGGGGGAACTCACTGCGTAGAGATTTGCAAAACCGCGCTCTTCTGCCATCATTTTGCAATAATTGTAGGAGAAAACATGTTTTGAGTGCGACTTATGAACTCAGCCTTAGTGCACCCCTGAATAGTCAGTATCATAAATAATGTAATCAGGGACAGACGTCTGTTAGATGGCGCATTGTGCAGGATTATTGGTCCTTGCAAGACCACTATTAGGGTATATTCAAACAATGAGGTTTGGTTAGAACTGCATAAAAAAAACAACCTGAAAACTGCTTGTGTTTCTCGTTCGTTACATTGGGGGACGCAGACCGTGGGTATATGCTGTTGACATTAAGATTTTTAAATTATGGCTCCTCCTACAGGATATACCCCACCTACAGACACTGAGCTAATTTAGTCTTAGCTTAGTGTCTGTAGGAGGCAGACACTCCGCTATTGCAGCAGAGTCTTTACCATTTTTTTTATATTTGTTGATGGTTTTAATTTTTTTATCTGGGAAATAGGGTTGATATCGTCTCCCTGTTGTCCCCTCCAAGGCGGGCGCACAGTGTCATCCTACAAATGTGTCGTTGTCCCCCTGCCTATGAAGACAAATGTGACAAGAGCGTCAGCTCCTCTGTCGCCCACCGGCCTAAGGAGTACCACTCTCACCCCCTCCAACCAGTGTCTCCCCTTACTAAAGGGTGAATCACTGAGAAGCGTGCTCCTGCTGGTCACGCATCTTGGAGAATGAAGACATGGAGGGTGAGTGTTACAACCCCTACCCGGGTCTTTGCTTGTGTACCGCTCTGTATGAGCACAATAACTGGTGCCCAGTGGCTGTTTCTTTTTTCAGGGTCCGCAGGCGCTACACTGTTTAATAGGCGCTATTTCCAGCCGGCCTGTAGCTTGCGGTGCCATCTTTAACTTATACTGGTTGAAGAGGAGAAACGAGGACTGCAGATCCACAAAATTAATGAACATGAGGTTCTTAGTTAAAGAGGCTCTGTCACCAGATTTTGCAGCCCCTATCTGCTATTGCAGCAGATAGACGCTGCAATGTAGATTACAATAACGTTTTTATTTTTAAAAAACGAGCATTTTTGGCCAAGTTATGACCATTTTTGTATTTATGCAAATGAGGCTTGCAAAAGTACAACTGGGCGTGTTGAAAAGTAAAAGTCCAAGTGGGCGTGTATTATGTGCGTACATCGGGGCGTTTTTACTTCTTTTACTAGCTGGGCGTTCTGACGAGAAGTATCATCCACTTCTCTTCAGAACGCCCAGCTTCTGGCAGTGCAGATCTGTGACGTCGCTCACAGGTCCTGCATCGTGTCGGACGAGCGAGGACACATCGGCACCAGAGGCTACAGATGATTCTGCAGCAGCATCGGCGTTTGCAGGTAAGTCCATGTAGCTACTTACCTGCAAACGCCGATGCTGCTGCAGAATCAACTGTAGCCTCTGGTGCCGATGTGTCCTCGCTCGTCTGACACGATGCAGGACCTGGGGAAGTGACGTCACAGCGTGATCTGGCAGAAGCTGGGCGTTCTGAAGAGAAGTGGATGATACTTCTCGTCAGAACACCCAGCTAGTAAAAGTAGTAAAAACGCCCCGATGTACGCACATAATACACGCCCAGTTGGACTTTTGCAAGCCTCATTTGCATAAATACAAAAATGGTCATAACTTGGCCAAAAATGCTCGTTTTTTAAAAATAAAAACGTTACTGTAATCTACATTGCAGCGCCGATCTGCTGCAATAGCAGATAGGGGTTGCAAAATCTGGTGACAGAGCCTCTTTAACATTTTATTAAATTGGGGTATCCTTACTGTTTAGGGGCATTATTGAGGCATTCTATGTTCGTAACTGAAACAATGCATTTTTTTGAAAATTACTAGCAATTTACAAATTATGTAACTTAACCACTGGCTTCAGCATTTTTGCCCAAAAAAGTCAGAATTCACACAGTTTTTGATTCATTTTTGTTTTCTGCCAAAGCCAGAAGTAGATCCAAAGTCAAGGATAAGTAGAGAGGAATGAATTATACTTCTCCTCGCTTGTTGATTCATTCTTGTGTTCAGCTCAAAAAAACTGCATGTGTAAATCCAGCTTTATAAGGACAGCCATGACAGTTCACTGTTCGCTAGGGGCCTGAATGCTCTTCACTGAATGTAAAGGGAAAAAAAATGCAAACGTTCACCATGCTCCAATGCGACTACTACAATAGAGAGTGGCCTGCAAGCAATACTCATGTAACTTCAGCAGTCATAAACAGCGCTTGTATTCTATTGAGTGAAGAATCTGCGGGGAATATTTTTTCTGGCACATGCAAAGCATAACTGTCTGTTAACAGTACAGCTGAACCTCCATGTACACCTGCCGGATATAGCATCCAAGCTTTACATGCACACAGCAGAGCCGGTACTATGGAGCCGAAGGCATTCAGTGTGCCTCGTATGGTCAAGCATTGAGAAAGGTCCTGTTGGACTGAAACGTCGCACCTGTGGGTGAATAAAATTCCAGTTTTCTTGGATGTGCTGCCTTGCTGCTTTTTTCTTGGATTCCATTTGTGGGACTCTGGATCAGCTCCCTTTGAGGCTTGCACTCACTATATTGCATATTGCTTTGGGTCTCCAGTGCTGTGATATTCTCCTTCTGTCTTTCTCTTAGCTCTGTAATATGGCATCCAATGGGGCGTGCTACAATTTTCAAATCAGGCACACGGAGGTACAGACGAGCCCCATAGAAGTCAATGGGTTCTGTATTACAGCCCATTACAACTCAGAGGTTGTACAAAGTGTAACATGGCTATGTGCATGAGGCATAAATGCAAATAAGATACACAAAGTACGCAAGAGTAAATACTAATTATTGAATAGAAAAGAGAAAGATTAAAAATCACAGCTTCTGTTTTTCAACAAATCTGCAGAGTGAGAATTATTAAAGAATTGCTTTGGTTTACTCTAAAAATCTCAGCACGGTTTCCCTGGTGTCCAGCATTCAGTCTATTCCTGTGGGTAAGCTAATGTGCTGAAAATGAGTCACTGCACAGCTTACCTCTACTCTGGCAGAAAATTAACCAGCCCCCTGCGACCTAAAGTGATGTCACTCCGGAGCTCAACAGCATTTTGTAGGAAATGAATAGCGTATCACAGATTATTCACTTGCCTGCATTCAACTAGCGAGAAGCATCTTTGAGCTTGCAAAGTCATAAGCCAAATTTTCCACTCCTGTCAAGGCTTCACAACTATTCCAGATTTCACAGTTACAGTTCCATCTCAGTGAGACACCACACAATTGTGTTGAATTAATGAACTCAGAGATAGGTCTATAAAAAAATGTGTATGAGACACCCATAAGTAACCTGGAGTTTGAGCTTTTTGTAGATGGTTCCAGATTCCATCATGAAGGCACTTACAAGACCGGATACACAATGTAATCATCCAGAGACAACTCCCACCTTCTTGTTCTGCCCAAGAAGCGGAGCTGGAGGCACTCGCTGAGGCTTGTAACCTGGCAAAAGGTAAGATGGACAACATTTACACTGGCTCTAGGAGCGCTTTTAGCATCGCCCACGATTATAGGCCCATCTGGCGTAGAAACTTTGTTGGATCATCGGGTAAGCCAATTAACGCAGGAGATGACATACCTGGCAGGGAGAGTATGTGCAGCCAGGTATCAGAAAATTGCCTTGCCCCTAGATTCAATAATGCCACCACTAGGTTTGTAGCAGCCTGAATGACATGCACACGGCATAGAACATAGGTAAAACAGCAAAGGCACCTATGAAAAGTGCACCCCAGCCAGATTACCCGTTCCAGTGACTGCAGACCGACTACCTCTACCCGAGGTAGGTGTGTATGAATACGTGCTCAAATGCGTAGACCTGTTCTCAGGGTGGCCTGAAGCCCGTCTAGTATCTTACCCACTGCAAAGAATACAGCCAAGAAAATTCTCAGTGAAGTTGTATGTAGATATGGGGTCCCTGAGACCATAGAAAGTGAAGGGAGAATAGTTTTTGCCCTAAGTATTGAACTGGTGTTTTCACAATGGCTAAGATATCAGCAGCTTCCTAGATGCTATCACAAAACAAAATGAAGGTTAGCATTTTTTGTTTGATAACTACTCAAGAAGTGTTGTGGGAATATTAAATAGTGAGGTTATGTTTAATGTAAAGTTCTGGATCAGCGTGCCTTAGAATTGAAATATTGGAGGCATGTGTCAGATAAAAGGGTGTAGTAGCGTGTTATAACTGTAAATGATAACTTCTCAGTGGAAATAGATTCCCATTTGAAAACATTTTTGTTGTGAAAGGAAAAGTTTAGAAAAGAAAATTCAGATCAGGAACCATACCAGGATCTGGTCTCTGTGCAGAATATTATTTTGTTTTGCTGAGAATTGAACCAGCTGTTTAATAAGAAAATTCTGTGAAGTATACATAAAAAGAAGAAAAATCAGTTTGCACATATCACATTTAGTATGGAATGTTTATGTTAATGTTTAACTTAATCCCTTCAGGACTGAGCCTGAGCGTATCATGGCTCCAACTCGATACGGCACTTGACCAGGATAGCACGGCATACAGGTTACTAGTAGCAGGAACGGGAAACACTGGGAACTGGAAAACACTGGGAGACCATTTGCATAGACAAACTAGGGAAACGACAACAAGGCTCAGGCAGGGCAGGAAGGGGCAGAGCCATTCTTATAGTCCTGGATGCTCTGGGAGCAATCCGCTCAATCTCACACCTGTGTGCGCTCCAAGGCTTGACTGAGCTCGCGAACGCACTCTGGTGGTCACTGTGGAACAGGACGGCCACATGTGCAGACCTCTCTGGAGAGAAGGGCGTCGACCGGATGGAAGGAGTTCGGGTCAGCGATCACAGACGTTACAGTAATAACTTGGGAATGCTTTTACCTATCCAAGTGATTCTGAGATTGTTTTCTCGTGACATATTGTAGTTTACTTAGTGAAAAAAATTGGTCGATAAATTCAATATTTATTTGTGAAAAACACCAGATTTCGAGAAAATGTGCAAAAATTTGCATTTTTTGAAATTTAAATGTATCTACTTGTAAAACAGATAGTAATACCACACAAAATAGTTACTAGTTTACATTTCCCATATGTGTATTTTATGTTTGCATTGTTTTTTGAACATTCTTTTATTTTTCTAGGACGTTACAAGGCTTAGAACTTTAGCAGCAATTTCTCATATTTTCAAGAAAATTTCAAAAGGCTATTTTCTCAGGGACCAGTTCAGTTCTGAACTGGCTTTGAGGGCCTTATGTATTAGAAAGTCCCCATAGATCACCCCATTTTGAAAACTACACCCCTCAAAGTATTCAAAACAGCATTAAGAAAGTGTTTTAACCCTTTAGGCGTTTCACAGGAATTAAAGCAAAGTAGAGGTGAAATTTACAAATTTCATTTATTTTTCCCCAAAATTCCATTGTAATAAAAAAAAATCTGTACCACGGAAGGTTTTACCCAAGAAATGCAACTAAATATTTATTGCCCAGATTCTGCAGTTTTTAGAAATATCCCACATGTGGCTCTAGTGCGGTAATGGACTGAAACTCAGGCCTCCGAAGCAAAGGAGCACCTAGAGGATTTTGGGGCCTCTATTTTATTAGAATATACTTTAGGCACCATGTCAGGTTTGAAGAGGTCTTGTAGTGCCAAAACAGTAAAGACCCCCAAAAGTGACCCCATTTTGGAAACGACACCCCTCAAGGAATTTATCTAGATATATAGATAGCATTTTGAACCCACAGTTTTTTTTGCTAAATTTAATTACATTTTTACAAGGAATAAAGGAGAAAAAACACCCCAACATTTGTAAAGTAATTTCTCCCGATTACAGCAATACAGCACCATTTGGATTTCTGATTTTGCTGGAACAGTTTTCAGTGCCATGTCACGTTTGCAATGCACTGGAGGGACCAAAACAGTGGAAACCCCCCAAAAGTGACCCTATTTTGGAAACTACACCCCTCAAGGATTTTTTTTTAAGGGGTACAGTTAGCATTTTGACTCCACAGTTGTTATGCTAAATTCATTGGAATTAGTCTGTAAAGGTGAAAATCTACTTTTCTTTCTGAAAAAAACATTTTTAATTTTTACAAGGAATAAAGGAGAAAAAGCACCCCAACTGTAATGACGGGGGTGGGGAGACAGACAAGTGAGCCCTAATCTACCCGCCACTCAGTCCCTGCCTACTTGCAACGACCCGCCCTAGGCGACGGGGTACAACTGAGCGACGGTCCCTACGCTCAATAAGTGCACGACAGACAAACAGACAAGGGTACACAGAGCTAGGGGGAGAAAGGGGCAGTTGCCCACGGCAACACCGTGAGTAACAAGAGAAGTGAGCAAGCCGAGTCAAACCAGGAGTGTACGAGGTACCAAACGCAGAGCAGGAGAGTAGTCAGCAAACTGGGGTCAATATGAGCAAGGACAATAGTACAAGAAGCTGCAGGAGGGCCAGGAAACCAAACGAGAAGAATCACAAGCAAAGGAGGAACAGGAAAGGCAGGTATAAATAGACAGAGGGTGGGAGCTAGCTCCGTCTGGCCAGGCTGTGATAGGTTCCCCCACTCCTAAGCCTGCCACCCTGAGTGGTGGAAGATGGAGTCAGTCTCACAGACATAGAAGCAGGTGCAGACTGATTACCTATGGGCGTTAACCCCGAAGCTGTGCCTGGCAGATCCTTTACAGTACCCCCCCTTTTATGAGGGGCCACCGGACCCTTTCTAAGTGGACCTGGTTTACTGGGGAAACAAAGGTGGAACCTCCTGACCAATATCCCAGCGTGAACATCCCGAGCGGGTACCCAAGTCCTCTCCTCAGGCCCGTATCCTCTCCAATGGACCAGGTACTGGAGGGAGCCTTGGACCATCCTGCTGTCCACAATCTTGGCCACCTCGAATTCTGCCCCCTCAGGGGTGAGAACAGGGACCGGAGGTTTCCTTGAGGGAGCCAAGGACGGGGAGCAGCGTTTAAGGAGGGAGGCATGGAACACGTCGTGTACTCGAAAAGATGGGGGCAACTCCAGTCGGAAGGAGACAGGATTGAGGACTTCAATGACCTTGTACGGCCCTATAAACCGGGGAGCAAACTTCTTGGACGGGACCTTAAGGCACAAATTTTTAGACGATAGCCACACCAGATCCCTGACTATAAACAAGGGGTTAGCAGAACGTTTTCTATCTGCCTGAGTTTTTTGTATGCTCTGGGACGCCTCTAGGTTCTTCTGAACCTGGGCCCAGACTGTGCACAGTTCCCGATAAACGACCTCTACCTCGGGATTGTTGGAACTACCAGGTGAAACGGAGGAGAACCGTGGATTAAATCCAAAATTATAGAAAAAGGGGGAGACCCCTGACGAGTTACTGACCCGGTTATTAAGGGAAAATTCGGCGAGGGGAATGAATGAGACCCAATCATATTGACAGTCAGAGATAAAACACCTTAAATATTGTTCTAGAGACTGATTAGTCCTCTCAGTTTGGCCATTAGTTTCAGGATGGAAGGCAGAGGAGAAGGACAGATCAATCTCCAACTTTTTACAGAAGGCTCTCCAAAACAAAGAAACAAATTGTACCCCTCTGTCAGAAACAATATTGACAGGGACTCCATGGAGACGCAGGATGTGTTTGACAAACAAGGTAGCTAACGTCTTAGCATTGGGTAGTTTTTTGAGGGGCACAAAGTGGCACATCTTACTGAAGCGGTCTACTACAACCCACACCACCGACTTGCCTTGAGATGGAGGCAAATCGGTGATAAAATCCATGGAGATATAGGTCCAAGGTCTCTGGGGAATGGGCAAAGAACGTAGTAAGCCCGCTGGTCGGGACCTGGGAGCCTTGGACCTAGCACAAACCTCACAAGCGGCAACGTAGGCCTTAACGTCTTTAGGCAACCCAGGCCACCAATAGTTTCTGGCAATGAGGTGCTTGGTACCCAGTATGCCTGGATGACCAGAGTGCGGAGTCATGATTTTCCCTAAGTACCCTTAGCCGGAATTGCAGGGGAACAAACAGCTTGTTCTCAGGAAGGTTCCCGGGAGCTGAACCTTGATCAGCAGCAATTTCAGAAACTAAATCAGAATCAATAGAGGAAATTATTATACCTGGAGGCAAAATACAAGCAGGATCTTCCTCCTAAGGAGGGCTGGCCATGAAGCTACGCGACAGTGCATCAGCCTTAATATTTTTAGATCCAGCCCTATAGGTAACCAAAAAGTTGAATCTGATAAAAAAATAACGCCCATCGAGCTTGTCTCGGGTTTAGCC
Source organism: Rhinoderma darwinii (assembly GCF_050947455.1). NCBI lineage: Eukaryota > Metazoa > Chordata > Amphibia > Anura > Rhinodermatidae > Rhinoderma > Rhinoderma darwinii. The sequence continues at coordinate 118,670,333 of NC_134688.1, read as the reverse complement.
TCCGGGCAGATTCTAGAAAAAACAGATTCTTGTGGTCGGTAAGGACCGTTACCTGGTGCCTAGCCCCCTCCAGGAAGTGGCGCCACTGTTCAAATGTCCATTTAATGGCTAAGAGTTCGCGATTGCCAATATCATAGTTACTCTCAGTGGGCGAAAACTTCCTGGAGAAGTAGGCACAGGGACGGAGATGGGTGAGGGACCTGGTACCCTGGGACAAGACAGCCTCCACTCCCACCTCGGACGCGTCAACCTCCACGATAAATGGCTCCATTTGGTTGGGCTGAACCAACACCGGGGCCGAGATAAAGCACTTCTTAACCCCTTCCCGCAATTTCACGTAACTGTACGTCATAGGATGCGGTCTGTTCCCGCAATTCCACGTACAGTTACGTGAACACTTTAAACTGTTGCCGCACCGGGATGTGCGGCGGCAGTTTAAAACAGACGGCTGTCCGAGACAGCCTAGCAGCTGAGGATGCCGGCCGAGGACCAATCACAGCTGTCCTCGGCCGGCGATGGCTGTGATTGGTCCATCAGTGCAGATGGACCAATCACCGCTTAGTGTGATGTTTCGAACGATTTAAACTTCCGCCGCACATCCTGGTGCGGCGGAAGTTTAAAAAAGACGGCTGTCAGAGACAGCCTAGCAACTCTGAATGCCGGCCGAGGACCAATCACAGCTGTCCTCGGCCGGCGATCGCTGTGATTGGTCCATCAGTGCAGATGGACCAATCACAGCTTAATTTGACTTTGACAGCGTTAAAGTTCTGGAAATACGGCTGTCCAAGACAGCCTAGTAACGGGATGCCGGCCGAGGACCAACCACAGCTGTCCTCGGCCGGCGATCGCTGTGACTGGTCCATCAGTGCTGATGGACCAATCACAGTTTATTATGACAGTTGGAGAGGGGAGTTTAGTGTAGTCTCCGTCTCTGACCGCTTCACTTCTGTCAGGGAAGCGATCAGAGAAGGAGCTATTGCTAGATATATTATAAATTAGTAATTAACCATATAAATTAACCCCTGGATCACCCAGCAGCCAAATCTACTGTGCCCTATACAGGTGTCCTGTGCCCTATACAGGTGTCCTGTGACCTATACAGGTGTCCTGTGACCTATACATCTGTCCTGTGACCTATACATCTGTCCTGTCCCATATACATCTGTCCTGTGCCCTATACATCTGTCCTGTGCCCTATACATCTGTCCTGTGCCCTATACATCTGTCCTGTGACCTATACAGGTGTCCTGTGCCCTATACAGGTGTCCTTTCCCTATACAGCTGTCCTGTGGCCTATATAGGTGTCCATCACCAGCCATCTGTACCACAGTACCCTTGGTGCCCTATAATAAGACTGGTAGCCTCGTGCGCCGCATCCAGCCTCGTGCGCCGCATCCAGCCCCCGTGCCGCATCCAGCCCCCCCGTGCCGCATCCAGCCCCCCTGTGCCGCATTCAGGCTCCTGTGCACCAAGACGTCTGTTACTGCCCAGCGTTTAAAATAAAAAAATTAAAACCCTCATTGCCTCGCCACCCTCCTGTGCTTGATTGGCACCAATCAGCCTCATCAGCACTCTGCCACCAGTATCACCTGTGATCCCTGCAAATCACTGCCCACCTGTAATTATCCTGTGATACCTGCAAATCACTGCCCAGTGACGTGTGTGAAAAGTGAGGTGTAAAATAAATTCACCCCTTCATTGTCTCATCGCTACCGTCCTGTACTCTGCGCCTAATTGGGACATACCAAACTCCATCCACCTGCGTTTGACACCTGTTACCCGGGAGTTTTTGTAGATATGTTTAAAAAAATACCTTGGTTTTAGGGAATTAGTTATTCTATAAAAGAAAAAAGAAAAAAAAACACAAAAAAATAACCTAAAAAAAATTTAAATACAAAAAAAGTTTTACGTTACTTTCAACGCCAGTGACACTTTGTTTACAGAAGAAAAAAAATGACTAAGCGTCTGTATACTGCCAAAGAGGCATGTGCCATGCTCTTTGAGGACTCTGATTCTGGTAGTGGGGAAGAGGTGACATTTTTAGTGTCCTCTTCGTCTAGTGACTCATCTACTGATGAACCGCCACGTAGGCGTCCAAGGGTAGGCGTCAGTAGTGCACAATCGCAGCCCAGTACAGCTGACTCCACATGGATCTCCGCGGATAATTTTGTGCCCCAGGTGCCTGAATTCACTGCGACTCCAGGCATCAATGTAGATACCGCAGGCTTCAGTGAAATGAACTATTTCCAACTGTTCTTCACTGATGACCTTGTAAATTTGATTGTGGCGCAAACAAACATATATGCCCAGCAATTTATTTCCCGCAATCCAAATAGTTTTTATGCCAGGCCCCAAAAATGGACCCCCACAAACCCCACTGAAATCCGCAAGTTCTGGGGACTTCTATTGAGTATGGGCATTACCAAAAAACCCACGATACGCTCCTATTGGAACAGAGACATCCTTTATCATTCCCCTCTTTATTTTCTTGCCATGCCCAGGACCCGTTTTTAAATTTTATTAAAATTCCTTCACTATAACAATAATGATGAGTGCCCACCCCAAAACGACCCCAATTATGATAGACTGTATAAAATTAGGCCAGTAGTTGACCACTACAACTTAAAAAGGGCTATGTATGGCGTGAAGCTGTATAAGGCCTGCGAAAGTGTGTCTGGGTATACACTGCGCTTTCGTGTATATGAAGGGAAGGATTCAAAGATTGAGCCACCAGACTGTCCCCCTGTCTTGGGAATAAGTGGGAGGATAGTATGGGATTTGCTCCACCCCATACTAGACCAAGGATACCACTTGTATGTGGACAATTTTTACAATAGCGTCCCCCTCCTGAAGTGCCTTTCTGCCAGGGGCACACTAGTATGTGGCACAATTCGGCGAAATCAAAAGGGTCTCCCCAAGTCCTTTATAGATCAGACACTGCGCCGTCGGGAAAGCAGGGCTGTTTGCTCCGAAAATTTGATGCTTGTCAAATATAAAGACAAGCGTGATGTCTTTGTTTTGACCACACTGCATGCTGATCGATCCACCCCTGTTCCAGTCAGAGGAACCACAGAGCAGACCACCAAGCCTGTGTGCATCCAGGACTATAACCAATTCATGGGAGGGGTGGATGTTTCGGACCAGGTACTGCAGCCCTACAGTGCCCTAAGAAAATCTAAGGTGTGGTATAAAAAATTGGTGGTATACCTCACCCAAGTGGCACTCTATAACGCCTTTGTTCTCTACAGAACATCCAGCACTTTCCTGGGATTCCAAGAAAAAAATATTAAAAAAATGATTTTTGAAGACCAGGAAGCAGAGGGCAGCAGTGAAGGTAGCAGCACTTCTGGGATCTCCAGAATAATACATGGCCAGCATTTCCCGGGAGTAGTTCCCCCCACAGAAAAAAAACAAAAACCCCAGAAAAGGTGTCGAGTTTGCTCAAGCAGAGGGATTAGGAAAGATACCACTCACTACTGTATGACCTGTCCCTCTAAACCAGGCCTCTGCATCGGAGAATGCTTCCGTTTTTATCACGCCTCTGTTGATATTTGTTAAATCTAATTTTTACTACTCCAATGACATCACATCCATTCCATTTATTTCTTAAATACCCCCCTGGCATTTATTTTCCAAATTAATTTGATATCTCAATAATACCACATCCACCAACCCCACCCCCAAAAAAAATACAAATTCCCATTATACCCCTAGATGAATACTGTGCTTTGAAAACCTACTGGAACTGTATAAAAATCATATATGGAGTATTATTCTGCACAATATCCAAAAACAAAATGGTAGGCCTTCCCCTTTGAGCCCTATAGTGTGCCCAGGCAGCAGTTAATGGCCACATATGGGGTATTCCTAGTAAAAATTAAAAATGTCTAATGGCCAAATGGCCAAATTCCACTAAATTCTGCAAAAAACCTGTGGGGTCAAAATGCTAACTATACCACTAGGAAAATTCCTTGAGGGTGTAGTTTCCAAAATGGGGTCACTTTTGGGGTGTTTCCACTGTTTTGGTCCCTCCAGGACGTTGCAAACGCGACATGTCACCGAAAAACAATCCAGCAAAATCTGGACTCCAAAATCCAAATGGCGCTGTTCCTCTTCTGAGCCCTGCCGTGGGTCCAAACAGCCGTTTATTACCACATATGAGGTATTCCCGTAATCGGGAGAAGTTGCTTTACAAACGTTGGGGTTCTTTTTCTCCTTTATTCCTAGTAAAAATTAAAAATGTACGTTTTCTCAGAAAAAAAGTTGATTTTCATATTCATGGTCAAATTCCACTAAATTCTGCAAAAAACCTGTGAGGTCAAAATGCTAACTATACCACTAGGAAAATTCCTTGAGGGGTGTAGTTTCCAAAATGGGGTCACTTTTGGGGTGTTTCCACTGTTTTGGTCCCTCCAGGACGTTGCAAACGCGACATGTCACCGAAAAACAATCTAGCAAAATCTGGACTCCAAAATCCAAATGGCGCTGTTCCTCTTCTGAGCCCTGCCGTGGGTCCAAACAGCGGTTTATTACCACATATGGAGTATTGCCGTAATCGGGAGAAAGTGCTTTATAAACTCTGGGGTTCTTTTTCTCCTTTATTCCTTGGAAAAATTAAAAAATTCTATGTTTTTTCAGAAAAAAGGTGGATTTTCAATTTTACCGACTTTTTCCAATAAATTTAGCAAAAAACCTGTGGGGTTAAAATGCTAACTACACCCCTCGATAAATTCCCTGAGGGGTGTGGTTTCCAAAATGGGCTCACTTTTGGAGGCTTTCCACTGTTTTGGCACCACAAGACCTCTTCAAACCTGACATGGTGCCTAAAATATATTCTAAAAAAAGGAGGCCCCAAAATCCTCTAGGTGCTCCTTTGCTTCTGAGGTCCGTGTTTCAGTCCAAGAGGATACTAGGCCCACATATTGGATATTTCTAAAAACTGTAGAATCAGGGTAATAAATATTGAGTGGCAATTCGTGGCTAAAACCTTCTGTGGTACAATTTTTTTTTATTACAATGAATTTTGGCAAAAAAAAAATGAAATTAGTAAATTTCACATCTATTTTGCTTTAATTCCTGTGAAACGCATAAAGGGTTAAGAAACTTTTTGAATGCTGTTTTGAATACTTTGAGGGGTGCATTTTTTAAAATGGGGTGATTTATGGGGACTTTCTAATATATAAGGCCCTCAAAGCCACTTCAGAACTGAACTGGTCCCTGTAAAAATAGCCTTTTGAAATTTTATTGAAAATGTGAAAAATCGCTGCTAAAGTTCTAAGCCTTGTAACGTCCTAGAAAAATAAAAGGACGTTCAAAAAACAATGCAAACATAAAGCAGACATATGGGGGATGTTAACTAGTAACTATTTTGTGTGTTATTACTATCTGTCTTACAAGCAGATACATTACAATTTAGAAAAATGCTAAATTTCACAAAATTTCTCTAAATTATGGTGTTTGTCACAAATAAATACTGAATTTATCGACCAATTTTTTTCACTAACATCAAGTACAATATGTCACGAGAAAACAATCTCGGAATCGCTTGGCTAGGTGAAAGCATTCCGGAGTTATTACCACATAAAGTGACATGTCAGATTTGAAAAAATCGGCTGTGTCCTGAAGGCCAAAACAGGCTGTGTCCTGAAGGGGTTAAGGACCTCAAAAGCCTGGACAGCCTCAGGAGGCCAGCGGAGGAGATCAGCACCCTTGCGAGTGAGATCCGTAAGAGGCTTAGCGATGACCGAGAAGTTAGCAATAAATCTCCTGTAATAATTAGCGAACCCCAAGAAGCACTGTAACGCCTTCAGGGAGGCAGGTTGGACCCATTCCGCCACAGCCTGGACCTTGGCGGGGTCCATGCGGAATTCATGAGGAGTGAGGATTTGACCCAAAAATGGTATCTCCTGCACCCCAAACACACATTTTTCGGTCTTCGCAAACAGTTTGTTTTCCCGAAGGACCTGGAGCACCTTCCTGACATGCTCAATGTGGGAGGACCAGTCCTTGGAAAACACAAGTATGTCATCAAGGTACACTACAAGAAATACCCCCAGGTAATCTCTTAAAATCTCATTTATGAAATTCTGGAAGACCGCGGGAGCATTACACAAACCAAAGGGCATGACGAGGTATTCGAAATGACCTTCGGGCGTGTTAAACGCAGTCTTCCACTCATCCCCCTCTTTGATGCGGATAAGGTTATACGCCCCCCGTAGATCAAACTTAGAGAACCATTGGGCCCCCTGAACCTGATTAAAGAGATCAGGAATCAAAGGAAGGGGATACTGGTTCCTTACAGTGACCATATTCAAGTTACGGTAGTCAATGCATGGCCTAAGACCACCATCCTTCCCTACGAAGAAGAAGCCAGCACCTACCGGAGAAGTAGAGGGGTGAATGTAACCCTTGGCCAGGCATTCCTGGATATACTCTCTCATGGCTTCACGTTCGAGACAAGAGAGATTAAATATCCTACCCTTAGGGAGCTTAGCTCCTGGTACCAAATCGATAGCGCAATCGTATTCTCTATGAGGAGCTAACACTTCGGAGGCCTCCTTAGAGAAAAGATCAGCGAAGTCCTGAACAAACTCAGGTAGTGTGTTCACCTCCTCAGGGGGAGAAATAGAATTAACAGAAAAACATGACGTCAAGCATTCATTACCCCATTTGGTAAGATCCCCAGTATTCCAGTCAAACGTGGGATTATGCAACTGCAACCAGGGAAGGCCTAAAACCAAATCGGACGATAATCCCTGCATCAACAGTACAGAGCACTGCTCCAAATGCATGGAGCCAACAAGGAGTTCAAAAACAGGGGTATGCTGTGTAAAATAACCATTAGCAAGAGGAGTGGAGTCGATACCCACTACCGGGACAGGTTTAGGCAAATCAATCAAAGGCATAGATAGAGACATAGCAAATTCCACAGACATGATATTAGCAGACGACCCTGAATCCACAAAGGCACTGCCGGTAGCAGACCTACCACCAAAAGAGACCTGAAAGGGAAGCAAGATTTTATTAGGTTTCATATTTACGGGAAATACCTGTGCGCCCAAGTGACCTCCCCGATGATCACTTAGGCGCGGAAGTTTTCCGGCTGCTTATTCTTACGCCTAGGACAGGTGTTCACTTGATGCTTGTCATCCCCACAATAGAAGCAGAGACCATTCTTCCTGCGGAACTCTCTACGTTGTTGGGGGGACACGGAGGCCCCGAGTTGCATAGGTACCTCCGAGTCTTCCGTGGAAGAACGAAGCAACGGAACCTCGGGAGGCATCATGGGGGAGTCAGAGGAGAAAACACAAAAACTTTCACGTTGTCGTTCCCTGAGACGTCGGTGAAGTCGTACCGCTAAAGCCATAACCTGGTCTAGGGAGTCAGGAGAGGGATAGCTAACTAGCAGGTCTTTCAGGGCGTTCGACAGACCCAACCTAAACTGGCACCTTAAGGCAGGGTCATTCCACAGAGAAGCTACGCACCACTTCCTAAAGTCAGAGCAATACTCCTCAACAGGTCTCTTACCCTGACGTAAGGTCACCAGCTGACTCTCGGCAAAGGCAGTCCTGTCAGTCTCGTCATAAATGAGTCCGAGAGCAGAAAAGAAAAGATCAACGGAGGAAAGTTCAGGGGCGTGAGAAGCCAAGGAGAAGGCCCATTCTTGGGGCCCTTCCTGGAGCCGGGACATAATTATACCCACCCGCTGGCTCTCAGAACCTGAGGAGTGGCGCTTTAAGCAAAAATAGAGCCTACAACTCTCCCGAAAGGAGAGAAAAGTCTTCCGGTCCCCTGAGAACCGGTCAGGCAACTTGAGGTGGGGTTCAAGAGGTGAGGTGAGGGGCACTACCATGGTAGCATCAGGCTGGTTGACCCTCTGAGCCAGGGCCTGGACCTGTAAGGAGAGACCCTGCATTTGCTGAGCCAGGGTCTCAAGGGGGTCTATAGTAGTGTGAGGGACCAGGGTAGACTAGGTATATGGGCTTGTGGTTATGTATTGATGGGGGTAAGGAAACAGACAAGTGAGCCCTAATCTACCCGCCACTCAGTCCCTGCCTACTTGCAATAACCCACCCTAGGCGATGGGGTACAACTGGGCGACGGTCCCTACGCTCAATAAGTGCACGACAGACAAACAGACAAGGGTACACAGAAGCAAGGGAAAAGGGGCAGTTGCCCACGGCAACACCGTGAGCAACAAGAGTGGTGAACGAGCTGAGTCAAACCAGGAGTGTACGAGGTACCAAACGCAGAGCAGGAGAGTAGTGAACAAGCCGAGTCAAACCAGGAGTGTATGACGTACCAAACGCAGAGCAGGAGAGTAGTCAGTAAGCCAGGGTCAATATGAAGCAGGGTAAAATAGTTCAAGAAGCTGCAGCAGGGCCAGGAAACCAAACGAGAAGAATCACAAGCAAGGAGGAACAGGAAAGGCAGTTATAAATAGACAGAGGGCGGGAGCTAGCTCCGTCTGGCCAGGCTGTGATAGGCTCTCCCACTCCTAAGCCTGCCATCCTGAGTGGTGGAAGATGGAGTCAGTCTCACAGACATAGAAGCAGGTGCAGACTGATTACCTATGGGCGTAGATACAGAAGCTGTGCCTGGCAGATCCTTAACACCCATTGATACTATTATAATTGCATTTCTATAAAAAAAAACAGAGAAGGATTTTGGGTATACAAAGCGTTGTCTCTTTGTGTCTTCTCTCCGATATATCAAAATAAGTAATGGATTTAGATCTGGGCAAGTGTACTGACGGGTGTCCGTTGACACGCCCATCAATCCTTGAGTGTAATATATTTTGGCCAGGATTGCATCAACATGTCTGCTACATCAGGAGGTGTAGTTATTTAAAGATTAGGGCTGTTTATTTAAGAGGTGGAACTGCCAATAATAAAGTCGACAATAAATCACGTGATAAATGAATGACAGCAACTGTACTCCCATCCCGACGGCACATGTGAACTGGTGCACCCAAGGCAAAAATGACTCCTTCGAATTTTTGATTAGAACTACACATGTCCAAGACCGTAACCATTGGGAAACATCCTCAATGGTTCGGCATTAGACAGCCGAGGTCCACAACAGCGGCAATTCCGAAGTACCTACCCGGGAACATCTGTCCGATGTGCTCAGCAGATCAGCGTGTCAACTAAGCTAGGTCCCTACTTTTAAAACTTTATCAGGGGAATATATTTAATATGGTGTAATGAACTAACTATGGGAAAAAGCTGGTTAGTTTGATAAAGCAAAATTCAGGCACGGTCATTGCATGGAAACTAAGGGAACAATGAGGTAGTTATTTAATGTTAAAACATTAATAAGGTATAATTATAATGAAGTTACATATAAATAAATATTAATTTAATTTTAAATTAAATTATAATGTTAAAGTGTAACTAAATGTTTGACAAACTTCTGATGTCATACTGACATGTCAGAAGTTTTGATGGGTGGGAGTCCGAGCACTGACACCCGAACCAATCGCTCAAACAAAGCAGCAGATGTGCTCGTGTGAGCACTCAGCCACTTCGTGTCTGTTCGGCATTCTCCGGAAAGCCCATGTATTGGAGTACTGGCTCATAGGCTTTCTATTGAGCCCGTACTCTGATATTAATTTCCGGAAAAAGCCGAACAGACACAAAGCGGCTGAGCGCTTACATGAGCGCTTCTGCTGCTTTCTTTGAGCGATCGGTGGGGGTCTCAGTGCTCGGACCCCCACCAATCAAAGCTTCTGACATGTCAGAAGTTTGTCAAACGTATAGTTTCCCCTTAATCTGAGACATAGCTATAACCTTTATTTGATATGTTATTGGCAGGATAGTATTTATTCCTAATTACATTTCATAGCCATATACAGTGAAGACAGTGACTTCCTGAATAAAAGTGCATGCTATTTAAAGTGCTAGAGCTATTAGTTTCTAAGTGCTAATACCACTAAAAATCCTAAATGTTTATAAAGTGCTATCAATGTAAGAATATTAAAAATTTTTTATATAAGTGCTTAGTGCTATAAGAATTCTAATACTTTTAATATTCCTACTGCTAAAGTGCAATAATACAGCAGTGGCAATTAATGAAAACCTATCCAGCCCTACACATTGAAGTGTATAGTAATACACTCTCACAATACTTCAATGAAATATCATTGCCATACAAAATAATTTAAATTTATTTTATATAATTAAAAAATATATCAATATAAATACAATTTCCCTGGACAAATTATTACAAAATAATGTGTATTTAAAAAAATCACCTATATTACCTGGCTAGGTATAACAGTAGAACCACAGATATATCAATATATAAGAAAAAAGTCCAAAAATACAAAACAATAGTAAAAGACCCAAATATAACACATGCTTGCAGAGACTATCTAGTATACACAATTATAAAGCGTGGAAAATGAAAGGGAGGTTTAGATTTGTCCCTTTAGTTGGAATTGTGATCTGTAATTATTTCAAACGCGTGTAGCATATAGAGTGTATGCAAATTAATCCAAAGAGAAGTATATACATCTATTTGTACAATCGCAATCCAGAGGAAAAGAGGCAGCACTCCAATATTATAAAGATCCAAAAAATTTATTCACCCAACATAGAGGCAACGTTTCACCTTCCCATTGAATGCCTTCAATGGGAAGGTGAAACGTTGCCTCTATGTTGAGTGAATAAAAATTTTGGATCTTTATAATATTGGAGTGTTGCCTCTTTTCCTCTGGATTGCGATTGTGCGTATTTGGGGTTTCATGTCAAGTCTCCCCTGAGAATAGCACCCTCACTGCATGCTACGGTGCAGCTCCTATACTTTGCTTTTTCCTACATCTATTTGTAGATATCATGGGGCCCCATATTTTGATGTATGTAGCCAGGTGGTCTTAGGTTTGACCATAAGGTTGTTAATGGACCATATAGCAGGCAAAGTGGTCTTCTGTAGGTTACTTGTTAAAAGGAAATATTTCCATCATAGTGGAAGTCTAAAGTTGAAGAACAAACTTCAATCACGTCTTTCAGGACAGAGCGAACAGTTTCTTTCCGTTCACTGTAGGCCAGAAGTAGAAGAGCAGTCCTGTTCTAAGCTATGTGGCCAGAGAAGCCTATGTAGTCTCGCCCGTGTCTCACAGCGTGTCTCACCACATGGTGTATACCTGAGACCTGTGTCACGTTGGGTACGTGGACCCACTGGGCCGTACCGCCTTAACGGTATGGCAGCTGGCCAACAGGACACAGGTCAAAGTCTATAGTTCAAATAGATGTACCTGTGTAAACTTCAGACAGCATCAAGACTGGCTCGGATGAGACTTTGGCAGCAGGCAGACACCAGGCATGGTGTAACAGGACAGGCATAGTACTTAGCGCAGCTCAACTCCAACTCTATACGGCCCCTGGTTCTGGACAGCACGGGATACAGGTAGCAGGAACGGGAACACTGGGACTGTGGAAGAGAAGACTTTAGAGTAATAGCCACATACCATTGTCTTGCCCTTGGAACCTCTCTGGAACAGGAGTACACCAGCACCAACAGAGGAGGCGTCCACCTCCAACGAAAACTGTCGAGATACATCTGGATGATGGAGGATAGAAGCTGACGTGAAGGCACTCTTCAGGCTATTAAATGCGGAATCTACCTCTGGAGTCCACACCTTGGCGTTCATGCCTTTCTTGGTGAGGGTAGAGATAGGAGATGTCAGTGAGAAGTTTGAAATTAACTGTCTGTAGAAATTGGCAAATCCCAGGAAACGCTGTATGGACCTCAAGCTTTGAGGGCGTAGCCATTCCAGGACGGCTTTTACCTTCTCAGGATCCATCTTGAGGCCTTGATCCGAGATGATGTAGCCCAGGAAGGGTAGAGCATTTCTCTCAAACACACACTTCTCCAACTTGGCGTACAGGCGATTCTCCCTTAACCGCAGCAAAACTTGACGGACATGTCTCTGATGAGTCATTGGATCTGGAGAAAAAAAAATCAAGATTTCATCAAGATAGACCACAACACAAACATAGAGGAGGTCACAGAAGATGTCATTAACAAACTCTTGGAAGACCGCGTGAGCGTTACACAGGCCGAAGGGCATTACTAGAAATTCATAGTGTTTGTCACGGGTGTTAAATGCCGTCTTCCATTCGTCAACCCGGCGAATCCGGATTAGATTATAAGCCCCTCGCAGGTCGAACTTAGAAAAATGTTGGGCTCCTCATATGCGATCAAACAGTTCAGAAATCAATGGCAACGGATATCTATTTTTTAACCGTGATCTGGTTGAGAACCCGGTAGTCGATGCAGGGTCACAGAGAACCATACTTTTACTTTTTCTTGACGAAGAAGAACCCGGCTCCTGCCGGAGAGGAGGACTTTCGTATGAATCGCCTCTCCAGGTTCTCCTTAATATAGGCGGACATGGACTGAGTCTCTGGCAAGGAGAGAGGATATACCCACGGGGAAGGGTTGCACCAGGAATCAGCTCTTTCTTGCTCAAGATATCCGAGAATGCAGAATAATGACAAGGCAATCCTGCCAAGGACCGAGGCAGAGGAGGCTGGACCGGACGAATCTGTACCAGACAGCGGTTGAGACACTGGGAGCCCAACTGGAGAACCTCTCCAGAATTCCAGTCCAGAACTGGGGCATGTAGTCGGAGCCAGGGCAGGCCCAGCAGCACAGGGTTGACGGCCTTAGACAAGACAAAAAATGAGATGAGCTCGGAATGAAGGGCTCCTACTTGGAGCTTCAATGGCTTGGTCACAGCTACCACCGGGTCTGGCAGAGGTAGTCCATTCACCAATGCAACAATCAAAGGCCTCTCCAGAGGAGTTGTGGGACCCTGGGGAAGATCCACCAGGTCTCTCCGAATGAAATTAGCTGCGGATCCAGAGTCCAGATAAGCAGAGACACGGTGCATTTTTTCGCCGGACACTATGGTCATGGGAATGGACAATTTAGACAAAAGTCCTTTTTCACCCAGGGTTGTCTCTCCAACCAACCCTAGGCTCTGGGGCTTTTGGGGGCACAGACGCACAGGATGGCCTCCGAGGCTGCAATATAGACAGAATCCCGAGGTGCGTCTGCGTTGTCTCTTCTGGGTAGAAAGCTTGAACTGGTCCGTCCTCAAAGACTCCTTTGGAGGAACAGCTGATGAGGACAGCAGGGGTTGCTGCAAAGTAGGAACTGGGCTAGGGAGTCCTCCCTCCCGACGAGCCTCTTGGAAGCATTCTCGGATCCTTATGTCAATCCGGGCGGCTAGAAGGAAGAGGTCATCCAGGGTAGATGGCAGATCTCGTGCGGCAAGCTCGTCCTTAATTTTAGATGATAGTCCCTGGCAGAATGTAGCCACCAAGGCCTCATTGTTCCACAACAATTCTCCCGCCAGGGTGCGGAAGTGGATGGTGTACTCGCCCACGGAAGTGTCTCCCTGGCGTAGGTTCAGCAAGAAGGCAGCTGCCGACGAGACTCATCCAGGCTCCTCAAACACAGTGCGAAATGTCCGTAGAAACCTCTGGAAGTCACGTGTTTCTGGTCATTGTCTCTACCAGATAGGGTTCGCCAATGCTAGGGCCCTGCCAGTGAGGAGAGAGATGATGAAAGTTACCCTTGCACCATAAGTTGAAAATGCCCTTGAATAGAGGCTAAAGTGGATCTGGCACTAGTTCAATAATCCCTGGCAGGTCTTCGCGTCTCCATCATAGCGGTGAGGTAGCGGCAAAGAAAATAAATTGTGGATCAGCACTGCCAGGAGGTGTAGTCGGAGGGTCTGTACTGCCATGAGGTGTAGTAGGAGGAACGGCAGTTTGCACATTCAGCCGATGTGCAATAACGTTCAATGCCTGGAGGAGTTGGTCCTGTCGAGACCGCAGGTCTAGCATATCCACCCGCATCACTTGTGACGTCATCATGTTCCTGGATTGACCAGCGGGGTCCATGGCCTGAGCGTACTGTCACGTTGGGGGCGTGGACCCACTGGGCCATACCGCCTTAACAGTATGGCAGCTGGCCAACATGACAGGTCAAGGTCTATAGTTCAAATAGGTGTACCTGTGGCAACTTCGGACAACAGCAAGACAGGCTCGGATGAGAATTTGGCAGCAGGCAGACACCAGGCGTGGTGTAACAGGACAGGCGTAGTACTTAGCGCAACTTGACTCCCACTCTATACGGCACTTGGTTCAGGTGAGCACAGGATACAGGTAGCAGGAACGGGAACACTGGGACTTGGAAGACACTGAAGGGACCATTTGCAGAGACAAACATAGGTAAACGACAACAACGCTCAGGCAATGCAGGAAGCAGTTGGGCCCTTCTTATAGTCCAGGGTGCTCATGGGCTAATTTGGTACTTTAACTCATCCCTGCTGAGCCTTCGCCAAAAAGACACCACCGTGGGTGAGTACGCCATTCAGTTCCGTACCCTGGCGGCAGAGCTGGTCTGGAACAACGAAGCCTTAGTGGCTGCCTTCTGGCAAGGTCTTTCCTCCAATATTAAAGACGAGCTTGACGCTAGAGACCTACCCTCTACCCTAGATGACGTCATTCTTCTAGCCGCACGGATTGACATGAGGATCTACGAATGGTCTAAAGATATTCACTGGGTCAGGAGATTGCCCAGGCTGGCTCCTACAATCCAGCAACCCCTGCTGCCCTCATCAGCTGTTCAATCAGGGGAGCCTATGCAAATAGACCACCTGAAGTTGTCTGTCCAGGCGAAACAGCGCAGACGCACTTCGGGACGCTGTCTGTATTGCGGCCTTCGAGGCCATTTTGTGCGTCTGTGTCCCCAAAAGCCTACAAAGCTCCAGAGCGTAAGATTGGTTGGAGAGACAACGCTAGAAGGAAAATAACTAAATAAACTTTCTCCACAATTGTCCATTCCCGTGACCATAGTGTCTGGTGAGAAGACGCACCAGGTCTTTGCCTACCTGGACTACGGGTCCGCAGCAAACTTTATCCAACAGGACTTAGTGGATCAATTCCAGTTGCCGAAGGTTTCCTTGGAGACATCCCTGGCTGTTGCCTCGGTGAATGGACTGCCTCTGCCCGACCCCATCATGTCCGAGACTAAGCCACTGAAGCTCCAAGTGGGAGCGCTTCATACCGTGCAGATTAGCTTTCTTATTTTGCCTAAAGCCATCAATCCGGTGTTGCTGGGTCTGCCCTGGCTCCGGCTTCATGCTCCAGTCCTGGACTGAAATTCCGGAGTAGTTCTCCAATGGGGCTCCAAATGTCTCCACCGCTGCCTGGTACAGGTTCGTCCTCTTCTGCCTCCTATATCTCAGTCATTGCCAGGACTACTTACTCATTTTGTGCAATTTGCAGACGTCTTTGGCAAGAAGGAGGCCAAGATGCTTCCCCCACACCGAGCGTACGACTGCCCGATTGAACTGGTTCCTGATGCCTCACCTCCTCATGGTCGCGTATACCCACTCTCCTTGCCAGAGACTCAGTCCATGTTCTTGTTTGTAAAGAAAAACGACGGATCTCTTCAACACTGCATTGACTACCGTGGTCTCAACCTGATAATGGTCAAAAACAACTACCCTTTACCACTGATCTCTGAGTTATTTGATCGCATACGAGAAGCCAAGATCTTCTCTAAACTAGACTTGCGTGGGGCCTACAACCTAATCCGAATCCGTCAAGGTGACATGTGGAATACGGCACTTTAGACGGGCACTATGAATACCTGGTGATGCCCTTCAGCCTGGGTAACGCTCCCGTGGTCTTCCAAGAATTTCTCAATGATATCTTCCGAGATCTCCTCTATGTCTGCGTTGTAGTCTATCTTTGATTTTCTCCCCAGATCTGACGACACATCGGAGACATGTCCGTAAAGTTCTGCTACGATTAAGGGAGAATCGCCTATATGCCAGATTGGAGAAATGTACTTTTGAAAAAGATCCCTTGCCCTTCCTGGGCTACATCATCAAGGATCAGGGTCTCAAGATGGATCCTGAGAAAGTAAAGTCCATCCTGGAGTGGCCACGTCCTCAGGGCCTGCCAACTTCTACTGGCAATTTATCCCAAATTTTTCTTTACTGACGGCCCCCATCTCTACCCTTAATAAAAAAGGTATGAAAGCCAAGGTGTGGACTCCAGAGGCAGAATCAGCATTTAATAGCCTTAAGAAAGCCTTCACTTCAGCCTCGATCCTCCATCATCCTGACGTGTCTCGGCAGTTCTCATTGGAGGTGGACGCTTCTTCTGTTGGTGCAGGTGCACTTCTGTTCCAGAGGAGCTCCAAAGGAAAGGCAGTAGTATGTGGCTATTACTCGAGACTTTTTTCCCCTGCAGAGCGCAACTACTCTATTGGGGATTGGGAGCTAATGGTCATCAAATTGGCTCTGGAAGTGTGGAGACATCTGCTAGAGGGCGCAGCTCACCCCATACTGATATATACCAACCACAAGAACCTCACCTATATCGAGTCGGCTCAACGGCTAAACCCCCATCAAGCCAGGTGGTCGGTGTTCTTTACCCATTTCCAATTTGTGCTCCACTACCGTCCCGCTGACAAAAATGTGAGGGCCGATGCCCTGTCCAGGTCGTTTGAAACTGAGAACACGGTGGAGTCCCCTCAAAGTATCAGAGACCCGTCCTGCATTGTCACTGCCTATCCTTTGCAAGTTAGAGACATTCCTCTGGGGAGGACTTTGGTTCAGTTGGCAGACAGAAGAATTCTCCGCTGGGGACACAGCTAATTCTGGAGAGCCCTCTGTAAACTCCTGGATGTGAAATTGGACTTTTCCTCAGCCTATCACCCCCAGGCCAATGGTCAAGTCGAGAGGATTAACCAGATCATGGAGAATTATCTCTACCACTTCATCTCCATGCAGCATGATGACTGGGTACAGCTGCTTCCATGGGCCGAGTTCTCATTCAGCAATCACACAAGTGAGCCCACGACTTCCACAGCATTCTACATTGTGTATGGTCAACATCCTAGAATCCCTCTTCCTGTGTCTACATCTCAGGTACCCGCTGCTGACTCTGAATTTGGGGACTTTCTGCAAATCTGGCAACAGACCCGTTCCTCTATTCTGCTAGCAGTTGATCGCATGAAGTTAAAGCGGATATAGAATAAGAGAGCCACCTCAGTATCTTCCAGGTACCAAAGTCTGGCTGTCCTCACGGAATATCCGTTTAAAGGTGCCTTCGTACAAGTTTGCTCCCAGGTTCCTCGGACCCTTTGAGATACTACAACAGATAAACCCTGTCTCATATAAGCTTCGACTGCCTCCTACCCTCAGAATCCACAACTCCTTTCATGTGTCCCTCCTGAAATCGGTGGTCCTGAAATGCTACAGTAAGACTGTTAGTCCCGCAGTTGCTCCCACCCACGCAAGCAAGGAAGCCAACCATCCCATGGCAGGGAGGCGTTTCATGGGACCCTCAAAGGGCAGCACCAAACCAGGTCACCATCGGCAGATGCGGGCACCAAATGGTGGCCTAAATCAGTGGTGATGGGGAGCCAGTCAGAGAAAATGCCAAAGGGCAGTCCCAGACCGGGTCCCCATCGGCAGTGGGGGGCCCCCAAGAAGTGACCCCTGCAGCCAGCGACAGGGAGCCAGTCAAAGCGCACACCCAAGGAGGCCATAGACCGGTCTCAACCAAAGACGGACGGCAGCAATGTCAACCCAGGTGATTAGATAAACTAGAGGGGATTAAATATTTTGTATCGGATATCCACCAGCGGTGACAGAGGGTCAATCCATAGGATCAGGTCACCATCAACGGCAGCGGATGCCAAGATATCATGTAAATCCATGCTTCAAAGCAAATAATTAATCCCTGATGTCCACCCTCATTGGAGACGATGCATGTGGGGCAGCTGTGGTGAGGGGCAGGCCCAGGGCCACACAAAGTAGCCATGAGCCCGATTATCACCACCGATGCCCACACATCCAATCCTTGCCATATGTATCTCGGCATTCCAGATTATTTTTACACAAAAGAGAACACCACAATCCATAATATGGACACTTTATATTTCTATGAGGAGCAATTTCCATCCCATAGTACATACAGTCATAAAAACATATTCCAATGATAAGAAATTTGAAAGGAATATCAGGTACAGATTTAAAGTCTGTGGCCAACAATAACATACTATTTGAGGTAACTATAAAGAGGAGAAGGTCCATGGTAGGTAGCGATCAGTACGGACACTGATATACAGTAATTAATCCGAGAGTCGTCCAGCATGAGCCAATATAATCTCAAGCAATTTCAAAGGAACATATTAAACTTAATTTAATTATTGAGGCCTCTCGATGCAAGATTACCAAGTATGTAGATCCACATAGTTTCCTTGTAATAGTGTCCTATTTCTGTCATCCACTATCCTATCATCAGGCAATTGGTAAATTCCCATAAACTTTAGTCCAGAGGGGGATTGATGATGGTAAGTCTTAAAGTGGGTTGCCAATGGATTATTAATCTCCCCCTTTCTTATATCTGAGATATGTTCACCGATTCATACCTGGAGTTTACATTTAGTTTTGCCTACATACATCTTGCCACAATGGCAGATGATAGAATATACGACCATACATGAGCGACAGTTGATAAAAGTCTGTATCCGATATTCCCTCTCATTCATAGCATCTGTGAACCTGTCCATCTTTATGACATCCGCAGGAGCTACATGATCCACATTTGAACATGCCCCTTGGTTGGTTAGTCAGCCATACTTGGTTACTTTCGTTTTTTCTTTTGAAATCAGAGTTAACCAACATATCATTAAGGATTGGTGCTCTTCTTGGGACCATACTGGGGGTTAATCCCACTATGGTTTCAATTTTAAAATTCAAAGTCAGATGCGACCAGTTTTTAGTCATAAGGATATGTAAAAGCTCACAGCATACCATAACTTGACATAAACCGAACCCTATTGTCTTTCGAGATTCTTTTATTCCCTTCTAGAATCTCATCTCTGTCACTCTTTAATGCTCGATTATATCCCAGTTTTAGAACACTTATCGAATAACCCCTAGAGTGGAAATAGCTCAATAGCTTCAGATTTAAACTCGTCAAAATTTGAGCAATTTCTTTGAATTCTAAGGAACTCACTGGGATTGCATTTATCTGTGATGGAGGGTGATGGCTGCTTGCTGCCAGAAGTGTATTTCCTGCAGATGGTTTACGATATGTGGAAGTTACCAGCCTGTTAGTCTCTCTATAAATATTTAGATCTAGGAAACTTATCGATGTCTCACTATAAGTGTAGGTTAATAAAATATTGAGGGTGTTTTGATTACAATTCATTCACAAAGGATTCTAGTTCCTGAACCGATCCTTTGAAGCAAATATTATCCATACAGGTCCTTCTCAATGAATTAGAATATCATCAAAAAGTTCATTTAGTTCAGTTATTCAATTTAAAAAGTGAAAGTCATATTATATAGATTCATTAAACACAGAGTGCTCTATTTCCAGCATTTTTTTTCTTTTAATGTTGATGATTATGGTTAACAGTTAATGTAAACCCAAAATTTAGTCTCTCAGAAAATTAGAATATTATATAAGCCCAATTTCAAAAACCGAAATGTTGGCCTACTGAAAAGTATGTGCATTATATGCACTCTATGCACTTGGTCGGGGCTCATTTTCCATGAATTACAGCATCAATGCGGCGTGGCATGGCGGCGATTAGCTTTTGGCGCTGCCGAGTTGTTATGGAAGCCCAGGTTGCTTTGATAGCGGCCTTCAGCTCGTCTGCATTGTTGGGTCAGGTGTCTCTCATCTTCCTCTTGACAATCCCCCATAGATTCTCTGTGGGGTTTAGGTCAGGCAAGTTTGCTGGCCAATCAAGCACAGTGATACTGTGGTTATTAAAGAGGCTTTGTCACCACATTATAAGTGCCCTATCTCCTACATAATGAGATTGGCGCTGTAATGTAGGTAACAACAGTGTTTTTTATTTAGAAAAACGATCTATTTTCACCAAGTTATGACCTATTTTAGCTTTATGCTAATGACGTTCTTAATGCCCAACTGGGCGTGTTTTTACTTTTGACCAAGTGGGCGTTGTAAAGAGAAGTGTATGACGCTAACCAATCAGCGTCATACACTTCTCTACATTCATGTACTCAGCAGTGCTGTCACTTACGTACACAATAACCCCTTCCCGACTTTTGCCGTAGTTATGCGGCGCACGCCGGGTGGGGGAATATGGAGCTGGCTCACGGGCTGAGACTGCTCCATAGAGTGAGTATGCCGTTAAATGCCGCGTTCAATAGTGATCGCGGCATTTAAATGACTAAAAACAAGGGGCGACTCCCTGTAACGTCCTAACGGCCCCCGCGACGAGATCGGGGGGAGCCGTTGGTTGGCTCGGCTGCCTGGGGGCCTGACGAAGTCCCCCAGGTCCGCCATCTTTGTACTTCTATGAAGGTTTCATAGGAGACTGTCAGAATCGCGATATACCGCAATACATTAGTATTGCAGTATATCGTGCAAGCGATCTAAGGATCGCTGGTTAAAGTCCCCTAAGGGGACAAGTAAAAAAAGTAAAAAACAGTAAAATAAAGTTTTTTTAACAAATAAAAAAATTTCTAAAATTAAAAGTTCAAAAAAAAAAAACTTTTACAATTTTCCCTCATGCACAATGTAAAAAAAATAAAAAGCTAACATAACTGGTATCGACGTGTCCGTAAAAGTTTGAACTATTACAATATATCATTATTTAGTCCGCACGGTGAACGCCATAAAAAAGAAAAAATTAAAAATATCAGAATTGCTGTTTTTTGGTCCCTTTTTCTCCCACAAAAAATGAAATAAAAAGTGATCAAAAAGTGATCAATATAAACTGCAGCTCGTCCCGCAAAAAATAAGCCCTCACACGGCTAAATCGACAGAAAAATTAAAAACTTTATGGCTCTCAAAACAAAACGCAAATTTAATTTTTAACGCTTGTAAAAGTAGTAAAACATAAAGAAAACAATATACATTTGGTATCGCTGTAATCGTATTGACCCCACAGAATAAAGTTAACATGCCGTACGGTGAACGCCGTAAAAATAAAACCACTCAAAAGGTTGAGGAATCGTAGTTTTTTTCCTATTCCACTCCACATATATATTTTTTCTCATTTCCCACTACATTATATGGTACAAAAAATGGTGCTGTGAAAATCTACAACTCGTCCCGCAAAAAACAAGCCCTCATACGGCAATATTGATGGAAAAATAAAAGAGTTATGGCTTTTGGAAGGTGGGGAGGAAAAAACAAAAGTGTAAATCTGAAAAATGGCTGCGGAGGGAAGGGGTTAATGTTACTGTAGTGTCTTGAGAGTTATACAACCTACAGAGTGTGGGGTAAAATTAACACAACACATGAATAATAGAAAATTTACTAATTTTATTGGAGATAACAATATATTAAAAAATGGGTCATGCAAAGCATGAATAAATACATCTGTCAAATGCAGAGACCAAATGTGAACAATTGATTAAGAAGAGGGTATGAACAATGCATTGGTATACAAAAGAGTATAAGTCTATCCAAAAATCGGATAGAGACTAAGTGAAAACTCCTTAACAGTATATCATAATGTATAAGAATATGATGCTTAAATAGCAAAGGAGTACAGAAATAAATTAGGGAGAGAGAACATACCCATATTAGCAGCTCTGCATAGAGAGAACGTCAGACCCGACGCGTGTTTCGGCGAAATGCCTTCGTCCGGGGGTCCTAGAGAGTTAATAGCAAACATAGAATGGTGACAGCACCCTGCGACACTAATGCCACCTAAACCACTAAATATAAATAAATATGCACTAAAGCTAAATCTACTTACAAATAGGGAGGTTCTTAGTGCACATTTTGATCAAAAAGTGTTAGCCCACCTGCCACGACAAGGCGACCTCTGTAAGGTGGGAAACTACGCTGCACATACACCCAGAACTGGGACTAAGCCTACATATATACCTGGGGATGGTAGGATCCAGCATTGAACTGATTAAAATCACCCAGGGCAGAATGGGAGGAGTGCAAGAACAACAAGTGGAGGCAGTCACTAACCCCACATATATGGATCACATAAACACAACAAAAAGTTGAACAGCACATTCCAACTAAATGATACAAAATGTATGCAGGTGCAAGAACACCCATGACTGCAGATATACAGCAAACATAGAATGGTGACAGCACCCTGCGACACTAATGCCACCTAAACCACTAAATATAAATAAATATGCACTAAAGCTAAATCTACTTACAAATAGGGAGGTTCTTAGTGCACATTTTGATCAAAAAGTGTTAGCCCACCTGCCACGACAAGGCGACCTCTGTAAGGTGGGAACCTACGCTGCACATACACCGAGAACTGGGACTAAGCCTACATATATACCTGGGGATGGTAGGATCCAGCATTGAACTGAGAGTCCTAGAGAGTTATTAGACATCGGTTTCAGCCAGGACGCGATGTCTATTAACCCCTTCCCTCTTTGGCCACTTTTGACCTTCCTGACAGAGCCTCCTTTTTCAAATCTGACATGTTTCACTTTATGTGGTAATAACTCCGGAATGCTTTTACCTATCCAAGCGATTCTGAGATTGTTTTCTCGTGACACATTGGACTTTATGTTACTGGCAAAATTTGCCCGATACATTCAGTATTTAATTGTGAAAAACACCAAAATTTATCGAAAAATTGCAAAAATTAGCATTTTTCTCAATTTAAATGTATCTACTTGTAAGACAGGCAGTTATACCACACAAAAATGTTACTAACTAACATCCCCCATATGTCTACTTTAGATTGGCATCGTTTTTTGAACATCATTTTATTTTTCTAGGACGTTACAAGGCTTAGAACTTTAGCAGCAATTTCTCACATTTTCAAGAAAATTTCAAAATGCTATTTTTACAGGGACCAGTTCAGTTGTGAAGTGGCTTTGAGGTCCTTAGATATTAGAAACCCCCAATAAGTCACCCCATTTTAAAAACTGCACCCCTCAAAGTATTCAAAACAGCATTTAGAAAGTTTCTTAACCCTTTAGACATTGCGCAGGAATGAAGGCAAAGTAGAGGTGAAATTTACAAAGTTCATTATTTTTTTCCAGAAATTCATTTTGAAACCATTTTTTTTGTACCACAGAAGGTTTTACCCAAGAAATGCAACTCAATATTTATTGCCCAGGTTCTGCAGTTTTAGGAAATATTCCACATGTGGCTTTAGTGTGCTACTGGACTGAAGCACCGGCCTCAGAAGCAAAGGAGCATCTGGTGGTTTTGGGCCTCCTTTTTATGAGAATATATTTTAGGCACCATGTCAGCTTTGAACAGGTCTTGTGGAACTAAAACAGTGGAAACCCCCGAAAAATGACCCCATTTGGGAAACTACACCCCTCGAGGAATTTATTTAGGGGTGTAGCAAGCATTTTGACCTGCCAGTTTTTTTGCAAAAATTTTTGGAACTAGGCCATGAAAATGAAAATCGAAATTTTTTCAAATAAAATGTAGGTTTAGCTAATTTTTTTTCATTTCCAAAAGAACTAAAGTAGAAAGAGCACCACAACATTTGTAGAGCAATTTCTCCCGAGTAAAACAATACCACACATGTGGTAATAAACGGTTGTTTGGACACACGGCAGGGCTTAGAAGGGAAAGAGCGCCATTTGGCTCTTGGAGATCACATTTAGCAGGAATGGTTTGTGGAGGCCATGTCACATTTGCAAAGCCCCTGAGGTGACAAAAGAGTGGAAACCCCCAACAAGTGACCCCATTTTGGAAACTACACCCCATGAGGAAATTATCTAGGGGTACAGTGAGCAGTTTGACCCCACAGGTGTTTTATAGAACTTATTGGAAGTAGGCCGTAAAAATGAAAATCTACATTTTTTCAAAGAAAATGTAGGTTTAGGTATTTTTTTTTCATTTCCACAAGGACTGAAGGAGAAAAAGCACCATAACATTTGTAAAGCAACTTCTCCCGAGTAAAACAATACCCCACATGTGGTCACAAACATCTGTTTGGACACAAGGTAGGGCTCAGAATGGAACTAGCACCATTTGGATTTTGGAATGCTTTCTGGGCGCCATGTCACATTTGCTGAGCCCCTGTAGTACTAGTACAGTGGAAACACCCCAAAAGTGACTCCATTTGGGAAACTGCACCCCCTGAGGAATCATCTAGGGGTATAGTGAAAATTTTGATCCCAAAGGTTTTTTTGCTGAATTAATTAGAATTAAGCCATGAAAATGAAAAATATTTTTTTTTTCCAACAAGATGTAGTTTTAGATCAACATTTTTCATTTTTACAAGGAATAGAGAAGAAAAAGCACCCCAACATTTGTAAAGTAATTTCTCCCGAGTACGGTAACACCCCATATGTGGTTATAATCAGCTGTTTACGTATATGGGAGCATTCAGAAGAAAAGGAGAGGTATTTATCTTTTGGAGCGTAGATTTTTCTGGAATGGTTTGAGGACAGCATGTTTGCAAAACCACTGATGTACCAAACAAAAGTGACCCCGTTTTAGAAACTCCACCCCTAAAGGCATTTATCAAGGGGTGTAGTGAGAATTTAGACTCCACAGGTGTTTTTCAGAAATGAATACGCAGTGGATGGTGCAAAGTGAAAATTGCAATTTCTCCACTGATCTGCCTATTCACCGCACAATATGTTGTGACCCTAGAGAATCTTACCCCATAAATTGTTAAGCGGGTTCTCCCGGGTATGGTAATGACTTACTTGTGGACATAAATTGCTGTTTGGGCACACTGTAGGGCTAAGAAGGGAAAGACCGCCATTTTGAGCATGGATTTTGCTTGGTAATAGTTCTGTTTGGGGTTTTGCTGGTATTTCCGTTTATAATGTGGGGGCATATGTAATCTGTGCGGAGTACATCAGGGTATATGTAATCTGTGCGGAGTACATCAGGGTATAATAAGAGGGTATAATAATGGGGTAAATAATACAATTATCCATAGATGTGTGTTACGCTGTGAAGCGATCCGTTATGAACAGGCCGGTGTCACACTGATAAACGGTTTTCTTTCTTATCCCCCTTTTGTAACGCTCTGCACTTTTTGGGGACATTTTCTCCTTCGTAGTTTGGGAAATATTACTGGGAAAGTTTTGCTCTGGTATAATACGGGCGCCCTTGCTTCCAGCGGATGTGCTATGTCCATTCCCTTTCCTAGTCCCTAAATACTAGGGCCCTGAAACTGAAGGAATGTTCCCCTCCGGCCTGCGCATTAAGATGTTTTTTCATCACCGCATTACTAGTGCCATAACTTTTTTGTTTTTCAGTTGATTGAGCGGTGTACGGGCTTGATTTTTGCAAGACGGCTGTAGATTTTATTGGTACCATTTTAGAACACATACGACTTTTTCATCACTTTTTATTTCATTTTTTGGTAAAGGAAATTACCAAAAACAAGCAATTCTGGAATAGTTTTTGATTGGGTTTTTTTTCGGCATCCACAGTGCGCCCTAAATTACATGTTAGCTTTATTCTGCGGGTCGATACGATTACGGCGATACCAAATTTATATAGTTTTTTTTATGTATTGCAGCTTTTGCACAATAAAATGACTTTTTTTATAAAATCATTTGTTTTCTGTGTCGACATATTCTAAGACCCATAACTTTTTTATTTTTGCGTGCACAAAGCGGTGTCAGGGATTATTTTTTGCGGGACGGATTGTCGTTTTTATTAGTACTATTTTGGAGTAAATGTGATTTTTTTATCACTTTTTATAGCATTTTTTGGAAGGAGATGTGACCTAAAAACAAAGATTCTGGCGTTGTTTTTCATGGTTTTTTTTATGGCGTTCACCGTGCGGGATAAACGACATAATTGTTTTGTAGTTTGGGTCGTTACGTACGCGGCGATACCAATTATGTATAGTTTTTTTTATGTATTGCGGCTTTTGCACAATAAAATCACTTTTTTTATAAAATCATTTGTTTTCTGTGTCGCCATATTCTAAGACCCATAACTTTTTTATTTTTGCGTGCACAAAGCGGTGTCAGGGATTATTTTTTGCGGGACGGATTGTCGTTTTTATTAGTACTATTTTGGAGTAAATGTGATTTTTTGATCACTTTTTATAGCATTTTTTGGAAGGAGATGTGACCTAAAAACAAAGATTCTGGCGTTGTTTTTCATGGTTTTTTTTATGGCGTTCACCGTGCGGGATAAATTACATAATAATTTTGTCGTTTGGGTCGTTACGGACGCGGCAATACCACTTATGTATAGTTTTTTTAATTTTTACGGTTTTTCCCATAATAAAAGACTTACTATGGGAAAAAAGTCAGTTTAGCTTTATTTTTATTTGAAATGTGTGTGTTTTTATTGTTTTACCACATTTTTATTAACTTTTTTTAACTAGGGGACATGAGGGCCTGATGCCCCGATCGCTACTCTAATACACTGCACTACATACATATTAGCGCTGTCAGTTATTTACTGACAGCAAGCCTATGAGGACGCGCCGCATTTTCTGGCGTCCGATTGCCACAGCAACCCAGCGATTGCGTCACTGGGTTGCTGGTCGGGTTGAGCGCAGCATCTGAGGGGTTAATCTGCCGGATCGGAGAATAGCTCCGGTCCTGGCCGTTACAGGAGGGTGCCAGCTGTATAATACAGTGGTGATGGTGCCGGCTCTGCTCCTGAGCCCGCACCATCACTGCGCCGTAACTGTACTGCGCTTTGCGGGAACACCTTCTCGGCAGCGCCGTATATATACGGCGGATGTCGGGAAGGGGTTAAAAACTCCCGACACTTCGGTAACATTTGTGTGGGACTTACTCGAGATCATGCTTGCTGTCATTTACAGCGTGATCTCGCGAGATTACGCTTGCTGTCATTAAGTCCCACACAAACGTTACCGAAGTGTCGGGAGCAGTGGCGGATCATCATTAGCCCGAACCGCACATGACCGCACGGACCCCCTCATGCCCGGTGGCGTCGCTAGCACCGGAGGGGGCCCCGGTGCCAGGACCGCACCTGTCATGAGGCAAGGTGAGCTTTTGTCCGACTCCCAGCTATTAGCAGCCGTGGTCTCTGCTGCGATCTTACATCTCCCTGTGCTGCTTTAGAAGCTCCCCCTCCAGCCCCCCTTCCCTGCTCTACACACCTCTCCTCCTCCTGCTGATGCTGATACCAGTCGGGATGTGAAGGGGAGTGGAGACTGTCTGCGGCACTGTGTCGGGCTGTGAGCAGGAGAAACACTGAGTGAAGGCTCCCAGCCCTTCAAGCTTCTAAACGCCCTTCACAAATATCCTACATAAAAGATAAGTGCATGTGTGTTTACAATGTGTACTTTATATGTGTATAATGTTCATATTCATGTGTGTCTGTGATGTGTACATGTGTGTGTGTGTGTGTGTGTGTATATATATATATAGTGTGTGAGTATATATGTGTATATATATATATATATATATGTGTGTGTTTGTATATAATATATGTATGTGTGTGTATATATATATATATATATATAATATATGTATTTCTGCAGCAATTCCGCAGAAACTAGCAGAAATTCCGCTGCAGAAAAAAAGCACCATTTCCTGCATTTTTGCTGCAAAAAATGGTTCAAATTTTGCTGCGTTTTTCTCAATATCAGGAGAGAAAAACCTAGCAATTCAGTCCACTATCCGCAGCAGGAATTGACATGCTGCGGCACGAAAAATACGCACCGCAGGCCAAAATTTATGGTCGGAAATTTTACGCAGCGTTTGGATGAGATTTGTTAAATCTCACCCACTTTGCTGCTACTGTATTCTGTGTATTTTCCAGGCGGAAAATACGCAGCAATTCCGTTAAGTGTGGACAAGCCCTAATACAGTAGCAGCAGAGTAGATTAGATGTGAACAACTCTCATCCACACGAAGCGTAAATGATAAGTGCGGAAAAAAAAGCTCAGAAATTGACCTGTGGTGCGTTTTTTTATTCCGCAGCATGTCAATTGTATTTGCGTAAATGCTGCTTATTTGTTTCGGGATTTCCCCATTTAATTCAATGGGGAGGTAAAACCCACAACAAATAACAGATGTTATGTAAAAACGCAATTTAGAAAAATAAAAATCTTATACATGCCCAGAATTCTGTTTCTTGGTCCGGGCTGGCCTCCTGGGATGACGTTTCACCCCATGTGACCGCTGCAGCCAATCACAGACTGCAGCAGTCATATGGGATAAAATGTCATACCAGGGCTGCAGGGTAGCGACACTGTGTAGCACTATATACAAAGGGGGGAGCGCTGTGTGCCACTATATATAAGGGTGGGAGCGCTGTGTGGCACTATATATAAGGGGGAGCGCTGTGTAGCACTTTATACAAGTGAGTGATGTGAGTCTATCTATAGGGGGCTGTGTGGCTCTATCTATAGGGGGCTGTGTGATGCTATCTATAGGGGGGCTGTGTGTGTGGCTATCTACAGGGGGAGTGTGTGGCACTATCTACAGGGGGGAGTGTGTGTGGCGCTATCTACAGGGGGTTGTGTGTGGGGCGCTATCTACAGGGGTGTGTGTGGCGCAATCTACAGGGGGGGGGTGTGGCGCTATCTACAGGTGTGTATGTGTGGCGCTATCTACAGGTGTGTGTGTGGCGCTATCTACAGGTGTGTGTGTGTGGCGCTATCTACAGGGGGGTGTGGTGTTATCTACAGGTGTGTGTGTGGCGCTATCTACAGGAGCGGGTGTGTGTGGCGCTATCTACAGGGGGTGTGTGTGTGGCACTATCTACAGTTGTGTGTGGCGCTATCTACAGGGGTGTGTGTGTGTGGCGCTATCTACATGGGGGGTAGGTGCTAGCTACAGGGGGCACTGTGTATGTGGTGCTTTACTTTACAGTGTGTGACACAATTATATTATGGGGCGCAGTGCATGGTGATATTATATTTAGGGGCTGCAGAAATGGGTCATGGCCGGGAGAAGTCGTCGTGAGCTGTGGACCGGATGGAGAAGAGAAGAGGAAAAAAAATTACTAGCATCTGAGACGTCGTCACCCGTGAGTCACTGGATTTATAGAGAATCTGTCACCTCTCCTGACATGTTTATTACAGGAAATCCTTGTATTCCACATAAAGTCTTTGTGCAGTCCAGGACTGATAGAAAAATTGGTGTTACCAATCCTCTTGTCAGGAGGATGTGTCCCTCCACAGTGTGATACTGTCAGTATGTAGGGACACAGCTCTGTGAAAGGGGAATCGTAACACCCATTTGTTAATGCTTGCGCAAAAAGGTAGTGTTAACAATAGTTACGGCGTGGCAGGGTGGCGGTGGAGAAAAGGAAACCAAGTTTGGGTAACAGCCACGGGTCTATGGTCTACTTAATCCGCCACTGTTTGGGAGTGTTTAATAGACATCGCGTCCTGGCTGGAAGCGATGTTTATTTACTCTCAAGATACTTCAGTAACGTTAATGTGTGAGTAAGTGACAGCACATCATAATCTAGCAAGATCACTATGTGCTGAATACATGAATGGAGAGAAGTGTATGACGCTGATTGGTCAGCGTCATACACTTCTCTTTACAACACCCACTTGGTTAAAAGTAAAAACACGCTCAGTTGGGCATTAAGAAAGTCATTAGCATAAAGCTAAAATAGGTCATAACTTAGTGAAAATAGATCATTTTTCTAAATAAAAAACACTGCTGTTACCTACATTACAGCGCCGATCTCATTATGTAGGAGATAGGGCACTTATAATGTGGTGACAGAGCCTCTTTAAACCAGGTATTGGTACTTTTGGCAGTGTGGGCAGGTGCCAAGTCCTGCTGGAAAATGAAATCAGCATCTCCATAAAGCTTGTCAGCAGAGGAAGCACATTTCCAGGTAGACGTCTGCGTTGACTCTGGACTTGATATAACACAGTGGACCAACACCAGCAGATGACATGGCTCCCCAAACCATCACTGACTGTGGAAACTTCACACTAGACCGCAAGCAACTTGGATTGATGCCTCTCCACTCATCCTCCAGACTCTGGGACCTTGATTTCCAAATGAAATGCAAAATTTACTTTCATCTGAAAACAGGACTTTGGACCACTGAGCAACAGACCAGTCCTTTTTCTCCTTAGCCCACGTAAGAAGCTTCTGACGTTGTCTCTGGGTCATGAGTGACTTGACACAATGAATGCGACGGTTGTAGCCCATGTCCTGGATATGTCTGTGTGTGGTGGCTCTTGAAGCACTGACTCCAGCCTCAGTCCACTCCTTGGGAATCTCCCCCAGATTCTTGAATGGCCTTTTCTTGACAATCCTTTCAAGGCTGCAGTTATCCCTGTTGCTTGTACACCTTTTTCTACTACACTTTTTCTTTCCTCTCAACTTTCCATTAATATGCTTGGATACGGCACTCTGTGAACAGCCAGCTTCTTTAGCAATGTCCTTTTGTGGCTTACCCTCCTTGTGAAGGGTGTCAATGACTGTCTTCTGGACAACTGTCAAGTCAGCAGTCTTCCCCATGATTGTGAAGCCTACTGAACCAGACTTTTGGACCATTAAAAAGCTTAGGAAACTTTTGAAGGTGTTTTGTGTTGATTCGCTGATTACAGTGTGACACCAGGAGTCTACAATCTTGAACTTTTACCCAATATTCTAATTTTCTCAGAGACTAAATTTTGGATTTTCATTAACTGTTAGCCATAATCATCAACATTAAAAGAAAAAAATGCTGGAAATAGATCACTCTGTGTGTAATGAATCTATATAATATATGAGTTTCACTTTTTGAATTGAATTACTGAAATAAATAAACATTTTGATAATATTCTAATTCATTGAGAAGGACCTGTATATCTAAACCAACAAGCCACAGGTTTCCTAAAAAGATAGTGATTATACCACAAATTTCGCCCACCACCTCAGGTGCAGGCAGGCATACGATGGAGCACAGGATGACGCCATCGCAGTCCCCTGCACCTGTCAGTAATGTTTACCATCAAAGGTAAAGCAATTATAATTCAAAACAAATTCCAACATTTAAATTACAAATTCGTTCTGGTGGGCCCAGTCAAAATGTAAATCATTAATCTTTCTTAGGACGTCAACCGTGCCTAAGACAAATGACGGGAGAAGACAAATAAAAGGTCTGAGTTTTTCATCAGACATACTTCCCAAGGTGATCAGTAGGTCCTCCACAACCAGAGTTTATCGGTCTCCCTGGAGGTAAATCTCGGTTCTTATGTACCTTGGGAAGTATGTAGATAGTTGGCATACGTGGTTCCCTTACCAGCATAAAATCATATTCACAACAATTTATCAGGCCTTCATCCAATGCATATAATAATTTTTTATTTAGGATACGAGATATATTTTCCATTGGGTTGTCCGTCAAGCAAACATAGCAATCAGAATTCAGTTGTCTTATGATCTCACCGACATATTATTCCTCCCTGAGTAGGACAACATTGCCGCCTTTGTCACTAGGTTTAATAACGACATTATCTAACTTACGTGGTTCTATTAAGGCTATCCGTTCCTCTTTGCTATGGTTGTCTGCACCCAAGAAGGGATACCTGTCGAGACCAAGATCTCTATGCATAACCTGCATAAATGCCTGAGTGTATATATTTAAATTGACATTTGGCATGGTGCTACTCTTTTTTTGAAGGTTAGTGAATTCAGGAATTAGGGCCTTAGTTTTAGTCTCACAATCCAAGGTATCCTCTCTAACATTATGCTGTTCCCATAATTCCTCTAGGTCTAATAAAGCAGGGAGATACTCCCAAAACTGGGTCTGGGTTCAAAATAGGTCATTGTATTAATCTCGTTGCCCCGTTACTTTATTCATCATGCCATAGTCTTAATAATATTTTTCTTACAAATAGATGAAGATCCTTGTATATCTCAAATTAATTTCCTGTGGTAACTGGTGAAAATCCGAGACTACAGTTTGAAAGACTAATATGGCAAGGTGATAGTGTAACATCGGTGAGGTTAATGACATTATTATTAACAATTAACTGCCTCGTCGCTGTCTCGTATTTGGCTTTCCTTTTTTTCTCTACTGTTTTTCCCTCTATGAGACCTCTTCCTGTCTCCTAGAAAAGATATCTTTCCCTGTGTATTGTCCATCCTTCCCCCTCTATTGATTTTGTTCACTAGAGAGATCACGTGTGGTGTCCCCATCAGTAGAGACAGGGATTTCTTAGGGAAGGGTCTGCGTCTATTTGGCCCTTTCTTCTGAATTAAAAAGAAAAATATCAGATTATGTTCAAAATCATGTGATCGCTGTTGTCCTAGATACATTGCCCTGGCTACCTGTATTCACCAGCAGTTCAGGGAACGTCTCAATGAGATCTCCCACAAAAGAGGAGTACCATGGGTGGCATCCTCATTTGAAGATTCTTTTCTGGTACCGTCTCCTGAAGTCCCTGAGGAACTAATACAGGTTGATTATCTGAAACTCTCTCCTGTGGAACGCCAGCGTAGACGCAACAACCAGTGTAGACGCAACAACCAGTGTCTCTACTGTGGTGGAAAGGAACATTATCTCCTTAATTGTCCTTATAAGCCGTGTTCCCAGCAGCTGGGAGTTGTCGCGTCTTAGCATTATACAGGGATCTTCTCCGCCTAGAGTTATCTGTTCCTGCAACCCTATCTTATAGTAAAACCCATGTTCCTGTAAAGGCTTTCCTGGACTCAGGTTCTGATAGCAATTTCATACACCAGGCTCTTGTTGAGCATCATCAGATACCTACTGTGAGTTTGCAGAGACCTGTGCTGTTGGCCTCTGTCAATGAACGACCTCTGCCTGAACCAGTCCAATTTGTCACAGCACCCCTAGAACTCCAAGTGGGGGCTTCACATTTGGAAAAGGTCACCTTGTATGTCCTGCCAGATTCTGTCTATCCTATGCTCTTGGGGTTACCCTGGCTTCACATGCATGCCCCACTTATCGGACTCAGGACAAATTCTCCAGTGGGGACCTTGCTGTCTATCCAGATGTCTCACTAAACTTCATTCTGCATCCCTGTCTTCTGTTCCACATAAACTGACGAGTCTACCCCCTCTCATGTTGGTGTTGTGGCACCCCTGCTGGTTAAGGACACGCCTACAGATGAGACCTTTTACCCGGTTCCCAGGAGAAATCTATCCAAGGAGGCTCTTGATGTTGTGTCAGCCTGTGTTCCCGACACCAAAAATAATTCTGCTGAATCCGAGTCTGCCGGTCCCATGTCTTTTGTCTGTTCTTGATCTTCCTCCTTCCACCAATAGCACTATTCTTATTAAGGGAGATGTCAGAGGGGTGCACAATCCTACTCCTCAATTATTTCCTGCTTCCTTGGGAGCGGATTGGGAAAATATTGGTTCTGATTACTCCGAGGACATCCTTTACTCTGAAGAAGTTGATTGGGAAAACTGTGATCATGAAGATGTCAACGCTCTAGCCCTTCCCCACTCCGGACCTGAGAAGACGGGGCATAAGGGGAGGTACTGTAACACCTGCAATCATTGGCGTACTACAGCTCCCAGCAAGCACAACAGCCAGGTTACCTTTGATACACGCTGTACGGTTCCTGGATCCCCACACTGCCGGGCACTTGCTTGTGTTATTGAGTCTGACTATAGGGCTGGTGCCCACTTCATGCATCTTATAGGGCCACCCCTATTGACCAGCACTTCAGGGAACATCTCAATGAGATCTCCCACAAAAGAGGAGTACCATGGGTGGCATCCTCATTTGAAGATTCTTTTCTGGTACCCTCTCCTGAAGTCCCTGAGGAACTAATGCAGGTTAATCGTCTGAAACTCTCTCCTGTGGAATGCCAGCGTAGACGCAAATACCAGTGTCTCTACTGTGGTGGCAAGGAACACTATGTCTTTAATTGTCCTCTTAAGCCGGGTTCCCAGTAGCTGCGAGTTGTCGGGTCTTAACTCTAGGCGGAGAAGATCCCTCTATAATGCTATCTGTTCCTGCAACCCTATCTTCTAGTAAAACCCATGTTCCTGTAAGGGCTTTCCTGGACTCAGGTTCTGATAGCAATTTTATACACCAGGCTCTTGTTGAGCATCATCAGATAACTACTGTGCATTTACAGAGACCTGTGCTGTTGGTCTCTGTCAATGAACGACGTCTGCCTAAACTAGTCCAATTTGTCACGGCTCCCCTAGAACTCCAAGTGGGGGCTTCCTATTTGGAGAAGGTCTACTTGTACGTCCTGCCAGATTCTGTCTGTCCTATGCTCTTGGGGTTACCCTGGCTTCACATGAATGCCCCACTTATCGGACTCAGGACAAATTCTCCAGTGGGGACCTTGCTGTCTATCCAGATGTCTCACTAAAGTTCATTCTGCATCCCTGTCTTCTGTTCCACAGAAACTGACCAGTCTACCCCCTCTCAGGTTGGTGCTGTGGCACCCCTGCTGGTTAAGGACATGCCTACAGATGAGACCTTTTACCCGGTTCCCAGGAGAAATCTATCCAAGGAGGCTCTTGATGTTGTGTCAGCCTGTGTTCCCGACACCAAAAATAATTCTGCTGAATCCGAGTCTGCCGGTCCCGTCTCTTTTGTCTGTTCTTGATCTTCCTCCCTCCACCAATAGCACTATTCTTATTAAGGGAGATGTCAGAGGGGTGCACAATCCTACTCAATTATTTCCTGCTTTCTTGGGAGCGGATTGTGAAAATATTGGTTCTGATGACTCTGAGGACATCTTTTACTCTGAAGAAGTTGATTGGGAAAACTCTGATCATGAAGATGTCAACGCTCTAGCCCTTCCCCCCTCCAGACCTGAAAAGAGGGGGCATAAGGGGAGGTACTGTAACACCTGCACTCGTTGGCGTACTACAGCTCCCAGCAAGCACAACAGCCAGGTTACCTTTGATACCCGTTGTACGGTTCCTAGATCTCCACACTGCCGTGCACTTGTTTGTGTTGTTGGATCTGACTATAGGGCTGGCGGGCGCCCACTTCATGCATCTTATAGGGCTAGCCTAATCAATCCCCAGCCTGTCCCTGTCAATCACCAGGTATATTAGTCTGCTTCATTGGACACACACTGCCTGAGCAATATTGGAACAACCTACAGTTATCTAGCAAAGGTTCCTTTATGCACCTGATCCTGTCTGCTATTGATGCCAGTTATCAGTCTGTATCCAGTATCCCCTGCTTGTGACCAGCTTCCTTTCCTGTTATCCGCTGCCAGCCGCTACTCTTAGGCTTCATTCACATCTGCGCTAGGGCTCCGTTCCGATGTTCCGTCTGAGCTTTCCGTCGGAACGGAGCCCTGATAGACAAACGGAAACCGAAGGTTTCTGTTTCCATCACCATTGATTTCAATGGTGACGGATCCGGTGCCAATGGTTTTTCTTTGTCTCCATTGTGCAAGGGTTCCGTCATTTTGACGGAATCAATAGCATAGTCGACTACGGTATTGATTCCGTCAAAACGACGGAACCCTTGCACAACGGAGACAAACGGAAACCATTGGCACCGTAACTGTCACCATTGAAATCAATGGTGATGGAAACGGAAACCTGTGGTTTCCATTTGTGTCTGTCAGGGCTCCGTTCCGACCGAAAGCTCTGTCAGAACGGAGCCCTAGCGCAGATGTGAACGAAGCCTGTAATTTACGCGTCGTCGTTTGACAGCTGTCAAACGACGACGCGTAAAATGACTGCCTCGTCAAAGAAGTGCAGGACACTTCTTTGGACGTAATTTGAGCCGTTTTTAATTGAATTCAATGAAGAACAGCTCTAAATTACGGCCGTCAATGACGCCTCGCAAAATGTGAGGACGAGCCATTACGTCTGAAATTACGGAGCTGTTTTCTCCTGAAAACAGCTCCGTAATTTCAGACGTAAATGCAGTTTACGTGTGCACATACCCTTATTGTTATGGTGTTTGAATACTTTTTAATTGAAATATAATAAAATCATTCTTTCAATATGGGAAAATGCTTGGAGATTTACTTTATAGGTGATTTATCATTTGCCATTAGATTAAGTGGTTTCTCGGTGTTTAATAGAGAATATAAATGAGATCATAAAATCAGTTACAAAAAGTCCTATGCAAGAATTTAAAAGATCTCTTCCTGGCACTCCTGAGGCCCTGTTCACCCAGAGTTTTTTTGCAGGCAGAAAAATCTGCCTCAAAATTCCATCTGGAATTTTGAGGCAGATTTTGACCTGCCTGCATGCCGTTTCCCGCATTTTTTCACTGCGTTTTTCGGCAGTGCCCATTGAGCGGTCCGGGCAAAAAACGTTGCGAAAAACTATTTTCTCTGCCACCCATTGATGTCAATGGGAGGTCAGAGACGGAAATGCCAGAAGAAAGGGCAATGCGCTTCTTTTTCCTGTGAGCGTTTTTTTCGTCTCACAGGAAAAAAACACTTCCACCTCCCATTGAAATCAATGGGAGGCGATTTTGGACATATTTTGCCGCGGTTTCCACAGCAAAAAACTCTGTCAGAAAAGGGCCTAAGAAGAAACACAAAGATCCTCAGAAGAGGGTTTTATCTGAAGTTTCTGATGGTACAAGTCCTGAGGATAATAATGATGGGGAAATATCGTTGGACTCCGATTCCTCCTCTACACCGTGTTCCAAATTATTATGCACATTGGATTTAAGTGTCATAAACATTTAATTATTAGTTTTTCAATTAAACTCATGGATGGTATTGTGTCTTAGGGCTCTTTGGATCATTGTAATCAATCTCAGACACCTGTGATAATTAGTTTGCCAGGTGTGCCCAATGAAAGGAAAACTACTTAAGAAGGACGTTCGACATTATTAAGCAGGCCACAGGTTTCAAGCAATATGGGACAGAAAAAGGATCTCTTTGCTGCCGAAAAGCGTGAAATAGTGCAATACCTTGGACAAGGTATGAAAACATTGGATATTTCAAGAAAACTTAAGCGTGATCATCGTACTGTGAAAAGATTTGTGGCTGATTCAGAGCACAGACGGGTTCATTCAGATAAACGCATAATGAAGAAGGTTTCTGCCAGACAAATTAATAGGATTAGGAGAGCAGCTGCTAAAATGCCATTGCAAAGCAGCAAACAGATATTTGAAGCCGCTGTTGCCTCTGGAGTCCCGCGAACCTCAAGGTATAGGATCCTCCAGAGGTTTGCAAGTGTGCATAAAGCTATTATTCGGCCCCCCTAAACAATGCTCACAAACAGAAACGGTTGCAGTGGGCTCAGAAATACATGAAGACTAATTTTCAAACCGTGTTGTTTACTGATGAGTGCCGTGCAACCCTGGATGGTCCAGATGGATGGAGTAGTGGATGGTTGGTGAATGGCCACCATGTCCCAACAAGACTGCGACGTCAGCAAGGAGGTGGCGGAGTCATGTTTTGGGCTGGAATCATGGGGAGAGAGCTGGTAGGGCCCTTTAGGGTCCCTGACGGTGTGAAAATGACCTCTGCAAAGTACGTAGAGTTTATGACTGACCACTTTCTTCCGTGTTATAAAAAGAAGAACTGTGCCTTCCGTAGCAAAATTATCTTCATGCATGACAATGCACCGTCTCATGCTGCAAAGAATACCTCTGTGTCATTGGCTGCTATGGGCATAAAAGGATTGAAACTCATGGTGTGGCCCCATGTTCCCCTGACCTCAACCCTATTGAGAACATTTGGAGCATCCTCAAGCAAAATATCTATGAGGGTGGGAGGCAGTTCACATCAAAACAGAAGCTCTGGGAGGCTATTCTGACATCCTGCAAAGATATTCAAGCAGAAACTGTCCAAATACTCACAAATTCAATGGATACAAGAATTGTGAAGGTGATATCAAAGAAGGGGTCCTATGTTAACATGTAACTTGGCCTGTTAAGTTTTTTTTTATTGAAAGAGCTTTTGATTTCTGTAAATATGACCTCCTGATGCTGCAAATTCAACAAATTACCATTTTAGTTCTCTGTACAACCTTTAAAATGTTTTGATCTCTGTTGTGCATAATAATTTGAAACAGTGCATTTTGAGTTTTTTACTTCTAAAAAAAAATCTGTTATCATTAGGAGATTTGTTCAATAAAATTCGCATTATACTCCAACGGTTGATGGCTTGAAAATTATACTGACTGTCATTTGCATCGACTATTTAGGAAAATCAGCGAAAAATAACATTTGCATAATAATTTGGAACGTGGTGTAATGAGGAACAGACGGTTATACCGTGTGTTCAGAATAAGAAACAGAGTTTTTACTCAGGGCGGTGACATGTATGAACGCTACACCTGCATCTTTAACTTTTATTTTTAGGAAGTTTTGTGTGTGTCTTGCTCTATTTGGGTCAGACTTTAGCCACAAATATACATTTTTATGCATTTTTACACAATGCAAACTGCATACATTATTACATAGATCTCTTAGACCTGATGAGGCTGGTGTATTTACTTTGAAAGTCCATGTCAGAATGGCTGTATCATTTTTAATCTTTTTTTATTTCTTTTTTGCTCGTGGGGAAATGGGTGGGATACGTGCTGGGGGGGAATAATTGGTATTCTTTTTCTTCTTTTTGTTGAAGTTATATCGAGTAGCTTTTGGTTTACCATGTTATTTTAGCTTTATTACTGTAGCAATTGTTTTGTGAAGACAATATTGACTTGCACTTTGACTGTGTATAATTATACAAAATGTAACATCCGTGGTCGCTGACCATGAACTCCTCCCATCCAGTCGACGCCCTTCTCTCCAGAGATGTTTGCGCATGTGACCGTCCTGTTCCGCAGCCACCACTAGGGTGCGCTCACGAGCGCAGTCCAGCCTTAAGGAGCCAGAGGGCACACGTGTGAGATTGAGCCAATTGCTCCCAGATCACCCTGGACTATGAGAAGGGCTCTGCCCCTCTCTGCATTGCCTGAGCTTTGTTTTTGTTACCCTAGTCTGTCTTTGCAAATGGTCTCATAAGTGTTTTCCAGTTCCCAGTGTTTCCCGTTCCTGCTACCTGTAACCTGTATCCTGTGCTATCCTGGTCCAAGTGCCGTATTGAGTTGGAGTCATGCTGCACTGAGCTGAGTACCACGCCTGTCCTGTTACACCACGCCTGGTGCTTGCCTGCTGCCTAGTCCCAGCCGGGCCTGTCTTGCAACTGTCTGAGCTACCACAGGTACACCATTACGAACTATAGACTGGGACCTGTGTCCTGTTGGCCAGCTGCCATACCGTTAACGCAGTAGTTCCGTCATTGGTCATGTATATCCAGGGATGTTGCTAGGGTCTTAAAAGATCTGGGGCACAATCCCCAAAAACATGTTTGCCCCATCCCCCAAAAAAATAAAATATATCTATCTTAGAAAAAGCAAATTAATTATATTACGGCCCCTGTAGCTACACCACTGGATAGAATTAGATACATTGTCTCAGAAGACAATATCAGACATGATAGGATTAGATTAGCAGCTCAGCAGACTGTATCACACAATAGGCTTAGATACCGCTGTCCAGCAAACAGTATCACACCTGAAAATATTAGATACAACAGCTCAGCAGACCATATCACACGGTAGGCTTCGATACAGCGGCTCAGCAGACAGTATTACAAATGATAGGTCTAGATACATCGGGTCAGCAGACAGTATCATAAATTATACATTTAGATACATCGGCTCAGCAGACATGTGATAGGCTTAGATACAGGGCCCCAGCAGTCAGTATCACACATAATAGGCTTAGATACATGGCCCCAACAGACAATATCACACATGATAGGCTTAGATACAGGGCATCATAAGTCAGTATCATGATAGGATAGATATAGATATAGGGTCCCAGCAGTCAGTATACCTGTACTTACGCTCAGAGGCAGATTTGACATTTCTTGGGCCCCAAGGCAAGTTATCTCTGGTGGCCCTAATCAAAAACACCTGCAGAGAGTGTCCCACACTGTGCCCCCATAGATAGTGACACAACCCACTGTGTAGTGGCACAAACATTTCCCTTTGTAGATGGTGCCACACGCAGTACCCCCTGTAGATAGTGCCACACCCCCTGTAGATTGTGCCACACAATGCTCCCTGTAGATAGTGCCACTCCCCCATGAAGATAGTGCCACACAGTGCCCCTTGTAGATAGTGGCACACCCCCTGGTAGATAGTGCCACACAGTGCCCACTATAGATAGTGCCACACAGTGTCTCCCTGTAGATGGTGACCCAGGGTGCCCTGTAGATAGTGCCACACACTCCCCTTGTATGTAGTGTCACACACTCCCCATGTATGTAGTGCCACACACTCCCCATGTATATAGTACCACACACTCCGCTTATATGTGGTGTCACACACTCTCCTTGTATGTGATGCCACACACACCATGTAGATAGTACCACAGTGCCCATGTAGGTAGTGTCACACACCCTGTGTAGATATTGTTACACGCCCGTTTTAGATAGTACCGCACAGTGCCCACTGTAGATAGTGCTACACACTGCCCTCTGTAGAGTGCCACAGTGCCCCCACCCCCTGTAGATAGTTACACAGTGCCCCCTGTAGATAGTGCCACACACACCCCTTGTACATAGTGAATCACACACCCCTTGCAGATAATGCCACACACACCTTGCAGATAGTGCCACACACATCCCTGTTGATAGTGCCACTCATGCCTCTGTAGACAGTGCCACAAACGCCCCTGTAGATAGCGCCATAGTACCCCCTGTAGATAGTGCCACAATAGTCCCAGTAGATAGATGCACACACTGCCCCCTGTAGACGGTTATAACATTTGCTACATATGTTTTGTAGTACTCATAATTAAAAGGAACAGTGTCATCACAATTTTTTTTTTAATATGTTAAAGATGTTAGTGCTTTATTAAAAACGTTTATATTTATTTGTGTGTTTGTGTTTTACTTTTTCTTATTTTTACACTTTTTCTTCCCTATGGGGGCTGCCATTTTTTGTTCCATTTCTGTATGTGTCGATTAACGACACATACAGACATGGAATACGGCAGCCACAGTCCCATAGGGACTGCGAACGGGTCCCGTCCCATCCACTTCTGTGTACGCCGTCTGTGTGGGAACTGCGCATGCGCCGCTCCCACACAGTCCAATTTGAAATGCGCGCCGTCCGGCGCCATTTTCCTGTGGACCGGAAGTCGCGGCCGGACAGTAAGATTACTACTTCCGGTCGCGGCTTCCGGACTTGTGCACTTGGACCAGCGGCAGCAGACGGAGCGGACGGGCCGGAGGGAGCCGCGGCGGCAGGAGCAGGTAAGAGATTTCTATGTATGTTCGTGTTTGTGTACGTTTACTACTGTATGTAAACCTACTACACTGTGTGTTAGCTCAAAAAATGGCGACACACAGTGTAGGAGGTTAGACCGTTCAAACCCCTCGTTTATCCCGGCACTAGCCAGGATAAAGGAGGGGGGGGGGATGCTGAGAGCTCACTAGAGCGAGGGCTTTTTACC
Organism: Rhinoderma darwinii; assembly: GCF_050947455.1. Lineage (NCBI taxonomy): Eukaryota > Metazoa > Chordata > Amphibia > Anura > Rhinodermatidae > Rhinoderma > Rhinoderma darwinii. The sequence continues at coordinate 118,629,009 of NC_134688.1, read as the reverse complement.
CAATTTTGCAATGCTGCAATTTTGGGAATAGCTCCATCTAGTGACCAGCAATGGGAAATATTATAAATTAGAATCTAATTTATAATATTTCTCGTGAAAAAAAATAAAAAAATTTGAACAATGTTTAATCACCTACACACTAAATGTTTAATTAAAAAAAAACAAAACATGTTTTTCTGGCAACACATTCCCTTTAAAGAAAAAAAGAAAGAATCTCTGTATAATCTTGGTGACACCTCCTGTTTAAGCTTTGATGCAAAATTTGCAGTTTTACACTGACAGACAATAATGCTTTGGTATACTAAATAAAAGATCAAAAAGATCGCATAGTAAAGATAATGTGAAATAAAAATTATTAAAAAACGAATATGGTATCACTGCGATTGTAACGACCCGACCAATAACGTTAACATGTTATTTAACCTCTTCAGGACACAGCCTGTTTTGGCCTAGTGGACACAGATGCTTTTTTCAAATCTGACATGTGTCGCTTTATGTAGTAATAACTTCGGAATGCTTTTACCCATACAAGCGATTCTGAGATTGTTTTCTCGTGAGATATTGTACTTTGTTAGTGAAAAAATTTGGTCTATAAATTAAATATTTATTTGTGAAAAACTTCAAATTTTAGCAAAAATTTCCCTTTTTCTAAATTTAAATGTATCTACTTGTAAAACAGATGGTAATAAACACACAAAATAGTTACTAGTTAACATTTCCCATAGGTCTACTTTATGTTTGCATCGTTTTTTTCACGTCCTTTTATTTTTCTAGGACGTTACAAGGCTTAGAACTTTAGCAGCAATTTCTCATATTTTAAATAAATTTCAAAAGGCAATTTTTTCAGGGACCAGTTCAGTTCTGAAGTGGCTTTGTGGGCCTTATATATTAGAAGGTCCCCATAAATCAACCCATTTTGAAAACTGCTCTGCTCAAAGTATTCAAAACCGATTTTCAGAAAGTATTTGAACCAGTTAGGCGTTTCACAGGAATTAAGGCAAAGTAGAGATGAAATTGACAACATTTTTTTGCTGAAATTCATTTGTAATACTTTTTTTATTCTCAATATTTATTGCTCAGATTCTGCAGTTTTTAGAAATATCCCACATGTGGCCCTAGTGTCCTAATGGACTGAAGCACCGCCCTCAGAAGCAAAGGAGCACCTAGTGGATTTTGGGGCCTCCTTTTTTTAGGAATATATTTTAGGCACCATGTCAGGTTTGAAGAGGTCTTGTGGTGCCTAAACAGTCGAAAACCCGCCAAAAGTGACCCCATTTTGGAAACTACACCCCTCAAGGCATTTTTCTAGTGGTATAGTTAGCATTTTGACCCCACAGTTTTTTTGCAGAATTTTGCGAAAACATAGAATTTTTTAATTTTTACAAGGAATAGAGGAGAAAAAGCACCCCAACATTTGTAAAGCAATTTCTCCCGATTACGGCAATACCCAATATCTGGTCATAAACTGATGTTTAGACCTACAGCAGTGCTCAGAAGGGAACGAGCGCCTTTTGGATTTTGGAGCGCAGATTTTGCTGGATTGGTTTTCAGTGCCATGTCGGGTTTGCAATGCCCTGGAGGGACCAAAACAGTGGAAACTCCCCAAAAGTGTCCCCATTTTGGAAACTACACCCCTCAAGGAACTTTTCTATGGTTATAGTTAGCATTTTGACGCCACAGTTTTTTTGTAGAATTTAGTGGAATTAGGCCGTGAAAATGAATATCAACATTTTTGTCCACTAAAATGTTGAATTTTTTAATTTTCACAAAGGATAAAAGAGAGAAAGCAGCCCAATATTTGTAAAGAAATTTCTCCCGAGTACGGCAATACCCCACATGTGATCATAAATGTTTTTTTATTAGAAATTAATTAACCCTTTCAGGATTGATCCTTTTTTGCTTTTTCATTTTTCACTTCCCGCCTTCCAAGAGGCATAATTTTTTTATTTTTCCGTCAATAGAGTGGTGTGAGGGCTTATTGTTTGCGGGAAGAGTTGTAGTTTCTATTAACCCCTTCCCGACATTTGACATATCCATATGCCAAAGTCGGGAAGGGGAAGTATGAAACGGGCTCACAGAGTGAACCCGCTCCATACGATGCCTGTGTTGGCTGTTTGTTACAGCCGACACTTCCGAGTAACGATTTAACTCGCTAAATGCCGCGGTCAATAGCAGCATTTAAATAGATAGAAAGAGGGGGCGCCCCCCTCTAACAGCTCATCACGCCCCCCGCAATGCAATCATGGGGGGGGGTGATGGTTGCTATGGCTGCCAGGGGGCCTAATGAAGGCCCCCAGGTCCGCCAACTTTGTGCTCCGGCAGGGCTTAATAGATGCCTGTCAGAATCACGATATACTGCAATACATTAGTATTGCAGTATATCGTGCAAGCGATCTAACGATCACTGGTCGAAGTCCCCTAGGGGGACTAATAAAAAAAGTGAAAATTAGTTAACTAAAGTTTTTTTTTTAATGTCAAGTTCAAAAAACCCCCCTTTTGCCATTTCCCCCCTAGAGCATAGTAAAAACATAAATAAACATAATTGGTATCGCCGCATCCGTAAAAGTCTGAACTATTACAATATATCATTATTTAACCCACACGGTGAACGCCGTAAAAATGAAAAATTGTAAACGCCAGAATCTCTATTTTTTGGTCACCTCATCTCCCACAAAAAAATGAAATAAAAAGTGATCAAAACGTAGCATGAAGACCAAAATAGTATTATTAAAAACTACAGCTTATCCTGCAAAAAATAAGCCCTCATACCACTTAATCGACGGAAAAATAAAAAAGTTATGGGTCTCGGAATTTGGCGACACAAAATACATTTTCTTTTTTACACTTTGGTTTTTACTTGTAAAAGTAGTAAAATATAGAAAAAACGATATATATTTGGTATCGCCGTAATCGTATTGACACACAGAATAAAGTTAACATGTTGTTTTAATTGCACAGTGAATTCCGTAAAAACGGCGCGCGAAAAACCATGGAGGAATCACTGTTTTTTTCATTTTCTACCCCACAAATAATTTTTTTTCCGTTTCCTAGTACATTATATGGCAAAATAAATGGAGCTCAGAAAAACTACAACTCGTCCCGCAAAAATCAAGCCCTCATAGGACTATATCGATAGAAAAATAAAGAAGTTATGGCTTTTGGAAGGTGGGGAGGAAAAAACGAAAATGAAAATCTGAAAAAAAGGCTGCGGCGGGAAGGGTTTAACACCATTTGAAGTACCATAAAATGTACTGGGAAACTGAAAAAAAATAATTTGCGGCCTGAAATTGGGAAAAACTGTGATTCCTCCATTGTTTTTGGGGTTTTGTTTTTACGTCTTTCACCGTGCGGTAAAAACGTCAACTTTCGTTTTATTCTGCGTCTCAATACGATTACGGTGATACCAAATTTATATAGGTTTCTTTTATATTTTATTACTTTTACAAAGAAAAGACTATTTGTTAAAAAAATTCTGAGAGCCATAACTTTTTTATTTTTTCGTCGATTGAGTGGTGTGAAGGCTTATTTTTGGTAGGACGAGCTGTAGCTTTTATTGGTACCATTTTATGGTACATACAACTTCTTGATCACTTTTTTAAAAACATTTTTAGAGCTAAGGTGACCAAAAAACAGAGATTTTGGCGTTTTAAATTCTTTATTTCTTACGACATTCACTGTGCGCAATAAATTACGTTTTACTTTATTCTGCGGGTCGGTACAATTACGGCGATACCATATATGTATATAGTTTTCTTTATGTTTTGCAGCGTTTGCACAATAAAATTACGTTTCTATATAATAATTTATTTTCTAAGTCACCATATTCTGAGCCGTAACTTTTTTATTTTTTAGTCAAAAAAGCTGTGGCAGGTCTTGTTTTTTGCGGGACGGGTTGTAGTTTTTATTGGTTCTATTTTGGGGTAAATGCGACTTTTTGATCACTTTTTATTGTATATCTTGGGAGAGGTGGTGACAAAAAAATAGCGATGTTGGCATAGTTTTTCATTTATTTTGTTTTCGGCGTTCACCATGCGGGAAAAATAACATTATAGTTTCATAGTTTGGGTCGTTACGAACGCGATGATACCAAATATGTGTACTTTTTTTTTTCCTATAATAAATTACTTATAGGAGAAAAAAAACTTTTATTTTTACACTTTTATAAAACCTGTTTATTAACTTTTTCTTACTTTATCTTCTTACCTGCAGCTCTGATCACTGCTAGAATACATTACACTACCTACGTAGTGTAACGTATTCCAACTGTCAGTTTGACGTCACAGTCACTCTGACAGTAAGGCTGGGTTCACACGACCTATTTTCAGGCGTATTATGCCTCGTTTTACGCCTGAAAATAGGGCTACAATACGTCGGCAAACATCTGCCCATTCATTTGAATGTGTTTGCCGACGTATTGTGCAGACGACCTGTAATTTACGCGTCGTCGTTTGACAGCTGTCAAACGACGACGCGTAAATTGACTGCCTCGGCAAAGAAGTGCAGGGCACTTCTTTGCCACGTAATTTGAGCCGTTCTTCATTGAACTCAATGAAGAGCAGCTCAAGATATACGAGCGTCACAGAGGCCTCGTATATTACGAGGAGGAGCATTTACGGCTGAAACAACGGAGCTGTTTTCTTCTGAAAACAGGCTTTCATTTCAGCCGTAAATGACAGCTAGCGTGTGAACATACCCTAAGTCTACAAGGACCAGCCAGAGGCTGGTCCACATAGGCTTCCATACATGGCAGACCCGGAGTCTGTTGGCTGGCCTCCAGATGCTATTACAAGCATCAGCAACCCCCACAATTGCATGGGGGCTGCCGATGTGCTACAAACCCCCTAAATGCGGCGATGCGGCAATGAGCTGCTGATCGGCAACACTGGAGTGTCAGCTGTCGGGGACAGCTGACCTTCCGGTTCCCGATGCACACCTTGTCGCCGACAGTGTGCATCGAGAACGACACAGTGACTTCCTGTCACTCTGACAGGAAGCCTATCAGGACCAGCGGGAGGTTGGTCCTGATGGGCTTCCGTTCATGGCAGACACGGAGGCCATTGTTTAGCTTCCGTTTGCCATGCTACCTATCAGCAAACCCCGCAGTTTCAGACCGGGATCTGGCGATATGCTAGAAACCCCTAAAATGCGCCGATCGCAACCGATCGCTGCATTTAAGGGGTTAATTTGCCAAAATCAGAGGCAAAGGACCGCTGGGCGGCAAGAGTGGAGTATCAGCTGTCGGCGACAGCTGACCTCCCGATTCCCGGTGCACACTGTCGCCGACAGTGTGTACCGGAAACAACTCAGTAACTGTACGTCCTCGTGCGGGAAGTAACCTCCTGCGACGACATATAGTTACTGACTAGTTAACCCACCAGGTCTATCAAGCACAGGAAAATAATTACGCATCTGTTTCTATGGAATATGTGTTCATTCTACTATAAAGTGCACAAATATCCTGTTCATTCCAGGTCTATCAAGCACAGGAAAATAATTACGCATCTGTTTCTATAGAATATGTGTTCATTCTACTATAAACTACACATAGATACTGTTCATTCCAGGTCTATAAAGCACAGGGAAATAAATACGCATCTGTTTCTATGGAATATGTGTTCATTCTACTATAAACTACACATAGATACTGTTCATTCCAGGTCTATAAAGCACAGCGAAATAATTATGCATCTGTTTCTATGGAATATGTGTTTATTCTACTATAAACTACACATAGATACTATTCATTCCAGGTCTATAAGGCACAGGAAAATAATTACACATCTGTTTCTATGGAATATGTGTTCATTCCACTATAAAATACACATAGATACTGTTCATTCCAGGTCTATAAGGCACAGGAAAATAATTACGCATCTGTTTCTATGGAATATGTGTTCATTCCACTATAAACTACACATAGATACTGTTCATTCCAGGTCTATAAAGCACAGGAAAATAATTACACATCTGTTTCTATGGAATATGTGTTCATTCTACTATAAACTACACATAGATACTGTTCATTCCAGGTGTATAAAGCACAGGGAAATAATTACGCATCTGTTTCTATGGAATATGTGTTAATTCTACTATAAACTACACATAGATACTGTTCATTCCAGGTCTATCAAGCACAGGAAAATAATTATGCATGTGTTTTTATGGAATATGTGTTCATTCTACTATTAACTACACATAGATACTGTTCATTCCAGGGCTATCAAGCACAGGAAAATAATTATGCATCTGTTTCTATGGAATATGTGTTCATTCTACTATAAACTACACATAGATCCTGTTCATTCCAGGTCTATCAAGCACAGGAAAATAATTACGCATCTGTTTCTATGGCATGTGTTCATTCTACTATAAATTACACATAGATACTGTTCATTCCAGGGCTATCAAGCACAGGAAAATAATTACGCATCTGTTTCTATGGAATATGTGTTCATTCTACTATAAACTACACATAGATACTGTTCATTCCAGGTCTATAAAGCACAGGGAAATAATTACGCATCTGTTTCTATGGAATATGTGTTCATTCTACTATAAACTACACATAGATACTGTTCATTCCAGGTCTATAAGGCACAGGAAAATAATTACGCATCTGTTTCTATGGAATATGTGTTCATTCCACTATAAACTACACATAGATACTGTTCATTCCAGGTCTATAAAGAACAGGAAAATAATTACGCATCTGTTTCTATGGAATATGTGTTCATTCCCTTATAAACTACACATAGATCCTCTTCATTCCAGGTCTATAAAGCACAGGAAAATAATTACACATCTGTTTCTATGAAATATGTGTTCATTCCACTATAAACTACACATAGATCCTGTTCATTCCAGGTCTATCAAGCACAGGAAAATAATTACACATCTGTTTCTATGGAATATGTGTTTATTCCACTATAAACTGCACATAGATCCTGTTCATTCCAGGTCCATCAAGCACAGGGAAATAATAACACATCTGTTTCTATGGAATATGTGTTCATTCTACTATTAACTACACATAGATACTGTTCATTCCAAGGCTATCAAGCACAGGAAAATAATTATGCATTTGTTTCTATGGAATATGTGTTTATTCCACTATAAACTACACATATATCCTGTTCATTCCAGGTCTATCAAGCACAGGAAAATAATTACGCATCTGTTTCTATGGAATATGTGTTCATTCTACTATAAACTACACATAGATCCTGCTCATTCCAGGGCTATCAAGCACAGGAAAATAATTTTGCATCTGTTTCTATGAAATATGTGTTCATTCCACTGTAAACTACACAGATACTGTTCATTCCAGGTCTATAAAGCATAGGAAAATAATTACACATCTGTTTCTATGGAATATGTGTTCATTCTACTATAAACTACACATAGATACTGTTCATTCCAGGTCTATAAAGCACAGGGAAATAATCACGCATCTGTTTCTATGGAATATGTGTTAATTCTACTATAAACTACACATAGATACTGTTCATTCCAGGTCTATCAAGCACAGGAAAATAATTATGCATCTGTTTCTATGAAATATGTGTTCATTCTACTATTAACTACACATAGATCCTGTTCATTCCAGGGCTATCAAGCACAGGAAAATAATTACGCATCTGTTTCTATGGAATATGTGTTCATTCCACTATAAACTACACATAGATCATGTTCATTCCAGGTCTATAAAGCACAGGAAAATAATTACGCATGTGTTTCTATGGAATATGTGTTCATTCTACTATAAACTACACATAGATACTGTTCATTCCAGGTCTATAAGGCACAGGAAAATAATTACGCATCTGTGTAATGACGGGGGGTGGGGAAACAGACAAGTGAGCCCTAATCTACCCGCCACTCAGTCCCTGCCTACTTGCAACGACCCGCCCTAGGCGACGGGGTACTACTGGGCGACGGTCCCTACCCTCAATAGGTGCACGACAGACAAACAGACAAGGGTACAAAGAAGCCAGGGAAACGGGGAAGTTGCCCACGGGAACATCGTGAGCAACAAGCGAGGTGAACGAGCCGAGTCAAACCAGGAGATGAGCGAGGTACAAAAACGCAGAGCTGAAGAGTGGTCAGAAAAGCCAAGGTCAATCACAAGCAGAGGACAAGTAGTACAAGAAGCTGCAGCACGTCCAGGAAACCAACAGAGAAGAATCACAAGCAAAGGAGGAACAGGAAAGGCAGGTATAAATAGACAGAGGGCGGGAGCTAGCTCCGTCTGGCCAGGCTGTGATAGGTTCTCCCACTCCTAAACCTGCCACCCTGAGTGGTGGAAGATGGAGTCAGTTTCACAGACATAGAAGCAGGTGCAGGCTGATTATCTATGGGCGTTAACCCCGAAGCTGTGCCTGGCAGATCCTTTACAGTACCCCCCCTTTTATGAGGGACCACCGGACCCTTTCTAAGTGGACCTGGTTTACTGGGGAAACGAAGGTGAAACCTCCTGACCAATATCCCAGCGTGAACATCCCGAGCGGGTACCCAAGTCCTCTCCTCAGGCCCGTATCCTCTCCAATGGACCAGGTACTGGAGGGAGCCTTTGACCATCCTGCTGTCCACAATCTTGGCCACCTCGAATTCTGCCCCCTCAGGTGTGAGAACAGGGACCGGAGGTTTCCTCGAGGGAGCCAAGGACGGGGAGCAGCGTTTAAGGAGGGAGGCATGGAACACGTCGTGTACTCGAAAAGATGGGGGCAACTCCAGTGGGAAGGAGACAGGATTGAGGACTTCAATGACCTTGTACGGCCCTATAAACCGGGGAGCAAACTTCTTGAACGGGACCTTAAGGCGCAAATTTTTAGACGATAGCCACACCAAATCCCTGACTATAAACAAGGGGTTAGCAGAACGTTTTCTATCTGCCTGAGTCTTTTGTATGCTCTGGGACGCCTCTAGGTTCTTCTGAACCTGAGCCCAGACTGTGCACAGTTCTCGATGAACGACCTCTACCTCGGGATTGTTGGAACTACCAGGTGAAACGGAAGAGAACCGTGGATTAAACCCAAAATTACAGAAAAAGGGGGAGACCCCTGACGAGTTACTGACCCGGTTATTAAGGGAAAATTCGGCGAGGGGAATGAATGAGACCCAATCATATTGACAGTCAGAGATAAAACACCTTAGATATTGTTCTAGAGACTGATTAGTCCTCTCAGGTTGGCCATTAGTTTCAGGATGGAAGGCAGAGGAGAAGGACAGATCAATCTCCAACTTTTTACAGAAGGCTCTCCAAAACAATGAAACAAATTGTACCCCTCTATCAGAAACAATATTGACAGGGACCCCATGGAGACGCAGGATGTGTTTGACAAACAAGGTAGCTAACGTCTTAGCATTGGGTAGTTTCTTGAGGGGCACAAAGTGGCACATCTTACTGAAGCGGTCTACTACAACCCACACCACCGACTTGCCTTGAGATGGAGGCAAATCGGTGATAAAATCCATGGAGATATGGGTCCAAGGTCTCTGGGGAATGGGCAAAGAACATAGTAAGCCCGCTGGTCGGGACCTGGGAGTCTTGGACCTAGCACAAACTTCACAAGCGGCGACGTAGGCCTTAACGTCTTTGGGCAACCCAGGCCACCAATAGTTTCTGCCAATGAGGTGCTTGGTACCCAGGATGCCTGGATGGCCAGATAGTGCAGAGTAATGATTTTCCCTAAGTACCCTTAGCCGGAATTTCAGGGGAACAAACAGCTTGTTCTCAGGAAGGCTCCTGGGAGCTGAACCTTGATCAGCCGCAATTTCAGAGACTAAATCAGAATCAATAGAGGAAATGATTATACCTGGAGGCAAAACACATGCAGGATCTTCCTCCAAAGGAAGGCTGGCCATGAAGCTACGCGACAGTGCATCAGCCTTAATATTTTTAGACCCAGCCCTACCCTTAGGGAGCTTAGCTCCTGGTACCAAATCAATTGCGCAATCATATTCTCTATGAGGAGAAATAGAATTAACAGAAAAACATGACGTCATGCATTCATTACCCCATTTGGTAAGATCCCCAGTATTCCAGTCAAACGTGGGATTATGCAACTGCAACCAGGGAAGGCCTAAAACCAAATCGGACGATAATCCCTGCCTCACCAGTACAGAGCACTGCTCCAAATGCATGGAGCCAACAAGGAGTTCAAAAACAGGGGTATGCTGTGTAAAATAACCATTAGCAAGAGGAGTGGAGTCGATACCCACTACCGGGACAGGTTTAGGCAAATCAATCAATGGCATAGCTAGAGACATAGCAAATTCCACAGACATGATATTAGCAGACGACCCTGAATCCACGAAGGCACTGCCGGCAGCAGACCTACCACCAAAAGAGACCTGAAAGGGAAGCAAGATTTTATTACGTTTCATATTTACGGGAAATACCTGTGCGCACAAGTGAGCTCCCCGATGATCACTTAGGCGCGGAAGTTCTCCGGCTGCATTCTTACGCTTAGGACAGTTGTTCACTTGATGCTTGTCATCCCCACAATAGAAGCAGAGACCATTCTTCCTGTGGAAATCTCTACGTTGTTGGGGGGACACGTAGGCCCCGAGTTGCATAGGTACCTCCGAGTCTTCCGGGGAGGAACGAAGCAACCGAACCTCGGGAGGCATCATGGGGGAGTCAGAGGAGAAAACACATAAACGTTCACGTTGTCGTTCCCTGAGACGTCGGTCAAGTCGTACCGCTAAAGCCATAACCTGGTCTAGGGAGTCAGAAGAGGGATAGATAACTAGCAGGTCTTTCAGGGCGTTCGACAGACCCAACCTAAACTGGCACCTTAAGGCAGGGTCATTCCACCGAGAAGCTACGCACCACTTCCTAAAGTCAGAGCAATACTCCTCAACAGGTCTCTTACCCTGACGTAAGGTCACCAGCTGACTCTCGGCAAAAGCAATCTTGTCATTCTCGTCATAGATGAGTCCGAGAGCAGAAAAGAAAAGATCAACGGAGGAAAGTTCAGGGGCGTCAGGAGCCAAGGAGAAGCCCCATTCTTGGGGCCCTTCCTGGAGCCGGGACATAATTATACCCACCCGCTGGCTCCCAGAACCTGAGGAGTGGGGCTTTAAGCGAAAATAGAGCCTACAACTCTCCCGAAAGGAGAGAAAAGTCTTCCGGTCCCCTGAGAACCGGTCGGGCAACTTGAGGTGGGGTTCAAGAGGTGAGGGGGACTACCAAGGTAGCATTAGGCTGGTTGACCCTCTGAGCCAGGGCCTGGAGGGAGAGACCCTGCATTTGCTGAGCCAGGGTCTCAAGGGGGTCAATAGTAGTGTCAGGGACCAGGGTAGACTAGGTATGGTGCTTGTGATTATGTAATGACGGGGGGTGGGGAAACAGACAAGTGAGCCCTAATCTACCCGCCACTCAGTCCCTGCCTACTTGCAACGACCCGCCCTAGGCGACGGGGTACAACTGGGCGACGGTCCCTACCCTCAATAGGTGCACGACAGACAAACAGACAAGGGTACAAAGAAGCCAGGGAAATGGGGAAGTTGCCCACGGAAAAATCACAAGCAAAGGAGGAACAGGAAAGGCAGGTATAAATAGACAGAGGGCGGAAGCTAGCTCAGTCTGGCCAGGCTGTGTTCTCCCACTCCTAAGCCTGCCACCCTGAGTGGTGGAAGATGGAGTCAGTCTCACAGACATAGAAGCAGGTGCAGACTGATTATCTATGGGCGTTAACCCCGAAGCTGTGCCTGGCAGATCCTTTACAATCTGTTTCTATGGAATATGTGTTCATTCCACTATAAACTACACATAGATACTGTTCATTTTAGGTCTATAAAGTACAGGAAAATAATTACGCATCTGTTTCTATGGAATATGTGTTCATTCCCTTATAAACTACACATAGATCCTGTTCATTCCAGGTCTATAAAGCACAGGAAAATAATTACACATCTGTTTCTATGGAATATGTGTTCATTCCACTATAAACTAAACATAGATACTGTTCATTCCAGGTCTATCAAGCAGAGGAAAATAATTACGCATCTGTTTCTATGGAATATGTGTTCATTCTACTTTAAACTACACATAGATCCTGTTCATTCCAGGTCTATCAAGCACAGGAAAATAATTATGCATCTGTTTCTATGGAATATGTGTTCAATCTACTATAAACTACACATAGATCCTGTTCATTCCAGGTCTATCAAGCACAGGAAAATAATTACGCATCTGTTTCTATGGCATGTGTTCATTCTACTATAAATTACACATAGATACTGTTCATTCCAGGGCTATCAAGCACAGGAAAATAATTATGCATCTGTTTCTATGGAATATGTGTTCATTCCACTATAAACTACACATAGATCCTGTTCATTCCAGGTCTATCAAGCAGAGGAAAATAATTACGCATCTGTTTCTATGGAATATGTGTTCATTCTACTTTAAACTACACATAGATCCTGTTCATTCCAGGTCTATCAAGCACAGGAAAATAATTATGCATCTGTTTCTATGGAATATGTGTTAATTCTACTATAAACTACACATAGATCCTGCTCATTCCAGGGCTATCAAGCACAGGAAAATAATTACGCATCTGTTTCTATGGAATATGTGTTAATTCCACTATAAACTACACATAGATCCTGTTCATTCCCGGTCTATCAAGCACAGGAAAATAATTACACATCTGTTTCTATAGAATATGTGTTCATTCCACTATAAACTACACATATATCCTGTTCATTCGAGGGCTATCAAGCACAGGAAAATAATTACGCATCTGTTTCTATGAAATATGTGTTCATTCTACTATAAACTACACATAGATCCTGCTCATTCCAGGGCTATCAAGCACAGGAAAATAATTACGCATCTGTTTCTATGGAATATGTGTTAATTCCACTATAAACTACACATAGATCCTGTTCATTCCCAGTCTATCAAGCACAGGAAAATAATTACACATCTGTTTCTATGGAATATGTGTTCATTCCACTATAAACTACACATATATCCTGTTCATTCCAGGGCTATCAAGCACAGGAAAATAATTACGCATCTGTTTCTATGGAATATGTGTTCATTCCACTATAAACTACACATAGATACTGTTCATTCCCGGTCTATCAAGCACAGGAAAATAATTACATATCTGTTTCTATGGAATATGTGTTCATTCTACTATAAACTACACATAGATACTGTTCATTCCAGGTCTATAAAGCACAGGAAAATAACTACACAACTGTTTTTATGGAATATGTGTTCATTCTACTATAAACTACACATAGATACTGTTCATTCCAGGTCTATCAAGCACAGGAAAATAATTATGCATCTGTTTCTATGGAATATGTGTTCATTCCACTATAAACTACACATAGATCCTGTTCATTCCAGGTTTATCAAGCAGAGGAAAATAATTACTCATCTGTTTCTATGGAATATGTGTTCATTCTACTTTAAACTACACATAGATCCTGTTCATTCCAGGTCTATCAACCACAGGAAAATAATTATGCATCTGTTTCTATGGAATATGTGTTCATTCCACTATAAACTACACATAGATCCTGTTCAATCCAGGTCTATCAAGCACAGGAAAATAATTAGGCATCTGTTTCTATGGAATATGTGTTCATTCTACTATAAACTACACATAGATCCTGGTCATTCCAGGGCTATCAAGCACAGGAAAATAATTACGCATCTGTTTCTATGGAATATGTGTTCATTCCACTATAAACTACACATAGATACTGTTCATTCCCGGTCTATCAAGCACAGGAAAATAATTACATATCTGTTTCTATGGAATATGTGTTCATTCTACTATAAACTACACATAGATACTGTTCATTCCAGGTCTATCAAGCACAGGAAAATAATTATACATCTGTTTCTATGGAATATGTGTTCATTCTACTATTAACTACACATAGATACTGTTCATTCCAGGGCTATCAAGCACAGGAAAATAATTACGCATGTGTTTCTATGGAATATGTGTTCATTCCACTATAAACTACACATAGATCCTGTTCATTCCAGGTTTATCAAGCAGAGGAAAATAATTATGCATCTGTTTCTATGGAATATGTGTTCATTCTACTATAAACTACACATAGATACTGTTCATTCCAGGTCTATCAAGCACAGGAAAATAATTATACATCTGTTTCTATGGAATATGTGTTCATTCTACTATAAACTACACATAGATACTGTTCATTCCCGGTCTATCAAGCACAGGAAAATAATTACATATCTGTTTCTATGGAATATGTGTTCATTCTACTATAAACTACACATAGATACTGTTCATTCCAGGTCTATCAAGCACAGGAAAATAACTACACATCTGTTTCTATGGAATATGTGTTCATTCCACTATAAACTACACATAGATCCTGTTCATTCCAGGTCTATAAAGCACAGGAAAATAATTACACATCTGTTTCTATGGAATATGTGTTCATTCTACTATAAACTACACATATATCCTGTTCATTCCAGGTCTATAAAGCATAGGAAAATAATTATGCATCTGTTTCTATGGAATATGTGTTCATTCTACTATAAACTACACATATATACTGTTCATTCCAGGGCTATCAAGCACAGGAAAATAATTATGCATCTGTTTCTATGGAATATGTGTTCATTCCACTATAAACTACACATAGATCCTGTTCATTCCAGGTCTATCAAGCAGAGGAAAATAATTACGCATCTGTTTCTATGGAATATGTGTTCATTCTACTTTAAACTACACATAGATCCTGTTCATTCCAGGTCTATCAAGCACAGGAAAATAATTATGCATCTGTTTCTATGGAATATGTGTTCATTCCACTATAAACTACACATAGATCCTGTTCATTCCAGGTCTATCAAGCACAGGAAAATAATTACGCATCTGTTTCTATGGAATATGTGTTAATTCTACTATAAACTACAAATAGATCCTGCTCATTCCAGGGCTATCAAGCACAGGAAAATAATTACGCATCTGTTTCTATGGAATATGTGTTAATTTCACTATAAACTACACATAGATCCTGTTCATTCCCGGTCTATCAAGCACAGGAAAATAATTACACATCTGTTTCTATGGAATATGTGTTCATTCTACTATAAACTACACATAGATACTGTTCATTCCAGGTCTATCAAGCACAGGAAAATAATTACACATCTGTTTCTATAGAATATGTGTTCATTCCACTATAAACTACACAAATATCCTGTTCATTCCAGGGCTATCAAGCACAGGAAAATAATTACGCATCTGTTTCTATGGAATATGTGTTCATTCCACTATAAACTACACATAGATACTGTTCATTCCCGGTCTATCAAGCACAGGAAAATAATTACATATCTGTTTCTATGGAATATGTGTTCATTCTACTATAAACTACACATAGATACTGTTCATTCCAGGTCTATAAAGCACAGGAAAATAATTATGCATCTGTTTCTATGGAATATGTGTTCATTCCACTATAAACTACACATAGATCCTGTTCATTCCAGGTCTATCAAGCAGAGGAAAATAATTACGCATCTGTTTCTATGGAATATGTGTTCATTCTACTTTAAACTACACATAGATCCTGTTCATTCGAGGTCTATTAAGCACAGGAAAATAATTATGCATCTGTTTCTATGGAATATGTGTTCATTCCACTATAAACTACACATAGATCCTGTTCATTCCAGGTCTATCAAGCACAGGAAAATAATTACGCATCTGTTTCTATGGAATATGTGTTCATTCTACTATAAACTACACATAGATCCTGCTCATTCCAGGGCTATCAAGCACAGGAAAATAATTACGCATCTGTTTCTATAGAATATGTGTTCATTCCACTATAAACTACACATAGATACTGTTCATTCCCGGTCTATCAAGCACAGGAAAATAATTACATATCTGCTTCTATGGAATATGTGTTCATTCTACTATAAACTACACATAGATACTGTTCATTCCAGGTCTATCAAGCACAGGAAAATAATTACACATCTGTTTCTATGGAATATGTGTTCATTCTACTATTAACTACACATAGATACTGTTTATTCCCGGTCTATCAAGCACAGGAAAATAATTACATATCTGTTTCTATGGAATATGTGTTCATTCTACTATAAACTACACATAGATACTGTTCATTCCAGGTCTATCAAGCACAGGAAAATAATTACACATCTGTTTCTATGGAATATGTGTTCATTCTACTATAAACTACACATAGATACTGTTCATTCCAGGGCTATCAAGCACAGGAAAAGAATTAAGCACCTGTTTCTATGGAATATGTGTTCATTCTACTATAAACTACACATAGATCCTGTTCATTCCAGGGCTATCAAGCACAGGAAAATAATTACGCATCTGTTTCTATGGAATACGTGTTCATTCTACTATAAACTACATATAGATACTGTTCATTCCAGGGCTATCAAGCACAGGAAAATAATTATGCATCTGTTTCTATGCAATATGTGTTCATTCCACTATAAACTACACATAGATCCTGTTCATTCCAGGTCTATCAAGCAGAGGAAAATAATTACGCATCTGTTTCTATGGAATATGTGTTCATTCTACTTTAAACTACACATAGATCCTGTTCATTCCAGGTCTATCAAGCACAGGAAAATAATTATGCATCTGTTTCTATGGAATATGTGTTCATTCCACTATAAACTACACATAGATCCTGTTCATTCCCGGTCTATCAAGCACAGGAAAATAATTACACATCTGTTTCTATGGAATATGTGTTCATTCCACTATAAACTACACATATATCCTGTTCATTCCAGGGCTATCAAGCACAGGAAAATAATTACGCATCTGTTTCTATGGAATATGTGTTCATTCCACTATAAACTACACATAGATCCTGTTCATTCAAGGTCTATCAAGCACAGGAAAATAATTAGGCATCTGTTTCTCTGGAATATGTGTTCATTCTACTATAAACTACACATAGATCCTGCTCATTCCAGGGCTATCAAGCACAGGAAAATAATTATGCACCTGTTTCTATGGAATATGTGTTCATTCCACTATAAACTACACATAGATACTGTTCATTCCCGGTCTATCAAGCACAGGAAAATAATTACATATCTGTTTCTATGGAATATGTGTTCATTCTACTATAAACTACACATAGATACTGTTCATTCCAGGTCTATCAAGCACAGGAAAATAATTATACATCTGTTTCTATGGAATATGTGTTCATTCTACTATTAACTACACATAGATACTGTTCATTCCAGGGCTATCAAGCACAGGAAAATAATTACACATCTGTTTCTATGGAATATGTGTTCATTCCACTATAAACTACACATATATCCTGTTCATTCCAGGGCTATCAAGCACAGGAAAATAATTACGCATCTGTTTCTATGGAATATGTATTCATTCCACTATAAACTACACATAGATACTGTTCATTCCAGGTCTATCAAGCACAGGAAAATAATTAGGCATCTGTTTCTCTGGAATATGTGTTCATTCTACTATAAACTACACATAGATCCTGCTCATTCCAGGGCTATCAAGCACAGGAAAATAATTACGCACCTGTTTCTATGGAATATGTGTTCATTCTACTATAAACTACACATAGATACTGTTCATTCCAGGTCTATCAAGCACAGGAAAATAATTACATATCTGTTTCTATGGAATATGTGTTCATTCTACTATGAACTACACATAGATCCTGCTCATTCCAGGGAAATCAAGCACAGGAAAATAATTATGCATCTGTTTCTATGGAATATGTGTTCATTCTACTATAAACTACACATAGATACTGTTCATTCCAGGTCTATCAAGCACAGGAAAATAATTATACATCTGTTTCTATGGAATATGTGTTCATTCTACTATTAACTACACATAGATACTGTTCATTCCAGGGCTATCAAGCACAGGAAAATAATTACACATCTGTTTCTATGGAATATGTGTTCATTCCACTATAAACTACACATATATCCTGTTCATTCCAGGGCTATCAAGCACAGGAAAATAATTACGCATCTGTTTCTATGGAATATGTATTCATTCCACTATAAACTACACATATATCCTGTTCATTCCAGGTCTATAAAGCACAGGGAAATAATTACGCATCTGTTTCTATGGAATATGTATTCATTCTACTATGAACTACACATAGATCCTGCTCATTCCAGGGCTATCAAGCACAGGAAAATAATTACGCATCTGTTTCTATGGAATATGTGTTCATTCCACTATAAACTACACATATATCCTGTTCATTCCAGGGCTATCAAGCACAGGAAAATAATTACGCATCTGTTTCTATGGAATATGTGTTCATTCTACTATGAACTACACATAGATCCTGCTCATTCCAGGGAAATCAAGCACAGGAAAATAATTATGCATCTGTTTCTATGGAATATGTGTTCATTCCACTATAAACTACACATAGATACTGTTCATTCCAGGTCTATCAAGCACAGGAAAATAATTACACATCTGTTTCTATGGAATATGTGTTCATTCTACTATAAACTACACATAGATACTGTTCATTCCAGGGCTATCAAGCACAGGAAAAGAATTAAGCACCTGTTTCTATGGAATATGTGTTCATTCTACTATAAACTACACATAGATCCTGTTCATTCCAGGGCTATCAAGCACAGGAAAATAATTACGCATCTGTTTCTATGGAATACGTGTTCATTCTACTATAAACTACATATAGATACTGTTCATTCCAGGGCTATCAAGCACAGGAAAATAATTATGCATCTGTTTCTATGCAATATGTGTTCATTCCACTATAAACTACACATAGATCCTGTTCATTCCAGGTCTATCAAGCAGAGGAAAATAATTACGCATCTGTTTCTATGGAATATGTGTTCATTCTACTTTAAACTACACATAGATCCTGTTCATTCCAGGTCTATCAAGCACAGGAAAATAATTATGCATCTGTTTCTATGGAATATGTGTTCATTCCACTATAAACTACACATAGATCCTGTTCATTCCCGGTCTATCAAGCACAGGAAAATAATTACACATCTGTTTCTATGGAATATGTGTTCATTCCACTATAAACTACACATATATCCTGTTCATTCCAGGGCTATCAAGCACAGGAAAATAATTACGCATCTGTTTCTATGGAATATGTGTTCATTCCACTATAAACTACACATAGATCCTGTTCATTCAAGGTCTATCAAGCACAGGAAAATAATTAGGCATCTGTTTCTCTGGAATATGTGTTCATTCTACTATAAACTACACATAGATCCTGCTCATTCCAGGGCTATCAAGCACAGGAAAATAATTATGCACCTGTTTCTATGGAATATGTGTTCATTCCACTATAAACTACACATAGATACTGTTCATTCCCGGTCTATCAAGCACAGGAAAATAATTACATATCTGTTTCTATGGAATATGTGTTCATTCTACTATAAACTACACATAGATACTGTTCATTCCAGGTCTATCAAGCACAGGAAAATAATTATACATCTGTTTCTATGGAATATGTGTTCATTCTACTATTAACTACACATAGATACTGTTCATTCCAGGGCTATCAAGCACAGGAAAATAATTACACATCTGTTTCTATGGAATATGTGTTCATTCCACTATAAACTACACATATATCCTGTTCATTCCAGGGCTATCAAGCACAGGAAAATAATTACGCATCTGTTTCTATGGAATATGTATTCATTCCACTATAAACTACACATAGATACTGTTCATTCCAGGTCTATCAAGCACAGGAAAATAATTAGGCATCTGTTTCTCTGGAATATGTGTTCATTCTACTATAAACTACACATAGATCCTGCTCATTCCAGGGCTATCAAGCACAGGAAAATAATTACGCACCTGTTTCTATGGAATATGTGTTCATTCTACTATAAACTACACATAGATACTGTTCATTCCAGGTCTATCAAGCACAGGAAAATAATTACATATCTGTTTCTATGGAATATGTGTTCATTCTACTATGAACTACACATAGATCCTGCTCATTCCAGGGAAATCAAGCACAGGAAAATAATTATGCATCTGTTTCTATGGAATATGTGTTCATTCTACTATAAACTACACATAGATACTGTTCATTCCAGGTCTATCAAGCACAGGAAAATAATTATACATCTGTTTCTATGGAATATGTGTTCATTCTACTATTAACTACACATAGATACTGTTCATTCCAGGGCTATCAAGCACAGGAAAATAATTACACATCTGTTTCTATGGAATATGTGTTCATTCCACTATAAACTACACATATATCCTGTTCATTCCAGGGCTATCAAGCACAGGAAAATAATTACGCATCTGTTTCTATGGAATATGTATTCATTCCACTATAAACTACACATATATCCTGTTCATTCCAGGTCTATAAAGCACAGGGAAATAATTACGCATCTGTTTCTATGGAATATGTATTCATTCTACTATGAACTACACATAGATCCTGCTCATTCCAGGGCTATCAAGCACAGGAAAATAATTACACATCTGTTTCTATGGAATATGTGTTCATTCCACTATAAACTACACATATATCCTGTTCATTCCAGGGCTATCAAGCACAGGAAAATAATTACGCATCTGTTTCTATGGAATATGTGTTCATTCTACTATGAACTACACATAGATCCTGCTCATTCCAGGGAAATCAAGCACAGGAAAATAATTATGCATCTGTTTCTATGGAATATGTGTTCATTCCACTATAAACTACACATAGATACTGTTCATTCCAGGGCTATCAAGCACAGGAAAATAATTATGCATCTGTTTCTATGGAATATGTGTTCATTCTACTATTAACTACACATAGATACTGTTCATTCCAGGGCTATCAAGCACAGGAAAATAATTATGCATCTGTTTCTATGGAATATGTGTTCATTCTACTATTAACTACACATAGATACTGTTCATTCCAGGGCTATCAAGCACAGGAAAATAATTATGCATCTGTTTCTATGGAATATGTGTTAATTCTACTATAAACTGCACATAGATACTGTTCATTCCAGGGAAATCAAGCACAGGAAACATTTTTACACCTCTGTTTCTATGGAATTAGTGTTTATTTACTCAACTGCAAAGAAAATCTGTTCATTCCACGTTTTCGAAACATACAAAAATTAATTATATATTTTCGCCCATTACTAATAGTGTTCATTCTTTTTCGTATGTCCCTGTAAATAACCAGATAACTGGTGTGATATACTGGCCACCAGAGTAGTTGTCAGCCAAACTAGTGCAGACTTTTTTTAAATTCTGGAAGAAAGCCACGCCCATTAACCACACCCACCAAAGATGCCACACCCTAAATGTTCGTGGGGGGAAAAATACAAATGTTGGCAACTACGCTAGTTATGTCGGGTTTAATGGCTGTCATCATGAGGGCGTGGCCAGAATAAGGTAAAAATACCACCACACCGTGCCCACGTGAAACGGACACACATAATACTGCGTCTTTGTTGACCTGAGGAGGAGTCGGACCCTTAACAAAACGCTTTTTCCCAGGGACCATACACACACGTAGCCCGATAACAGAATGTACTTTGAGCCAAATACCCAGAATTCATAGCTTCCGGCTGGCACATCCTACCTACGCTGCGCTCGCTGTAAGGCTGTCAGAGACGTCAGTCTCCATGGTCACGGCTTATTCCGGCGCCTTCTATGCTCACCATGGTAACCGGCGACGCTTCCTTGTTGTCCTCATCATGGCTTTCTTTGGAATCACAGGCCTCGGTTATCAGGCTCCTCTCCGGGCTGCTCAGATACCTGGAGGTGAGATCGCAGGTGAGAGGCACACTGGGCTGGGCCTGTAGTTATCAGCATGACCGGAGGGGAGCGCTGTCTGTGTAATACGCTCTTTACGGTACAAATCACGACTCTCATCCACATCCATCGTTCTGTGCTGATGTTCGTTTGTAATATCTCCAGGGGGAATGAATGAGATTTGTGAGATGTGATCATTGTCAGAGCTTCTCCATTGTAATATGATCTGATCACCATTATAACTATGATCGAAGCATGTACTCCATGACGGAAGGAACACGCCATTAGCTGTTGTTCACACTGTTTTCTTTCGGGGCAGTTTTCTAACCATGAGCAGGAAAAATATAGGCTAAATTCATGTATTTTTGTAAACTTTTCCTGACCTTTCTTTTTTTTTTTTTTTTTAAAAAGCCACGGCATATCTACATTCACGTTGCGGTAAATACATGCATTTTATAAATCCAATCCTGAATTTAGTGAAAAGAAATTGTATTAAAAAACCCCTGCATTTAAATTCCACAATCCCTGAAAAGCAAAAGCAGCATGTATTTATACCTTTACTGCCCAATGTCAATGTACCCTTAGGCCTCATGCGCATGGCCGTAGTCATGTGCGCGGCCTGTGATTATAGACGGCCACGCAATTTCATACGCGGGCCGTCCGCAATCACGGACCGTGCACATACAAGATGTGCATTGACTTTTAGTAGCCCGACCACAAATGCGGCCCGTAAAATTACTTGTCCTATGTTTTTGCGGTCCGGGCTCCCGGCCAACGCACGGACCGTGGAAGCCATGTGCATGAGCCCTTAGGGTATGTTCACACAGGACAGATACCCTGCATAGAAGTATATGGCGTATCCGTTGCTAGGGTCTTAAAAGATCAGGGGCACAAACCCTGAGCCGTATGTAGACCCCCCCCCCCCCCACCCCGAAAAAGAAAAATATTTTTGCATACATATCAGAGATGGCATATCTATAAGACTAAGACCCCGTGCACATGACCGTAAAAAACTCTCCGCAATCACGGACCCATTCAGTTCTTTTGGCCCCGGACGCTTTTCCGTATTGCTACGGATGGGTGTCTGTGCCGTAAAAACTGTACCGCAAAAGATAGAACGTGTCCTATCTTTTGCTTTTTACGGGCCATGCTCCCATAAGGCCCCATGCACACAACCGTAGTTTCATCTATCCGTAATTCACCCGTATTTGATCTGTATATACGGATCCGTGAAAAAAAGGGAGGCTGCAAATTATGTCACTATGTTGCATAGCAACGCTTCCGTACATACGGACGGTTTACGGATGCACATCCGTAGCCGTCCGTATTTACGGAAGCGCCCATAGGATTCTATGGGAGAGTCCGTGCCGTAATTACGGACAAGAATAGGACAGGTTCTATAATTTTTTTTCAGCCACGAACACCCATCAGTAAAAATACTGAAAGGGGTCCGTGGCCAATAGAAATGAATGAGTCGGTAATTACGGATGAAATATATGGTCGTGTGCATGGCGCCTAAGACCCCTATAGCTACACCACTGGATAGAATTGGATGCATTGTCAGCAGACTTTATCACATATGATAGACTTAGATACAGCAGCTCAGCAGACAGTATCACCCATGATAGGCTTAGATACAGTGGCTGAGCAGATAGTATTAACCCCTTAATGACCGGGCATGTTTGTACCTTAATGACCAAGCCAGATTTGTCAAATCTGGTATGTCTGACTTTATCAGAGAATAACTCTGTGAAAGTTTTGAATATCCAAGTAATTCTGACATTGTTTTTTCGTCACCTGTTGTACTTTATTTTAGTGGTAAAAGTAGACTGATACGATTTGTGGAAATTAATTAAAAAATAGAAAAATGGAAGAAATTTTGTAAAAATTACCATTTTACCCTATTTTTAACTGCAATGTGTCACATATGTACACACATACTGTACAATTTTTTTAATTAAATATATATTTCTATCTCTTTACTCTATTTTGGCAGCACTTTTGAAAAAATAAAATACATTTTCAGCAATTTAGAGGACTTACAAATTGAATAATAATTTTATAAATTTTGAAGTACATTTTGTTTTCCTGCACCAAGCCAGGTTTTCAGAGGCTCATAGGTGTCAGAGTGATGGAAACCCCCACAAATGACCCCATTTAGAAAACTAGACCCCTTAAGGTATTTACCTAGGGGTATAGTAAGTATTTTGACCCCACAGTTTTTTGCTAAATTTAATACATAGCAGGTGGAAAAAAAAAATGACACTTTTTTTCATAAAAGTATCAGTTTGAAGACCAATTTCTTTGTAAAGCGACCAAGAAAATGAAGAAACACACCCCAAAATCTAACACCCTCTTTCTCCTGTTTTCAAAAATACCCACATTGTGGCCCTAATGCGTTGTTTGGACACACGGCAGGGCCCCAAAGGAAGGGAGCACCCGGAGGCTTTCAGGACTCCTATTTTGCTTGAAAATGTTTTAGGCCCCACTGTACATTTGGAGAGGCTTTGAGCTGCCAGAACGATAGAAACTCCCCATAAACGACCCCATTTCGAAAACTAGACCCCTTAAGGTATTTATCTAGGGGTATAGTTAGCATAATGACCACACAGGTTTTTCGCTAAATATATTGGAATTAGTCTGTAAAAATTAAAATGTACTTTTTTTCTGAAACATAGAAATTTTTATTATTTACAAGGAATAACGAAGAAAATGCACCCCAACATTTGTAAAGCAATGTCTCCCGATTACGACAATACCCCATATGTGGTAATAAACTGCTGTTTGGACCCACAGCAGGGCTCAGAAGGGAAGGAGCGCCATTTGGATTTATGATTTTGCTGGAATGGTTTTCGGTGCCATGTCGCATTTGCAATGCACTGGAGGGACCAAAACAGTGGAAACTCCCCAAAAGTGACCCCATTTTGGAAAAACCTTCAAGGAATTTTTCTAGGGGTATAGTGAGCATTTACACCCCACGAGTCTTTTGCAGAGTTTATTAGAATTAGGGCGCGAAAATTAATATCAAAATTTTTTCCACTAAAATGTTGAATTTTCTCATTTTCACAAGGGATAAAGGAGGAAAAAAAACCATTTTTTATAAAGCAATTTCTCCCGAGTACGGAAATACCCCACATGTGATCATACGTTTTTTCATTAGAAATGAATTAACCCTTTCAGGACTGATCCATTTTTTGCTTTCATATTTTAGATTTTCACTCCCCGCTTTCCAAGAGCCATAACTTTTTTATTTTTCCATCAATAGAGTGGTGTGAGGGCTTATTTCTTGCGGGAGGAGCTGCAGTTTTTATTGGTACATAAAAAGTGATTCAAAAGTTGTATTACATTTTTTTTTTTAGAACGAAGGTGACAAAAAAAA
Organism: Rhinoderma darwinii; assembly: GCF_050947455.1. Taxonomy (NCBI): domain Eukaryota; kingdom Metazoa; phylum Chordata; class Amphibia; order Anura; family Rhinodermatidae; genus Rhinoderma; species Rhinoderma darwinii. The sequence goes on along the minus strand of NC_134688.1, from coordinate 118,603,782 downwards.
AAAAAAGTGATTTTGGCGGTTTCAATTATTAATTTTTTTTAAGGTGTGCACTGTGCAAATTAAATTCTCACTACTAATAACTATTCTTCTACACATTTTATTAATCAATCCCCTTAGGGGACTTGATCCAGCGATCATTGGATCACTGGTACAATATACTGCAATACTAATGTATTGCAGTATATTGTTATTCTTACAGGCTTCTGTAACAGAGCGATCGCTGTACCTGTCCGTTAGTCCCAGGTGTCAGCTGTAATACACAGCCGACACCCGCAGCATATGGAGCGGGCTGAGCACATGAGCCGGCTCCATACATCAACTGCCGCACCATGACGGGCAATTAAGTCATAGTGCGCAAAGGGGTTAATGCACAGCGGATGGTTCAAAGTTAAAATTGCAATTTTCCACTGATACGCCATTTTAGTGCATAATATGTTGTGCCCAGTTTGTGCCCACAGAAGACAAATACCTCATAAAACGTTAAGCGGGTTCTCTCGGGTATGGCGACGCCATATGTGTGGGCGCAAACTGCTGCTTGGGCACGCTGCAGGGCTCAGAAGGGAGGGAACGCCATTTTGCTTTTGGAGCGCAGATTTTGCTTGGTAGTTTTTCTGTTTTGGGTTTTGCTGGTATTTCAGTTATGATGTGGGGGCATATGTAATCTGTGCGGAGTACATCAGGGCATAATAAGAGGGTATAATAATGGAGTAAATAAATAATATTTCATAGATGTGTGGCCGGTGTCGCACTGATAAATGGCGCCCGATCTTATCCGCTTTTGGAACACGCTGCACATTTTGCATCGCCATATTCTGAAAGCCAGAACTTTTTTTTTTGTCACCACCGGAGCCCTGTGAGGGCTTATTTGTTGCGGGACAATTTGTTGTTTTCATTGGTACCATTTTGGGGTACATGCGATTTTTTTTTTTTTTTTTTTTTTTTTTTTTTTTTTTGATCACTTTTTATTCAATTTTTTTGCAATCCTGAGCAAAAAACAGGAATTCTGACACCGTTTTTTAGGTTTTCTTTTTGCGGCGCTCACCGTACGCTATAAATGAAATTTTTACTTTATTCTGCGGGTTGGTACGATTACGGCGATACCAGATGTATATAGGTTTGGTCCTTTTTTTTGCGTTTGCACAATAAAATGACTTATTTATAAAAAAAAAAAAATTCTGTGTCACCATATTCTGAGAGCCATATTTTTTTTATTTTTTAGTCAAAAAAGCTGTGTAAGGGCTTGTTTTTTGCGGGACGGATAGAAGTTTTTATTGGTACTATTTTTGGGAACATGCGACTTTTTGATCACTTTTTATTGTTTATTTAGGGAGCGGTGGTGACCAAAAAAATTGTGATTCTGTCGTAGTTTTTTATTGATTTTTTTTTTTTGGGGTGTTCATCGTGCGGGAAAAATAACATTACAGTTTTATAGTTGGGGTCGTTACGAACGCGGTGATACAAAATATGTGTACTTTTTTAACGTGTTCATTTTTTTTCTATAATAAAAGTCTTATTATAGGAAAAAAAGCATATAGTGTTTATAGAACTTATAACTTTTATTTTTACACTTTTTTTAAAACATTTTTATTACTTGTTTTTACTTTTTCACTTGTCCCACTAGGGGACACTTAGACTTGCAGCTTTGATTGCTGCTAGAGTACATTACACTACACACGTAGTGTAATGTACTCCAACTGTCATTGTGACGTAACTGTCACTCTGACAGGAAGCCTCGGAGGACCGGCCGGAGGCTGCTCCTCCGAGGCATCCGTACATGGCAACCCGGAGGTCATTATCTGACCTCCGATTGCCGTGACAAGCATCGGTAGCCCCCACGATCACTTCGTGGGGGCTGCCGATGTGCTTCAAACCACTTAAATGTGGCGACGGCAATCCGTCGCCGCACTTAATGGGTTAATTGCCGAAAGCAGCGGCGATGGTCCGCTGTCCGGCGAGACTGATGTCTCAGCTGTCTAGGACAGCTGTCAGCGCACGCCTGTCACTCTGTGTTTACACAGAGTGACAGTTTGAAATGCTGACGAAAATGAACGTCCTGGTGCGGGAACTAGCAGCCGACCAGGACATTCATTTTCATCCTTGGTCGTGAAAGGGTTAAACATGATGGGCTTAGATAAGGGGCCCGGCTCGCTGACATTGCGGCTCCAGGGCTGGACCAGGTAAGGTAAGATAATAATTGTTTTGCTTTTTTATGTGTTACAAAAAAAATGTTGTGTTTCTGTTTTTTTACAGGTTTGGTTGTTGGACTACGTCGGATTTGAGGGCTATTTCGATGACGGCGGGTTTTTTTTGTCAATAAAATGGTGAACGAGGATTGTGTGGGTGTTTTTTTATTTTAATAAAATATTTTTTTGTATGTCCTTGTATTTTTTTAAACTTTATTACTACCACCTTAGTAATGGCCACTGGCTGATTGATAGCATCCATTACTAAGGCCGGTGCAGATGCTAACACTAACCACCATTATTACCACGGTACCCACCAGGGGTACCGGGAAGAGCTGGGTACGATCCAGTACCCGACCATCTGTAGCGATAGTCACGTACTGGGGCGGCTGCAGGCTGGTATTATTAGGCTGGGAAAGTAAAAAACCATTGGGCCTTCCCAGCCATTTTTTATAATCTGGCTGGTTATCAAAAATGAAGGGAACTCCACATAGTTTTTTCTATTTAGTTTTTTAAAAATGACGTGGGGTCCCCCCATTTTTCATAAGCAGCCAGATACAATAAAACAGCAGCAGGCTAGCATTACCAGGGTGGGAAGGGCCTCTGCTTTTGACCTTTCCCGGCCCAATAATACCAGCCTGCAGCCCCAGTACCCGACCGTCGCTACTGATAGTTGGGCACTGGATCGTACGCGGCTCTTCCCGACACACTTGGGTACCGTGGTAATAATGGGGGTTAGTGCTAGCCTTTTCACCGGCTAACATTAAGCCCCGCCTTAGTAATGGACGCTGTCAATCAGCCAGCGGCCATTACTAAGGCAGTAGTGATAAAGTTTTAAAAAAAAATACAGACGTAGAAAAAATATTTTATTGAAATAAAACCCTGACACAACCCTCATTAACCATTTTATTTAGAATTAAAAATCCGTCATCGAAGTAGAACTCTAATCTGAAGTAGTGCAACAACCAAACCTGTAAAAAATACAAAAACACAAAAAAAAACATTCGTAACATGTGGTAGGCTTAGATACAGGGCCCCAGCAGACAGTAACGCTCTTACCCTTCTCTTCGGCTCCAGACGCAGCGGAGATCCTGACACTATCCAGCATTGCAATGTGCGCAGCACACAGCGTCTGGACGCGAGAAGACGTTAGGACCTCCGCTGTGCTCCGGAACGAGGAGGGGAGGTATACTGTCAGTTACTACAGTAACAGGGGCCCGTGTAGCTTATTATCATATAGGTTCCAGTTACTATAGTAACTGTTTATAGTCGTGGTGCAGGGTTCCGTGGACCCCCCTGGCTTTTGGGCACGGTTGCAATTGCGACCCCTATAGCTACGTCATTATGTGGCAGTCGTCCGGGGCTTTCCGGGCCAAAGATCCGGGGCTTGGGCCCCGAAAGCCCCGTGCTAGCGAGACGCCACTGCCCCTTGGATACTGCAGAGAATTCCAATTGAAAAACTGCACCAAATTGTGGTGCAGTTTTTGGGCCGAAATGTCCGCTGCAGAAAATATCACGTATAAATAAAAAAAAGTCTATTAATAGCCTTGGCGACGTGTCCCTCTGACGTCCTGCAGCCCGTTTTCCTTTCGTCCCATGTGATCGCTGCAGTCTGTGATTGGCTGCAGCTGTCACATGGGATGAAACGTCTTACCTGGAGGATGGGCTGAACGTGGAAGCAAAGAGATCTGGGTAAGTATAGACTTTTTTTTGTGAGCTTCGATTTTTGCAGCGGAATCGCAGCTTTTCTGCAGCAAAAATCTCAACATCTGCTTTTTATAACGGGTTTTACCTCCCTCTTTAATTCAATGGGGAAAACCTGCATCAGACAACCAGCGATTCCGCAGTATAAATTGACATGCTGCGAATATTAAAAAACGCACCACTGATCAATTTATGTACGGTTTTTCAGTGGGTTTTTCACACAGCGTGTAGATGAGATTTCTACTAGTGCTACTGTAATACGCTGTGGTTTTTCAGCAATGAAATGCGTTAAGGGAAAATCTGCAGTATTTATGCGATGTGTGAAAACACACACACACACACACACACACACACACACACACACACACACACACACACACCGGGGGTCTGACACCCGGGCTCCGCACAGATCAGCTGGTCCGGTGCCAGCCATGATTAAGGACGTGCTCAACGTCTGAAACGCGTAGGCCCCAAGACTGGACCGTCATATCCTTCTATTTGCACACCAGGACTCCAAACTATTGGACCTTTTAAATTGAAACTCTAGTAAACTCGGAATTAGTTTCCATTTTATCTTCTTATCGCTGGACTCAGCCCTTTGCCTTTACCTGCCAGTAACGCTCTTACCCTTCTCTTCGGCTCCAGACGCAGCGGAGATCCTGACACTATCCAGCATTGCAATGTGCGCAGCACACAGCGTCTGGACGCGAGAAGACGTTAGGACCTCCGCTGTGCTCCGGAACGAGGAGGGGAGGTATACTGTCAGTTACTACATATAGACCAAAAGAATACCAACAGACAGAATATGATGATGATAATGGTGCTCGAAGCATCAACATTTACACTGTAAAGCACTGTTGCTAGTTATGTGAGCGGCACGTTATCATATCCTAAGTATTGACCAAGATACACTTGGTGCGTCGATCAAAAGATTTAGCATGAGAAACTGACAAAGAAAAAATGATCGACTTGAGGCACGTGAAGTACAAAAAATATATATACAATCTTTATTGAATAGAGACATGAGACAAGTAAAAAGATGGAAATAAGGATAAGTCACACAATAAAAAAGGACGTCACATCAATCATAAATCAGATGTGCTAATTTGGTCAACATGTTGGAAACAATAAGGTATTATGGCAGCGAATAAATAAATAGCAGCATACCTGGCTAAAACACATATATGCATATATTTCGTACAGTAGTGGCGATTTAAGTAAAAAAGAAAATGTATAAACAACGCCAACAGGATACAATAGTATAGAGCAGTTTAGGTGTGCAAAAGCTGGTTTTGAAGTGTAATCAAAGAGTTATAGGCAAAGTTTTGTGCAAGCTGCTGAAGATGGCAAGTATTTGTTCAACATACCAGTAGACATTGTGATGCAAAGATGGGACGTCTACACCCGACGCGCGTTTCGGCACCTGCCTTCGTCCGGGGTTGGGGTCAAGCTGCTCGTGCCCACTCTTATATACTGCGCATCCCAGGTGTTATGAGTCAAGAGGAGGAGGTGATATGACCGGATGGAGGATAGGTGGCGTCTGATGCGGGGTACAAAGATGGCGCTGCCCCACTTCCTGTACTGCGTCATCAGAGAGGATTTGGGGCGGCGAGGACTGACCGCGCCCCCCACAGCCTGCTCCAATTAGAGACAGCAGACGGAATGAGCCAGGACCACTCCCCCCCCGAGAGTTTAGTTTTTGTGCTTTCTCAAACTGCATCAGCGCACCCTCTCATCGTGGCTACGTCACCATAAGATGAAGAGAAATGTAGTTAATGGATAATAGGATAAGAGTATGTCTGCACTGATTACCGTGAACAATGGAATGTTGTGTGAGCAGTGAGAGAAAAGGAAGGGAGGGGGAGGGAGGGGGACGGCAGTCTTGGTATGCCGTGTGAGTGTAAATAAACTGTGATGACAAGGGAGTGAGGGTATGTTCACACGGCCTATTTACGGACGTAAATCGGGCGTTTTTGCCCCGAATTACGCCCGAAAATAGCGCCTCAATAGCGCTGACAAACATCTGCCCATTGAAAGCAATGGGCAGACGTTTGTCTGTTCACACGAGGCGTATATTTACGCGCCGCTGTCAAAAGACGGCGCGTAAATAGACGCCCGCGTCAAAGAAGTGACCTGTCACTTCTTTGGCCGTAATTGGAGCCGCTATTCATTGACTCCAATGAATAGCAGCGCTAATTACGGCCGTAATTGACGCGGCGTTCAAGCGCCTGCACATGCCGGTACGGCTGAAATTACGGGGATGTTTTCAGGCTGAAACATCCCCGTAATTTCAGCCGTTACGGACCCCCGCCGTGTGAACATACCCTGAGAGGAAATGCCCTGATGGATAAGAAGGGTGATAGTAGGAGAAATGTGGTGATATGTGTGTGTGGTGACATAAAGAGGGAATGCATAAGAACAAAGGTGTGAATGAATGAATATAATGAATATATGACGGTCCAGTATTAGTAATAACTAATATATTAATTATGGGACCGATGGTGGTGAATGAAAAAAAGGAAAAAAGACCCTCAAACATCATGTGAATGTAACATGATAATGAAATAAATAAAGTGAGTGAATAAGAATGAATAAGTGACACAAAGTTGTTATAATATGACAATTAATAAATAAGACCATGACAGAATATTATATTCAATCATCAAAAGCTTTATAAAAACTGGTTAAAAACTTGTAATGTGAATACCAATAGGTGTATAAAAATACAGGGAAAGTGCATTATAAGATACATACTGGAACAATATGTTGTAATATGACATATGTATTAAAAACATAACCACAATGAATGAGTATAATATAAATGTGTCAACGAACAATTCAATGTAATATAAAATATACATACATAGAGGATATGTAGAATTTATTGTAATAATGCAAAATTACATAATAGCGGAACACACAAACATAGCATGCAGGACGATACTAAGGAATTCTTCCTTTGTCCTCTTAGATATGATCCCCTTAGTAACCTCCTCAGATAGACTCAATAGGTGATGCGAAGTTCTAGTTATATGAAAAAAAGAATGGACAAAACGAGAGTAGTTAGTACTATAAAATAACACAAATATAGAAAAGATTAAAAAACCAAGACCCACTGCGGAGTCAATGGTTACAGAAACGGAGCGTAGCTCAGAGATTCATTTAGCCCATGTGGAAACATTGTCCCAAGGGTCCATATCCAGCGAGTCTCGCATTGTGCAAGTTTTTGTTTAATAGCACCTCCTCCAGGGGCGTAACTAGGAAAGACTGGGCCCCATAGCAAACTTTTGACTGGGGCCCCCCCTCTGCTGGGAATCACACAACCCCCCCCCCTTGTAGATAGTGCCTCCCTATAGATTCCACCACACAGCGCCCCCCTATAGATAGCACCATACACAGCCCCCTGCAGATAACGCCATACAGCCCCCCTGTAGATAACGCCATACAGACCCCCTCTGTAGATAACGCCATACAGCCCCCCCTGTAGATAACGCCATACAGCCCCCCCTGTAGATAACGCCATACAGAACCCCTCTGTAGATAACGCCATATAGCCCCCCCCCCCAAAAAAAAACGGCCTATAGTTTGTCCTACAAAAGACATGCATCCCCTATCCACAGGATAGGGGATACATGTGTGATCGCTGGCAGCGATAAGGAGGACGGGGGACCGAAAGTCCCCCGAAGTTCTCCATGACTAACCTCGGACTTCCGGCGTCTGCGCAGTTCAATAAAAATGAAAGGAGCGCTAGTCACGCATGCGCACAAGCGCGACCGGCGCTCCATTCATTTCTACGGAGCTGCCGACACAGACCCCGGAAGTCTGAGGTTTGTCATGGAGAACTTAGGGGGGACTTTTGGTCCCCTGTTCTCCTCATCCCTGCCAGCGATCACACATGTATCCCCTATCCTGTGGATAGGGGATACATGTCTTATGTAGGAACAACCCCTTCAGTGGCGTCGCGCTGTAGCAGCTATAGCGGCTGCTAGCGGAGCCTGCGGCCATGGGAGGGGGCCGTGCCGGCGGGTGGCACGGGCCCCCTCATGCTGCAGGCTCTGTAGAAGTCGCTACGGCTGCTATAGCGGTAGTTACGCCACTGCGTATAGGTTTGTACGGCGTAAAACTACAGCTCCCAACATGGCCTGAACAATGGTAAGGATATGCTGGGAGATGCGGTTTCACAAAAAAAATCCTATCACCATCATCTCGCTGCAGATCATACAGTGACTACAATACTGATTAGAGGCAGAATAAACATTTACATTAAGTGACTCACCGGTGACGTCTCAGATTCTAGTTCTTTTCTTCTCCCTCCGGTTCAGACATCTATGATGGATTTCTCCCGGCCATGACCCATTTCTGCAGTTTTCCGTTCAGATGTCTTCAGCTTCTCACTTTTAAAACATTTCTGCACCTGTAAACAAAGTTAAAATTCTCAACACATCTAAATATAACTGTCACAAACACACAACATGCCCCCTGTAGATAGTGACCTACATAGAAGCCCCTGTAGATAGTGCCCACATATGGACTCCAGAGCTGCAAGGCAATAGTGCTAACCACTGAGCCACCGTGCTGCCCTACATATAGCTTCCCCTATAGTTAGTGCTCCACGTATAGCCCACCTCTGTATATAGTGTCTCACATATAGCTCCCCCTGTATATAGTGTCCCACATATAGCCCACCCCTGTAGACTGTGCACTACATATAGCCACCCTGTTGCTAGTGCCCCACAGGTAACCCACCCCTGTATATAGTGTCCCACATATAGACCCCCCTGTATATAGTGCCCCACAGGTAACCCACCCCTGTATATAGTGTCCCACATATAGACCCCCCTGTATATAGTGGCCCACATATAGACCCCCACCTGTATATAGTGGCCCACATATAGAGCCCCCTGTATATAATGGCCCACATATAGAGCCCCCTGTATATAGTGGCCCCCACCCCCACATATAGACCCCCCTGTATATAATGGCCCACATATAGAGCCCCCTGTATATAATGGCCCACACAACCACATATAGACCCCCCTGTAGCTACTACCCCACATATAGACCCCCCTGTAGCTACTACCCCACATATAGACCCCCCTGTAGCTACTGCCCCACATATAGACCCCCCTGTAGCTACTGCCCCACATATAGACCCCCTATATATAATAGCCCACATAAAGATGACCCCCCCCCCCACTATAGATAATGCCATTCACATTTTTATGAGGGGGAAAAAAAAAAACTTGACATACTCACATTCGCCGGTTCCCACGCTGTTCACTGGCGATGCAGACATGCTCTCTTCTGAGCATGTCTGCAGGAGCTGAACGAGCGTCCTCCAATGACGCCGATTGGCGGGGCAGAATGACTTGCCCCGCCAATCAGCACCTTCCAAGCATGGAAGCGGCGCGATGATGTCATCGCGCCGCTAGCCAATCAGTGTCATTGTAAGGCACTGGATGGTCAGGCACGGAACATGCCCGGCCATTCAGTGCTAATACATGTATTTGGCTGCCGCTAGCACTGGGGCCCCCTCCGGTGCTAGCGACACCTACAGGCATGAGAGGGCCTGTGTAAGGCTCGGCGTCGCGGGCCCCACAGTAGCGGCGCTACCGCTGTAGTAGCCATAACGGCTGCTAGCGGCGCCACCGGGCCCCCTCAAGCCCCGGGCCCCGTAGCAGCCGCTACTGCTGCTACCGCGGTAGTTACGCCACTGACCTCCTCTCATACCACATGCAATATGGTCGATTCCCCACACCTTCAATTTTGACGGGTCACTGGAATGGTGCGTTTTGAAATGTCGGGCTACAGGTTTTAGATTTTCCAGATTTTCTGACCTTGATGCTCGCTTTATGTCGGCCATATGCTCTCGTACTCGAACCTTCAGCTCTCTGGAGGTGAGACCAACATAAATTTTTGGGCAAGGGCAGACTGCATAGTATACGACAGCTTTGGTGGTACATGTTATAGGATGAGTAATATTGAAAATCTTAGTGCCAGAGGCATTAGTAAATGTAGTGGCTTTTTCAATGTTAGGGCACGCGATGCATTGTCCGCAGGGATTGCAACCCCACTTTGGACCCTTGGTCCCGAATGGGTATTTAGTTTTTATTGGGTCATAATGACTTTTCACCAAATGGTCCTTTAAATTCTTGGACCGTCTCGCAGTAATACTTGGATATTTGGTAATAAATCTATCCAAGGTGGGATCTGTGAGTAATATCGGCCAATAGCGTTTGAAAATTTCTTTCATTTGTGGCCATCGGGAGTGATACCCAGTAATGTATCTTACCTGACTGTGTTTATCTGTCCTTTTCTTGGGAAAAAGCAAGTCGTCTCTGGGGGTACGCTTAGCTCTTTGGTAGGCTTTTTTGATAGATCTCATACTGTATCCCCGTTCTAAAAAACGATTTTTTAGATCCTCTGCCTGCTCTTCAAACAGTAAATCGGACGAGCATATCCTCTTTATCCGCAGAAATTGTCCAATAGGGACTGCTTGAATAGTCTGCGGAGGATGGGAAGAGGAAGAATGTAATAATGCATTTACGGAAGTTTCCTTACGGAAAACATCGCTGTGAAGAAAGCCATTTTCATCAGTAAAAATTTGAACATCCAAAAACTCCAAGAGACTGGGATGAGCTTTATAAGTAAATTTCAGATTTAGAACGTTTGTGTTTAGCCCAGTCATAAAGGAATCCAGGTCAGCCTGTGTGCCCTTCCAGATGACCAAAATGTCATCAATGTAACGGGCCCATAAAAGTACCCGTGCCATTGAGTCACCCCGGTCATCCGAGAAGAGATCCCTTTCCCAGAGGCCAAGGAAGAGGTTGGCGTACGAGGGTGCGCACGCTGCCCCCATGGCTGTACCTTGGAGCTGTAAGTGAAAACTGCCATTAAACACAAAGAAATTATGTGTTAAAATATACTCGAGCATCTGAATGATGAAAGAACAGAGTGGTTTTTCCAAGTCAGACATTGAAAGAAAATATTCAACCGCCCTAATCCCATCTGAATGTTTGATGCTCGTGTAGAGAGATTCTACGTCAATAGTGACAAGGAGCATGTCCCTGTCAATACTGACGCCACTGATTTTCTGTAACAAGTCGGCAGTGTCACGAATGTATGAGGGTAAATTAATGACCAAGTTTTTTAGATGGAAGTCGATAAATTTACAGATACCCTCAGTCAAACTGCCCCTACCTGAAATGATGGGCCTTCCTGGTGGACTTTTCTCATTTTTATGAATCTTGGGTAGTAAATAAAGGGTTGGTATGGTAGGTTCGTCAATTGAAAGTGCCTTGCATAGTTCCTTTGAAATTATATTTTCTTCTACTGCTTGTGAGAGTTTGGCCTGTAAGTCAGATCTGAAAGATGACAGAGGGTTAAAGGTCAATTTCTTATAACAGTGTTTATCCCGCAGCTGTCTATTTGCCTCTGCCTCATACATATTGCTGGGCCAGACTACCACGTTACCCCCCTTATCTGCGGCCTTGAATACCACGTCATTTATTTTCTGTAATTGTTTCAAACTCTTTCTCTCCATAGGGGTTAGATTATCATATTTGATACTCCTTGGAATGTTCCAAAATTCTTGGGTCACTGACTTAATGAACAAGTCTACCGCCGGGCACAAGCTAAGAGCAGGGAAATTTTTAGATTTAATGCGAATGCATGCTGGAACATTACCTGTAGCTTCATCGTTCTTGTGCTCATCCAAAAGATCCTCTAGTGCTTTTAATGCCTGCTGTTCTTCTAACGTTGGAAAATGTTCACTATCCACTGGTTTGTCAAACCATTTTTTGAAGATGAGCGAACGACCAAAGATATGTAGGTCTTTCACTGCTGAAAACATATCAAAGCTAGCGCTTGGTGAAAAAGTTAAACCCTTAGCTATTAATTCTAAATCAATATTGGAAAACACATGTGTTGATAGATTAATTACCTTAGGGCGGCTGCTTTGGTCTCGTACATCAGGTCGCTTTTTGTTAGCCACTTGTCTTTGTGCTAATTTTCTTTTGGGTCGGATATTAAAATTTGATCTATAGGACGTGTTGTCAGTTTCACTCTGAGATGACACAGAGGAGATTGAAGGAGTACGACTCCGGCCTCCTGGGGCCTGATTTCTTCTCCACCTATATACTTTGTTGTTTTGAAAATCCCCAATATCTCTAGAGAATTTTTTTGATTTAACTTCCTGAATATCTTTTTCCCACTCCGCAAATTGTGCATCAAGATTATGTTTAAATTTGGACATGTTATCCATGGACATAAGTGGGAACAGTTGGGCCTGGACACTTTCTATTTCTTCATCCATTGACAATATCATTTTTTGATTGAGGTCAACCAGAAGTTCCATAAATTTCTTGGAGCCCTGGTTACAGACCTCTTCCCATTTGGAGATAAAATCCTCTTCAATGATAGGAAAAGATAGGAAAATCTGGATTCTCAGACCCCTTGGGACAAGGTTTCTCTGGATATAATTTTCCAGAAAAGTTTTGTTCCACCACACTTTCATACGGCGATGTAACAAATTTGTGTATTTATTCTGGAGCTCGCTAACGTTTCTGCAAACATTAAAACCAAATATTGGGGACTCATCCTTGAAGACCTGTTCCATCTGAGACCGCCAGGCACATTCCCTGGCTTTATAATCCATAGGACCCGAGGTATTGAACTCTGTGAGAACACAGACAAGAATTAGATATAGACCAAAAGAATACCAACAGACAGAATATGATGATGATAATGGTGCTCGAAGCATCAACATTTACACTGTAAAGCACTGTTGCTAGTTATGTGAGCGGCACGTTATCATATCCTAAGTATTGACCAAGATACACTTGGTGCGTCGATCAAAAGATTTTTTTTTTTTTTTTTTGATCACTTTTTATTCAATTTTTTTGCAATCCTGAGCAAAAAACAGGAATTCTGACACCGTTTTTTAGGTTTTCTTTTTGCGGCGCTCACCGTACGCTATAAATGAAATTTTTACTTTATTCTGCGGGTTGGTACGATTACGGCGATACCAGATGTATATAGGTTTGGTCCTTTTTTTTGCGTTTGCACAATAAAATGACTTATTTATAAAAAAAAAAAAATTCTGTGTCACCATATTCTGAGAGCCATATTTTTTTTATTTTTTAGTCAAAAAAGCTGTGTAAGGGCTTGTTTTTTGCGGGACGGATAGAAGTTTTTATTGGTACTATTTTTGGGAACATGCGACTTTTTGATCACTTTTTATTGTTTATTTAGGGAGCGGTGGTGACCAAAAAAATTGTGATTCTGTCGTAGTTTTTTATTGATTTTTTTTTTTGGGGTGTTCATCGTGCGGGAAAAATAACATTACAGTTTTATAGTTGGGGTCGTTACGAACGCGGTGATACAAAATATGTGTACTTTTTTAACGTGTTCATTTTTTTTCTATAATAAAAGTCTTATTATAGGAAAAAAAGCATATAGTGTTTATAGAACTTATAACTTTTATTTTTACACTTTTTTTAAAACATTTTTATTACTTGTTTTTACTTTTTTCACTTGTCCCACTAGGGGACACTTAGACTTGCAGCTTTGATTGCTGCTAGAGTACATTACACTACACACGTAGTGTAATGTACTCCAACTGTCATTGTGACGTAACTGTCACTCTGACAGGAAGCCTCGGAGGACCGGCCGGAGGCTGCTCCTCCGAGGCATCCGTACATGGCAACCCGGAGGTCATTATCTGACCTCCGATTGCCGTGACAAGCATCGGTAGCCCCCACGATCACTTCGTGGGGGCTGCCGATGTGCTTCAAACCACTTAAATGTGGCGACGGCAATCCGTCGCCGCACTTAATGGGTTAATTGCCGAAAGCAGCGGCGATGGTCCGCTGTCCGGCGAGACTGATGTCTCAGCTGTCTAGGACAGCTGTCAGCGCACGCCTGTCACTCTGTGTTTACACAGAGTGACAGTTTGAAATGCTGACGAAAATGAACGTCCTGGTGCGGGAACTAGCAGCCGACCAGGACATTCATTTTCATCCTTGGTCGTGAAAGGGTTAAACATGATGGGCTTAGATAAGGGGCCCGGCTCGCTGACATTGCGGCTCCAGGGCTGGACCAGGTAAGGTAAGATAATAATTGTTTTGCTTTTTTATGTGTTACAAAAAAAATGTTGTGTTTCTGTTTTTTTACAGGTTTGGTTGTTGGACTACGTCGGATTTGAGGGCTATTTCGATGACGGCGGGTTTTTTTTGTCAATAAAATGGTGAACGAGGATTGTGTGGGTGTTTTTTTATTTTAATAAAATATTTTTTTGTATGTCCTTGTATTTTTTTAAACTTTATTACTACCACCTTAGTAATGGCCACTGGCTGATTGATAGCATCCATTACTAAGGCCGGTGCAGATGCTAACACTAACCACCATTATTACCACGGTACCCACCAGGGGTACCGGGAAGAGCTGGGTACGATCCAGTACCCGACCATCTGTAGCGATAGTCACGTACTGGGGCGGCTGCAGGCTGGTATTATTAGGCTGGGAAAGTAAAAAACCATTGGGCCTTCCCAGCCATTTTTTATAATCTGGCTGGTTATCAAAAATGAAGGGAACTCCACATAGTTTTTTCTATTTAGTTTTTTAAAAATGACGTGGGGTCCCCCCATTTTTCATAAGCAGCCAGATACAATAAAACAGCAGCAGGCTAGCATTACCAGGGTGGGAAGGGCCTCTGCTTTTGACCTTTCCCGGCCCAATAATACCAGCCTGCAGCCCCAGTACCCGACCGTCGCTACTGATAGTTGGGCACTGGATCGTACGCGGCTCTTCCCGACACACTTGGGTACCGTGGTAATAATGGGGGTTAGTGCTAGCCTTTTCACCGGCTAACATTAAGCCCCGCCTTAGTAATGGACGCTGTCAATCAGCCAGCGGCCATTACTAAGGCAGTAGTGATAAAGTTTTAAAAAAAAATACAGACGTAGAAAAAATATTTTATTGAAATAAAACCCTGACACAACCCTCATTAACCATTTTATTTAGAATTAAAAATCCGTCATCGAAGTAGAACTCTAATCTGAAGTAGTGCAACAACCAAACCTGTAAAAAATACAAAAACACAAAAAAAAACATTCGTAACATGTGGTAGGCTTAGATACAGGGCCCCAGCAGACAGTAACGCTCTTACCCTTCTCTTCGGCTCCAGACGCAGCGGAGATCCTGACACTATCCAGCATTGCAATGTGCGCAGCACACAGCGTCTGGACGCGAGAAGACGTTAGGACCTCCGCTGTGCTCCGGAACGAGGAGGGGAGGTATACTGTCAGTTACTACAGTAACAGGGGCCCGTGTAGCTTATTATCATATAGGTTCCAGTTACTATAGTAACTGTTTATAGTCGTGGTGCAGGGTTCCGTGGACCCCCCTGGCTTTTGGGCACGGTTGCAATTGCGACCCCTATAGCTACGTCATTATGTGGCAGTCGTCCGGGGCTTTCCGGGCCAAAGATCCGGGGCTTGGGCCCCGAAAGCCCCGTGCTAGCGAGACGCCACTGCCCCTTGGATACTGCAGAGAATTCCAATTGAAAAACTGCACCAAATTGTGGTGCAGTTTTTGGGCCGAAATGTCCGCTGCAGAAAATATCACGTATAAATAAAAAAAAGTCTATTAATAGCCTTGGCGACGTGTCCCTCTGACGTCCTGCAGCCCGTTTTCCTTTCGTCCCATGTGATCGCTGCAGTCTGTGATTGGCTGCAGCTGTCACATGGGATGAAACGTCTTACCTGGAGGATGGGCTGAACGTGGAAGCAAAGAGATCTGGGTAAGTATAGACTTTTTTTTGGGAGCTTCGATTTTTGCAGCGGAATCGCAGCTTTTCTGCAGCAAAAATCTCAACATCTGCTTTTTATAACGGGTTTTACCTCCCTCTTTAATTCAATGGGGAAAACCTGCATCAGA
This sequence comes from Rhinoderma darwinii, assembly GCF_050947455.1. Lineage (NCBI taxonomy): Eukaryota > Metazoa > Chordata > Amphibia > Anura > Rhinodermatidae > Rhinoderma > Rhinoderma darwinii. Next base: position 118,587,958 of record NC_134688.1, on the reverse strand, counting down.
CAACCAGCGATTCCGCAGTATAAATTGACATGCTGCGAATATTAAAAAACGCACCACTGATCAATTTATGTACGGTTTTTCAGTGGGTTTTTCACACAGCGTGTAGATGAGATTTCTACTAGTGCTACTGTAATACGCTGTGGTTTTTCAGCAATGAAATGCGTTAAGGGAAAATCTGCAGTATTTATGCGATGTGTGAAAACACACACACACACACACACACACACACACACACACACACACACACACATACACACCGGGGGTCTGACACCCGGGCTCCGCACAGATCAGCTGGTCCGGTGCCTCCGTGTACTGGACGTACAAGCCGGAAGCACTTAGCTCTGGCCCTAGAATAGCAGCCGAGCTGCAAAACTGCAGGTCTGCTCCTATTCAAGTGAATAGGAGCAGACCTGCAGTTCTGCAGCATGGCAGCTATCCTATGTACGGAGGCTACCGGAGCGGCTTATCGGTTCGGGTGTCGGACCCACACCGATGACATACTGATGACCTATCCGGTGGATAGATCATCAGTTGTCAGAAGTTGGACAACCCCTTTAACATGCGTTTTTTGTGGTGCTTTATATTGTGTTATTTTGTACATGCTTTTTTACTAGTGTTGTTGAAATCCTATAGAGAAGCCTAAGATAATAGCACCAGAAAAATCGCCATACCTAAAGCATGCTGTATTTTTAAAAAAACACCACAAACCAAAATGCTGTGTATGTAGTAGACTTTAACCCCGTAAGGATGCGGGGCCTTGAGGGCACTTAGCCACCATATGAGAGCTTGTTTTTTGTGCTATGCATTGTATTCTTTAACCCGTTAGTGACCGCCAATACGCCTTTTAACAGCGGCCACTAACGGGCTTTATTCTGATGCATATGCCTTTTTACGGCACTGCATCAGGATAAAGTAAACAGAGCAGGGAGCGTCAAATCTCCCTGCTCTCAGCTGCTCTGCCGGGTGAGATAGATATCAGTATCGATCTCACCCGTTTAACCCCTCAGATGCGGTGCACAATAGCGAGCACCGCATCTGAGTGGTTTTGGAGAGAGGGAGGGAGCTCCCTCTCATCCCACCGACACCCGGCGATACGATCGCCGAGTGTCTGTGTCTCCAATGGCAGCCGGGGCCTGGAGCGAATGCCTGCTAGATCATGCCGGAGGCATGACCTAGCAGATGCCTGGCCGTTTTAAACGGACAGGCAGTAATACACTGCAATACAAAAGTATTGCAGTGTATTATAATAGCGATCGGAGAATCGCATATTAAAGTCCCCTAGTGGGACTAGTAAAAAAGTGAAAAAAAAGTTTAATTAAAAAAAAAAAAGTGAAAAAAAATGAAAAACCCAGCTTTTCCCCTTACAAAATGCTTTACTATTTAATAAAACTAAATAAAGTAAAAAAGTTACACATATTTGGTATCGCCGCGTCCGTAACGACCCCGACTATAAATCTATTACATTATTTAACCCGCACGGTAAAAAATTTCATAAAAAACTATTGAAAAATTGCTGTTTGCTGTGAATCCTGACTTTAAAAAAATGTGATAAAACGTGATCAAAAAGTCGCATCTACTCCAAAATGGTACCAATAAAAACTACAAGTCTTCCCGCAAAAAAAAATCCCTCATACAACCGCATCGGCGAAAAAATAAAAACGTTACGGCTCTTCAAATATTGAGACACAAAAACAAATAATTTTGAAAAAAAAGCATTTTTACTGTGTCAAAGTAGTAAAACATACAAAAACTATACAAATTTGGTATCATTGCAATCGTAACAACCCGCTGAATAGTTATTTATATCACACGGTAAACGGCGTAGATTTAAGACGCGAAAAAGAGTGGCGAAATGTCAGGTTTAAAATAGGCTGGTCATTAAGGGGTTAATGGCACCATTTTGGGAAACATATACCGTGATCCTAAATTTATATAGGTTTTTTTATTCTATTTTAATTTTGCACAATAAAATCATTTGTTCTTGTGTCGCTGCATTTTTTTCTTATTCTGTCAACGTCGGCTTCGTGAGAGCTTGTTTTTTGCGGGGCGAGTTTTAGTCTACATAGTCTACTTTGGTATGATTTATGGATTAACTTTTATTCCTATTTTCGGAAGGAGGATGATCAAAAAACCTCTGTTCCAACGTTTTTTTTTTTCTCTAGGGGACTAAAAAATGTGATTGCTTCAGTAACACACTGCAATACTTCTGTATTGCAGTGTGTTATGCCTGTCAGTGTAAAACACAAATGGCAGACCTGATGGCCTTCTTTAAAACTCCAGCAGCCATAGACACGTATTGGAACCCCGTAATCGCGTGGGGCATGGATAAGGTAACAGAGTGAGCCCCCTCCCTCAGTCTAACCACATAGATGCCGCGGCCGCTATTAACACAACCTATGAGGGGTTAAACGGCTGAAATGAGAGTTATCTCTTTTCTCGGCAGTTTCAGCAGTGTCAGCTATAATATACAGCTGACACCTGGTGCAGACACAGCAGGGGTGGGGAACCTTTTTTTTCTGCCAAGGGCCATTTGGATTTTTATAACATCATTCGTGGGCCATGCAAAATTATGAACTCGAAAATTATCCTGCTATATGGGTCAAACTTTTAATTAACTCACCCCTAATGTGATTCCTGGAAGTGCTTTTTTTTGGTGAGGCGTGTCTGAATAGGCTGCGGCTCCCGGCAAATGTATTTAGGTCCTAACTCTACATGAGGCCTCAGCTAAATTTCTAAATTTTAGAAGCAGGAGGAGGGCGGATGGAGCCAAGTAGTGTTATTCACTAGTAGTGAATGAGGCGACAGCAGTCTAGGTGAGGTCAGCGCGTTTGCCAGCGACCGACCTCTCAGACCGCCACCGCCTCATTCACTAGTAGTGAATGACACTACTTGGCTCCGTCCGCCCTCCTCCTGCTCCTAAATGTGAGTGACGTCATTCACATTTGGGAGCAGGAGGATAGCCCCGATGGAGCCAAGTAGTGAATGATGATGATGTGGTGGCGGTCCGAGTGAGGTCAGTGCATGTCCCCACTCCTGGATTAGACTAACATCTGTCTGCAGCGTTTTTGTGCAAAAAAAAAAACATGTCAAAAACACCACTGAAAATATGAGTATATTCCGTGTGCAAATTTAGCCTTAGTCTCTTTTGGATCCAATCTGAACATTGATTAAAAATGACATCTATACTGTACTACCGGTATGTGAACAAGTCCTTAGGGGAAACAGGCTGTCTATATTGGACTGAAATGGAATTAATGTTCCCTGTATCCATCCTAGCAAAACGCTCTTGACTATAGGTCGCACCCAGGTTTAGAAAACAGAAAATTGGCAAAAAAATATTTCATACTATCTAAACTTTCCTGGTAATCTAAGGAAGTGTAGGGGTTAATGTCACTAACGTTGATGGTCAAGGGAGTGCTTACTACATTACTTTTTTTGTTTCTACTTACTACTTTATACTCTATGTATTTTAGCTGTTATCTTTATGCTACTAAAAATTGTCTGTTCAACTTATTAACTGGTACAGGACCAGTGACCACAGCATCAGCCTATATAGACCACACAGCCTATACCTGCATAGACTACGCCGAGTGACCTCTACATTTGGTAACACCTGTTCATCGTCCCCCTAGCATTATCCCACATCCTTGCTCCATGCAGCATCTTCACATCCATCCAACCATCCATCAGTGCACATCCATCTGCCAACAGTGATCACAACCCTCACATAAATGAAGCAGCCTCCTAGGCATTGTGTATCCCTCCTGTGCACACATCTGGGTAGCCTCCTAAGTACAGGGCATATTACTGTGGACGATAAGAGGCAGGGGCTTTTTAGCAAGATTTTTTCTTGCCAAAAAAGTGCGTCTTATAGTCTGAAAAATACGGTAAATTCAGAACCCGCAGCCCAATGTCGGATGATGTAGATGCCCATTTGATTGTAGGAGCATGTTATTCTGTAAATATAGTGTGACAGCATAATTTATTTATTTAAAGTTACTCTGTTAATTTTTTAGGAGAGAATGTAGAAAATGGCACCAAACTTCCACCTCTTGTTCCCACTTCTCCGTATGTTAGTTATGGAAAGTATCAAGAAATAATTAGACGTCACCAACACCTAAGAAGTAAGTATATTTTAAATTGCAAATAATATATATTACCATATAATACACAGTCGAGTCACATTATTATGACCACCTCCTACTTTCGACGATGTGATGTGACGTGACGTGACGTGGGCTGGCTTTATGGGTATATAAGGTGTGCGATAGGCTTTCTGAACACATATCACTCTTTGTTGCTATGGGTAAAAGGGGCAATTATTGGCTTTCGGGCCAGGGATGGCAGTATTTGTCATACAGCGCAGTTTGTGAACTGTTCGCGTGGTGGTGGGTGGCAGTATCGGAATTGGACCACCGATGATTGGCAAAGGGTTGCCTTCTCTGATGAGTCATGTTTTCTGCTTCTTCGAATAGATGGACGTTGGTGTGTCAGGCAAGAAACATCAGAGAACGAACACCCTGCAAACATTGGTGTGTAATGGTGTGGGGAATTTTTTTTCATGGCATTCTCTGGGCCCACTTATTTATGTGGAAGGCACTCTGAACCAATTAGGGTATGAATCCATCATTGCAGATCACGTCCAGTCATACATGCTGTTTGTCTTTCCTGGGGAAGATTCAGGGGCATAGTTAAAGGCTCATGGGCCCCGATGCAAAGGTCCTTCTTGGGCCCCCCCCAAACGTCTCATGGCCGATGGTCCGCAGCATCGCTGTATAATCAACTGTATAATTTCACTGTGGGGAGGACTCCAGATACTCAATTGTGAGATGGGTAAGAGACATTGATATATTTCGATTTATTGCAGCAGGTACTTGTGTTATGATGTGACATTCTTCTAGTTACTCTCCTCTACCGTTCATGGACTGTTCTCCCAATTGTATTACACAGTGAAATTATACAGTGTACTCATTATTGCTGCATTCACTACCCAGCACTTTGTATTGACACACAATTGGCTGTTTTGCACATTACTTGTTAACCATTAATGCTATTTGCCACAGTTGTGCTCAGCCTATCTACATAGTGCCATCATTTGTATTAGATATTCTGGTTGTCCGTTTTCCTTGTGGTAATCATCTCTATGTGTTTATTTTAATTGATTCAATAAACTTTCACTGTTTTAATTCATCTTTCATGTGTCAGACTCCAAGTTATAGGTTTTGTAAGACCTTATATTAAGTCTATGTCGACGCAAAAATAAAAAAGTTATAGCTCTTTGAATGAGACGATGGAAAACATAAAAAATAGCTTGGTCAAAGAGGCTCTGTCACCAGATTTTGCAACCCCTATCTGCTATTGCAGCAGATAGGCGCTGCAATGTAGATTACAGTAACGTTTTTATTTTTAAAAAACGAGTATTTTTGGCCAAGTTATGACCATTTTCGTATTTATGCAAATGAGGCTTGCAAAAGTACAACTGGGCGTGTTGAAAAGTAAAAGTACAACTGGGCGTGTATTATGTGCGTACATCGGGGCGTGTTTACTACTTTTACTAGCTGGGCGTTCTGATGAGAAGTATCATCCACTTCTCTACACAACGCCCAGCTTCTGGCAGTGCAGATCTGTGACGTCACTCACAGGTCCTGCATCGTGTCGGCACCAGAGGCTACAGTTGATTCTGCAGCAGCATCAGCATTAGCAGGTAAGTAGCTACATCGACTTACCTGCAAACGCCGATGCTGCTGCAGAATCATCTGTAGCCTCTGGTGCCGGCTCGTCTGACACGATGCAGGACCTGTGAGTGACGTCACAGAGTGATCTCTGGAGAACACGGCTGTGTCTGCACTGCCAGAAGCTGGGCGTTGTGAAGAGAAGTGGATGATACTTCTCTTCAGAGCGCCCAGCTAGTAAAAGTATTAAAAACGCCCCGATGTACGCACATAATACACGCCCACTTGGACTTTTACTTTTAAACACACCCACTTGGACTTTTGCAAGCCTCATTTGCATAACTACAAAAATGGTCATAACTTGGCCAAAAATGCTCGTTTTTTAAAAATAAAAACGTTACTGTAATCTACATTTCAGCGCCTATCTGCTGCAATAGCAGATAGGGGTTGCAAAATCTGGTGACAGAGCCTCTTTAAGGCCTAAAATAGGCTGGTCACTAAGGGGTTAAAAACTTTTGCTCGTCTTGAAAAAAAACAAGCCCTAATACAGCTCAGTTGACGAGAAAATTTAGAAGTTATGGCTCTTACAACATGGTGACAGAAAAAATACATTATTCTTACAAAAATAATTTTATTGTACAAAAATTTGTAAAAGAAAGTGCTATAAATTTGGTATCGCCGGAATCGGACTGACCCGCAGAATAAAGTTAACATGTAATTTATTATGCGTGGTGAACGCTATATAAAAAGAACTAAAAAACTATGCCAGAATTGCTGTTTTTTGGTCACCTTGCCTCCCAAAAAAAAAGGATAAAGAGTGATCAAAAAGTCGCATGTACCCCAAAATGGTACCAATTATAACTACAGCTCATCTCGCAAAAAAACAGCCCTCATACCACTACTAAAAATAAAATAAGTTAAGGCTCTCATTCTGGAAAGAAAAATATGCGATTGTGCAGGGGAACATCTCTTCTGTTACAAGCGGCAATCTATCAAGGCCCTAAAATTAGGGAACCTGGAATGGGAGGACTCCAACATATCTGCTGGAAGCGAGGGTGCCCGTATTATACCAGGAAAATACTTCCCAGCAAAATTCCCCAAACTGCAAAGGTGCAGAGTGTGGACCAAAAGGGGGATAAGAAAGGACGCCATATATCAGTGCGACACCGGCCTGCGCAGAAAGGATTGCTTCACAGCGTAACACACATCTATGGATTATTTTATTGTATTTTTTTACCCCATTATTATACCACCTGACTATGCCCCTGATGTACTCTGCCCGGCTTACATGTACCCCCACATTATAAACTGAAATACCAGTAATACTCCAAACAAAATCTAATACCAAGCAAAATCTACACTTCAAAAGCCAAATGGTGATTTTTCCCCTCTGAACCCTACAGCGTGCCCAAACAGCAGTTTACTTACACATATATGGCATAGCCAAACGAGGGAGAATGCTTTTAACAATTTTTGGGATGTGTGTCCCCAGTGGCACAATCTGGGCATGACATATTTGCCACTGAAATGGCATAACTAGGGAAAAAATTGCAATTTTTACTTTGCACCATCCGCAGTGCAATCATTTATGGAAAAGACCGGTGGGGTGAAAATGCACACTACACCCCTTAATAAATGCCTTGAGGGGTGTAGTTTCCAAAATGGGGTCACTACTCAGGGGTTTCTTTTATTATTTCACATCAGAGCCTCTGCAATTGTGAAGCAATACTTTGTAAATCGCCAAATTAAACCTCAATTTCGCATGGTACTCTTTCACCCCTGAGCCCTGTCGATCGTCCAGACAAAAGATTAGGGCCACATGTAGGGTGTCTCTAAAACTGAGAAACACAGCATAATAATTAGAGAGCTGTCTTTTCATGGTGGCACAAGCTGGGAACCACATATTGGCATATCTATGGAAAAATTGCCTCTTTCACTCTGCAACATCGAGTGTATACTAATTTCTGTAAAACACATGCAGAGTTAACACGCTCCCTTCACTCCTAGGTGAATACCTTGAGGGGTGTAGTTTCTAAAATGGGGTCACTCCTGGGGAGTTTCCACTGTTTTGGTCCCGCAGGGGCTTTGCAAATGCGACATAGCGCCCCTAACCAATCCAGCAAAATCTGTGCTCCAAAAGCCAAATGGTGCTCATTCCCTTCTGAGCCCTGCCGTGTGCCCAAACAGCAGTTTATGACCACATATGAGGTATTTCTGTACTCTGGAGAAGTTGCTTTATAAATGTTGGGGGTTCTTTTTTTTTCCTTTATTTGTTGAGAAAATAAAAATTTTGACCTAAATCGACATCTTATTGAAAAAATTATTATTTTTTTTAACATTTTCACTGCCTAATACTAATAAAAATTGTGAAACACCTGTGGGGTCAAATTACTCACTACACCCCTAGATTAATTCCTCAAGGGGTGTAGTTTCCACTGTACTGGTCCCTCAGGGGCTTTGCAAATTTGACATGGTGCCACGAAACCAATTCAGCAAAATCTACGCTCAAATTCCCAATGGCATGCCTTCCCTTCAAAGCCCTGCCGCGTGCCTAAACAGCAGTTTATGACCACATATGGGGTATTTACATACTCTGGAGAAGTTGCTTTACAAATGTTGGGGGGCTTTTTCTTCTTTATTCCTTGTGGAAATTGTTGTGTTTTTTTTTACCTAAAACGACATCTTATTGGAAAAATGTAAAAAATTTAATTTTCACGTCCAAACTCTAATAAAATCTATGAAACACCTGTAGGGTCAAAATGCTCACTACACCCCCAGATGAATTCCTTGTGGGTGTAGTTTCCAAAATTGGGTCTTTTTTGGGGTATTTCCTTTGTTTTGGCATCACAAGACCTCTTCAAACCTGACATGGTGCCGAAAATATAATCTAATAAAAAGAAGGCCACAAAATCCACTAGGTGCTCCTTTGCTTTTGAGGCCTGTGCTTCAGTTCAATAGCACGCTGGGGCCACATGTGGGATATTTGTAAAAGCTGCAGAATCTGGGCAATAAATATTGAGTTGCGTTTCTCTCGTAAATCCTTCTGAATTAAATTCTTATGAAACACCTAAAGGGTTAATAAACTTTCTAAATGGCATCCCATTGGGACATACTCAAAACGGACCCTGATGTGGGTAGTCTGGTTGGGGACTGGCCACAGATCACTTTTCGTAGAGGCCGTAACCTTAGGGATCGACTGGTGCACAGCCATCTTGAGGGAACGGGTGCCACTACCTGGCTGTCTACAAATACTGTTGGTTCATATTGTTGTGGTTGCTGTAAGGCTTGCACATCTGTCCTCAAGAGCAAGACCTTTAAGAGCAATGTAACGGGGGAGGTGTTTGACAATAGGGCTTTTATCAACTGCCTTACAAAAGGGGTGGTGTACCTTATTACCTGTAGCTGTGGGTTGCAATATGTGGGCAAAACTAAAAGAGAGTTCAGACGTAGAATCCGTAACCACATATGCGATATTAATGGCAAAATTGATACCACGGTCTCAAGGTATGTTTGGGAGTGTCACTCTGGAGACTCCTCTGTCATTATGTTTCAAGGTATGGAATTGGTCAAGGCACCCACCAGAGGAGGGGATTGGGACAGGCGTATCTTGCAGAAGGAGGCACGGTGGATTTTCAAAATGCAGACTGTTAAGCCACTTGGTCTGAATGAATCCATCTCCTATGTCCCGTTCCTCTAACCATAAGGGGGTATATGCTTTTCCCTGATACATCTTTGTGTGGGTGCGACTCTTTATTGTCCCCGTTCTCCACCTTGAATTTGGTCTGCGGTTTGTCTGTGCGGTTTAGGTGTATCCAATTCTCGGGTATCTATTGCTATGCTCGGTGTGGTGCTGTATGCATACACTGCTGTTGCTGATCCCTTGCTGATGGCCCCCCCTTTTTTTTTATTTTGTAATTTTTTATTTTTTTATTATTTCTTTTTTATTGGGGGGGGGGGGGGGTTTGCTCGCTTTATCGGCCTGATTCGTGCTTTCTCTCTGTGACTCGTCTATGTGTCTATGCGGTGTATTTGCTGCATTTTTAATTGGATCCTGATGTGCGTACTTTATGGTACGTGTGTGCCTTGGCGTCGGCGTCGGTGACTGCCGGCGTCTATGTTGTCCTGGCTCTCTACTCTGTGCTGTACGCGCATCCATTTACGGCCTTTGGGCTGTCATTTTCCGATTCTGTTTCCCTTGCTGTATCACAGCGTTCAGTTTGGTGCTATGTCGTCTTGCTGGGTTCGGCCGCCTTTGGCTCCCCCCATGTTACTAACGATGCTGTTTGCATCGATCTCTTTGGCTGAGTGGTTACCAGGGGGCCGGCTGATCGAATGGGCGTCTGTTCTGACGTCTTGTGTTTTGATTGGTGCGGCTCGATCACGCCTCCGGCCAGGGAGGTGGGGCTTGATGTGCATAAGATCCCAGTGTTCTGCCGGCGCTTGTTGGGACCGACATCAGATGTTTCATACGTGCCTTAACTGAAATTTAAACCGCATAATACATGCTGACCGGCCCTTTACCAATAAAGATTAATAAAACAAGATATACCCCTGAGGACGCTCCCCTACTTGGTGCAGAAACGCGTTGGGAAGTGGTCTTTTTATATCTGTGGCAGGCAAACCCATTCAAATATTTTGCCAGCCCACCTAGCAGCTGTGAATGTGTGGGGTGTTTATTACATGCTAGGCACTTCTATTTTGGTGCTGACTACATGTTCACACCCCGCAAGCTATTGTGTGCAATCTGGATTTGCTTGCCAACGCCTGTAGCTGATTTCTTTGGCAACTTTTGCCCTACATTTTTTCAATAATGAATTTTGTTTAATAAAATTTGTTTTAAAACGTTTACACAGGCAGTTCTAAATATAAGTCAATACAAGTGAACGTATACCTACCACACCCTTATTTTTGTGAATTAATGTTCAAAAATTATGCCAATCTAAAGTAGGCATATGGGGGATGTTAATTAGCAACTATTTTGTGAGGTATGTCTTACAAGCAGATACATTTAAATTGATAAAAATGCTAGATTTTGCAATTTTCCGCCAAATTTTGGTGTTTTTCACAATTAAATACTAAATGTATCGACCAAATTTTACCAGTAACCTAAAGTCCAATGTGTCATGAGAAAACCATCTCAGAATCGCGTGGATAGGTACAAGCATTCCAAAGTTATTACCTCATGAGTTATGTCAGATTTGAAAAATAAGGCTCTGTCAGGAGGGTCAAAAGCGGCCGCAGCGGGAAGGGGTTGACAGGCACCAATGTAAAATAAATAGGAGCTGCTGTCACAGGCCCTCTTTGGTGCCTGTGATAGTCACATTTTTCATGACTGCATTATTGACTGTTGACTAAAAGACTTTTTTGAATATACTTTTTTGCTAGATTATTTTTTTAGACTTCTCTTAAGGCTGTTATACTCTGCATTACCCTGCAGAGGGCAGGTTCAGCCACATCTCCACATAACTATGTAGGATCAGATAGACCAGGTTGCTTGCTTGGCTCATTTGCTTGTAAGTAGGTCCAATACAGTGTGTAACAATGGGAGTGTGCATGACTTTTGTAACTATAGAGTGTTAACGTGTTTTAAGAAAACTAATATTTATGTTTCAGCCCCTAAACAAACTCAGAAAACGCCTTTGACTGCAGCCCAACAATACGGCTGGTGGCTACCACAAGACCCCAAGGAAAAACCTGAAAATGTTTATCCTTGGATACAGAGCACCCGATACCCCATGATCAATAGTCCTATGACAAGGTGAGTTGCGGTTTGTCGTTTTAGAAGATAAATGCACAAATATATGCATGAAGCTCCCGTAATCCGAAATGACTAGAAATGCAGAATGCCAATTGTAATTAAACCTGAAATAACACAACTGTATTAGCATCTTATTTCATCATTGTATCGACCATAGTGGTATGCAATCTTTATTCATTTCAGACCCCCCCTGCTCCTAGTTTTAGATTTTTCCCATGTGGTCATGCCCCTCCTAGTGATACATGCTGGATGTCAGTTCTGTGACACCAGGATTCCTCTATTTAACCCCTTAATGACCGGGCCTGTTTGGACCTTAATCACCAAGCCAGATTTGTTAAATCTGGTATGTCTGACTTTATCAGAGAATAACTGCGAAAGTTTTGAATATCCAAGTAATTCTGACATTGTTTTTTCATCACATGTTGTACTTTATTTTAGTGGTAAAAGTAGACTGATACGATTTGCGGAAATTAATTAAAAAATAGAAAAATTGAAGAAATTTTGTAAAAATTATCATTTTTCCCTATTTTTAACTGCAATATGTCACATATGTACATACATACTGTACAATTTTTTTTATTAAATATATATTTCCATCTCTTTACTCTATTTTGGCAGCACTTTTGAAAAAAAAAATTTTTTTTGAAGCATTTTAGGAGACTTACAAATTTAGTAATAATTTTATACATTTTGAAGTACATTTTGTTTTCCTGCACCAAGCCAGGTTTTCAGAGGCTCATAGGTGTCAGAATGGTGGAAACACCCACAAGTGACCCCATTTTGAAAACGACACCCCTTAAAGGAACAGTGTCATCACAAATTATTTTTTTATATGTTAAAGATGTTAGTGCTTTATTAAAAACGTTTATATTTATTTGTGTGTTTGTGTTTTACTTTTTCTTATTTTTACACTTTTTCTTCCCTATGGGGGCTGCCATTTTTTGTTCCATTTCTGTATGTGTCGATTAACGACACATACAGACATGGAATACGGCAGCCACAGTCCCATAGGGACTGCGAACGGCTCCCGTCCCATTGACTTCAGTGTACGGCGTCTGTGTGGGAACTGCGCATGCGCCGCTCCCACACAGTCCTATTCGAAATTGGCGCCGTCCGGCGCCATTTTCCTGTGGACCGGAAGTCGCGGCCGGACAGTAATATTACTACTTCCGGTCGCGGCTTCCGGATTTCTGCACTTGCACCAGCGGCAGCAGACGGAGCGGACGGGCCGGAGGGAGCCGCGGCGGCAGGAGCAGGTAAGAGATTTCAATGTATGTTCGTGTTTGTGTGTGTTTACTACTGTATGTAAACCTACTACACTGTGTGTTAGCTCAAAAAATGGCGACACACAGTGTAGGAGGTTACACCGTTAAAACCCCTCGTTTATCCCGGCACTAGCCAGGATAAAGGAGGGGGGAATGCTGAGAGCTCACTAGAGCGAGGGCTTTTTACCCAATTTTGCAATGCTGCAATTTTGGGTATAGCTCCATCTAGTGACCAGAAATGGGTAATATTATAAATTAGAATTAATTTATAATATTTCCTGACTCGTGAAAAAAATAAAAAAAATTTGAACAATGTTTAATCACCCACACACTAAATGTTTAATTTAAAAAAAAACAAAATTTTTTCTGGCAACACATTCCCTTTAAGGTATTTATTAAGGGGTGTTGTAAGTATTTTGACCCCACAGTTTTTTTGTAAGAATTCATGCAAAGCAGGCGTAAAAAAATATAATTTCACTTTTTTCATAAAAGTATCACTTTGAAGACCGATTTCTTTGTAAAGCGACCATAAGAATGAAGAAACACACCCCAAAATCTATCACCCTGTTTCTCCTGTTTTAAAAAATGCCCCCATTGTGACCCTAATGCTTTGCCTGGACACACAGCAGGGCCCGAAAGGAAGGGAGCACCCGGAGGCTTTCAGGACTCCTATTTTGCTTGAAAATGTTTTAGGCCCCAATGTACATTTGGAGAGGTTTTGAGCTGCCAGAACGATAGAAACTCCCCATAAATGACCCCATTTAGAAAACTAGACCCCTTAAGGTATTTATTAAGGGGTGTTGTAAGTATTTTGACCCCACAGTTTTTTGCTAAATTTAATGCATAGTAGGTGAAATAAAATAAAAAAACACTTTTTATATAAAAGTATCACATTGAAGACCGATTCCTTTGTAAAGCGAGCATGAGAATGAAGAAACACACCCCAAAATCTATCACCCTGTTTCTCCTGTTTTAAAAAATGCCCCCATTGTGACCCTAATGCGTTGCCTGGACACACAGCAGGGCCTGAAAGGAAGGGAGCACCCAGAGACTTTCAGGACTCATATTTTGCTTGAAAATGTTTTAGGCCCCACTGTATATTTGGAGAGGTTTTGAACTACCAGAACGATAGAAACTCCCCATAAACTACCCCATTTAGAAAACTAGACCCCGTAAGGTATCTAGGGGTGTAGTGAGTATTTTGACCCCACAGTTTATTGATAAATTTAATGCATAGCAGGTGAAAAAAAATAAAAAATCACTTTTTTCATAAAAGTATCAGTTTGAAGACCGATTTCTTTGTAAAGCGAACATGAAAATGAAGAAACACACCACAAAATCTATCGCCCTGTTTCTACTGTTTTCAAAAATACTCCCATTGTGGCCTCGATCTGCTTATTAGACGTGTGGCTGGGCCAAAAAGAGAGGGAGCACCCTTTGGCTTTCAGGGCACAATTGAATAAATTCTAGGCCCCATATCATGCATTTAGAGGCATTGAGCTGCCTGAACAAAAAAAAAAAAACACGCAGAAATGACCCCATTTTAAAAACTAAACCCCTAAAGGTATTCATCTAGTGGTGTAGTGGGCATGCGGACCAAAAATTTTTTATAGGAGGAAATAATGGCTATTATTTCAGACACTATGGGTATATAATGTTTTCTTCAAATTCTTATTACGTTTCCAGATAAAATAGAGGAGACGTGGTAGAAGGTTATTTTGTTAGAAATATGCCACATTAATAAATTTGTGCGGCATACAGAAGAGAAGTGAAGCCGTGTATTCATAACGGATACATGTCGCTATAGACGTATTTGCCTGTACTTATGACTACGTCTTGCTGAAGAAGCAGTTGGTGCCATTATGATGTCATTGTGGACAGAATTCTGTCCTAATATAAAATCAGTCAGAGAGGAAAAAATAAACTGTACTGGAGTGACGGGCAATATCTTCAAACAAATGGAGGAAAATGTATCCAACTATGTTGCAAACTCGAGTCTGTTCACTAGATAGAAGAACACCTGCAGGGCTGTCATGACAAGGTTTTTTTTTTTCAGTGACTGGTTGTACAACGTCTCTTTAGCTCCATCAATCCTTATGAGGGACGAATGTGCCAAGTGACGCGGTACACCATAACAGGCCCCTGCCCGGCAAGGTAGAAACCGCTATGTGCACAAAACAACCAATCGCCTACAGAATATATAAAGGGACAGTGTCCAAAACCATCTATAGGAACAGTAAAGGATCACTAATCCCCAAAATGATGTCAGTATTTCCAGAACTGTAACAAAGCCCATGGTGTATTGATAAGGAACAGCTCAATTATTAGAGATCCTCCCCAAAAAAAAAATATCATGCCCGTATCACGGTACAGAATTAGGAATGTAACAGCTGTATGTGGCAGGACATAGTCATAAGAAAAAGGAAATACGTCCTAAATTTATTCTTGTAACCATTGCTAAAATGCACGACTTCCACTAATTCAGGCGCGGCACGGGCCGCAGGTGTTGGATTTATCTACTAATAAATGCAATGCCCACATTTATTTTTTATTTCAAGAACACTTGTGGGGTTCATGTTCTGAATAGACAGATGTGGGCTCCTGCACAATAAACTGTATTAATTTGTGAGTGATCAAGTCCAGGATTTAATTGTCCAAGATTTATATAATAGAAATGAATTTGTGAGTGATCAAGTCCTGGATTTAATTGTCCAAGAATTGTATAAAAAAAATTATAAAGGGGAAATTTAGTTTTACAGTCTGAAATAAATAAACCTCCCCATCAGAATCCCTCCCTCCCTTGGAAAGCCCAGAAACTAAACAAAAAAATATGCATAAATGAAATTGACTCCCTAAAAAGAATCCCCCCCCACCCCACCCTTTTTGGTTTTCCCTAAATTATAGATAAAATTAATAATTAGAAACGGTGTGGTAGGTCTCAAAACAGGGGTAGTTGCACAGGCCTGGATTTGAAGGGCACATGGGGCAGTAAAACCGGGAAACGCTCCTCCTTCCGTGTTTACTGCACACCCGGCATCTCTTTTGGGGGTATCTTTGGTTCACAGAGGCAGGGACGGGGTGAAGGCAGTGGCGCTCAGTGAGCCTTTTGACATTCCCTGACTCGAAGGATTCTCTAGGTGCGGGGGAGTCAAACAGGAGGTGCTCTATAATTTTCTCCTGATACTGGAGGAAACTGAGCGTTCCCTGGGTCTTGTACAGCACATAGCTGTTGTAAGTGGCCATTTGGATAAGGTAGATCGCTACCTTTTTATACCAGGCCCTAGTTTTGCGCTTGACCAGGTACGGTTGTAGGACCTGGTCAGATAGATCGACTCCCCCCATGAACTTGTTATAGTCCACCACGCAGACCGGTTTCCTCTTATCAGAGGTAGCGCCCCTCTCTCTTACTGCCACTGTGGTGTCCTCGTGCACGGTGGAGAGCATGTACACGTCCTTTTTGTCACTCCATTTGGCAGCGAGCAACTGGTCACTTGCAAATGAGAGTGACGCACCCCTTACTAGTCGCCTGGACACCAGTCGTTGAGGGAAGCCGATTTCTATTTTTGCGCACCGTCCCACAGGCCCCTGTATTCGCAGCATGGAGGGACTTATACAGGGGGACACTGGTGTAGTAATTGTCGGTGTACACATGGTACCCTTTTTGTAGGAATGGCACCATGAGTTCCCAGACCATTTTCCCACTAATGCCAATATCCTCTGGGCATCCTGGGGGATTAAGGTGGCGGTCCTTGCCCTCATAAATGAAAAAGCCACAGGTGTAGCCCGTTGTGCTCTCGCACACCTTATAGAGTTTCACTCCATATCGGGCTCTTTTGGAGGGGATGTATTGGCGAAACGATAGACGGCCCTTGAAGGACATAAGGGACTCATCTACCGCTAGTTTTTGGCCTGGGGTGTATAAATTGAAAAATGAGTCACTTAGGAGGGAGATAAGGGGTCTCAGTTTGTTGAGGCGATCATAGGCTGGGTCACTTCTTGGGGGGATTTGTGTATTGTCAGAAAAATGCATGAAACGCATTAGAGTCTCTTAGCACGTTCGGGCCATAACGGTTGCAAATACAGGCGTGCTATGGATAGCGCTGGTAGCCCAATAGGAGCGGATAGAGTTTTTTTTTTACTATGCCCATGTTTAGGGTAATTCCCCCAAAAATTTTTATTTCAGAAACTGTTGTGGGGATCCATCCTCTGGCATAGCAAGACCTGGGATTTTGGGTGCCAAATTGCCTGGCGTATAAATTAGTCTGCTGGACGATTAGTTCCAGGACCTGATCGCCTATAAACAAATGAAAAAAATTATAGGGACTAAAATTTGAGATATCTGCGTTGATGCCTGGAGTCGCTGTAAATGGCAAAACTTGGGGGGAGAAAGAAATTGCAGGATCCCAAATTGCGGAAGGGACTGCAGTACTAGGCCCGTCTCCTGATGCTTCCCCGGTGACCGCTGCGTCCACCACCATAGGGCTGGGGGGTCCAGTGGCAGCAGCAGAACTTGTGTCGCTTTCTGAGCCAAGTTCTGCTTCTGAATACAAGAAACGGATTGGACCCCTGGTAGTTGGCGGGCACATTAACAATTGCAAAGAAGAAAGGCTGCCTGCAAGCAGCCAAGCCCAATTTCCCAACCACCAATTGACAGTAGGAATGAAAAATAAAAATATAATAACCTTTATTAGGCTACGTATAGCCAGACAGACCACATAGATATAGTGTTAAAATTGTCACTACCTGAGACACCGGACTAGATTGTCAGTTACCTGTATATAAACAGGCAGAATTAGTGATTGACTTAGGGATAAGTGTGGTTCCCCAGCCAGTTCCCTAACCAATTAGATTGTTAAATCAGCTAGTCAGGAATAGTGAGTCCGGTCTACGGTAGGTAATTAAAATCCTAACAGCCCCCCCGACATGTTTCGCTACTACGTAGCGTCCTCAGGGGTACACGGGGCTAATGGCGGCGCGGCAGGAAAGAGATCCTGATATGGACATGTCACATGACGTTTCCGGAGGTGTGTGAGAACACACAACCAATAGTGGCACTGGAGACGTATCGGCGCGTCAGCTGTAAAGAGCCGGCGAATGATAGTAAGGATGAGATGCATCAATGAGGGACAGGGAGCGGCGCATGCGTATGATAGTAAACAAGGGACTTGGTGCATAGACCGCTTCCCAGGTCATAATATAACCAGTGAGCTCAACGGCGCGTGCGTAGAGGACGATTCCCACTCGGCACCAATGAATACATTCTACAGACCGGGACTTGGACCAATACATTGAAAGTACAGTGTCCTACATTGCCGATCCATTAGGTGCCGAGCACGTACATGTCGCCGGAACATAGAGACAGAAATCTATTAATAAAGTATACAGCCAGGACAAATGAACAGGTGACAGTGCTATAACATTAGATCGGGAGGATATACAAGGCAGCGACATATAATGAAAGAAAACTCCATTAGGGAAAAACCCAGTGTGTATAATCCTGTTCAAGATAATGGGTGCATGAGTGCCATTAGCGGCACTGAGGACTGTATTGACCATAACAGGCCAGGTCTGAACTCTCAGAACATGGGTAAATAAATAAGGGAAGCCGCTCCCTGTATCTAAACACAGTAAGCATTGAGCTGCAAATCACTCAATTATGGACAGCCCAATGCACACAGCGTGGCAACACCAGATGCCACATATCCAGATGAAACCAATAAAACGTGTGACAGACAGATATATGTGTAAAGTCTGTGACAGTGGACCGCTACCACTATGTGGTCTCAGTCATATGCTACAATTGGAACAGATGTCTGGACCATATTGTATTTAAACGTAATCATTATTTCTTGAAGTCACAACATATACATAAGTTGATCGGTATATACAGGTATGAGAATACATGGTAATGCTTACAAAAGCACATCTTCCATACAGTACGGAAGGTTATAATTAATTTCTATAGGTTTAAAGAAAGGCACTGAAGGTAAACCCCTCATTCAGGCCTGTGGGGGACATAGTATTGAGTCGGTGAATCCACCGCGCCTCTTCTTGCAAGAGTTTGCGGTCTAGATTTCCCGCTCTCGGACCCATTTTAATTTGAGTGATACCCCAGAATTGGAGCAGCTTGGGGTTACCCCCATGACATTGGAGAATATGTCTTGAGAGAGTCGTATCCTCATTACAATTTACAGTACTCAAATGTCTCGACACACGTCTCCTCAGCTCCTGAGTGGTTTTACCCACATAAAGTTTAGGGCAGGGACATTTGGCGATATAGATGAGCCCACTGCTCTGGCAATTCAAAAATTGTTCAATTGGGTACCGTTTGCCATCGGTAGGATTGACAAAACTCCTCACAGTCGGCATCAAAGGGCAGAAAGAACACCTGCCACATGGATGGAATCCCTTAACTGGTGATCTAAGCCAGGTGGGTGGTGTATTTGATTGTCTCGAGTAATGACTATGAACTAAAAAATCCCGTAAGTTCCTTCCCCTACGATACGTGATACTTGGGTTAGTAGTAACGGCATCCTTCAAATCAGGGTCAGCAGTGAGAATAGCCCAATGTTTTTGTAATATTTGGGTGACCTGAGGGGAGCGGGCATCATATGTGCCTATACATCGAATGGCACTAGATGATCCTGTTTTAATGGATTTATTTCCCCTGTTTGACAGTAGATCACTTCTCTCAGAGGCCCTTGCCCTAGCATAGGCTCGATGTAACCATTTTTTTGGATAGCCCCGTGCTCTGAACTTATTAAAAAGGCCATCGCATTCGGCTTGAAAAGATGATTCATTAGAGCAATTGCGTTTAGCCCTCAAGTACTGGCCTATAGGTATCCCTTTCTTCAGGGCAGGGGGATGGTGACTGTCCCAATGTAGAAGGCTATTGGTAGCAGTTGCCTTACGATAAATGTCCGTTTGGACACCACCACCAGGATCCAGAGAGATCTTGAGATCAAGAAAATTAATAGTGTGGTCGTGAATTTCAAAAGTAAATTTATCCCTAAGTCAATCACTAATTCTGCCTGTTTATATACAGGTAACTGACAATCTAGTCCGGTGTCTCAGGTAGTGACAATTTTAACACTATATCTATGTGGTCTGTCTGGCTATACGTAGCCTAATAAAGGTTATTATATTTTTATTTTTCATTCTTACTGTCAATTGGTGGTTGGGAAATTGGGCTTGGCTGCTTGCAGGCAGCCTTTCTTCTTTGCAATTGTTAATGTGCCCGCCAACTACCAGGGGTCCAATCCGTTTCTTGTATTCTTAAGTTTGCTGGGTTAATTACCCCCTGTTCTGACCCCGTTCCTACCTGGAACACTATCCATTTAGTCACACATTCTGACTTGAATCGGTATGGCAGGTTTCTTATCTAAAAAGCCAAATATAGAGACGCTGTCCGCTGATGCGGCATACGTCTTTTCTGTAGGTAATATCCCCTTACATCAATTTGACGTTCAGACAGCGTTCAGGGATCTTCAAAAAACATACCAAAAATATATACGATCTTGCTGGGAGGTAGCTAGTTTGGAAACTTACATACAACAAAAAATCATATATAGAGGTCTGAGGATTAATATTACACCTAATTCTTATCGAGATAATACAGCTTTTATCAAAGGCTGGGAGGAAATTCTCACTGACAGCTCTATGCGTATGCTTCAATATTTATTGGAATTTGAGAAACAAAATTACAATACTACTAGTGCTCAATTGGAAAAGGAGATTGTAGATATACAAGTGTTTAGCTCCTGCCCTGAGTTTGGCACCTCTGAGATAAAACTACAGAGGAACATAGAGAAGTTACAAGGAGAGATCAAGGAACGTAAACACCGTAAATATATTCGTGATAGGAGAGATTTTGATCTAGGACAGATCTATACTTATAAAACAAACTCCTACTCCAATCATAAACGCACTACGGTGTTTACAGATTTCTCTGAGTCAGACACCTCTGGTACAGAGGAATCTAGGAATAATACTGACAGTCTGAGACTGGGTACCAAGCGAAAGATCAGGAGCAACAGACCTAGCACTTCAAAAAGAACTCCAACTATATCTAAACAAGCTGCTAAATTTTCCAATCCTAGTATCTCATGTCCTCCCACTACTATATCAAATTCCTCGTCTATCTTATCCATGCCTGTTTCCATGCCCATGTCGAAGGGTATGAATACCCCCGTCAGTTCCCAATCCCACCGCCTCAATCCCAACCTAAATGGGGGGGACAATGTGACCCACCACCTTACGGGTCCTCTCACTACTTTTCCTTTTTTAGGTCAACCCAGTCTGAACTGGGGGTTAAAATCCTAACACCTAATACACAGGCAATAAGGGACGACGAGATGCAGATAATTAATTTATCCTCCTGTCAACTTAATCCTCACCAGTTATCTCTCCTTAAAAAAGGTCTATCGTACACTCCAACTCCATCTTTCGATGAATTTGTATGGGTAAAAGATATTAATCTCTTTGCACGTAAATTGGCCCTACACAAGTATTTTAAGGGCAGCATATCTGAAAGAACATCTCAAGCTCGTACAGAATCTAATACCCTGCGAGATCTGGAGAGTTTGCTCTATGAGAGCGACTTTGGTGTTGTAGATGCAACTGGACCACTATCATCTTTACGTCCGAAGTCCAAACTTACACCTCCCTTCTCACAATACAGTCACATCGATACCTTCGTCAGGATGGTGTGCAATGACCTTAAAAAATTAAAAATCAACAGACCTAGTATCTGTAGTAATCTCACCAATGATGAGAGACTGGCAATGGAGGAGTTATGTAAGAACGACAGATTGGTCTTCAAGCCCTCTGACAAAGGGGGCAACATAGTGATCATGGACCAGGCTGACTATGTCAGCATGGTCCATAGATTACTAGATGACAATGCCACCTATGCTATTCTAGGAAGTAATCCCACCGTGGGCTATTTGTCTGAACTACACACTCTCCTGAGGGATGCTAAAAATGACAATTTAATTACTGATGATGAACTCAAGTGTCTATATAACTCCACTCCCACCCTGGCAACCTTTTATGCGCTACCAAAGGTTCATAAGGCGACCTCTCCTCTCCCAGGAAGACCTATTGTGTCAGGTAATGATAGCCTGACACAGGGCATTAGTCTCTATGTCAATGAGATACTAACACCGTTTGTTTCCTCCCTACCTTCCTACCTCAAAGATACAAAGGACACCGTCACCAGGATCCACGAGATCAATGTTACTTCTACTACCATGTTGGCGAGCATAGACGTGGAGTCACTATACACTAATATCAAACATGATTTGGGACTCACTGCAGTCAAACATTTCCTAAGCACTAAAGGCACCCAATTTCAACGACATAATGATTTTGTTGTGTCGCTCTTACGTTTTTTACTTACTCACAATTATTTTATTTTTGACAAAAAATATTATCACCAAATTAAAGGCACGGCAATGGGCACAGTTTGTGCACCCACTTACGCAAATCTTTTTTTAGGGTGGTGGGAAGACACTATCGTTTTTTCAGATAATTTTTCTCATTTCACTTCACATATTTCCTTTTGGGGAAGATACATCGATGACATTCTCATCCTTTGGGATGGGGATGTCAACACTTTTCGTGACTTCATGTCTATGCTCAATGCCAATTCCATTGGTATGAAATTTACTTTTGAAATTCACGACCACACTATTAAATTTTCTTGATCTCAAGATCTCTCTGGATCCTGGTGGTGGTGTCCAAACGGACATTTATCGTAAGGCAACTGCTACCAATAGCCTTCTACATTGGGACAGTCACCATCCCCCTGCCCTGAAGAAAGGGATACCTATAGGCCAGTACTTGAGGGCTAAACGCAATTGCTCTAATGAATCATCTTTTCAAGCCGAATGCGATGGCCTTTTTAATAAGTTCAGAGCACGGGGCTATCCAAAAAAATGGTTACATCGAGCCTATGCTAGGGCAAGGGCCTCTGAGAGAAGTGATCTACTGTCAAACAGGGGAAATAAATCCATTAAAACAGGATCATCTAGTGCCATTCGATGTATAGGCACATATGATGCCCGCTCCCCTCAGGTCACCCAAATATTACAAAAACATTGGGCTATTCTCACTGCTGACCCTGATTTGAAGGATGCCGTTACTACTAACCCAAGTATCACGTATCGTAGGGGAAGGAACTTACGGGATTTTTTAGTTCATAGTCATTACTCGAGACAATCAAATACACCACCCACCTGGCTTAGATCACCAGTTAAGGGATTCCATCCATGTGGCAGGTGTTCTTTCTGCCCTTTGATGCCGACTGTGAGGAGTTTTGTCAATCCTACCGATGGCAAACGGTACCCAATTGAACAATTTTTGAATTGCCAGAGCAGTGGGCTCATCTATATCGCCAAATGTCCCTGCCCTAAACTTTATGTGGGTAAAACCACTCAGGAGCTGAGGAGACGTGTGTCGAGACATTTGAGTACTGTAAATTGTAATGAGGATACGACTCTCTCAAGACATATTCTCCAATGTCATGGGGGTAACCCCAAGCTGCTCCAATTCTGGGGTATCACTCAAATTAAAATGGGTCCGAGAGCGGGAAATCTAGACCGCAAACTCTTGCAAGAAGAGGCGCGGTGGATTCACCGACTCAATACTATGTCCCCCACAGGCCTGAATGAGGGGTTTACCTTCAGTGCCTTTCTTTAAACCTATAGAAATTAATTATAACCTTCCGTACTGTATGGAAGATGTGCTTTTGTAAGCATTACCATGTATTCTCATACCTGTATATACCGATCAACTTATGTATATGTTGTGACTTCAAGAAATAATGATTACGTTTAAATACAATATGGTCCAGACATCTGTTCCAATTGTAGCATATGACTGAGACCACATAGTGGTAGCGGTCCACTGTCACAGACTTTACACATATATCTGTCTGTCACACGTTTTATTGGTTTCATCTGGATATGTGGCATCTGGTGTTGCCACGCTGTGTGCATTGGGCTGTCCATAATTGAGTGATTTGCAGCTCAATGCTTACTGTGTTTAGATACAGGGAGCGGCTTCCCTTATTTATTTACCCATGTTCTGAGAGTTCAGACCTGGCCTGTTATGGTCAATACAGTCCTCAGTGCCGCTAATGGCACTCATGCACCCATTATCTTGAACAGGATTATACACACTGGGTTTTTCCCTAATGGAGTTTTCTTTCATTATATGTCGCTGCCTTGTATATCCTCCCGATCTAATGTTATAGCACTGTCACCTGTTCATTTGTCCTGGCTGTATACTTTATTAATAGATTTCTGTCTCTATGTTCCGGCGACATGTACGTGCTCGGCACCTAATGGATCGGCAATGTAGGACACTGTACTTTCAATGTATTGGTCCAAGTCCCGGTCTGTAGAATGTATTCATTGGTGCCGAGTGGGAATCGTCCTCTACGCACGCGCCGTTGAGCTCACTGGTTATATTATGACCTGGGAAGCGGTCTATGCACCAAGTCCCTTGTTTACTATCATACGCATGCGCCGCTCCCTGTCCCTCATTGATGCATCTCATCCTTACTATCATTCGCCGGCTCTTTACAGCTGACGCGCCGATACGTCTCCAGTGCCACTATTGGTTGTGTGTTCTCACACACCTCCGGAAACATCATGTGACATGTCCATATCAGGATCTCTTTCCTGCCGCGCCGCCATTAGCCCCGTGTACCCCTGAGGACGCTACGTAGTAGCGAAATATGTCGGGGGGGCTGTTAGGATTTTAATTACCTACCGTAGACCGGACTCACTATTCCTGACTAGCTGATTTAACAATCTAATTGGCTAGGGAACTGGCTGGGGAACGACACTTATCCCTAAGTCAATCACTAATTCTGCCTGTTTATATACAGGTAACTGACAATCTAGTCCGGTGTCTCAGGTAGTGACAATTTTAACACTATATCTATGTGGTCTGTCTGGCTATACGTAGCCTAATAAAGGTTATTATATTTTTATTTTTCATTCTTACTGTCAATTGGTGGTTGGGAAATTGGGCTTGGCTGCTTGCAGGCAGCCTTTCTTCTTTGCAAAAGTTCTGCTTCTGACGCAGTGTCCGTATCACTGCCGGAACCGCTAGAGCACAGCATGGCGTATGCCTGCTCTGCAGAGAACATTCTGCGGCTTCTGCGGTTCATGTTCACACTAATATTTTATTTTATTTTTTTCGAGGACCAACAAAAAAACGGGGGTGATTACGTGTAATCTGGGGTAATTACGGGTAATCTTGGGTGATTACGGTAATCTGGGGTGATTACGGGTAATCTGGGGTAATTACGGACAATATCGGAACACTGGCGAGTATGTGGTGTATTTTACAGTATAATACAGCACAAGATTTGTATAGTATTTCTCTCTCTCCTCTCACAGATCAACTACAGTGAGAGGAGGGAGGGAAAGAGCACAAATCCTGTGCTGTATTTTGAAAATATGGGACTATGGTCACTGTGATAGGTATATCACAGTGACCATCTGATCAGGGACCAATTATAACGGTCCCTGATCAGTTTCTATGTACAGGCAGAATAGCTGCCTTTCACTGACAGCGCATGCGTGCGCCATTTTTTTTAAATTTTCCCGGCATTTGGGGGGTTGAAGGGGGGGGCACGATCGGGGGCCTAACAAGTAGTTTTTTATCTCCTCTCACCAAACATTCATGGTGAGAGGAGATAAAAAGTTAGATTTACACTGCTACACTAATTATAACGGCGATCGCCGGTATTCGTTGAATACCGTCGATCGCCGATTTGGGGACCGCAAACAACGGTCCCCAGACTGTGCTCCAAGCCCTCAGCTATCTCTCTTTACCAGGCCGCAATTTTATTCTGATGCAGCGCCGTGAAAAAGCGTATGAATCAGAATAAAGCCTGTTAGTGGCCGCCGTGAAAAGGCGTATTGGCGGTCACTAACGGGTTAATGCAACTTTCTTTGCTGTGTACAACCTCCTCTCCTCCCTTCTGGTGTCTCTAAGGGCTCATTCAGATGAGCGTAATCCTTGTCTGTGTGCTGTGTGTTGAAATAACCCACGGCACACAGACCCATTCATTTCAATGGGGCTATTCAGACATGCGTGAGTTTTCATGCAGCGAGTGTCCGTTGCATGAAACTCACTGCATGTCCTATATTGGCGCGTTATTGCGCACCTAGTCGCCCATTGAAGTCTATGGGTGCATGAAAACCACGGACAGCACATGGACGATATCCGTGTGCT
This sequence comes from Rhinoderma darwinii, assembly GCF_050947455.1. NCBI lineage: Eukaryota > Metazoa > Chordata > Amphibia > Anura > Rhinodermatidae > Rhinoderma > Rhinoderma darwinii. The sequence continues at coordinate 118,562,009 of NC_134688.1, read as the reverse complement.
GTCCGTGTTTCACGTATCAGTTACATAAAAAGCAGAGAAATAAATTAAGAAAAAAAAAAAGTGCTTGCACAGAAGTTAAAAACTACAGACCCGAAGTACACTGATGGCAATACGCAATGCACACGTACATTAAATGTTTTTTACGTGCTCAAAATGGACATGGTCGTCTGAATGTAGCCTAAGGCTAGATTCACACGAACGAGTGCAAACTCGGACATGAAAAACATCATTTTTTTCACATCCGAGTTGCACCCGTGCGGGTCCCGTTTTCACAGATCCCCATAGACTTGAGTCTATCGAGGGATCCGTGAATATGGAAGAAAATAGGACATGTTCTGTTTTTCAACGGGCCCTTCACACGGTCCGTTGAAACAACGGCCGTGAGAGCAGCCCCTTTGAAATACATGTGTCCGTGTGACGGCCGTGTTTTAGCGGCCGTCACACGGATGTATTCTACGTTCAAGTGAATAAGGCCTAACGCTGAGAAAAAGGAGGGGGAAAGCAGATGAAGTCTGCCCTGAGCCAACAACACCCAGGAACAATGTGCTGTCAAATCCATGTCAGAAGCAGCAGCACAGCCATCTATGCATAGGAGCTACACAGACTGTACAGCATCAAAATGTTAGAACGTTTTCAATGTAGACTTTTTAGAAAGTTGTTTAAAGTTGTAAAAGCACGTCCTGGTGCGGTGGGAGATGTATGGAGCGGACTCACGCGCTGGGCCTGCTCCATACGCTGCAGGTGTCAGCTGTGTATTACAGCTAATACGCGGGACTAACAACCAGAAAGAGCGATCTTGTTTGTTTAATCCCTTCAATCTTCAAGCAGTATCTGAGGCGTTAAAAAGAGGGGGACGGCCCCTTCCCACAGCTCATCGGCCCCCGGCAATGCGATTGTGGGGTGCTGATGGTTGCCACGGCAGCCCAGGTACATAATGAAGGCCCCCAGGTCTGCCTTCACTCTGCCTCTACTAAGCAGTGCCTCTGGCAGGGCTCAACAGAAGCCAGTAAAATTACAATATTGTACAGTGTAGTGTATTGTACTAGAGATCTAACGATCGCTGTTTCAAGTTCCTTAGGGGGACTAATAAATTGTATAAAAAAAGTTTAACAACGTTTTTAGTTCTGAAAAAAAACATTTTCCCATTTTTCCTCTGAAGTAATGTAAAAAATAAACACATTTGGTATCACTTAGTCCGTAAAAGTCTGAACTATTACAATATAACTTTATTTAACATGAAGGGTCACCTTAGCTAAAAAAATAATTACCCAAAAGTTGTATGTGCCATAAAATTGTACCAATAAAAATTACACCTCGTTCCGCAAAAAATAAGCCCTCACACAGTTTAATCGACCAAAAAGGAAAAAAGTTATGGCTCTCAGAATGTGGTGAAACAAAACAATTTGTTTTTTTAACAAATATTTTTTTTTGCAAAAGTAGTAAAATATAAAAAAATATACACTACCGTTCATAAGTTTAGGGTCACTTAGAAATTTTCTTATTTTTGCAAGAAAAGCACAGTTTTTTTCAATGCAGATAACATTAAATTAATCAGAAATACACTCTATACATTGTTAATGTGCTAAATGACTATTCTAGCTGCAAACGTCTGGTTTTTAATGCAATCTCTACATGGCAACCATCACTCCAGTGTTCTAATAGTACATTGTGTTTGCTAACTGTGTTAGAAGGCTAATTGATGATTAGAAAACACTTGAAAACCCTTGTGCAATTATGTTAGCACCGCAGTAAACAGTTTTGATGTTTAGAGGAGCTATAAAACTGACCTTCCTTTGAGCTAGTTGAGAATCTGGAGCATTACATTTGTGGGTCTGATTAAACTCTCAAAATGGCTAGAAAAAGAGAGCTTTCATGTGAAACTCGACAGTCTATTCTTCTTCTTAGAAATGAAGGCTATTCCATGCGAGAAATTGCCAAGAAACTGAAGATTTCCTACAACGGTGTGTACTGCTCCCTTCAGAGGACAGCACAAACAGCCTCTAACCAGAGTAGAAAGAGAAGTGGGAGGCCCCGCTGCTCAACTGAGCAACAAGACAAGTACATTAGAGTCTCTAGTTTGAGAAATAGACGCCTCACAGGTCCTCAACTGGCAGCTTCATTAAATAGTACCCGCAAAACGCCAGTTTCAACGTCTACAGTGAAGAGGCGACTCCGGGATGCTGGCCTTTAGGGCAGAGTGGCAAAGAAAAAGCCATATCTGAGACTGGCTAATAAAAGGAAAAGATTAATAGGGACAAAAGCACACAGACATTGGACAGAGGAAGATTGGAAAAAAGTGTTATGGATAGACGAATCGAAGTTTGAGGTGTTTGGATCACACAGAAGAACATTTGTGAGATGCAGAACAACTGAAAAGATGCTGGAATAGTGCCTGACGCCATCTGTCAAGCATGGTGGAGGTAATGTGATGGTCTGGGGTTGCTTTGGTGCTGGTAAAGTGGGAGATTTGTAAAAGGTAAAAAGTATTTTGAATAAGGAAGGCTATCACTCCATTTTGCAACGCCATGCCATACCCTGTGGACAGCGCTTGATTGGAGCCAATTTCATCCTACAACAGGACAATGACCCAAAGCACACCTCCAAATTATGCAAGAACAATTTAGGGAAGAAGCAGGCAGCTGGTATTCTATCTGTAATGGAGTGGCCAGCGCAGTCACCAGATCTCAACCCCATAGAGCTGTTGTGGGAGCAGCTTGATCGTATGGTACGCAAGAAGTGCCTATCAAGCCAATCCAACTTGTGGGAGGGCCTTCTGGAATCATGGGGTGAAATTTCTCCCGATTACCTCAGCAAATTAACAGCTAGAATGCCAAAGGTCTGCAATGCTGTAATTGCTGCAAATGGAGCATTCTTTGACGAAAGCAAAGTTTGAAGGAGAAAATTATTATTTCAAATAAAAATCATTATTTCTAACCTTGTCAATGTCTTGACTATATTTTATAGTCATTTTGCAACTCATTTGATAAATATAAGTGTGAGTTTTCATGGAAAACACAAAATTGTCTGGGTGACCCCAAATTTTTGAACTGTAGTGTATATAATTTTGATATCGCCGTAATCGTATTGGGTCGCAGAATAAAATTAAGTTGCCGTTTTTACCGGACGTGAAAGCCGTAAAGACGAAACCTAAAAGACAATGGAGGAATCCGTTTTTTTCCAATTTCAGCCCGCATATAATTTTTTTTTTTAGTTTCTCAGTACATTATATGGTACTTTAAATGGTGCCAAAATAAACTACAACTCAAACAATAAGCCCTTAAGCCACTTTATTGACAGGAAAATACAAATTTTATGACTCTTGGAATGTAGAGAGTGATAAACGGACATGAAAACAAAAAAAAAAATTCTCGGTACTGAAAGAGTTACAGAGGACCTGTCCGCTTTCCTGACATGTCTATTTTAGTGAATAATTGTATTCCCATAAAATAACAATTCTAGAGCATCTTTTCATAGAATTCTACATTGTGCCGTTTCTCTGTTATTCCTCCTAGAAATATTTGAATAAATTGACAACTGGGTGTTACTAGCTTGGGGGTGTTTTCCTCAGTGCTGACAGATTGAGACTGACTTGGGATTTGCCCCTTTAAAAAGGGGAATGGTAACATCCAAATTTCTAGGAGGAATAACAGAGGAAAACTGTCCTTAGTGCTTAAAACAGATCTACTGGGGCATTAATTCCCTGAACTATTCGTACCGTACATCTCTCTATCCACCTTCTTCATACACACCGTATTTGTTTAACACAGTTGTATTTGTGTCAAGCGTTTTTGCTGGGGGCCATACATCAAGGACATGAGGGCCCAGGGCAACGATCGGGCATTGCAGTACTCTAGACACACTTTTGCGATTCATTGATATTTGGTCGTGATGATCTTCTTTTCCCTGGCTTCCCTTAATTCCTCTGATCATCTTCTGCTTCCGATTTTTACGGCCCGAAAAACGAGCAAAAATAAGCCGTGTGAACATACCGTTAGTGTACGGTAGTGTCTTCAGCCTTTTTTCGGGCCATAAACTTCCAGAAAAATGGCTGAAAAATCGGAAGCAGAACGCCTACAAACATTTGCCCATTGATTTCAATGGGAAATACGGCGTTCTGTTCCGACGAGGCGTTTTTTTACACCTAGTTTTCAAAAAACGGCACGCAAAGAGACGCCAGCATGTCACTTCTTTTTTGGAGCCGTTTTTCATTCACTCTATAGAAAAACAGCTCCAAAAACGGCTGTAAAAAACGCAATGAAAACGCAAGTTTGATTAAAAAATGGCTGAAAATCAGGAGCTGTTTTCCCTTGAAAACAGCTCCGTATTTTCAGACTTTTTTTTAGTAAGCGTGTGAACATAGCCTTTTGGTGTGTCCTATAGCTTCTGCCAGCTGCATTGTACAATCATTCCCAAAATGGCAGCCGGACAATGCTTAGCAATTTGAAGACACTTTTTTTCATCTTTGGCTTGTAGCCAAAAATAGGGAGGGGGGTGAGATTCCCCCCCCCCCACATTTACGGCAGCTGTGAGTCAAGTTGCTTTACCTTATTCACCTGTAATTCTGGGAAGTGCTCACTCTGGTGGCCAACATAGGAAAACATGTCAAATTATTATTTAATTTTTAATACTTTCCACCATGTGGGAGAAAAAAAATACAGGAAAAAACTTAATACAATAGAAATAAGTATCTTACTTCAAAAAAATAAGTTTAATTCGCAACACATTAAGTCCCTAGCTTTGTTTCCTCATTCTCATTTCTAGTAAGTCTTCTAGCACCTTTAATGACATGCTCTCTGGTTACAACAACCCAGATTCTGCCCTTTCATATAATGACCGTAACCTTGATTCCCGGGATCATCTACATTCCTGACCACGACTAGTGTCTTACTGTTACTTTGTCCTGGCTAATAACAATCACATCTAAGTTCATAATCGTTATTAGCTGAGTCCTGCATCTTTTTGAGTCCAGCGGTTTCTCAAAAAGTAAACATATCTTTCTTTTCTTTTCTTTTTAATAAAAAACGATTTAAAGTTGCTCAAAATCACCTTAAACATTGTTTTATTTAAAAAAATAAAATAAAAAAAAGTTCAAAGGTGAACTTCTACTGTATTAAAAATGGCCTTCAACATGTGTGATTATGAATACAGTTTTTTTCAAGTTATTCAGTTCAGAGGCTCCTTAAAGAGTCAACTTTTCAAAGAGAGAGAGAGCCTTTGTCACCTATCTTGACATATCTGTTTTAGTAAATACTTAAATTCCTCATAAAATTAAAATTCTGGAGCACCTTTTCCTACAACCCTGCATTATCCCGTTCCTCTGTTATTTCTCCTAGAAATGTATGAATAAATTGACAACTGGTTGTTACCACTCCCCTTTTCAAATCGGTGTGTCCCCAACTGGTAACACCAAGTAGTCAATTTCTTCATAAATTTGTAGGAGGAATAACAGAGGTACAGCGCCATCAAAAAGTTGTAGAAAAGCAAAGTTGAGACTTCTAAACGTATTTCCCCCCCGAACCATCATCACTGCCAAAGGCTTGTCACTGGTGTGTTCCCTGGCAGCTTAGTTGATATACTTCCATACTTTGCTAACGTCTGATTATTCCAGCACCAATCCGATCATTGCATAAAAGATCTACACCCAGGTTCATAACACAAGTATATTCTAGCATATCCTTGTGTTTGGATAATGCATAAACCAGACCATGCTCCAGTATTTATACATAGTTTTTCTATTATCTTTTGTTGACCATTTGGATTCTGCAGATCAATGGATTCATCAGTGTTTTCTAAGCTGTAGAACCAACTTTACTGCATCACAACACAATATCAGCCAAAACTTTATAACAGGTTAAGATCTATCAATTTATAAAACAGTGGCTTACAACCTTGTCTCTAAAGTTGTCCCAGCATGCAATGGCAATCTGTATCTTCCGTGCTGGGACATGACATTTCACAACAGTTAGAGAGCAACAGGTTGCAAAGCGCTGCTCTATATCTTAAAGCATGAATTCATATTACAGTCTTCAAGTTAATAAAGAGGATTTTTTGTTTGTTTAGACCAGAATGCTATAGAAAAAGGAGGGAATTTAACTTTTTAAGGCCAGTTTTGTGACTTTTGAACCATTTCCGCTGCTCTCGCCACTTTTCTAAAAAGTGAGTGGAGTTTAGCAGAAGGGGGGCCACATAGGCTGACGCATTTACAATAATTTACATCAGAAACTGGTGTAAATTATAGTGAAATTCTACTCTAGCTCCTGGCGCATGGACAGCCGAAGATGCGACAATATTATTTTTAAAAAAATATGCGTCTTTTTTTTTTACTTTGCACTCCTGGTTGTTTCCTATTAAGAAACGCCAGTCAGTGGCGGATCCCCATAGGACCGTTATGGGCGGCTGCCCGGGGCCCACATCTTAGTTTTGTCACATTTTTTACGCAAACCACGCCAAAAACAGTGATAAAACTGAAGGCCCCTGGAATCAATTGTATCTGCGTCCAAAAGGGGGGCTATGTGGCACTATCTACAGGGGGGCTGTGTGGCAGAAGGTGTTTGTGGCGCTATCTACAGGGTCCTGTGTGGCGCTATCTACAGGCGGACTGTATGTGGCTCTATCTACCGGGGGGCTGTTTAGCACTATCTTCAGGGTGCTGTGTGTGGCGCTATCTACAGGGGGCTGTGTGTTGCACTATCTACAGCAGACTGTGTGTGCCGTTTTCTACAGGGGGCACCGTGTGTGTGGTGCTTTACTTTACAGTGTTTGACACAATTATATTCAGGGTCACAGTGTTGGTACTATTTTATTCAGGGGTGCAGTGTATGCTGCTATTATATTTAGGGGCACAGTGTGTGGCACCATGAGAATTTTATCTTCGTTTATAGGCGTGGAAATGTTGGAAAAGTGAGGAGCTGAAAGCATGGTCATGGCCGGGAAATGTCATCATGAAGTCTGGACCGGATGGAGAAGAAAAGAGGAAAAAAAGACTACTAGAATCTGAGATATCGTCACCTGTGAGTCACTGGATTTATAGAGAATCTGTCACCTTTGCTTACGTGTTTATTATAGGAAATCGTTGTATTTCACCAAAAATCTTTGTGCAGTCCAGGACTGATAGACAAATGCGTGTTATCATTCCCCTTGTCAGGAGGATGTGTCCCTACACAGTGTGATACTATCCTCGATGGTTGGAGACTGTGAGTGTGTAGGGACACAGCCCAACAAGGGGAATCATGACAACTATTTGTTAATGCTTGCACAAAAAGGTAGTGTTAACAATAGTTACGGAGCGGTAGGGTGGCGGTGAAGAAAGGGGACCCAAGTTTGGGTAACAGCCCAGGGCCTATGGTCTACTTAATCCGCCTCTGACGCCAGTCTTCATAAATTCCCACTAAAGTTCAAAGCTTCCTTGAAAATCAGATCCAAGCATGACTGCAAAGTCCATGGTCACAATGGCAGATTCCTGAAAACTGTCTAACAGAAAAACTGTCTTTGTTGTCCATAGCAACCAATCATAGCGCAGGTTTCAATTCTTAAAGTGCTCTTGAAAAATTAAAGCTGCACTGTGATTGGTTGCTATTGGCAACAAAGACAAGTTTTTCTGTTAGACAGTTTTCATGAATCTCCACCTAATATGCACATCCGTTCTACAAATATGCTTCTAATGTGAGGGTCCATGGGCAATGCGATCACTTGATAATATTACATCTACTCCTGTGTATATATCAGGTGGGATAAAGATGGTAAAAGTGGAATTGCTCCTAGGATTTCCAAACACAATACAGTTTGTGTCATGCGTCCGAGACCCAAATTGCTGCAGTTTGACAATGCAGTTTTTGGCTACAGGCAAGTACAGGTGAAGCTTATAAAAACCCTGTGCTTCACATGTATTTTCTGCGCAGTTGATAACCGCTTCCGCTAACCGCACCAATCCACAGTAAAACCGTGCGGTTCCTGCCTGCTCGGCACAAACCAATACGTGTACGGGCACCCTAATACCGCATTCAGATGGGAGTAATATGGATGCTTTTTTGCACCCGAATTATAGACGTAACGGTCCAGGTGCTGCGCCTGTAATACTGGCGCAAAAAGGCAAACGTATCACGCCCGTCTGAAAGCGACTTAAGAGCGATTCCATTTTTAGGGTATGTTCACACGCAGCGTAAAATCCAACCGGATTTTCTGTGCTGATATTCCACAGTGTATTACAGTAGCAGCAAAGTGGATGAGATCTGAACAAATCTCATCCATAGGCTGTGGAAAAAAATCTGCGGAAATTGTCCAGCAGTGCGGATTCTCAATCTGCAGCATGTTAATACCTCTTCCGAAAACGCTGCAGAATTTCCGCACAGAAAATCCGGTCAGAAATTCTGCAGTGTTTACGCTACATGTGTATATAACCTAACTGTCTTTATCCCACCAGATGCACACTTTATGCAATATAGTGTCACTAATCTGATCATGTTTGTTTCAGATCTGCCCGTCTGAAAGGGTAAAGCTGATGTAAGCTTATTGTTCCAGATTACCCTTAAATAGATGTCAAATCTCAAATCTTCCATGCACAGTATGTTTCTTCTACTGTGAAACTGTTATTTGTGAAGAAAAGCAGCTGTCGATAATGAATATGTAGCTACAAAGTATTATGTGTAAAGTTGAATTTGTTACAGTGGATTTGACATGCCCTGTTTGCTAATATGCGACTTCAATGCAATTATCTACGTTCATGCAGGCAATGTACAGGTTAATATCGCCTGCCTACGCCCTTGCAGAATATGTATTCATTAACGGCTGTCCACTCTGTTCCAGCTCTGGCACTGATCTGATGCCCAGAACTCTAAATAATTAATTCCCAGTGAACTATTTTCATGAATTATAAAGCAACTCTGTGGGTTATTGCCATGTGTGAGGACCAGTGAATATCATTCAAATGCAATGGTTTCCACCAATAAACCTTAGATAAAAGCCAATGGATATAAGATGTAAATTAGAAGTACAGAGCACAGTTTATTGTGAAAATCTCTGCTGAATGTATTGCATATTACACATTTTTTGCAGTGTTTTAGTGATCTTAGTTGTCTTCTGCTGTAGCCTCCAGGGAATTAGGTGACGTCCATTGCTCCATTATCCCTCACATGTGGCATTTTTTTTCTAAGGCCTAATTCACACGAGTGTGTTCGGTCTGTGATATACGGTCCATATGTGGGCCGCGTTTCCTGGACCGAACACACTGCAGGGAGCCGGGCTCCCAGCGTCATAGTTATCTATGACGCTAGGTGTCCCTGCCTCTCCGCGGAACTACTGTCCCGTACTGAAAACATGATTACAGTACTGGATAGTTTTCCCGGAGCGAGGCAGTGACACCTAGCGTCATACATAACTATGACCCTAGGAGCCCGGCTCCCTGCACCGTGTTCGGTCCAGGAAATGCGGACGACACATGGACCGTATATCACGGACCGAACACGCTCGTGTGAATTAGGTCTTACGCAGATTTATGTTACATGCAGATATTGATGCAAATTTGCCTAGGCGGAAAAATACGCCATGTGTGAATCCAGCTCTAGACAGATTTCTCCGGGAGTCTGGGATAGTGGAGTGACAGCCAGCTGAGAGATCTGTAATGGAAAAGCAGTTAATAGACTTTTTAACAATTTAACAGAAGAGGATATAGACATATTTTAGGGGGAAATGCTCTATAAAAAGCAATAAAAGTCTATAAATTTTCTTAAAAGTTATCCTGGTCTAACAGATGCTGGAATTTCAAATATTGAGCCCAATAATGGCAGCCATTATAATTTGCATAAGGTTTGTTTGACTGATTGACATAAAAATCTGCTTTGTTATTTCATTCACCTTGTTCCCTCTGACTTATGGCCCATTTACATCAGCGTTGTATTTCCGTTCATCTGTTCCTTTCAACCTTTCCGTCAGAGGAACAGACGAATGGAAAATCAAATAGAAACTATCGCTACCGTTTGAATTACCATTGGTTTCAATGGTATTTTGTTTTCTTTCAGTTTGCCTCCGTTCCGTTTTTGTCATGGAAACAATAGCGTAGTCAACTTAAACAGGTCCAGGATTAGAAAAAAGGGTCCGCTTTTATTCCAGAAATCACACCACTTTTCCCCACACTTCTTGGCTTTGACTGATGATGAGATGTAATACCAGACACAAGTGTGGCACTGTCTCTAGTAAAAAGCAGATCCTATTTCTAATCTCAGACAACCCCTTTATTGTTTTGCATGTATTAGTGTGTAATCATAGTTTTAGCAGTTCTGTAACTATAGTATTCTATGTGTGAACTAGGAAGATTAGGATGAACGGTGCTTTGTGTACTTTTTTATATTGAATTAGATTCTGGATTATACTGGATTCTGAGCTTCTTGACTATATGGTTCTTTAGCATCCCATGTTCAGTTTCACTGTTCGTTCGTTCGTTCGTTCGTTCGTTCGTTCGTTCGTTCGTTCGTTCTATTGTTAATAGTAAAAATCTTGACCACCTGCACTGTATACACCTAACCTGAATAGCAGTTGAAAGGCTGCTTTAATAATTTTGTAAATGGTGCAACTGCATACCTCAATCCCCTCGCCATCTGTCACCCTGTCTATGGCCTGCCAGTTTTTAATGACTAGTTGCACACCCCCTGGTAAATGCCTGCATTCATGTCAGATACCATTACTTGTTTGTGTATGACTTACTATACATGTATGTGTCTAGGGCAGGGGTCTCAAGCACGCGGCCCGTGGGCCACATTTGGCCCCTGAGGCTGTCACCTGCGGCCCGCTGGACACAGAGCCGCTGGTATAGGCTCTGCTCCAGGACTCTGTGGAATTCCCTGACATCGCTATCCATATATGGACAGTGTTGTCAGGATCTTCCCCAGAGCAGCGTCCCGGGCAGAGCGCTAGTACAGGCTCTGCTCCGGGACTCTGTGGAATTCCCTGACATCGCTCTCCATATATGGACAGTGTAGTCAGGATCTTCCCCAGAGCGGAGTCCCGGGCAGAGAGCTAGTATAGGCTCTGCTCCGGGACTCTGTGGAATTCCCTGACATCGCTGTCCACATATGACAGTGATGTCAGGAGCACAGTTGGAGTCCCAGGCAGAGTGCTTGAAGCGGCTCTGCTCCGGGACTCCAGCTCTGGGCAAGCCCCCTGACATCACTGTCCATATATGGCACTGTGGCAGCATCTACAGAGGGCACTGTGGCAGCATCTACAGAGGGCACGGTGGCAGTATCTACAGAGGGCACGGTGGCATTATCTACGGGTGGGTGTGTGGCAGTATCTACAGAGGGCACTGTGGCAGTATCTACAGAGGGCACTGTGGCAGTATCTACAGAGGGCACTGTGGCATGATCTGTGGGTGGCATTATCTACAGAGGGCACTGTGGCATTATCTACAGAAGCCACTGTGGCAGTATCTACAGAGGGCTCTGTGGCACTATCTTAAAAAGGGCTGCCCAATCTTGACATTTATGTGGCTGCCAACTGACCTGCCGGACTGCATTTAATGACACTTAAACTGGAAAACTGGATTGTTGAAATGTGGCCCGTCAACTTCTAATTTTTTCTATATGTGGCCCACTTAGCGGGCCGAGTTTGAGACCCCTGCTATAGGGATCATCTAGTGTATGTGACTCTATGTTGGGAACATGCTGTATGTTTAATCACTCAAAGGCTATGTACACCTTTGAACTGAACATTTTTTTTTTAATAACCTTTTTTTTTTTCTTTTTTAATATACAGCTTATATACATCCTGTATACATAGAAGCTGTATCTTGCCGTCAAAACCGATTCCATCAGGTCAGCTGGACTGACGGCTCCGCTGAAAGCTGGTCACGCAGGATCCAGCAAATAACGATCACATCTAAGTTCATAAAATACCTCAGAGATTGAGACATGATTTCTCAGGATAACAGTGGAAGACCTTTATTTCTAACAGAAGAATCTGATCAGTTGCAAAGTGTAGCTAAACTTTCGGCAAACTTCTGACATGTCATAGTGACATGTCAGAAGTTTGGATTGGTGGGGGTCCGAGCACGGAGACCCCCACCAATCGCTAGAACGAAGCAGCTGAAGTGCTCGTGTGAGCGCTCAGCTGCTTCGTGTCTGTTCGACTTTTTCCTTAATTAAATGTATCGGCGTACGAACTCAATAGAAAGTCTATGAGCCCGTAATCTGATGCATCGGCTTTCCGGAAAAAGCCGAACAGAAACGAAGCAGCTGAACGCTCACACGAGTGCTTCAGCTGCTTCGTTCTAGCGATTGGTGGGGGTCTCCGTGCTCAGACCCCCACCAATCCAAACTTCTGACATGTCACTATGACATGTCAGAAGTTTGTCGAACGTTTAGCTACACTTTAAAGCAATATGAGCCGCAATGAAAATTGGGGAGGCTAAATAACCTAAATCAATACAGGATCAAATGTTCGAGGGTCTGGATTCAAGAAAAAGAAGAGTGTTTCCAATCCATAAAAACATTAAAAACTGATCCGTAAAGAATAATCTAATCCAGAAGAAAGACTATTTTGTTCCCAGAAGCTTCAAATGCCAGAAAAGTTTGTCACCACCCCTCCACTGTTACCTATTTATCGTCAATAAGACTTAGAGATGGAAGTTTAGTCCCTAAAAGGAAAATGCTTTTATTCTCCCTTATTTCTAGTTCCAAAGCCCAGTGGAAGATTCTGCATTATAATGAATCTATAAAGGATCTGCCAGGCACTACGTCTGGGTATACTCCCAGGATTAATCAGTCGACACCTGAGGCCAGACCTCTGAGACTGACACCGGCTCCCACCAATCAGGGTGGCAGGCTCAGGAGTGGGAGAGCCTATCGCGGCCTGGTCAGTCGGAGTTAGCTCCGCCCCCTGTCCATTTATACCTGCCGTTTTTTCTTCCTCTTTGCTTGTTATTCTTCTTGGATTCCTGGCCCCACTGCTGCCTTGCTCCAGCCTGCTTCTGCCGTGCTTCTGCCTTGCTTCAGTTCCGTTTATTCCGCTTCGCTCTGCCCCTGGCTTGCTCCGTGCTCCCGTTTGTATACTCCACTACATCCTGATCCTGACTGGCTCATTCACCGCTCCGTTTCCTCGCGGCGTTCTGTGGGCTACTGCCCCTTTCCTTGCTTGTTCCCTGTTTGTATTCCCTTGCACTTAGACAGCGTAGGGACCGCCGCCAACTTGTACCCCATCGCCTAGGGCGGGTCGTTGCAAGTAGGCAGGGACAGGGCGGTGGGTAGATTAGGGCTCACTTGTTCCCTTCACCTCCTTCCTGCCATTACAGAATCTAAAACTTTTAAACGAATATACACTACCGATCAAAAGTTTAGGTTCACTTAGAAATTTCCTTATTTTTGAAAGAAAAGCACAATTTTTTTTCAATGAAGATAACATGAAATTAATCAGAAATGCACTCTATACATTGTTAATGTGGTAAGTGACTATTCTAGCTGCAAACGTCTGGTTTTTAATGCAATATCTACATAGGTGTATAGAGGCCCATTTCCAGCAACCATCACTCCAGTGTTCTAATGGTACATTGTGTTTGCTAACTGTGTTAGAAGGCTAATGGATGATTAGAAAACACTTCAAAACCCTTGTGCAATTATGTTAGCACCGCTGTAAACAGTTTGGCTGTTTAGAGGAGCTATAAATCTGACCTTCCTTTGAGCTAGTTGAGAATCTGGAGCATTACATTTGTGGGTTCGATTAAACTCTCCAAATGGCTAGAAAAAGAGAGCTTTCATGTGAAACTCGACAGTCTATTCTTGTTCTTCGAAATGAAGGCTATTCCATGCGAGAAAATGCCAAGAAACTGAAGATTTCCTACAACGGTGTGTACTACTCCCTTCAGAGGACAGCACAAACAGGCTCTAACCAGAGTAGAAAGAGAAGTGGGAGGCCCCGCTGCACAACTGAGCAACAAGACAAGTACATTAGAGTCTCTAGTTTGAGAAATAGACGCCTCTCAGGTCCTCAACTGGCAGCTTCATTAAATAGTACCCGCAAAATGCCATTGTCAACGTCTACAGTGAAGAGGCGACTCCGGGATGCTGGCCTTCAGGGCAGAGTGGCAAAGAAAAAGCCATATCTGAGACTGGCTAATAAAAGGAAAAGATTAACCCCTTCACGACCAGCCCACGTAGATTAACGGGCTGCCGTGCTGGGCTTTTGTCCTGCAGCCCGTTATTCTACGTAGTGTCAGAACAGAGTGCACAGCGCTCTCCCTGTGCTCTGAATCTCTCAGCACACGCTGCTACTAGCAGCCTAAGTGCTGAGAGAAGACATCAGGACCGGATTGGTACTGGTCCCGATGACGTGAACACCATGATAAAGCTATCCTGGTGTTCACAGCAAAGTTTGTTGCAGCAACAAACTTACGTGCTGTTTGTTACAATGTTTCTCCTCCCTCCCTGTCAGATCGTTCTGAGACAGTCGGGGAGAAGAAGCATTGTGCCGAGCAGCTGCTGTGTGTCTCGTATAAAGATACACCAACCGTGAAAAACACACAAAAACACTTCCACAGAGATAGTTTAGTGCAGGCAGCAAGTTATAGTTTAGGTAGATAGTACTCAGACTAGGACAATTAATTAGTTCATTAATAATCAATTAGGGCTTATAATGTGTGTGTGTGTATATGTATATGTATATGTATATGTATATATATATATATATATATATATATATAGAAAAAGAAACTTTGCAGCACTCCAACATGAAAAAGGTGGTGGTTTATTTCATCCAAAACAACAGCAACGTTTCAATCCTACAATAGGATCTTTATCAAGCCTAGTGACACATCTACTCAGCAAACTTCTATATGGTTGAGGCTATTTTACATAATTGGCCTCATTATAATACAATAAAGTGCAAAGTGTATGAAAACTTACATAATACATAGTGTAAGGTATCATCATAAAAATAAACATGATACAGAAAAAAACAAAAGTGTATATGTGACATCGTGAATAGCAATATCATAAACATTAAAAACAACTGATTACATCATAATCATTTATGCAGCAGTGGTGTAAAATCTATCATCGTATCTCCACTCACCAATCAGAACTTCAGATTTAACTAGTCAATCGTTGGTATATGTATTCATAGGAATGTATTGCAGCAATCAGCTGCCGCCCTCGTGGTAATTAAAGTTTGACACATCAGTGTAATCTCACGAGGCGGAAGTGTGTCATCATTCAGCAGCAGAGAGCATCGATCGCATACATATGATGTAATGCGTGTCAATGCGTTCCACTGAACGGACCCGTATGTAACTGCATCATAGGTTGCTAAGCAACTGTTGCAACTCTGTCACAGATACCTATTGACAAGGCTATGTCGGTCAGGAAGTCATTAATGGAAAAAAAATGCAAGTGTATTAATCAATGCTCCTCATGGTAAGTGATGGAGATATTAAGGATATCTAAAAGTAACTTTATATTAGCTTTTTAAAGACGATCCACACGTGGGTACAAAGGTCTCTGTTCACAATCAAGTAACCAGAACGATCTTGTTCCCGGAGTTAAGGGACCACATAGCTACGTCTTCACGTGTCCAGGATGTCCCATCACCCTCATCCGTGTAACGGACCCAGATTGTCACATCAGTGACATAGTATCCCATAAAGCATAAATCATGAAAAATATATGAGAATCCTTCTCACTTTTCTTACAAAGGCTATCATATCTCTATATCACTTAACAACCAAATAGGAGACTAGAAAAAATTCAACAAATAATAAATATATTTATTGATATAATAAGACTCAATGCATTAAACACAGCCCCGTCAGATACCCATAACACAGTAATTTTACTATTTGAAAAAATCATCAAAGAAGTTCCGAAATTCTGTTGGGAGTGGTATTCCAATCTAAAAAAATACAAAAAATAGAATTTTAGTATTTATCAAACATTGACAGTACATAAGAAATATAGATATTGATGTTCATGTGTCAACGATCATCATACCGAAGAGGACATCAAAGAACCCAAGGAAAAAGAGCATGAGGACATCATAAGGCTATCCTATCTACAACAAATTCTACATTAAGCCCACATGGTTTTAATGTGTTCAATAAAAATATCCACCTCAATTCTTTTTTGTGTAAAGCCAGGTGGCGATCACCGCCAAATTGTAATGGGGGAATATGGTCCAGAATCATAAATGTTAGATCCCTTTCATTGTGACCATATTCCGAAAAATGTTTAGCCACAGGTAAGTCGAGCTTCTTTTTACGTATAAAGAAACGATGATTGTTTAGACGAGTTTTAAAGGCACAGGTGGTCTCACCCACATATAGGAGACCACAGGGACACCATAACACATATATGACCCAATCCGAGTCACAGGTGAAATTATGTTTAATTTAAACATAATTTCACCTGTGACTCGGACTGGGTCATATATGTGTTATGGTGTCCCTGTGGTCTCCTATATGTGGGTGAGACCACCTGTGCCTTTAAAACTCGTCTAAACAATCATCGTTTCTTTATACGTAAAAAGAAGCTCGACTTACCTGTGGCTAAACATTTTTCGGAATATGGTCACAATGAAAGGGATCTAACATTTATGATTCTGGACCATATTCCCCCATTACAATTTGGCGGTGATCGGCACCTGGCTTTACACAAAAAAGAATTGAGGTGGATATTTTTATTGAACACATTAAAACCATGTGGGCTTAATGTAGAATTTGTTGTAGATAGGATAGCCTTATGATGTCCTCATGCTCTTTTTCCTTGGGTTCTTTGATGTCCTCTTCGGTATGATGATCGTTGACACATGAACATCAATATCTATATTTCTTATGTACTGTCAATGTTTGATAAATACTAAAATTCTATTTTTTGTATTTTTTTAGATTGGAATACCACTCCCAACAGAATTTCGGAACTTCTTTGATGATTTTTTCAAATAGTAAAATTACTGTGTTATGGGTATCTGACGGGGCTGTGTTTAATGCATTGAGTCTTATTATATCAATAAATATATTTATTATTTGTTGAATTTTTTCTAGTCTCCTATTTGGTTGTTAAGTGATATAGAGATATGATAGCCTTTGTAAGAAAAGTGAGAAGGATTCTCATATATTTTTCATGATTTATGCTTTATGGGATACTATGTCACTGATGTGACAATCTGGGTCCGTTACACGGATGAGGGTGATGGGACATCCTGGACACGTGAAGACGTAGCTATGTGGTCCCTTAACTCCGGGAACAAGATCGTTCTGGTTACTTGATTGTGAACAGAGACCTTTGTACCCACGTGTGGATCGTCTTTAAAAAGCTAATATAAAGTTACTTTTAGATATCCTTAATATCTCCATCACTTACCATGAGGAGCATTGATTAATACACTTGCATTTTTTTTCCATTAATGACTTCCTGACCGACATAGCCTTGTCAATAGGTATCTGTGACAGAGTTGCAACAGTTGCTTAGCAACCTATGATGCAGTTACATACGGGTCCGTTCAGTGGAACGCATTGACACGCATTACATCATATGTATGCGATCGATGCTCTCTGCTGCTGAATGATGACACACTTCCGCCTCGTGAGATTACACTGATGTGTCAAACTTTAATTACCACGAGGGCGGCAGCTGATTGCTGCAATACATTCCTATGAATACATATACCAACGATTGACTAGTTAAATCTGAAGTTCTGATTGGGGAGTGGCGATACGATGATAGATTTTACACCACTGCTGCATAAATGATTATGATGTAATCAGTTGTTTTTAATGTTTATGATATTGCTTATTGCTATTCACGATGTCACATATACACTTTTGTTTTTTCTGTATCATGTTTATTTTTATGATGATACCTTACACTATGTATTATGTAAGTTTTCATACACTTTGCACTTTATTGTATTATAATGAGGCCAATTATGTAAAATAGCCTCAACCATATATAAGTTTGTTGAGTAGATGTGTCACTAGGCTTGATAAAGATCCTATTGTAGAATTGAAACGTTGTTTTGGATGAAATAAACCACCACCTTTTTCATGTTGGAGTGCTGCAAAGTTTCTTTTTCTATATATTATAATACGTCCGAGGATCGGGACGTTTTGCTGGGCACCTGGTCGATTGTTCTTGTGTGAGTGCTGCTGCCTTCTTGTTTGCTATATATATATATATATATATATATATATATATATATATATATATATAAATATTTATATAGTGTGTGTGTGTATGTATATATATATATATATATACACGTCTATATTATATATATATATATATATATATATATATATATATACACTACCGTTCAAAAGTTTAGGGTCACTTAGAAATTTCCTTATTTTTGAAAGAAATGCACAGTTTTTTTCAATGAAGATAACATTAAATTAATCAGAAATACACTCTATAAATTGTTAATGTGGTAAATGACCATTCTAGCTGCAAGCGTATGGTTTTTAATGCAATATCTACATAGGTGTATAGAGGCCCATTTCCAGCAACCATCACTCCAGTGTTCTAATGGTACATTGTGTTTGATATCTGTGTTAGAAGGCTAATGGATGATTAGAAAACACTTGAAAACCCTTGTGCAATTATGTTAGCACCGCTGCAAAGAGTTTTGCTCTTTAGAGGAACTATAAAACTGACATTCCTTTGAGCTAGTTGAGAATCTGGAGCATTACATTTGTGGGTTCGATTAAACTCTCCAAATGGCTAGAAAAAGAGAGCTTTCATGTGAAACTCGACAGTCTATTCTTGTTCTTAGAAATGAAGGCTACTCCATGCGAGAAATTGCCAAGAAACTGAAGATTTCCTACAACGGTGTGTACTACTCCCTTCAGAGGACAGTACAAACAGGCTCTAACCAGAGTAGAAAGAGAAGTGGGAGGCCCCGCTGCACAACTGAGCCACAAGACAAGTACATTAGAGTCTCTAGTTTGAGAAATAGACGCCTCACAGGTCCTCAACTGGCAGCTTCATTAAATAGTACCCGCAAAACGCCAGTGTCAACGTCTACAGTGAAGAGGCGACTCCGGGATGCTGACCTTCAGGGCAGAGTGGCAAAGAAAAAGCCATATCTGAGTCTGGCAAATAAAAGGAAAATATTAATATGGGCAAAAGCACACAGACATTGGACAGAGGAAGGTTGGAAAAAAGTGTTATGGACAGACGAATCGAAGTTTGAGGTGTTTGGATCACACAGAAGAACATTTGTGAGACGCAGAACAACTGAAAAGATGCTGGAAGAGTGGCTGACGCCATCTGTCAAGCATGGTGGAGGTAATGTGATGGTCTGGGGTTGCTTTGGTGCTGGTAAAGTGGGAGATTTGTACAAGGTAAAAGGGATTTTGAATAAGGAAGGCTATCTCTCCATTTTGCAATGCCATGCCATACCCTGTGGACAGCGCTTGATTGGAGCCAATTTCATCCTACAACAGGACAATGACCCAAAGCACACCTCCAAATTATGCAAGAACTTTTTAAGGAAGAAGCAGGCAGCTGGTATTCTATCTGTAATGGAGTGGCCAGCGCAGTCCCCAGATCTCAACCCCACAGAGCTGTTGTGGGAGCAGCTTGACCGTATGGTACGCAAGAAGTGCCCATCAAGCCAACCCAACTTGTGGGAGGGGCTTCTGGAAGCATGGGGTGAACTTTCTCCCGATTACCTCAGCAAATTAACAGCTAGAATGCCAAAGGTCTGCAATGCTGTAATTGCTGCAAATGGAGCATTCTTTGACAAAAGCAAAGTTTGAAGGAGAAAATTATTATCAAATAAAAATCATTATTTCTAACCTTGTCAATATCTTGACTATATTTTCTAGTCATTTTGCAACTCATTTGATAAATATAAGTGTGAGTTTTCATGGAAAACACAAAATTGTCTGGGTGACCCCAAACTTTTGAACGGTAGTGTATGTATGTATATATATATGTATATATATATATTACACACACACACACATATACACACACACACGTAATATATATTATATATAGACATATATTTGAAATTTGTTAGTACTGAAAATTTATAATTAGGGATGTTTTATATCTAAAACATCATATAGATATATATGTACATGTAATATATACGTATACACACATATACTTATATAAATCCCTTCATATATTTTACACGTCTGTAAATTCTAAATACATTGATTCGTTGTTAGGCTGTGTTCACACTGAGTTTTTTGCAGGAGGAAAATTCCTCCTGCAAAAACAGCTCCAGACGTTTTTTGCACAGTGGTTTGACAAAAACTCGTCAAAACACTCGTCAAGGTGTTTTTTTTTACCCTTCTGACTGATTGAAATGGGGTTTTGGAGGCGGAAACCGCCTCAAGATAGGTCATGTTGCTTCTTTTTACCGCGATGCGTTTTTTTTGCTCACGGTAAAAAAGCTCGTCCAACTCCCATTGAAATCAATGGGAGACATTTCCAGACAGTTTTTGACGTGTTTTGCGGAGCGGTTTCCGCGCCGAAAAACTCGTAAAAAAACTCAGTGTGAACAGGGCCTTAGGGTTGTTCATAAATTTATTGATCAATGGATTAGTGGACTTTTTCTTTGTTACTTTTATTAAAACTGTTACAAAAAATAAGTAAAAAAAAAAATACGTAAAAAAATGGCACGCAAGTTATATACCACTGAAGAGGCATTTGCTCTCTTGGATTCCGATAGTGAATGGGGTCACTTTTGGGGGGTTTTCGCTGTTTTGGTCCCTCCAGGGCGTTGCAAATGGGACATGGCACCGAAAACCATTATAGCAAAACTTGAGCTCCAAAACCCAAATGGCGCTCCTTCCCTTCTGAGGGCTGTAATGTGTTCAAATATAAGTTTATGACCACATATGGGGTATTGCCATAATCAGGATACATTTCTTTACAAATGTTGGGGTGCTTTTTCTTCTTTATTCCTTGCAAAAATTAAAAATGTCTATGTTTCTTCAGAAGAAATGTCGATTTTCATTTTCACAGACTAACGCCAATAAATTCAGCAAAAAAAACTGTGGGGTTAAAATGCTCACTATACAACTAGATAAATTCCTTGAGGGGTGTAGTTTCCAAAATGGGGTAACTTTTTGGGGGTTTCCACTGTTTAGGTACCAAAAGATCTCTTCAAACCAGACATGGAGCCTAAAATATATTGTAATAAAAAGGAGGCTTCAAAATCCACTAGGTGCTCCTTTGCTTCTGAGGCCTGTGTTTCAGTCCATTATCACACTAGGGCCACATGTGGGATATTTCTAAAAACTGCAGAATCTGGGCAATAAATATTGAGTTGCGTTTCTCTGGTAAAACCTTCTATGTTACAGAAATTTTTCTATTACAAATTAATTTCTGCAAAAAAAATTACATTTGTAAATTTCGCCTCTACTTTGCTTTAATTCCTGTGAAATGCCTAAAGGGTTAAGAAACTTTCTGAATGCTGTTTTGAATACTTTGAGGGGTGAAGTTTTTAAAATGGGGTGATTTATGGGGAATTTCTAATATATAAGGCCCATGAACTGAACTGGTCCATGAAAAAATAGGTTTTGGAAATTTCTTGAAAATGTGAGAAATTGTTGCTAAAGATCTAAGCCTTGTAACGTCCTAGAAAAATAAAAGGACGTTCAAAAAACGATGCAAACATAAAGTAGACATATAGAGGATGTTAACTAGTAACTATTGTGTGTGGTATTAATATCTGTTTTGCAAGCAGATACATTCAAATTTAGAAAAATGCAATTTTTTGCAAATTTTCTCAAAATGTTGGTGTTTTTCACAAATAAATGCTGAATTTATCGACCAAATTTTTTCACAGACGTAAAGTACAATATCTCACGAGAAAACAATCTCAGAATCGCTTGGATAGGTAAAAGCATTCCCAAGCTATTGCCACATAAACTAACACGTCAGATTTGAAAAAATCGCCTGCGTCCACAAGGCCAAAACAGGCTGTGTCCTGAGGGGTTAATATGGGCAAAAGCACACAGACATTGGACAGAGGAAGATTGGAAAAAAGTGTTATGGACAGACGAATCGAAGTTTGAGGTATTTGGATCACACAGAAAAACATTTGTGAGACGCAGAACAACTGAAAAGATGCTGGAAGAGTGCCTGACGCCATCTGTCAAGCATGGTGGAGGTAATGTGATGGTCAAGGGTTGCTTTGGTGCTGGTAAAGTGGGAGATTTGTACAAGGTAAAAGGGATTTTGAATAAGGAAGGCTATCACTCCATTTTGCAACGCCATGCCATACCCTGTTGACAGCGCTTGATTGGAGCCAATTTTATCCTACAACCGGACAATGACCCAAAGCACACCTCCAAATTATGCAAGAACTATTTAGGGAAGAAGCCGGCAGCTGGTATTCTATCTGTAATGGAGTGGCCAGCGCAGTCACCAGATCTCAACCCCATAGAACTGTTGTGGGAGCAGCTTGACCGTATGGTACGCAAGAAGTGCCCATCAAGCCAATCCAACTTGTGGGAGGGGCTTCTGGAAGCATGGGGTGAAATTTCTCCCGATTACCTCAGCAAATTAACAGCTAGAATGCCAAAGGTCTGCAATGCTGTAATTGCTGCAAATGGAGCATTCTTTGACGAATGCAAAGTTTGAAGGAGAAAATTATTATTTCAAATAAAAATCATTATTTCTAACCTTGTCAATGTCTTGACTATATTTTCTAGTCATTTTGCAACTCATTTGATAAATATAAGTGTGAGTTTTCATGGAAAACACATAATTGTCTGGGTGACCCCAAACTTTTGAACGTTAGTGTATAATTTACAGAAAGTTCAAAATGGAAACCATTTCCTCAACAATAAATCTTTTGAAAGCCAATTGCTACATAGCATCAATAGACCTTCAGGATTCATACTACCACGTGCCAATAGATCAGGACTCTCAACAATTTCTGAGGTATGCTATGATGTTGAAGTGGATAATCCATCACTCCCAATTCCAGGCACTTCCATTCGACTTCTTTGCTCCAAGGATATTTATGAAAATAATGGCAGATGTTACAGGTCACCTTCACCAGCAAGGAATTCTAATTATTCCATATCTGGACATTCTGCTTATTGCCGCGGAAACAAAATTTGTCTTAACATCTGGATTACATCTAGCATCTCCTAACATCTCTCTCTGGGCTGCATTATAAGTCTGGAAAATTCGGATCTTATACCAGGACTAATCAAGATCTTCTTGGTTAGAGATTGACCTCTATAAAATTTTAAAGACTGTTTTTGAGCATACAAGCAGTAATTTATAGCGGCAAGAAAGGGACTATATTATCCCACAATGCTTCTCAGACACTTGACTGTGTCGAATGGGGGTTCTTGCATGCAGTTATGAGAAAACTTGATTTTGGGGAGGCGTTTAAGAGGTTTTCCATGTTCGAACAACTGATTACATATCCCCTGAATAGGTCATCAGTATATGATCAGTGCGTGTCCGACTCCCGGACCCCACACCGATCCGCCACCCCGGTTGCCTCCGGGCACCGAGTGATATTGCCAGAAGCAGATGGCTCCGGTGAAAGAATAGCGGCCGAGCTGCAGTACGCCATGTGTGAATCCAGCGCTAGACAGATTTCTCAGGGAGTCCGGGATAGTGGAGTGACAGCCAGCTGAGAGATCTGTAATGGAAAAGCAGTTAATAGACTTTTTAACAATTTAACAGAAGAGGATATAGACATATTTCAGGGGAAAATGCTCTATAAAAAGCAAGAAAAGTCTATAAATTTTCTTAAAAGTTATCCTGGTCTAACAGATGCTGGATTTTCAAATATTGAGCCTAATAATGGCAGCCATTATAATTTGCATAAGGTTTGTTTGACTGATTGACATAAAAATCTGCTTTGTTATTTCATTCACCTTGTTCCCTCTGACTTATGGCCCATTTACATTAGCGTTGTATTTCCGTTCATCTGTTCCTTTCAAGCTTTCCGTCAGAGGAAGAGACAAACGGAAAACCAAATAGAAACTATCGCTATCGTTTGCATTACCATTGGTTTCAATGGTATTTTGTTGTCTTTCAGTTTGCCTCCGTTCCGCTAGGTTTCCGTTTTTATCATGGAAACAATAGCGTAGTCAACTTAAACAGGTCCAGGATTAGAAAAAAGGGTCCGCTTTTATTCCAGAAATCACACCACTTTTCCCTACACTTCTTGGCTTTGACTGATGATGAGATGTAATACCAGACACAAGTGTGGCACTGTCTCTAGTAAAAAGCAGATCCTATTTCTAATCTCAGACAACCCCTTTATTGTTTTGCATGTATTAGGGTGTAATCATAGTTTTAGCAGTTCTGTAACTATAGTATTCCATTTGTGAACTAGGAAGATTAGGATGAACGGTGCTTTGTGTACTTTTTTATATTGAATTAGATTCTGGATTGTACTGGATTCTGAGCTTCTTGACTATATGGTTCTTTAGCATCCCATGCTCAGTTTTACTCTTTTTCATTCATTCACTATTGTTAATAGTAAAAATCTTGACCACCTGCACTGTATAAACCTAACCTGAATAGCAGTTGAAAGGCTGCTTTAATAATTTTGTAAATGGTGCAACTGCATACCTCAATCCCCTCACCATCTGTCACCCTGTCTATGGCCTGCACACCTGGTAAATGCCAGCATTCATGTCAAATACCATTACTTGTTTGTGTATGACTTACTATACATGTATGTGTCTAGGGCAGGGGTCTCAAGCCCGTGGGCCGCATTCGGCCCCTGAAGCTGTCATCTGCGGCCCGCTGGACACAGAGCCGCTAGTATAGGCTCTGCTCCAGGACTCTGTGGAATTCCCTGACTTCGCTGTCCATATATGTCATAGTGACATGTCAGAAGTTTGGATTGGTGGGGGTCCGAGCACGGAGACCCCCACCAATCGCTAGAACAAAGCAGCTGAAGTGCTCGTGTGAGCACTCAGCTGCTTCGTGTCTGTTCGGCTTTTTCCGTAATGAAATGTATAGGTGTACGGACTCAATAGAAAGTCTATGAGCCCGTACTCCGATACATCGGCTTTCCGGAAAAAGCCGAACAGAAACTAAGCAGCTGAACGCTCACACGAGTGCTTCAGCTGCTTCGTTCTAGAGATTGGTGGGGGTCAAACATTGTATGGGAGCACGGGCAGAGATTGCGGGCGTCTGTCTGCGGCCGTCGGCGGCCAGCCGTGCTCGCAACCGCAGCCCGTGATCACGGGCACGGCCATTTACATGAGGCCTAACAGTTAATGAAAACCCAAAATTTAGTGTCTCAGAAAATTAGAATATTATATAAGACCAATTTCAAAAATGATTTTTAATACCGAAATGTTGGCCTACTAAAAAGTATGTACTGTATATGCCCTCAATACTTGGTCGGGGCTCCTTTTGCATGAATTACTGCATCAATGCGGCGTGGCATGGAGGCGATCAGCCTGTGGCACTGCTGAGGTGTTATGGAAGCCCAGGTTGCTTTGATAGCGGCCTTCAGCTCGTCTGCATTGTTGGGTCTGGTGTCTCATCTTCCTCTTCACAATACCCCATATATTCTCTATGGGGTTTAGGTCAGACGAGTTTGCTGGCCAATCAAGCACAGCGATACTGTGGTTATTAACCCCTTCCCTCCGCAGCCATTTTTCGGATTTTCACTTTTGTTTTTTCCTCCCCACTTTCCAAAAGCCATAACTCTTTTATTTTTCCATCAATATTGCCGTATGAGGGCTTATTTTTTGCAGGACGAGTTGTAGATTTTCACAGCATCATTTTTGTACCATATAATGTAGTGGGAAACAAGAAAAAAATGTGGGGTGGAATAGGAAAAAAACAGCGATTCCTTTTGGGTGATTTTGTTTTTACGGCGTTCACCGTACGGTAAAAACGGCATGTTAACTTTATTCTGCGGGTCAATACGATTACAGCGATACCAAATTTATATAGTTTTCTTTATGTTTTACTACTTTTACAAGGAAAAAAATGATTGTTAAAAATAAAATGTCAGTTTTGTCGCCACATTCTCAGAGCCATAACGTTTTTATTTTTTGGTCGATTTAGCCCTGTGAGGGCTTATTTTTTGCGGGGCGAGCTGCAGTTTATATTGGTACCATTTTGGCGTACGTGAGACTTTTTGCTCACTTTTTATTTCATTTTTGGTGGGAGAAGAAGGGACCAAAAAACAAATTCTGATGTTTTTTATTTTTTACGGCGTTCACCGTGCGGACTAAATAATGATATATTGTAATAGTTCAGACTTTTACGGACGTGTCGATACCAGTTATATTAGCTTTTTATTTTTTTTACATTGTGCTTGAGGGAAAATGGGAAATTTTTTTTTTTTGAGCTTTTAATTTTTTTTATTTTTTTTTCTTTGTTAAAAAAACTTTGTTTCACTGTTTTTTACTTTTTTTTACTTGTCCCCCTAGGGGACTTTAACCAGTGATCATAAGATCGCTTGCATGATATACTGTAATACTAATGTATTGCAGTATATCGCGATTCTGACAGACTCCTATGAAGCCGTCAGGCCCACAGGCAGCCGTGCCAACCGACGGCTCCCCCAGATCTAGCCGCGAGGGGGCCGTTGGGACGTTACAGTGGGTCGCCCCCCTGTTTTTAGTAATTTAAAAACACACAGCTGACTCACTCTATGGAGCAGTCTCAGCCCGTGAGCCCGCTCCATATTCCCCCACCCGGCGTGCTACGTATATATACGGCGGATGTCGGGAAGGGGTTGAACCAGGTATTGGTACTTTTGGCAGTGTGGGCAGGTGCCAAGTCCTGCTGGAAAATGAAATCAGCATCTCCATAAAGCTTGTCAGCAGAGGGAAGCATAAAGTGCTCTAAAATTTCCTGGTAGACGGCTGCGTTGACTCTGGACTTGATATAACACAGGGAACCAACACCAGAAGACACCGCCTAGTCCTTCCCACTGCTCCTTTTCCCCATCTTGGCATTCCTTCCTTGCTATCTCCCCACTCCCAAACTCAATCCCCTCTCCCCCCAATTCCATCTCGCTCACACGCCAGGTATTTCTACTTCTGACGCGGCCACCTCGCACATGCGCCCTGGCCTCCTCCATTCTAGCGTCGGCTGGTTACCTAGAAACCTTGTGACGTGGCCGACACCAGTGCTTGGCAGGCGCATGCGCGGCTGCTAAGCATCAGCCTGTTGCCTAACAACTGGGCAACAGCACTCATTCACCGGGAGGAGGTTCAGCACCAAGTAGGCGACCACCCCACCCGCTCCACTATATTATCACCGAGTTTATATCCCCACTGTCCATCAGAACGGGGACCCTGTAAACCTCCCCTTCCGCAACTTGGCTGAGATTACATCTGAGGCTCACACATAAGGGCCACTATAGCGCTCACATATATTCCCCCCCCCCCTTATCTCTCCCAATCCTCACCCAAATTATCAAGATACACAACTAAACCACGCCCCCAGGGAAGCCCTGGCACCAATTTCTAGTGCTTATATAACCCCTTAATGACCAGCCTATTTTAGACCTTAATGACCAAGCCATTTTTTACGTTTTTCCATCGTCTCATTCAAAGAGCTATAACCTTTTTATTTTTGCGTCGACATAACCGTATAAGGTCTTGTTTTTTGCGGGACAAGTTGTATTTTTTAATAGCACCATTTTGGGGTATATAGAATTTATTGATTAACTTTTATTTACTTTTTTTTGGGGGGGGAATAGAAAAAAAACAGCAATTTCGCCACAGTCTTTTGCGTCCTAAATTTACGCAGTTTACGGTGTGGTATAAATAACACAATAACTTTATTCAGTGGGTTGTTGCGATTGCAACGATACCAAATTTGTATAGTTTTTGTATGTTTTACTACTTTTACACAGTGAAAACACTGTTTTTTTCATAATTATTTGTTTTTGTGTCTCCATATTTGAAGAGCCGTAACGTTTTTATTTTTTCGTCGATGCAATTGTAGGAGGGCTTTTTTTTGCGGGACGACTTGTAGTTTTTATCGGTACCATTTTGGAGTAGATGCGACATTTTGATCACTTTTTATCACATTTTTTTCAAGGCTGGATTCAAAGAAAACAATTTTTTATTTTATTTTTTACGACGTTCACCGTGCGGGTTAAATGATGTAATAAGTTTATAGTCGAGGTCGTTACGGACGCGGTGATACCAAATATGTGTAACTTTTTTACTTTATTTTGTTTGTTAATAATAAAGCAGTTTGTAAGGGGGAAAAGTGGGTTTTTCATTTATTTTTTCACTTTTTTTTTTTCACTTTTTATTAAACTTTTTTTCTTACTAGTCCTACTAGGGGACTTCACTATTCGATTATCCGATCGCATTTATAATACAGTGCAATACTTCTGTATTGCAGTGTATTATGCCTGTCCGTGTAAAACGAACAGGCATCTGTTATGTCATGCCAGAGGCACGATCTAGCAGGCATTTACTACAGCCATTTATTAGGCCCCCGGCTGCCATCGGAGACACAGGCACTCGGCGATTTTATCGCCGGGTGTCAGTGAGATGAGAGGGAGCTCCCTCCCTCTCTCCAAAACCGCTCAGATGCGGTTCACGCTATTGAGCACCGCATCTGAAGGGTTAAACGGGTGAGATCGATACTAATAACGATCTCACACGTTCGAGCAGGGATGCCCCCAGCCCTCAGCTACCTCTGGCAGCTGAGAGCAGGGAGATTTGACAGCTCCCTGCTCTGTTTATTTATTCCGATGCAGCGATGTAAAAAGTCTATTGCATCGGAATAAAGCCCGTGGATGATACTTCTCGTCAGAAAGCCCAGCTAGTAAAAGTAGTAAACACGCCCCGATGTACACACATAATACACGCCCAGTTGTACTTTTACTTTTCAACACGCCCAGTTGTACTTTTGCAAGCCTCATTTGCATAAATACAAAAATGGTCATAACTTGGCCAA
Source organism: Rhinoderma darwinii (assembly GCF_050947455.1). Taxonomy (NCBI): domain Eukaryota; kingdom Metazoa; phylum Chordata; class Amphibia; order Anura; family Rhinodermatidae; genus Rhinoderma; species Rhinoderma darwinii. The sequence goes on along the minus strand of NC_134688.1, from coordinate 118,533,144 downwards.
AAATGCTCGTTTTTTAAAAATAAAAACGTTACTGTAATCTACATTGCAGCGCCGATCTGCTGCAATAGCAGATAGGGGTTGCAAAATCTGGTGACAGAGCCTCTTTAAGATTTGGACATAAGGTTCTTCAGGCCGTTGTCCGCCCCTGAGGAAAATCTATGCTAATCCTCCTGGTGGTGCTGTAATGGAGGTGTCGGATTTTCCTGTATCCTCCACGACTGCACAGGGTTTTTTTCCCCACCCTTTTCCGTTGTATGATAAAAATACCTATATTGTTTAATACATTTTTCGACCTGCAATTTCCAAGTTCTATGGTATTAACTGGGAAATGTAAGGAGGAGGTGATATTTAAACTGCTTCCTCATTGTTTCCTGTCCCCCTAGGTGGGAATCCCTCCTGGTGGTGAGTAAGTCATCATAATAATTTTTTTACTTTTTTATATATTTTTTCCTTTTATTCCTAAAAACTCAATTTAATTTTTTTTTTCATTCTTTAGTCCCAGTAGGGGACTTGAACATGCAATCATTAGATCACTTGCACAATACACTGCAATATTTATGTATTGCAGTATATTGTGCTTTATGCCGTCTCCTATTAAGCCCTCTGGAGCAACAACATGGCAGACTTAGGGGATTTCACTGTGGTCCTAACTTCCATGACAATCCGGGGGAGCGATGGGGTGACAGAGGGGGCCTCACCTTCTGTCTAACGGCTTAAATGCCTTGGTCGCTATTGACCACGGCATCTAAGCTGTACCGATCCCAGCCGTCAGTGCGAGGTGTCAGCTGACAATGCAATGAGAAAAATCGGCAAAAAAATGTGCACAGTGCATGGCATGCTCCAGTCTAATTTTGCAGTGTCTCTATTACTTTTGCTTAATTTCAGGGGGACTTTACCTTTTTGCCATTTTCTTTTTCGAAAGTATTTCTTGAATTAGGAAGGATACAAAACTTTTTCCCCTACGGAAAGAGAAATTATTTATAATCAACAAAGCAGTTGTATGATAGACAGAATAAAATTCCGGCTGCAAATAGAAGTTAATAACAAACAATATAAGCTACAGTTTGGGGTTCTTTGTTATATCTTGAAGTGATGATGCAAGATAAAAAGTTCCTGTCAGGGATCAAACAGTAGAAAAAAACACCTTTCCGAATTAGCTGTCGTCTTCACCCACCCCCGTTGGCAAGAAAGGAGTCTAAACTTACTTGGCATTTTCAAATGTAGAGGGGTAGTAAAATGTTTAGGAGGGGGGCACTAATGAAATCTTTGCATCGAGCAGAATAATATACCGAAACAGCCTTTCACTGCATCTCTGGCTTCCTGCAATAGTTCTTTGAGCTCAAATTATGTTATGTGCAAATTGTACACCGACTAAAACTTATATAAAAACAATATATTCCATTGATTACTGGACATGGATTTGTTTATTGCGTACTCATCTCCTCTCTTCTTTTTGCAGGTTTGTGGATCAAATGGCAATTACTAATAAAGAATTCCACTTGTATTGAGTGCCACCGAGATGAATGACTGACCATAGTACCAAATAGTTCTTCCATCATATGCCTGAAGTGCCATCGACTATATGGATTTCACGTTACATGTCTAATACTTAGTGCTTTACAGATCATTTTCCATTTAGTGAATAAATGGACATTTTTTAATTTTAAAAACATGCAGGTTTTAATCAAGATTTTTTTATTACCGTTTTTTTAGGCCAAAACCATAAATGGATTTAAATAAGGGGAGAGGTAGAATATGGTTTTTATGCTGGGTTCACATCTAAGTTTTTTGCTGCAAATTTTGTGACAATCGTGACAAACACACGGCACTTTTCCGCATTTTCGTGGTAACTGCGACAATAAGACGCACCTTAACAGAAGCATAAAAACACAGCTTAAAACTTTCTCTCTCTTATGACCCATACCTGGTTTTCGCTTCAAAAACAGCATCAGAAAATCTGATCAAAACCTGTACATGTGGATACACCCTAAGGCCTTGTTCATACAGTGGCGATTTGATACAGATTTTGCATGCAATTTGTAAGCCAAAATCAGAATTGGATCCAAGAGGGGAGACACTTTGAGGATATGTTCACACGGGGTGGATTGGTTGCAGAATTTCCGTAACGGATTTAATTGCGGAAAATCCGCAGCATAATACAGTAGCAGCAAAGTAGATTAGATTTCAACAAATCTCATCCACACGCTGCGTAAAAATACGCAGAAAAGAAGTGCGGAAATTGACTTGCGGTACGGATTCTTAATGTGCTACATGTCAATTTCTCTTGCAGAAACGCTGCAGAATTTACACTTAGAAATTTCGGATGGAAATTCGCAGCTAATCCGCCCCGTGTGAACACACATAGCGTAAATACTGCAGATTTTCCGCTTCGTATTTCATTGCGGAAAATCTGCAGCATAATACAGTAGCAGCAGAATAGATGAGATTTGAACAAATCTCATCCATAAGCTGCGTAAATGATAAGCAGAAAAAAACACTCTGAAATTGACCTGCGGTGCGTTTTTTTAAATACGCAGCATGTCAATTTTATTTGCATAATAGCTGCTTTTTTGTTGCGGGTAAATAGTAGATGTTGCAATTTTTGCGACCGTAAAGACACAATTTCACCGCAAAAATTGCCACTCAGAAACCTAATACGGCTCCTTTTTTGCTTTCGTATCATTGATGCAACACTCTAACCCCCCGCGGTTCATCGAGGTTAGAGCAACATAGGCTTTTATGGTGCTCTATCTCCGGTTCTCATGAATGGTGGGAAACCCCAGAATTATGCTCATGTGAAAATGGCCTAAATCACATAATAGTATTCAGATTATTTATAATGCCTCTTAAATCAGTTTATGGCATTCAACAAAAATAAATAAAGTGACTTGTACTAATAAATTGGTAGCATGTAAGTCATTGTAATTATGTCTTTATTTTATACCAGCATGGCTGAATGCTAAAAGGGATTTCACAACAGTAAGGATTATTATCCGCCATTGAACGGATTTCATAGGTTGGTTAATTCCACCATGGGTTCAGATATTTGTTGTGGATTCCTCACAGATGGCAACAACATATCAGTGGTATGGGCAATCGGGCGCAGGACAATAACTGGTCGCACAAGTCGTAAAGAGCAATAGTGGTTCAGTTGAGAACTGTACCAGACACATGGTTTTTCCTGCCATTGAGGGGGCGTCTTTTATTTAAATCAGTTTTAGGAAATGTCCCTAGAACTGTCCGCCATAAAACCAACTTTTGTGGTACTGCATGTCAAAATTGCACCTTTTTTTACACTCTTTTTTTAAAGGCAACATAACACCAATAAAAGAGGGCCCCGTGCAAGAACAGCATATGGGCGCCTTGATTTCCAACTGTTAATTTGATGGTGCTGTGAAGGATGGTTTATTTGCTTATATTCTCTGTATGAAATTACATTATGAATTATCAAGCAGGATGCCGAATTACTAAAATATGTATTCTCCATTTTGTCATGACCCTTTTCTGTATATAATAGTCTCAAAGAAATGTCTTATCATAATATGGCCTTCATACCCCATTGTAGCGGGTTGGCTGAACGCCCAGACATAAAGTGCAACTATTTCTCATTATTGCAACAAATTCTCCCATGAGAACAAACCACTAACAACTGCCCATTATTTGCTTGTCTCCAGGTGTTACCTGATGTCAGCATTTTAATGAAGAATTAGAATTATGTATTTGAAATATTCCTATGGTCTGCTATTGGATGAATAAGAGTTATTGTCACATTGCTTCTGATTGGTTAACCTCAAGTCTACGCCCCATTTGAATGATATTATTATAATTGAGTTTGGCAATAAACTTCCAGAGGAGTATTTTGAGCATACCAGCAGCGTCTGTGTGTTATTTCTCCTCTCTATATATATCGGTATGAAATCTACTGATTAGGATGCTGGATAAAGTGCCTGGCGAGAGTGTCTGTTGGAACACTCGTCTAAATTTCAGTCTAATATATTTTAAGCCATTGACTTCCACGACAGTACCTATGGTACGTCTTCCCCTGAGTTTACATGACTGGTTAGGATGTCACAGTAGCTTACCTGACAAAACACACTTGGGATGTCACAGCAGATTACTTGATGGAAACCCACTTCTGTTGTCACAGCAGCTTTCCTGACTTAAACCAACTTGAAATGTCACAGAAACTTACCTGACTGAAACACTCTTAGGCCTTATTCACACAAACGTTGATTACGTCTGTGCGACGGCTGTTAAAACAACAGCCGTCACACGGACCTATGTAATTCAATGGGGCTGTTCACACGGCGTTGTTTCAACGGACCGTGTAAAGAGTTTATTAAAAAATAGGACATGTCCTATTTTTTTGCGCTTCACGTATCCCTCCGTAGACTCTAGTCTATGCGTGATAAGATGCACCTCGGAGGCGAAACATTTTCTTTTTTCACGTCCGAGGTTTCATATGCTCGTGTGAATCTAGCCTTATGATAACACAGTTTCTTACCTGACTAAAACTTGTTGTGATGTCATAGCAGCCTACCTAAATGAAACACATTTGTGATCTGACCGCTTGTTATCTGTCTGAAACCCACTTGTGATGTCACAGCGTTTTACCTCTCTTTAACACACTTGTGATGTCACGGGAGCCAACAGCTTCAACCTGGTTGAAACTAACTTGTAATGTCACAGCAGCTTACCTTACTAAAACCCACTTGTGATGTCACAATTGCTTACTTGACAGAAACAGTTGTGATGTCATAGCATTTACCTGACTGAAACCTACTTTAGCTTACCTAGGAGTAGACACCAACAACAAAGGACCCCTGAACGTGAACAATATATGGGCTCCTTGATTTCCAAATGCTAATTTGATGACAGTGCTGTGCTCACCATAGACCACCTCATTCATGATTTTCCATTAAATCTATCAGCTGTAATGATGGGGTAGGGAGACAGACAGGTGAGCCCTAATCTACCAGCCATTCAGTCCCTGCCTACTTGCATGGCCCGTCCTAGGCGACGGCGTACAACTGAGCGACGGTCCCTACGCTCAATATGTGTACGACAGACAAACAGACAAGGGTACACAGAAGCTAAGGGAAATCGGCCATTTGCCCACAGCAACACCGTGAGCAACAGGAGTAGTGAACGAGCCGAGTCAAACCAGGAGTGTACAAGGTACCAAACGCAGAGCAGAAGCGTAGTCAGTAAAGCCAGGGTCAAAATGAAGCAAGGTCAATAATAATAGCAGGAGCAGCAGAGCCAGGAAACAGGAAAGAATCACAGGCAAAGGAGGAGCAGGAATTGAGGGTATAAATAGACAGAGGGCAGGAGCTATCTCCGTCTGGCCAGGCTGTGATAGGTTTTCCCACTCCTCAGCCTCTCAGCCTGATTGGTAGCAGATCGTGTCACTCTAACAGACCTAGGCACAGATGCAGGCTGATTAACCACGGGCGTCGACAAAGAAGCTGTGTCAGGCAAATCCATTACAGTACCCCCCCTTTTATGAGGGGCCTCTGGACCCTTCCTAGGTGGACCTGGCTTGTTGGGGAACCGAAGATGGAACTTCCTGAGCAATAACCCGGCGTGAACATCCCGGGCGGGTACCCAAGTCCTCTCCTCAGGCCCGTAACCTCTCCAATGGACCAGGTACTGGAGGGAGTCCTGGACCATCCTGCTGTCCACAATCTTGGCCACCTCGAATTCTACCCCTTCAGGAGTGAGAACGGACCGGAGGTTTCCTCGAGGTAGCCAAGGACGGGGAGCATCTTTTCAGGAGGGAGGCATCTGAAAGGACGGGGGTAACTCCAGCCGGAAGGAGACAGGGTTAACGACCTCAATGATCTTGTACGGCCCTATATACCAGGGAGCAAATTTTTTGGACGGGACTTTAAGGCGCACATTTTTTGAGGACAGCCACACCAGATCCCCGACCACAAACAAGGGGTTAGTAGAACGTCTCTTATCTGCCTGAGTCTTTTGGATGCTCTGGGACGCCTCAAGGTTCTTCTGAACCTGGGTCCAGACTGTGCACAGTTCCCGATGAACGAAATCTACCTCGGGATTGTTGGAACCACCAGGTGAAACGGAGGAGAACCGTGGATTAAACCCAAAATTACAGAAAAAAGGGGAGACCCCCGAAGAGTTACTGACCCGGTTATTAAGGGAAAATTCGGCGAGGGGAATGAAGGAGACCCAATCATCTTGACAGTCAGAGATAATACACCTTAAATATAGTTCTAGAGACTGATTAGTCCTCTGTTTGGCCATTAGTTTCAGGATGGAAGGCCGAGGAGAAGGACAGATCAATCTCCAACTTTTTACTGAAAGCTCTCCAAAACAATGAAACAAATTGTACCCCTCTGTCAGAAACAATATTGACAGGAACCCCATGGAGACGCATGATGTGTTTGACAAACAAGGTAGCTAACGTCTTGGCATTGTTTCTTGAGGGGTACAAAGTGGGTTATCTTGCTGTAGCGGAGACTAAGTCAGAATCAACAGAGGATATGATTATGATGAATACCTATAAATGTACATGTGGACAAATCACACATCCACAAAGGAAGAAAAATGGAACCAAGTACAAATCTGTACGTTGTAATAATCACATAGCTTTATTGAAATACATGTAAAAACATATTGGCCATCAAGACCTAAAAATAAGACACACGGTTACAATACAAAGATGTGGGGAACACCCAATTATGATACAATAAAATATACTCAGAAGAGAACAATGTATACAAGATAGTTCTGAAAGGCGTACTCTTAATGGAAAAATCCAGAAACCACAAATGTGATGTAAGTTGCCATGCCAATACAATGACACAATCCATAAATAAACAGCGAGTATACAAAGAAGGAGACATACATAACACACTAATATGTGTGTGGACAGTATGTCAAGGGAGTAACCGAGATTCAAACCAGGTCCCAAAGAATATACCAACCAGTATAAGTCATAATAATCCTAGGGTGAACACCACACCATGAGCCCCGATGCGCGTTTCGCGGTAGCTTTATCAAGGGGTACTGACAGCAGAGGAGATAGACGCTCAATTTGTACAAGGAGTGGGCGGAGTTTAGTTGAGACAGAGCCAATAGTAGAAACCTGCTGCAACTGAATGGTAATAAAGTGCAGGTGATAACATGAATGTACATATCATTCAAGGCAGACGATGTATTAAATTACCTTGATTGTGCTGAATAGACGGCAGATACCGCCGAAGGTTACCTAATGTGTGTTCACGAAGCGCGAATGCGCATGCGCATAAACGAAAATAGGAATGCGCCATGAGAGGGCAGTGTAGACGCCGGAGTATGACGTGTCACACTCCGGCGGCCATCTTTAACACTGGAAACAGTAAGGGCAAAATGTGTACCGAGACCACGTGACGATTATAGATTTCAGGGTAAATGTGAGAAAGACGCCATAAGAGGGCAGTGCAGATGCCGGAGTTGTGACACTCTGGTGGCCATCTTTAACACTGGAAACAGGCAGGGAAAGATGTATGCCGGGACCACGTAGTGATTATAGCTTTCAGGGTATAGCATATATAGACAGCAATGGTCAGCTTACCTGTATCTTGTACTGTAATTTTAATGTCCAGGAAATCCATGGTGGTTTGGCTAATAACGCTTGTTAATTTGATATTTAGTGTGTTGGTATTCAGTATAGATAGAAATCGATCCAATTCTATGCGAGTACTCTGCCAGATGAAAAGGATGTCATCAATGAAGCGCATCCACCCCACAACACAACCCGACACCATATCCATAGCCTCCCGTACAGTTTCCTGTTCCCAGAAGCCTAAAAATAAGTTGGCACAAGTCGCGCCCATTGCGGTACCACGCAGTTGTAAATAATGTTTGTCCCTGAATACAAAATAGTTGTGCTCAAGGACAAAACGCATGAGAAGAATCAAAAATTCGACCAAAACATCCATTTATTTTTGTGGATATATGTATACATGAATTATTACTTTATAATATACATATTTAATATTAATACACATTTTTAATCATCCTTGTTAACATTATTTTGTATATGTCATGAGTATGGTCATGATTGGCCTACTTAATTATAATTCACCGTATAATATATATTTCTTTTATATATATATTTTTATTGTATCTATACACTTCACACCTTCTCACTTTATATTTATATACATTTTTATGTACTATTATTCAATACACTTTACATTTTTTCGATATCTTTATTTTTTATTTTTTGACATATAATACTTACTTGACTGTCATAACACTATTTATATATTTTTATATATTCTGTATTCAATTTTATATGTTGTGATTAATAATCAATTGAATTTCTTTCAGGTGTCATTATTCACGTGTGTATCACTTTATATTTTTGTACTAGTTTTTTATTAAAACTATGATTTTTTCACTCCTCACTGTGCACGTGTGTTCACTCACCTTTATCACATTTTATTTGTAGGTATTTATTTATATATTTTATTTATATATAAAGAAATAAAAGAGTAAAAAAATGTTAATAGGATAATAATAAAATATATTTCTCATTATTCAATCTTTATTTAACATATATATATATTTTTGGGCTCATATATATATTTTTTGTGCATATAAACATCTGGTTTACTGGTTCCATATATATGTATATGTTTACATGTATGTATGGTGTGCATATGTAATTTTGAGTTGTGTACATATATTTATATATATTTTTTATGATTATATAAACAATCTGTGTACCACCAGTGCACCTCATTTATTGTATTATTGTCTTTATTAATTTTATGTCTTGTGCATGTATTTGTGTTATGTAATTGGTCTACTATGATCGTTATTAATTTATGGTTTTATGTACAAACTATATTTTTTTCTCTTTTTATTATTTGGTAGATAATTGTGTCTGTACACTGTTTGTTCCTAACGGGCCATTGCTGTGTATATATGCTATACCCTGAAATCTATAATCACTACGTGGTCCCGGCATACATCTTTTCCTGCCTGTTTCCAGTGTTAAAGATGGCCACCGGAGTGTCACAACTCCGGCATCTACACTGCCCTCTTATGGCGTCTTTCTCACATTTACCCTGAAATCTATAATCGTCACGTGGTCTCGGTACACATTTTGCCCTTACTGTTTCCAGTGTTAAAGATGGCCGCCGGAGTGTGACACGTCATGCTCCGGCGTCTACACTGCCCTCTCATGGCGCATTCCTATTTTCGTTTATGCGCATTCGCGCTTCGTGAACACACATTAGGTAACCTTCGGCGGTATCTGCCGTCTATTCAGCACAATCAAGGTAATTATACATCGTCTGCCTTGAATGATATGTACATTCATGTTATCACCTGCACTTTATTAGCATTCAGTTGCAGCAGTTTTCTACTATTGGCTCTGTCTCAACTAAACTCCGCCCACTCCTTGTACAAATTGAGCGTCTATCTCCTCTCCTGTCAGTACCCCTTGATAAAGCTACCGCGAAACGCGCGTCGGGGCTCATGGTGTGGTGTTCACCCTAGGATTATTATGACTTATACTGGTTGGTATATTCTTTGGGACCGGGTTTGAATCTCGGTTACTCCCTTGACATACTGTCCACACACATATTAGTGTGTTATGTATGTCTCCTTCTTTGTATACTCGCTGTGCAAATGCAGGGCCTCTCCCTACAGGTCCAAGCCCTGGCTCAGAGCGGCAACCAGCAAGATGCTACCCTGGTAGTGCCCCCCACCTCACCTCTTGAACCCCACCTCAAGTTGCCTGAACGGTTCTCAGAGGACCGGAAGACTTTTTTCTCCTTTCGGGAGAGTTGTAGGCTCTATTTCCGTCTAAAGCCCCACTCCTCAGGTTCCGAGAGCCAGCGAGTGGGTATAATTATGTCCCGGCTCCAGGACGGGCCCCAAGAATGGGCCTTCTCCTTGGCTCCCGACGCCCCTGAACTTTCCTCTGTTGACCTTTTTTTTTTCTGCTCTCGGGCTCATATATGACAAGACTGACAAGACTGCCTTTGCCGAGAGTCAGCTGGTGAACTTACGTCAGGGTAAGGGACCCGTTGAGGAGTACTGTTCGGACTTTAGGAAGTGGTGTGTAGCTTCTCGGTGGAATGACCCTGCCTTGAGGTGCCAGTTTAGATTGGGTCTGTCGAACGCCCTGAAGGACCTGTTAGTTAGCTACCCCTCTTCTGACTCTCTAGATCAGGTTATGGCTTTAGCGGTACGACTTGACCGACGTCTCAGGGAACGACGACTTGAACGTTTTTGTGCCTTCTCCTCTGGCTCCCCCATGATGGCTCCCGAAGTTCCGTTGCTTCGTTCTTCCACGGAAAACTCGGATGAACCAATGCAACTCGGGGGCCTCCATGTCTCCCCAACAACGTAGAGACATCCGCAGGAAGAATGGTCTCTGCTTCTACTGTGGGGAGGACAAGCATCAAGTGAACAACTGCCCTAGGCATAAGAATAAGCAGCCAGAAGAACTTCTGCGCCTAAGTGATCATCGGGGAGGTTACTTGGGCGCACAGGTATTTCCCGTAAAGATGAAACCTAATAAGGTCTTGCTTCCCTTTCAGGTCTCTTTTGGTGGTAGGTCTGCTACCGGCAGTGCCTTCGTGGATTCAGGGTCTTCTGCTAATATTATGTCTGTGGAATTTGCTATGTCTCTAGCTATGCCATTGATTGATTTGCCTAAACCTGTCCCGGTAGTGGGTATCGACTCCACTCCTCTTGCTAATGGTTATTTTACAAAGCATACCCCTGTTTTTGAACTCCTTGTTGGCTCCATGCATTTGGAGCAGTGCTCTGTACTGGTTATGCAGGGTTTATCGTCCGATTTGGTTTTAGGCCTTCCCTGGTTGCAGTTGCATAATCCCGCGTTTAACTGGAATACTGGGGATCTTACCAAATGGGGTAATGAATGCATGACGTCATGTTTTTCTGTTAATTCTATTTCTCTCCCTGAGGAGGTGAACACTCTACCTAAGTTTATTCAGGACTTTGCTGATGTTTTTTCTAAAAAGGCCTCTGAAGCGTTATCTCCTCATAGAGAATACGATTGCACAATCGATTTGGTGCCAGCAGCTAAGCTCCCTAAGGGTAGGATATTTAATCTCTCTTGTCCCGAACGTGAAGCCATGAGAGAGTATATCCAGGAATGCCTGGCCAAGGGTTACATTCGCCCCTCTACTTCGCCGGTTGGTGCTGGCTTCTTCTTCGTAGGGAAGGATGGTGGTCTTAGGCCGTGCATTGATTACGGAAACTTGAATATGGTCACTCTAAGGAACCAGTATCCCCTTCCTTTGATTCCTGATCTCTTCAATCAGGTTCAGGGGGCCCATTGGTTCTCTAAGTTTGATCTACGGGGGGCTTATAACCTTATCCGCATCAATTTCCGGGATATTAATTGGTGTCATGGTTCAGCTTCAACTGCAAAGGGGAGACATTTCCTCAACCTGTTGCAGGAAAATTTTATGGGCCAGTTTGTGGAAGACCCGACTAGAGGTGAAGCTCTGTTGGATCTGGTCATTTCTAATAATGCAGATCTTGTTGGGAATGTCAATGTTCGTGAAAACCTCGGTAACAGTGATCACAATATAGTTACATTTTACCTATACTGTAAAAAACAAACACAGACTGGGAGGGCAAAAACATTTAATTTTAAGAAAGCCAAATTCCCCAGGATGAGGGCTGCAATTCAGGGTATAGACTGGGAAGAACTAATCTCATATAATGGGACAAATGATAAATGGGAGATTTTCAAATCTACATTGAGTTATTATAGTGCAAAATTTATTCCTATAGGTAACAAGTATAAACGACTCAAATTAAATCCCACATGGCTTACACCTTCTGTGAAAGGGGCAATACATGACAAAAAAAGGGCATTTAAAAAATACAAATCTGAGGGTACATCTGCAGCCTTTGTAAAATATAAAGAGCTTAATAAAATCTGTAAAAAGGTAATAAAATTAGCAAAAATACAAAATGAAAGGCAGGTGGCCAAGGATAGTAAAACAAATCCCAAAAAATTCTGCAAGTATATAAATGCTAAAAAGCCAAGGTCTGAACATGTAGGACCCCTAGATAATGGTAATGGGGAGTTGGTCACAGGGGATCAAGAGAAGGCAGAGTTACTAAATGGGTTCTTTAGCTCTGTATATACAACTGAAGAAAGAGCAGCTGATGTAGCCGGTGCCAGTGCTGTTAATATATCAGTTGATATACTGAATTGGATGAATGTAGATATGGTCCAAGCTAAATTAAATAAAATAAATGTGCACAAGGCCCCGGGACCAGATGGGTTACACCCTAGAATTCTTAAAGAGCTTAGTTCAGTTATTTCTGTCCCCCTTTTCATAATATTCAGAGAATCTCTAGTGACTGGTATACTGCCAAGGGACTGGCGCAGGGCAAATGTGGTGCCTATTTTAAAAAAGGGCTCTAGGTCTTCCCCGGGTAATTATAGACCAGTAAGCTTAACATCCATCGTGGGGAAAATGTTTGAGGGGCTATTGAGGGACTATATACAGGATTATGTGACAAAAAATAGTATTATAAGTGACAGCCAGCACGGTTTTACTAAGGACAGAAGTTGTCAAACTAACCTAATCTGTTTTTATGAAGAGGTAAGCAGAAGCCTAGACAGAGGGGCCGCTGTGGATTTAGTGTTTTTGGACTTTGCAAAGGCATTTGACACTGTCCCCCATAGACACCTAATGGGTAAATTAAGGACTATAGGTTTAGAAAATATAGTTTGTAATTGCATTGAGAATTGGCTCAAGGACCGTATCCAGAGAGTTGTGGTCAATGATTCCTACTCTGAATGGTCCCCGGTAATAAGTGGTGTACCCCAGGGTTCAGTGCTGGGACCACTATTATTCAACTTATTTATTAATGATATAGAGGATGGGATTAATAGCACTATTTCTATTTTTGCAGATGACACCAAGCTATGTAATATAGTTCAGTCTATGGAAGATGTTCATGAATTGCAAGCGGATTTAAACAAACTAAGTGTTTGGGCGTCCACTTGGCAGATGAAGTTTAATGTAGATAAATGTAAAGTTATGCATCTGGGTACCAACAACCTGCATGCATCATATGTCCTAGGGGGAGCTACACTGGCGGATTCACTTGTTGAGAAGGATCTGGGTGTACTTGTAAATCATAAACTAAATAACAGCATGCAGTGTCAATCAGCTGCTTCAAAGGCCAGCAGGATATTGTCGTGTATTAAAAGAGGCATGGACTCACGGGACAGGGATGTAATATTGCCACTTTACAAAGCATTAGTGAGGCCTCATCTAGAATATGCAGTTCAGTTCTGGGCTCCAGTTCATAGAAAGGATGCCCATGAGTTGGAAAAAATACAAAGAAGAGCAACGAAGCTAATTAGGGGCATGGAGAATTTAAGTTATGAGGAAAGATTAAAAGAATTAAACCTATTTAGTCTTGAAAAAAGACGACTAAGGGGGACATGATTAACTTATATAAATATATTAATGGCACATACAAAAAATATGGTGAAAGCCTGTTCCATGTAAAACCCCCTAAAAAAACAAGGGGGCACTCCCTCCGTCTTGAAAAAAAAAGGTTCAACCTGCAGAGGCGACAAGCCTTCTTTACTGTGAGAACTGTGAATCTATGGAATAGCCTACCGCAGGAGCTGGTCACAGCAGGGACAGTAGATGGCTTTAAAAAAGGCTTAGATAATTTCCTAGAACAAAAAAGTATTAGCTCCTATGTATAGAAATTTTTCCTTCCCTTTTCCCGTCCCTTGGTTGAACTTGATGGACATGTGTCTTTTTTCAGCCGTACTAACTATGTAACTATGTAACTATGTAAAAGAGGGGGATGAGTGGAAGACTGCGTTTAACACGCCCGAAGGTCATTTCGAATACCTCGTCATGCCCTTTGGGTTGTGTAATGCTCCCGCGGTCTTCCAGAATTTCATAAATTAGATTTTAAGAGACTACCTGGGGGTATTTCTTGTAGTTTACCTTGATGACATCCTAGTGTTTTCCAAGGACTGGTCCTCCCACATTGAGCATGTCAGGAAGGTGCTCCACTCACAAAGGTGCTGATCTCCTCCATTGGCCTCCAGAGGCGGTCCAGGCTTTTGAGATCCTTAAGAAGTGCTTTATCTCGGCCCCAGTGCTGATTCAGCCTAACCAAATGGAGCCACTTATCGTGGAGGTTGACGCCTCTGAGGTGGGAGTGGGTGCTGTCTTGTCCCAGGGTACCTGGTCCCTCACCCATCTCAATCCCTGTGCCTACTTCTCCAGGAAGTTCTCACCCACTGAGAGTAACTACGACATTGGCAACAACGAATTCTTAGCCATTAAATGGGCTTTTGAAGAGTGGCGCCACTTCCTGGAGGGGGCTAGGCACCAGGTTACGGTCCTTACCGACCACAAGAATCTGGTTTTCCTAGAATCTGCCCGGAGGCTAAACCCGAGACAAGCTCGATGGCCGTTATTTTTTACTAGATTCAACTTTTTGGTCACCTATAGGGCTGGGTCTAAAAATATTAAGGCTGATGCACTGTCGCGTAGCTTCATGGCCAGCCCTCCTTCGGAGGAAGATCCTGCTTGTGTTTTGCCCCCAGGTATAATAATTTCCTCTGTCGATTCTGACTTAGTCTCCGAAATTGCGGTTGATCAAGGTTCAGCTCCTGGGAACCTTCCTGAGAACAAGCTGTTTGTTCCCCTGCAATTCCGGCTAAGGGTACTCAGGGAGAATCATGACTCTGCACTATCTGGCCATCCAGACATCCTGGGCACCAAGCACCTCATTGCCAGAGACTATTGGTGGCCTGGGTTGCTTAAAGACGTTAAGGCCTACGTCGCCGCTTGTGAAATTTGTGCTAGGTCCAAGACTCCCAGGTCCCGACCAGCGGGCTTACTATGTTCTTTGTCCATTCCCCAGAGACCTTGGACCCATATCTCCATGGATTTTATCACCGATCTGCCTCCTTCTCAAGGCAAGTCAGTGGTATGGGTGGTAGTGGACCGCTTCAGTAAGATGTGCCACTTTGTGCCCCTCAAGAAACTACCCAATGCTAAGACGTTAGCTACCTTGTTTATCAAACACATCCTGCGTCTCCATGAGGTTCCTGTCAATATTGTTTCTGACAGAGGGGTACAATTTGTTTCATTGTTTTGGAGAGCCTTCTGTAAAAAGTTGGAGATTAATCTGTCCTTCTCCTCGGCCTTCCATCCTGAAACTAATGGCCAAACTGAGAGGACTAATCAGTCTCTAGAACAATATTTAAGGTGTTTTATCTCTGACTGTCAATATGATTGGGTCTCCTTCATTTCCCTCGCTGAATTTTCCCTTAATAACCGGGTCAGTAACTCGTCAGGGGTCTCCCCCTTTTTCTGTAATTTTGGGTTCAATCCACGGTTCTCCTCCGTTTCACCTGGTGGTTCCAACAATCCTGAGGTAGATGTCGTTCATCGGGAACTGTGCACAGTCTGGGCCCAGGTTCAGAAGAACCTAGAGGTGTCCCAGAGCATACAAAAGTCCCAGGCAGATAGAAGACGTTCTGCTAACCCCTTGTTTGTGGTCGGGGATCTGGTGTGGCTGTCTTCAAGAAATTTGCGCCTTAAAGTCCCGTCCCAAAAATTTGCTCCCAGGTATATAGGGCCGTACAAGGTCATTGAAGTCCTTAACCCTGTCTCCTTCCGACTGGAGTTACCCCCGTCTTTTCGAATACACAACGTCTTTCATGCCTCCCTCCTGAAATGCTGCTCCCCATCCTTGGCCCCCTCGAGGAAACCTCCGGTCCCTGTTCTCACCCATGAAGGGGTAGAATTCGAGGTGGCCAAGATTGTGGACAGCAGGATGGTCCAAGGCTCTCTCCAGTACCTGGTCCATTGGAGAGGATACGTTCCTGAGGAGAGGACTTGGGTACCCGCCCGGGATGTTCACGCTGCAGTATTGCTCAGGAAGTTCCATCTTCGATTCCCCTATAAGCCAGGTCCACCTAGAAAGGGTCCAGTGGCCCCTCATAAAAGGGGGGTACTGTAAAGGATCGGCCAGACACAGCTTCTGTGTCGACGCCCGTGGTTACTCACTCTGCACCTGCCCCTAAGTCTGGTCGAGTGACCCCCTTCTTCCACCAATCAGCCTGGGAGGCTGAGGAGTGGGAGAGCCTATCACAGCCTGGCCAGACGGAGCTAGCTCCCGCCCTCTGTCTATTTATACCCTCACTTCCTGCTCCTCCTTTGCCTGTGATTCTTTCAGTCTGTTTCCTGGCTTGCTGCTGATGTTTACTACTTGTCTTCGGCTTCATATTGACCCTGGCTTGACTGACTATTCTCCTGCTCTGCGTTTTGTACCTCGTCCTCTCCTGGTTTGACTCGGCTCGTTCGCTATTCTCCTGCTCTGCGTTTTGTACCTCGTCCACTCCTGGTTTGACTCGGCTCGTTTACTATTCTTGTTGCTCACGGGGTTGCCGTCGGCAATAGCCCCATTTCCCTTAGCTTCTGTGTACCCTTGTTTGTTTGTCTGTCGTGCACTTAGTGAGCGTAGTCGTACCGCTAAAGCCATAACCTGATCTAGAGAGTCAGAAGAGGGGTAGCTAACTAACAGGTCCTTCAGGGCGTTCGACAGACCCAATCTAAACTGGCACCTCAAGGCAGGGTCATTCCACCGAGAAGCTACACACCACTTCCTAAAGTCCGAACAGTACTCCTCAACGGGTCTCTTACCCTGACGTAAGGTCACCAGCTGACACTCGGCAAAGGCAGTCTCGTCATATATGAGCCCGAGAGCAGAAAAAAAAAGGTCAACCGAGGAAAGTTCAGGGGCGTCGGGAGCCAAGGAGAAAGCCTATTCTTGGGGCCCGTCCTGGAGCCGGGACATAATTATACCCACTCGCTGGCTCTCAGAACCTGAGGAGTGGGGCCTTAGATTGAAATAGAGCCTACAACTCTTCCGAAAGGAGAAAAAAGTCTTCCGGTCCCCTGAGAACCGGTCAGGCAACTTGAGGTGGGGTTCAAGAGGTGAGGTGGAGGGCACTACCAGTGTAGCATCATGCTGGTTGCCCCTCTGAGCCAGGGCTTGGACCTGTAGGGAGAGGCCCTGCATTTGCTGAGCCAGGGTCTCAAGGGGGTCTATAGTTGTGTAAGGGACCTGGGTAGAAAAGGTATATGGGCCTGTGATTATGTAATGACGGGGTAGGGAGACAGACACGTGAGCCTTAATCTACCCGCCACTCAGTCCCTGCCTACTTGCTCGGCCCGTCCTAGGCTACGGCGTACAACTGGGTGACGGTCCCTACGCTCAATATGTGTACGACAGACAAATAAATAGACAAGGGTACACAGAAGCTAAGGGAAATGGGGCAGTTGCCCACGGCAACACCGTGAGCAACCGGAGTAGTGAACGAGACGAGTCAAACCAGGAGTGTACGAGGTACCAAACGCAGAGCAGAAGCGCAGTCAGTAAAGCCAGGGTTAAAATGAAGCAAGTTCAATAATAATAGCGGGAGCAGCAGAGCCAGGAAACAGGAAAGAATCACAGGCAAATGAGGAGCAGGAAATTAAGGTATAAATAGACAGAGGGCGGGATCTAGCTCCGTCTGGCCAGGCTGTGATAGGTTCTCCCACTCCTCAGCCTCCCAGCCTGATTGGTAGCAGATCGAGTCACTCTAACAGACCTAGGCACAGATGCAGGCTGATTAACCACGGGCGTCGACAAAGAAGCTGTGTCAGGCAAATCCATTACATCAGCACTGTGCAAATATACCATTAATTGTGAGACAATGTCATCTAAAAGAGAGAATGAACCACATTTTGTTTTAAGAATATGTTCACACGAGGGCATTACGTCCGTAATTGATGGACGTATTTCGGCCGCAAGTAGCGGACCGAACACAGTGCAGGGAGCCGGGCTCCTAGCATCATACTTATGAACGATGCTAGGAGTCCCTGCCTCTCTGTGGAACTACTGTCCCGTACTGTAATCATGTTTTCAGTACGAGACAGTTGTCCTGCAGCGAGGCCGGGACTCCTAGCGTCGTACATAAGTATGATGCTAGGAGCCCGGCTCCCTGCACTGTGTTCGGTCCGGTACTTGCGGCCAAAATGCGTCCGTCAATTACGGACGTAATGACCTCGTGTGAACATACCCTCAGATAGCAATGAACCTCCTTAGCTGCAGAGTCACACACATGGAATGTCCAACCCTGAACTTTACCTTGACCATGCTGTGATTTCAAACAGCCGCACCATGCTCTAAAATCACCTAAATGTTGCACTAAAAAAACAAAACTGTGCATAAGTAGAACATCGGATTTTCTCATTCACTCACAGCTCACATCTTTTTACAAAAAAATAAATAATGCATAGCAAAAACATCATAAAAGCTCCCTGTGTGAACCCAGACGAACAGTGGTGTTCTCCTACAGTGATTTTACATTATATATATATACGAAATGATCGCAGCACTCCAGAAAGTAATTTAAAAAATAGAAAATGTGATTTATTTAATCCATGTCATGTGCTACGTTTCAGTCCCCTTTTTCCACACAGTACCAGGCAAAAATTTGGTCACACATTTTTTATGCAATGTTTTTTCTTGTTTTTTTTTTATTTTCTACATTGCAGAATCATGTTGAATACATGATAACCGTGAAGGAACACATATGAACTTACGTAGTAAACAAAAAAGCGTTAAAACAGAATATGCTTTATATTTTCGATTCTTTAACCCCTTCCCACAAAATGTCCTATACTTACAACAAATGGATGGCGGTGCCATCATCCCTGGATGTCAGCTGTATCTTACAGCTGGCATCCAGCTGTAATGGCGGGGACCGAAGTTAGCTTCGATCCCCGCCATCAACCTCTTAAATGCAGCGGTCAAAAGTGATCGCTGCATTTAAGGTTTTTGCAGCTAATCGGCACACCAGCAATGAAATTGCCGGGGTGTCGGTGCAGTATTAGAAAAAAAAAATAATCTGACAGTAGGACCTTCAAGTCCCCTAGTGAGACTAAAGAAAAGTGTAAAAAAAGTGAAAAAAAAAAGTTGTAAAAAATATAATCAAAGTTTCAAGTAATAAAATAAAACACTATCGCCCTTTTTCCCTTATCAAGTCCTTTATTATTACCATACATATTTGGTATCGCCGCGACCATAACGGTCTAAACTATAAAAATATGTTATTTATTCCACGCGGTGAACGGCGTAAAAAAACGTAAACAACAATGCCAGAATTTCTGTTTTTTGGTCACTTTGCCCTACAAAAATTGAAATAAAAAGTGATCAAAAAGTCATATGTATCCAAAAATGGTACCTATAAAACCTATAGCTCCTCTCGCAAACAACAAGCCCTCATACAGCTCTGTCGAGAAAAAATTAAAAAAGTTATGGTTATCACAACATGGCGACAGAAAAAATACATGCTTTTTACAAAAGTAATTTTATTGGCAAAGAGTTGTAAAACATAAAAAAAGTGCTATAAATTAGGTATCGCCGGAATCGTACTGACCTGCAGAATAAAGTTGACATGTCATTTATACCGCATGGGGAACGCTGTATAAAAAAACTATGCCAGAATTGCTGTTTTTTGGTCAGCTGGCCTCCCAAAAAAATAGGATAAAAAGTGATCAAAAAGTTGCATGTAACCCAAAATGGTACCAATAATAACTACAGCTCATCCCGCAAAAAACAGCCCTCATACCACTACATCTATGAAAAAATAAAATTAGTTAAGGCTCCAATAACTCAGGAAATTAAAATATGCGGATGTACAGGCCCAAGGGGAACATTTATTATGTTTGAAGAGGCGATTTATCGGGGCCCTAAAATTAGGAAACCAGGAAGGGGAGGGCCCAAACATATCTGATGGAAGCGAGGGGGCCCGTATTATACCAGGAAAAAACTTCGCAGCAAAATTCCCCAAACTGCAAAGCTGCGGAGTGTGGACCAAAAGGGGGACAAGGAAGGACATTTATCAGTGAGACACTGTCCTGTGCAGAAAGGTTTGCTTCGCAGTGTAAGAAACATCTATGGATTATTTTATTGTTTTTTTTTACCCCATTATTATACCACCTGACTATGCTCCTGATGTACTCTGCCCTGCTTACATGTACTCCCACATTATAAACTGAAATTCCAAAAAAACTCCTAACAAATCTCCTACCAAGCAAAATCTACGCTTCAAAAGCCAAATGGCGCTCCCTCCCTTCTGAGCCCTACAGCAGTTTATTTCCACATATATGGCACCGCCATACCCGGGAGAACCCTTTTAACAATTTTTGGTGTGTGTGTCTCCAGTGGCATAAGCTGGGCATGACATATTTGCCACTGAATTGGCATATCTGGGGAAAAATTTTAATTTTTATTTTGCACCATCCGCAGCGCATTCATTTATGGAAAAGACCTGTGGGGTGAAAATGCTCACTACACCTCTTAATAAATGGCTTGAGGGGTGTAGTTTCCAAAATGGGGTCACTTCTCAGCGGTTTCTTTTATTATTTCACATCAGAGCTCTGCAATTGTGAAGCAATACTTTGTAAGTCGCCAAATTAGGCCTCAATTTCGCATGGTACTCTTTCACTCCTGAGCCCTGTCGAATGTCCAGGCAAAAGATTAGTGCCCCATGTAGGGTGATTCTAAAACCGGGAAACAGCATAATAATTAGAGCGCTGTCTTGTTATGGTGGCACAAGCTGTGCACCACATATTGGCATATCTATGGAAAAATATCCCATTTTCACTCTGCAACATCGAGTGCACACTAATTTCTGCAAAACACCTGCAGGGTTAACGTGCTCATTACACCCCTAGTTGAATACCTTGAGCGGTGTAGTTTCCAAACTGGGGTAATTTCTGGGGGGTTTCCACTGTTTTGGTCCCACAGGGGCTTTGCAAATGCTACATAGCGACCAGAAACCAATCCAGCAAAATCTGCACTCCAAAAGTAAAATGGTGCTCCTTCCCTTCTGAGCCCTGCCATGTGCCCAAAAAGTAGTTTATGACCGCATATCAGGTATTGCTGTACTTGGGAGAAATTGCTTTACAAATGTTGGGGTGCTTTTTCTCCTTTATTTTTTGAGAAAATGAAAAATTTTGAACTAAAGCTATGTCTTATTGGAAAAAATATATATTTTTATTTTCACTGCCCAATTCAAATAAAATTTATGAAACACCTGCGGGGTCAAAATGCTCACTACACTCCTAGATTCATTCCTCAAGGGGTGTAGTATCCCAAATGGAGTCCTTTTTGGGTAGTTTCCACTGTACTTGTACCTTAGGGGCTTTGCAAAAGGGACATGGTGTCAAGAAACCAATCCAGCAAAATCTGTACTCCAAAAGCCAAATGGTGCTCCTTCTCTTCTGATCCTTGCCGTGTGGCCCAACAGCAGTTTATGACCACATATGGGGTATTTCCGTACTCCAGAGAAGTTGCTTTACAAATGTTGAGGTTCTTTTTTCCTTTATTTGTTGAGAAAATGAAAAATTTTGAGCTAAAGTTACATCTCATTGAAGAAAAAGGATTGTTTTTATTTTCACTACCCAATTCTAATAAAATCTATGAAACACCTGTGGAGTCAAAATGCCCACTACACCCCTAGATGAATTCCTCAAGGGATGTCGTTTCCTAAATGGAGTCACTTTTTGGGTGTTTTCACTGCTTTGGTCCCTCAGGGGCTTTGCAAATGGCACTCTTTCCATTCTAAGCCTTGCTGTGTGTCCAAACAGCCGTTTATGACCACATATGGGGTATTGTTTTACTCGGGAGAAATTGCTTTACAAATGTTGTGGTGCTTTTTTTCCTTTAGTCCTTTTGGAAATGGGAAAAAATTAGCTAAACCTACATTTTCCTTAAAAGAATGTAGATTTTTGTTTGCAATAAACCTGTAGGGTCAAAATGTTCACTATACCCCTAGATAATTTCCTTGAGGAGTGTAGTTTCCCAAATGGGTTCACTTTTGGGGGATTTCCACTGTTTTGACACTGCCCTTCAAACCTGACATAGTGGCTGATATATATTCTAATAAAAAGGTGGCCTAAAATCCACTAGTTACTCCTTTGCTTCTGAGACCTGTGCTTCAGTCTATAAGCACACTAGGGCCACATGTGGGATATTTCCTAAAACTGCAGAACCTGGGCAATAAATATTTATTTGCGTTTCTCTGGTAAAACTTTGTGTTACAAAAAAATTGACTCAAAATGAACTTCTGCAAAAAAAAAAATGAAATTTGTAAATTTCACTACTTACTTTGGTCTAATTCCTGTGAAACGTCTAAAGGGTTAACAAACTTTCTGATGCTGTTTTAAATACTTTGAGGGGTGAAGTTTTTAAAATGTGGTGACTTATTGGGGGTTTCTAATATATATAAGGACCTAAAAGCCACTACACAACTGAACTCGTCCCTGAAAAAATTGCCTTTTTAAATTTACTTGAAAATGTGAGAAATTGCTGCTAAAGTTGTAAGCCTTGTAACGTCCTAGAAAAATAAAAGAATGTTCAAAAAACAATGCCAATCTAAAGTAGACATGTGGAGAATGTAAATTAGCAACAATTTTTTGTGGTATAACTGTAACTTACAAGCAGATACATTTAAATTTCGAAAAATGCTAATTTTTGCAATTTTTCCCTAAATTTTGCTGTTTTTCACAACTAAATACTAAATGTACCGAGCAAATTTTAACAGTAACAAAAAGTCCAATGTGTCACGAGAAAACAATCTCAGAATCGTTTGGATAGGTAAAAGTATTCCGAAGCTATTACTACATAAACGGAAACATGTCAGATTTGGAAAATGAGGCTCTGTCAGGAAGGTAAAAAGTGGCCAAAGCGGGAAGGAGTTAAAGTAGCCCCTTTTGCTTTGATGACTGCTTTGCATACTCTTGGCATTCTCTCAATCAGGTTCATAACGTAGTCATCTGGAATGGTTTGCAAACAGTTATGAAGGAGTTCCCAGTAGTACTGAGCACTTGTTGGCTGCTTATCCTTCACTCGGCAGTCTAACTCATCCCAAACGTTCTCATTTGGGTTTAGGTCTAGTGATTGTGGAGGCCAACTGCTCCAACTCCTTCAAGTTAGATGGGTTGTGTTGGTGTACAGCAGTCTTCAAGTCATGCCACAGATTCTCAATTGGATTGCGGTCTGGACTTTGACTAGGCCATACCAAGACAATGAAATGTTTCCCCTTAAACCACTCCATTGTAGCTGAAGTAGTATGTTTAAGGTCATTATTCTGCTGAAAGGTAAGGGTATGTTCACACGCAGTGACCAAAAACGTCTGAAAATACGGAGCTGTTTTCAAGAGAAAACAGCTCCTGATTTTCAGACGTTATTTTGTGCCACTGGCGATTTTCGCTGCGTTTTACGCTGCGGTTTTTTTGGAGCTTTTTTCAATAGTATCTATGAAAAACAGCTCCAAAAACTTCCCAAGAAGTGTCCTGCACTTGTTTTTCGCGGCCGTTTTTTTACGCGTAAAAAACGTAGCAGAAAAACACTCCGTCGGAACAGAACGCCGTTTTCCAATTGAAATCAATGGGCAGATGTTTGGAGACGTTCTACTTCCGATTTTTCGAAAATAGGCCGTGTGAACATACCCTAACTCTCCACTCTATTCTTAAATTTCTGGAAGGCTGAAACAGCTTTTCCTCAAGAATTTCCCTGTTTTTTACTGCCATCCATTTTGCCTTCAATCATGACCACTTTTCTAGTTCCAGCGAAAGTAAAGCTTTCCCACAGCATAATGCTGCCTCCACCATGCTTCACTATGGCAATGGTGTTCTTGATGTGATGAGAAGAGTTGGGTTTTCACAGCACATAGCAGTTCCCATGATAGCCAAAAAGTTATATTTTAGTCCCATCTGAACAGAGAACCTTCTTCCATATGTTTGGGTAGTCTGCCACATGCGGTTTCATGAACCTAAAACCTGTTTTCTTATGTTTTTCTTTAAGCAGACTGAACGTAGCTGTCTGAATGCGGCCTCAGTGTTATCGTTGGTGTCTTTGCCAAATCTCGGATTAATGCCCTCCTTGCCCAGTCTTTGAGTTTTGGTGGATGGATTTCTTCTGTTAGGTTTGTCATATTCTTTCCATTTTGTAATAATGGATTTAATGATGCTCCGTGGGATGTTCAAAGTTTGGGTTATTCTTTTTATAACCGAATCCTAATCTATACTTTTCCACAACTTTGTCTTTGACCTGTTTGGAGAGCTCCTTGGTCTTCATGTTGCTTGCTTAGTCGTGTTGCAGACTCAGGGGCCTTTCAGAACAAGTGTATTTATGGTAAATCATAGTTTTTTATTAAAATCACAATTTTGGCAGAAGAGCAAACAATAAGCAGCCATTCACAGCAAAAAAAAAAAAAAAAAGAAAGCCAACGGTATGTGTAAAATACATCTGCCTATAAAACATATCAAGGTCACAGGTATTTTTCATTGGGTGGTCAGTAAACTGCAGAATAGGGGAAACAGAGGATAATGAAAAAGGGGAGCACAGCATAAAAAAGGAGGGGGAGAGAGAAGGAAGGACGGGGGAAGAAGGGATGAGCGGTTACAGGAATAGCATACCTTGATTCAAGTGATAAACTCACAAATGAGGAGCAATCCAGGGAGAGAAAGACGCAATGTCTCTATGTAATAACCAGGGAGACTAGAGTGTGAGAACTGAGCTACTAATTCCTGTATGTGGTAAATACCATTCAACTAAGTTAGAAATTCAGAGATGGGGCGGAGTCGTAGACTTCTAATACCTAGGGATAAGCCTCAGAGCCGCTGTCAAAAAATATGTGAGCAAACCTTTCTGAAAACAGAGCCGTGACATAGGGAAAAAAGATCCAGAGCCATGAAGCGAGACACATCTGATTATTTGACCATGTTGTATGGTTGAACCTGTAAGCAATCCCACCACATGTGAGGGTATGTGTCAATCATACGTTCTCAACACCAACATGTAGCTAGAATGAATGGGTATATGGCATGAAGCCTGTCTGGGTACCTATACCATCAGAAGAGAATTTCTAGATTTTTTTCTACTGAATGTAGCAGGAAATGTAAGATTTGTGGGTGAGCAGCAAGACCTTAGAATGATCCTCTCTGGAAATTGACCTATGAAGTTCTGATTCCCACTTAGAGAATAAAGGAAGGTCCAAATTAGAAGTCTGCCCACTCGGAAACAACCCATAAATAAGACACATCTTATGTAGTGGATGATCCTTTGGGAGACATAAATGTTCAAAGAGGTAACTTGTCCATGGACATCACTGTGTTTGAAGTGATCGTCCAAGTCAACCGATAATGGAAGAGGTCCGGG
Organism: Rhinoderma darwinii; assembly: GCF_050947455.1. Taxonomy (NCBI): domain Eukaryota; kingdom Metazoa; phylum Chordata; class Amphibia; order Anura; family Rhinodermatidae; genus Rhinoderma; species Rhinoderma darwinii. The sequence goes on along the minus strand of NC_134688.1, from coordinate 118,507,863 downwards.
ATACAGGTGCCTAAAGTGGCTCTGTTGTACACAACAAAGTCAGGGAGCCCCACATCTCCAACCAGTTTATGTCTGCAAAGAAAACAATAGGTTACAGTGAAGGAAATAAGTATTTGATCCCTTGCTGATTTTGTAAGTTTGCCCACTGTCAAAGACATGAACAGTCTAGAATTTTTAGGCAAGGTTAATTTTACCAGTGAGAGATAGATTATATAAAAAAAAAAAAAAGAAAATCACATAGTCAAAATTATATATATTTATTTGCATTGTGCATAGAGAAATAAGTATTTGATCCCCTACCAACCATTAAAAGTTCAGCCTCCTCCAGACCAGTTACACGCTCCAAATCAACTTGGTGCCTGCATTAAAGACAGCTGTCTTAAATGGTTACCTGTATAAAAGACTCCTGTCCACAGACTCAATTAATCAGTCTGACTCTAACCTCTACAACATGGGCAAGACCAAAGAGCTTTCTAAGGATGTCAGGGACAAGATCATAGACCTGCACAAGGCTGGAATGGGCTACAAAACCATAAGTAAGACGCTGGGTGAGAAGGAGACAACTGTTGGTGCAATAGTAAGAAAATGGAAGACATACAAAATGACTGTCAATCGACATCGATCTGGGGCTCCATGCAAAATCTCACCTCGTGGGGTATCCTTGATCCTGAGGAAGGTGAGAGCTCAGCCGAAAACTACACGGGCAGAACTTGTTAATGATCTCAAGGCAGCTGGGACCACAGTCACCAAAAAAAACATTGGTAACACATTTCGCCGTAATGGATTAAAATCCTGCAGTGCCCGCAAGGTCCCCCTGCTCAAGAAGGCACATGTACAGGCCCGTCTGAAGTTTGCAAATGAACATCTGGATGATTCTGAGAGTGATTGGGAGAAGGTGCTGTGGTCAGATGAGACTAAAATTGAGCTCTTTGGCATTAACTCAACTCGCCGTGTTTGGAGGAAGAGAAATGCTGCCTATGACCCAAAGAACACCATCCCCACTGTCAAGCATGGAGGTGGAAACATTATGTTTTGGGGGTGTTTCTCTGCTAAGGGCACAGGACTAATTCACCGCATCAATGGGAGAATGGATGGAGCCATGTACTGTCAAATCGTGAGTGACAACCTCCTTCCCTCCACCAGGACATTAAAAATGGCTCGTGGCTGGGTCTTCCAGCACGACAATGACCCGAAACATACAGCCAAGGCAACAAAGGAGTGGCTCAAAAAGAAGCACATTAAGGTCATGGAGTGGCCTAGCCAGTCTCCAGACCTTAATCCCATCGAAAACTTATGGAGGGAGCTGAACATCCGAGTTGCCAAGCGACAGCCTCGAAATCTTAATGATTTACAGATGATCTGCAAAGAGGAGTGGGCCAAAATTCCATCTAACATGTGTGCAAACCTCATCATCAACTACAAAAAACGTCTGACTGCTGTGTTTGCCAACAAGGGTTTTGCCACCAAGTATTAAGTCTTGTTTGCCAAAGGGATCAAATACTTATTTCTCTGTGCACAATGCAAATAAATATATATAATTTTGACTATGTGATTTTCTTTTTTTTTTTTTTTTATATAATCTATCTCTCACTGGTAAAATTAACCTAGCCTAAAAATTCTAGACTGTTCATGTCTTTGACAGTGGGCAAACTTACAAAATCAGCAAGGGATCAAATACTTATTTCCTTCACTGTACGTGGACGCTTATGGTTTCAAATAAAGCAGGGGCATACCAATTTCAAGCGTGCAAAATACAATGCTGGCATAGTTTGAAACACATAAAGGAGACATGGTAAAATATCAATTTTTAACACTTTAACCCATACAAACCAGAAAAGTTGGAGTTTGTAATATTGAGGCAGATCCTGTAAAATTAAACAAAGTCAGGTAGAAAACTGGACAGTATATATGAGGTGGTGTCGTCATGAGTAATCTCAATTCCTAAATATGTGAGTGAGTCCATTTGCCAGCGAAATAGGAAAAGGAAACATTTGGGAAACTAAGGGGCTAGAGAGGTTAATGTTCAGCATTTCCGATTTATGGATATTAACTTTAACATTACTGGGGGAGTCAAATAGATGTAATTCCGAATGAATATTCTGAAGACTGGTCAGTGGGGAGGTAATCTGCAAAAAGGGCGAGTTTGTGTTCTGGCCTATTCGCATTCCCTAACGAAGAAGTTGACCCTAAGATCTACTGCTAAATGTTCCATAACTAAGATGTAGAGCAATGGAAAGAGGGAGCACCCCTGATGAGTACCTATGGGGAAGGGCATAGAGAGGGAACCATTAACTTGGACCTGAGCCATAGTAAATTGATACAGGGCCATGATCTGATGTACCATGAGGTCCCGTAATCCCAGCCCTCCAAGGGTCAAATGGAGGTACTTCCAGTGAAATCGCTCAAAAGCCTTTTCAGAATCCAATGAAAGAAGACACATGGGAGAACCACCATGCCTAGTCCATGAGAGAAGGGACATGGTCTTGATGGTGTTGTCTCTAGCCACACAGCCGGGTACAAAACACACTTGATGCATGGTAACCACCAAGGAGTGCAATGGTTGAAGTCTAGAGGAGATCAGCTTGGCATACATCTTCACGTCGATATTAATTATTGAGCTTGGCCTGTAGTTTCCACATTCTGAGGTATCCTTGCCCTGTTTACCTAGTTTGGGATATGTGCCAATAGGGCCTGAGGAGGGAAACCGCCCCCAGCAGATACATAATTACAAACCGGCAAAAAAACTGGGCCAAGCAAATAGTGAAATAGCTTATAAACCCGGACTGTTTCCAGTTTTAATCAATCAATAGTATATTCCCTCTCCAGGCGCTCCGGAGACTCATGAGGGAGGGTACAGAGACAATGTAGATTTAGGTATTCTTTAATTTTATCATATAGGGGTTAGCATATCATGATAGTGGCATTTGAGATTATAGAGAGATTTATAATAGTCACTAAAAACAGAGAGACTGTTAGACGTGGAAAGGACTTTTCCTTTAGCTATAGAATTGATATGAGGTATAAAGGTGGCACATTACCATGGGTGTAAAGCTCTAACTAAAAGTTCCCCACTTTTATCACTGAGTTCGTAAAACTGGCTATGGATTAGTTTTTTTAACCCCTTCCCTCTGCAGCCAATTTTCGGTTTGAAATTTTCATTTTTTCCTCACCGCATTCCAAAAGCCATTACTTTTTTATTTTTCCGTTGACATAGCCATATGCGGGTTTGTTGATTGCAGAACGAGTTGTAGTTTTTCATGGCACCATTTAATCTATCATATACTGTACTAGGAAATTGAAAAAAAATATTTGTGTGGTGAAATGGGCAAAAAACAGGGATTCTGACATTGTTTTTGGGTTTCGTTTTTACGGCGTTGATCATTCGGTAAAAATGACTTGTTAGCTTTATTCTATGGGTTGATACAATTACGGTATAGTTTATATAGTTTTACTACTTTTACAAAGAAAAAACTGTGTTAAAAAAAATAATTGTATTTTGTCGCCACATTCTTAAATCTCTAACTTTTTTATTATTTCGTCGATTGAGCGTTATGAGGGTTTATTTTTTGCGGGGCGAGCTTTAGTTTTTATTGGTATTATTTTACGATACATAAACGTTACATAAACGATACATAAACTCCCACACAAACGTTACCGAAGTGTCAGGATTGTAAATAGACATCGCGGCCTGGCTGGAAGCGATGTCTATTCACTCTCAAGACACTTCAGAAACGTTAATGTGTGAGTAAGTGACAGCACATCATGATCTAGCAAGATCCACTATGTGCTGAATACATGAATGGAGAGAAGTGTATGATGCTGATTGGTCAGCGTCATACACTTCTCTTTACAACGCCCACTTGGTCAAAAGCTAAAAAACATAACTGTCAAAATTGATCATTTTTCTAAATAAAAAAACACTGCTGTAATCTACATTACAGCGTTAATCACATTATGTAGAAGATAGGGCACTTATAATGTGGTGACAGAGCCTCTTTTCTCACTTTATGTGGTAATAACTTCGGAATGCTTATACCTATCCAAGCGGTTCTGAGATAGTTTTCTCGTGAGACATTGGTCTTTATTTTAGTGGTAACATTTGGTCGATATATTCAGTGTTTATTTGTGAAAAATAGCAAAATTTAGACCAAATTTTGGAAAAAATAGCATTTTTTTTAATTTAAAGACCACCCAAAATAGTTACTACTTCACATTTCCCATATGTCGACATAATTTTTTGAACATTCTTTAATTTTTCTAGGATGTTACAAGCAGTGGCGTAACTACCGCCGTAGCAGCTGCTACGGGGCCCGCGGCATGAGGGGGCCCGTGTCGCCCCCGCCGGCACGGGCCCCCACCATGGCCGGAGGCTCCGCTAGCAGCTGCTATGGCTGCTACAGCGCGACGCCACTGAACACTACGGCAGAGCAGGGAGGTATCTCCCCGCTCTGCCATTAAACGAAAGACATGTATCCCCTATCCACAGGATAGGGGATACATGTGTGATCGCTGGCAGCGATAAGGAGAACGGGGGACTGAAAGTCCCCTGAAGTTCTCCATGACAAACCTCGGACTTCCGGGGTCTGTGTCGGCAGCTCCGTAGAAATGAATGGAGCGCTGGTCGCGCTTGTGTGCATGCGTGACCAGCGCTCCTTTCATTTTTATTGAGCTGCGCAGACGCCGGAAGTCAGAGGTTAGTCATGGAGAACTTCGGGGAACTTTCGGTCCCCCGTTCTCCCGATCGCTGCCAGCGATCACACATGTATCCCCTATCCTGTGGATAGGGGATGCATGGCGTTACCTACAGGGGGGGACGACTCTGCATGGCGTTACCTACAGGGGGGACGACTCTGCATGGCGTTACCTACAGGGGGGGTGGACTCTGCATGGCGTTACCTACAGGGGGGGGACTCTGCATGCCGTTACCTACAGGGGGGGGGACTCTGCATGCCGTTACCTACAGGGGGGGAGACTTTGCATGGCGTTACCTACAGGGGGGGACTCTGCATGGCGTTACCTACAGGGGGGGACTCTGCATGGCGTTACCTACAGGGGGGGACTCTGCATGGCGTTACCTACAGGGGGGGGACTCTGCATGGCGTTACCTACAGGGGGGGGACTCTGCATGCCGTTACCTACAGGGGGGGGACTCTGCATGCCGTTACCTACAGGGGGGGAGACTTTGCATGGCGTTACCTACAGGGGGGGACTCTGCATGGCGTTACCTACAGGGGGGGACTCTGCATGGCGTTACCTACAGGGGGGGACTCTGCATGGCGTTACCTACAGGGGGGGGGGACTCTGCATGCCGTTACCTACAGGGGGGAAAGACTCTGCATGCCATTACCTACAGGGGGGGGACTCTACATGGCGTTACCTACAGGGGGGGGGACTCTGCATGCCGTTACCTACAGGGCGGGGGACTCTGCACGCCGTTACCTACAGGGGACGACGACTCTGCATGGCGTTACTTACAGGGGGGACTCTGCATGGCGTTACCTACGGGGGGGGGGGGGACTCTGCATGGCGTTACCTATGGGGGGGACTCTGCATGGCGTTATCTACAGGGGGGGATTCTGCATGTCGTTACCTACGGGGGGGGGGGGACTCTGCATGGCGCTACCTACAGGGTGGGACGACTGCATGGCATTACCTACAGGGGACGACGACTCTGCATGGCGTTACCTACAGGGGGGGAATCTGCATGGCGTTACCTACAGGGGGGGGGACTCTATGGCGTTACCTACAGGGGGGGGGACTCTGTATGGCGTTACCTACAGGGGGGGGACTCTGTATGGCGTTACCTACAGGGGGGGGACTCTGTATGGCGTTACCTACAGGGGGGGACTCTGCATGGCGTTACCTACAGGGGGGGGACTCTGTATGGCGTTACCTACAGGGGGGGAATCTGCATGGCGTTACCTACAGGGGGGGAATCTGCATGGCGTTACCTACAGGGGGGGACTCTGCATGGCGTTACCTACAGGGGGGACTCTGCATGGCGTTACCTACAGGAGGGCTGTATGACGTTATCTACAGGGGAGCTGTATGGCGTTACCTACAGGGGGTGGGGGGATCCTGCATGGCGTCCTCTACAGAGGGGGCTGTATGGCGTTATCTACAGGGGGGGCTGTAAAAAAGGCACTATCTACAAGGGGGGGGGGGTTGTGTGACACCCAGGGGACGGGGGGCCCCAGTCAAAAGTTTGCTATGGGGCCCAGTCTTTCCTAGTTACGCCCCTGGTTACAAGGCTTAGAACATATGCAGCAATTTCTCATATTTTGAAGAAAACTTCAAAAGCCTCTTTTTTTTAGGTACCAGTTCAGTTCTGAAGTGGTTTGAGGTGCCCATATATTAGAAACCCCCATAAAACACCCCATTTTAGAAACTAGACCCCTCAAATTATTCAGAACAGCATTTAGAAAGTTTATTTACCCTTTATGCATTTCACAGAAATTTAAAGCAAAGTAGAGGTGAAATGTACAAATTTCTTGTTTTTGTCAGGAAGTACAGTAAAAAATAGTGTAGTACCGTGTTAGCCAGAAACAATATGCAATGTCAATTACTTTTGTGTCAAAAAAAACAAAAGTATAGTAGGTAGAATACCTTTATTGGCTAACCATGAAAGTTCTATATGCAAGCTTTCAGAGCACACACGCCCCTTCGTCAGGCAGTTTTTACAAATGAATGACTGAGAAAAAAGCACAACATTTAAGAATCTCACCCCCCCCCCCCTCTACAATCCAGGAAAAGGTGTCTTCAAATTGCTAAGCAGTGTCTGGCTGCCCTTTTGGGTGTGATTGTACAAATTGCAGCTGGCAGAAGCTATAGGACACACCAAAAGGTATGTTCACACGACAGCGTCCGTAACGGCTGAAATTACGGGGATGTTTTCAGGAGGAAACATTACCGTAATTTCAGCCGTAACGGCATGTGCAGGCGCTTGAACGCCGCGTCCATTACGGACGTAATTGGCGCTGCTTTTCATTGGAGTCAATGAATAACGGCTCCAATTACGCCCAAAGAAGTTTGACAGCGGCGCGTAATTATACGCCTTGTGTGAACAGACAAACGTCAGCCCATTGCTTTCAATGGGCAGATGTTTGTCAACGCTATCGAGGCGCATTTTTCGGACGTAATTCGGGGCAAAAACGCCCGAATTACGTCCGTAATTAGTGCGTGTGAACATACCCTTAGGGTATGTTCACAAACGTACTAAACAAATCAAACTTAATCAAACTTGCGTTTTTGGCGGCGTTTTTTACAGACGTTTTTGGAGCTGTTTTTCTATAGAGTCAATGAAAAACGGCTCCAAAAAACGTCCCAAGAAGTGATATGCATTTCTTTTTGGCGGGCGTCTTTTTACGTGCCGTTTTTGGAAAACGGCCGCGTAAAAAACGCCCCGTCGGAACAGAATGCCATATTTCCCAATGAAGCCAATGGGCAGATGTTTCTAGGCATTCTGCTTCCGATTTTTCAGCTGTTTTTCGGGACGTTTACCCTGAACATACCCTTAGAATGATGAAAGTGAAGTGAATGACTTTTCAGTTGACAGGTTCACACGGCGTGTATTTGACATGCATTTTTTGTGCATTTTACGTGCCAAAAGCCGCATAAAAAAAACACTTGATTACGCTTGATTTTGCATGTTTGGGGGGATTTGTGTGTGCGTGCGTGCGTGTCTGTGTGTGTGTGGGGGGGGGGGTGGGTGCTCGCCGCTGATTCTTCAAAACAGCTGATAAGCGGATATGAAGGATCAGCGGTGCCCGTGCATACTCCACTGCACAAAAATAGGACACAGCTCTGCTGCGCAAGCGAACACACACAGCTCTGCTACACACAGACGCTCAGCTCTGCTGCACACACACACACACACACACTCAGCACTGCTACACACACTCAGCACTGCTACATACACAGCACTGCTACATGCAGACACACACTCAGCAGTGCTACACACAGACTCAGCTCTGCTGCACACACACACACACACTCAGCACTGCTACATACAAACACACACTCCGCTCTGATTTACGCACACACACAGCACTGCTACATACAGACACACTCAGCTCTGCTGCACATCCACACACACTCAGCACTGCTACATACAGACACACACTCAACTCTGCTGCACACACACACACACACACACACAGCACTGCTACATAGACACACACTCAGCTTTGCTGCACACACAAACACACACACAGTACTGCTACATACACACACTCATCACTGCTACATACAGACACACACACAGTTAAGGCAGGTGTGGGAGCGGGCACCGGGGGAGGGCCTAGGGGGGGGTCACGAGAGCGGGGGGCTGTGAGAGAGGCACAGAGACATACACACACCTTACCTGCAGTGCAGCCGGTCTTCATAATGGCACCTGCTATCTCCCTACAAACCAGGTTCTCTGCTGTGTGGCTCTGAACTGCGGCTGCGATGTACAGAGCCAGATAGCAGAGGCAATGAACGGCTCCCGTTCATTGTGTCCTATGCACTGTGCATCCGTATTCCATCTGTGTATGTGTCGTTAAGAGACACATGCACAGGTTAAATAAAACATGGCAGCCCCCAGTAAAGTAATAGTGTTAATTAAAAAAAACTGTGTGTGAAAAATTAAATAAAGTCAATATAATATTTTATTAAATAAAAACACAAATTAATAAAAAAAAATAATCATGACACTGTCCCTTTAATCGCTTCAGGTGTTCGGTGGTAAAGTAGCAGAGACAGACCACTGCTTTCCAGGGCTCCTGATGAGGTATATCAAGCAAACAGGCAGGAGAGGGCCAAGCCGGTAAGGATACCATGGTGAGTTCAAATGCACCCATAAAATGTGAAAGATCTCCAAGTAGGCGAGAAGAAGCAGATTTCCCATCATTGTGGGCTAGCAGTTGGAATGGGAAACCCCAACGGTAAGGGATTTCTTTAGCTTTGAGAAGGGCTAGCAACAGTTTTAGGATTTTGCTTAACGTAGCGCCACTTTAGCTCCCTGAAGGAGCAGAATGCCCCTGTGGCCGGGGATTCCGCTCCTGGATGGAGCGCTTGATGTCTCCTCTGTCCATATATAGACCGTGACATCTGGGGAAACTCCTGAAGCAGAATACCCATCCAAAGCGTTGCCGGCGCGGTGACTGGTGATTCGGCTCCTGGAGAAGCCCCTGACGTCACTGTCCATAAATGGATGTCAGGGGCTTCTCCTGGAGTGGGATCCCCAGTCACAGCGTCAGCAAAGCTGTGGGCGGAGATTCCGCTTTAGGAGTTGCCACTGATGTCACTGTCCATATATGGACACAGACATCAAGCGCTCCGTCCAGGGCCACAGGGGCATTCCACTCCTTCAGGGAGCTACAGTGGTGCTATTCACAGGAAGAGGGGGATGGGGGGTGCAATCTACGGAGGTAGGGGATATCTACAAGGGGGCTTCAAAAAGGAGGAGAGAAAGCATGGCAGTGGTTCAGAGGCGTGTCGTGCCACCCTTCGAGGGTTCTCACGTCCCCCCTGTTGGGGACCACTGGCATAAATGCAATGTGGTCACACCCTGCCCTGTTTAGACAGGTTCACTTGTTTCTGTAGGCTGACAAAAGATCACAGCTCCCAGTATTGAGCAAGTGTTGGAATAATTGACAATGTCTGAGCGCCTCTATTTCTGGGATAAATAGCCATAAAATCTGGCCTCATGCACACGTCAGTATTTTGCTTCAGAATTTGGAAGCCAAAACCAGTAGTGGAACATAAACAGAGAAAACCTATGATGGAAAGATTTGCACCTCTTCCGTGTCTTGGACCCACTCCCGATTTTGGCTTCCAAATACTGAAGCAAAATACTGACTAGAATACGGACGTGTGCATGAGGCATAAATATCAAGTATTTAAATGCAAACAACTGACAATTATCATGACATGACATCCATGTGGATCAATATTGTTTTTTTTTTTAATTTATTTTTTATGGGGTTGTCCAAGATTAGAAAAAAACGGTCATTGATACCAATCTGAAACATTATCAAATAAGAGGTATTTTCCATGCAACCCCATCCTGTAAACCATAGATATAACAATTGAATCTCCCCCATCTACACCTATATACCACCCACATTGCTAATGAATATACAGTCTCGAGATTTATTACACCTTTAGCTTTAAATCTACTAGGATAGGCGCTTTCATGCTCTGTAATTGCTACTTTCAGAACAAGGTCACTGGTGTTGACTAGATTGATGTGGAGTAATGGCAGCACCTCAGCCCTGTAATAATAAGCGTGGTCTATAAATAATCCCTTACAATACACTGAGGTTATCACTGAAGCTGTAATTGAAGCTCTTCTGACGTGTTTGTTGATAGATACAACTCTACTGTGTTTGTTGATAGATACAACTCTGTCGTCATTTAGGTTTTCCTTTCTGTTATTTTCTATGGAGTAATGTGTCTTTTGATCCATATTATTTATATGTTTATCTTACCATCCAGTATGTTTGATGTATTTTTCCAGGAAAGTCAATTTTTTTGTGAATAGAATTCTTTGGCAATGAGTTTATTTTCTCCTAGTGCCCACAGTTATATTCAAGGTGGTTATAAAGACTTGTATCTATGAAGTTCAATCAGGGAAAAGGGAGAAAAACAAAGCATAAAAAAAAAAAAAAAAGAATCCTAGTGAAAGGGAAATTCCTGCCTGGTCCTGGTCTTCTCCCCAATGCTACAATGTTGAATGGACGGACTGACGCTGGTCTACGACGTCACCAGCATCTGTCATAGAATAAACCGTGCGGATGTCGAATATCAAGCAGGAGCTAGTTTTAGACCGATTCTTCTTCCTATGTCCCATGGAGGAAGTAGGAAGTCTAAAGTTATGGTGACATCCATTTCTATAACTACTACCATAAAATGTACTGCCACGATTTTCAAAGAAATAACATTTATTGCTGAATATAGCTACTCAGCGCCTGAGAATTTATTAAAAACCACCTACAACTGGAGGGCCACTTCAAAGGGGTGTTCCCCCAACAGACGTTTATGGCATAAAGCTTTTTCTGTATGTCCCATAACCTATAATGGAAATTGATAACACAAGCGCGGCTACCTCTCCACTGGGTACAGGGTCAAAATTCCATTTTGTTGTTATCCGGGTTGTAGCAAATAAAGTTTAACTTCTTAACAACCGCCGACTTTCTTTTGACGATGGGCCGTGCAGGTCCTCAGCCTACAGCAATGTATTTTGGTATTGCGGCAGTAGAGGGGAGTGGGCACCTTACTTTGCGCTCCTGCTCTACAGTGAGGATGGGGGAACCTCCAATCCCAGCTGTTTAACCCTTTGATTGCCGCGGCCAGTGATTGGAGAGTGGGGATCCCTTAGCTGTCAGCCCTGGGGACATATAAAGGATCCTAGGGCTGTCTGTTCAGTAAGCCTTCTGTTAAGGCACACTAAGGCTTGGTTCAAACGACCTATTTTCAGACGTAAATGAGGCGTTTTATGCCTCGATTTACGTCGGAAAATACGGCTCCAATACGTCGGCAAACATCTGCCCATTCATTTGAATGGGTTTGCTGACGTACTGTGCCGACGACCTGTCATTTACGCGTCGCTGTCAAACGACGACGCGTAAAAAAGACGGCTCGTCAAAAGAAGCGCAGGACACTTCTTGAGACGTAATTTGAGCCGTTTTTCATTGATTCCAATGAAGAACAGCTCTAAATTACGGCCGTAATTGACGCCTCGCGAGTACATGCAATTACGTCTGAAATTACGGAGCTTTTCTCTCCTGAAAACAGCTCCGGAATTTCAGACGTAAATGCAGTTATCGTGTGCACATACCCTAAGTGTTTTCCTAACAGCAGCCTGTGTCATAGTGACGCAGAGGATAATATACACAGGAATATGCGAATACATTCTCAAGATGTAAAATAGTAATCCCTTCATGGGATAAAAAAAAAGAAAAGAAAAAATGTCTGCAAAAAATTAAGTGATTTAGTATAAAATGCATTTAATTGCGCATCACAATAAAATAAAAAAAAACACGCATTAGGTATCCACACGACTGTGATAACCTGAAGAATTAATTTAACTGGTTATTCACTGTAAAGAGTGAAAGGTATAAAAAACAAAATATTAAAAAATTGTTTTTTCTATACTTGCACAACTATTTTTTTTATGTAAGATTACTTATTGCATCTAATGAACTTATAAATGGTGATGGAAAAGACTATAATGGACCTTTTCAAAGTTGTAGCATGCCAACCCAAACTCATGCTGTGTGCAAGTACCCTATACTCTGTGTGCCATCGTATGGTATAGGCATCGCTTCTAGGAGACAACACTTCTGCAATAGGGCTTTTGATAGAGTATTACATTATTTTCTGTCTCATAGATTTGTGTGGAATACATGGAAAAAAATCCCCTCTTGCCTTTGTATAAAATCAGAGGTACGTTGGCCCATAGCAGACTATGGCACTGTATTTGGTACCTCTATATGCCAATGTGTATAAAGTCTAGGGCAATTTCCACTCACACTTTAACTCTTGACTATATATCTGTATTACTGCCTGGTCCAAACCTCTTATATTATCAGTAATGATCATTTTATTGCCTAGGATCTTTTTGCCTTTTGGGCAGTGAATGGATACTGTCATGTTTAAGCCAAAGATTCTGACAAACTATTTTTCTTTAATTTCAGATACCCTATAAGTTCATCGAAACAAATATTTTTTTTAGGTTTTATTTTAAAATTTGTTCATTAAAAAGGGGATTTCCACATTCTGACAACTGATGACCTATCCACAGGATAGGTCATCAGTATATGATCGGTGTGGGTCCGACACCCAGACTCGCAGGCACCGGATGTTATGGCACATAATGCTGTGTACGAAGCCAGAAGCAGTTGGCTCCGTACACAGCATAGCGGCCGCGTTGCAGAACTGCAGGTCTGCTCCTATTCACATGACTACAGTACTGCAGCCCGGCCGCTATTCCTTGGCCAGAGCCAACTGTTTCCGGCATGTACGTCCGGTGCCCGGAGGAATCGTACCTACTGATTGGTGCGGGGCCCAGGTGTCGGACCCCCACAGATTCCTTTTAAGGGAAAGGTTACCTCACAATAGCTGTAAATGAGCAAAGCACGGGGAACCATTAACGGGACACCCCAGCCATTAAGATATCATATAGTCTATGTATATCTTCTTTAACTGAGTGTTGTGAAATCTTTGTGTTCCCTGCATTTTTGTTACAATATGGTTTCTACACTGTAGCAATTTATGGCTGTAATCTCTATGACATTTGGCGGATATCTGTCAATAGTGTTGTAGGATGCACACATTTAGGTGGTGTAGGATGCACACATTTAGGTGGTGTAGGATGCACACATTTAGGTGGTGTAGGATGCACACATTTTGAATATGTGTCATGATAAATTTGGCGCACCTAGCTACTCATGCTAAAACACATTGATCTGCCTTATGCCAGGCGTACATATGCATCAATATTGTGTGCCAAAAAAAGGCTGCACATCTTTTTACACCTATCTTGACAATTTTGAAAAGCCTCTAGAAAAAATTATGTAAGAGTGTAAAGGCGTCCAAAACACATACATTTTGTAAACAGCATGTAATATTTTGGTGCAATTTATGACAGATTTCTGATGCATTTTATAAATCTCCCTGATTTTTTCCACATCAGCAAATGTCAATAGTAATTACCTTTGCCTACGCAGGTCTGATTTGACAGGCTAAGCTTCTTCCAGGGTAGGAAAGACTAAAAACAAATAGTATAAGGTAGCTGGCTCGCAAATCAAGACTATTCATTCAGATTGTCTAATACCGGAGATGGTCTTTTCAGTTGGATGCCAGGGAGAGTTTACAGCCTTCCAAACTAGTTCTAGGAGTTGTATAGGGAGTTCTAAGAATCTAAAAATTAACCCATTCTAGGCATCTTATAGACAACCTTGTTGAAAGTGCCTCTGGCTGATGACAAATGTGCTAAAGGGGTTCTATGAGCTAGAAAAACTGTTGCTTTCTCCCAGAAACAGCGCCACTCTCGTCCAGACATGGGATGTGTCTGGTATCGCAGCTCATAATGTAATACAATTCAAGAGTTGCGATTCCACCAGACATAGCCCATAGACAGGTGTGGCACTTGTTACACATGAAACCAAACATGTTTTTCAAATCTCACACAACACATTTAATTTTTCGCTTTCTTTTTCTTGTACACATTATTTTACCAAAAAACAAAACACACACATCAACCAACATGAAGTTACACTTTACTTATCTGAAACTTCAGAAAATCCAACAGGTGAACTTTATTACCTGCAAAAAAAAATTTCAGCTCAAAAGGGGTTGTCCCAGAATTTATAATTATTACCTATCCACAGGATACGCGACGATTGCGGATTATTGAGGCCCCCACTGCTGGGACCCTCACCAGTCATGAAATCAGGGGTCCCAAATCTCCAGTTTCTCCTCATTGCACCTCCCACAGTAAAGAGAAGCTTGAATGCAGCAGTGGTCGAGCATGCACCCGCTACTCCATTCAATGTCTATGGGACTGACAGATATAGCTGAACGCTGTGCTCGGCTGTTTAGATTATTACCATAGACTTTCAATGCGACCACCGTTCCATTCAATGTCCTCTTCACTGTAGTCGAGCAGTGTGGAGGAACGGGGGTTTGGGACCCTTGTTCTGCCCTCTAGCGATCAATCAATGATCACCTATCCTGTGGATAAGTGATAGTTGTCAATCTTAGGGCAACCCCTTTAAAGAGACTCTGTCACCACATTATAAGTGCCCTGTCTCCTATATAAGGAGATGGGCGCTATAATGTAGGTGACAGTAATGCTTTTTATTTTAAAAAATGATCTTTTTTCACAAAGTTAGGAGCGATTTAAGTTTATGCTAATGAGCTTTCTTAATGCCCAAGTGGGCATTAACGACCAAGTGGGCGTTGTACAGAGGAGTGTATGATGCTGACCAATCAGCATCATGCACTCCTCTCCATTCATTTACACTGCACTAGCGATATAGTTATATCACTATGTGCAGCTACATACACAAGCCCTAACATTACTACAGTGTCCTGATAATGAATACACATGACCATCCAGCCTGGACGTCATGTGTACTCAGAATCCTGACACTTCTGAATCTTTTTTGTGAGATTCCAGCAACGGATACGAAATCTCGCGAGATCTCGGAGCTAAACGAGATTTGGTTTCACTTGCCGGAATCTCACAAAAAAAGATTCAGAAGTGTCAGGATTCTGAGTACACATGACGTCCAGGCTGGATTTCATGTGTATTCATTATCAGGACACTGTAGTAATGTTAGGGTTTGTGTATGAGGCTGCACATAGTGATATATCTATATCGCTAGTGCAGTGTAAATGAATGGAGAGACGTGCATGACGCTGATTGGTCAGCGTCATGCACTCCCCTGTACAACGCCCACTTGGTCGAAAGTAAAAGTACGCCCACTTGGGCATTAAGAAAGCTCATTAGCATAAACTTAAATCGCTCCTAACTTTGTGAAAAAAGATCGTTTTTTTTAAATAAAAAGCACTGCTGTCACCTACATTACAGCGCCGATCTCCTTATGTAGGAGACAGGGCACTTATAATGTGGTGACAGTCTCTTTAAGTTCACATTGATCTTCTATCAGAGTATAACATCTGTTTTATAATTTTTCTTCTGATCTTTGGTTACAGTATATTTTGTAGAGGCCTTTACTTCAACATCCCGATGAATAAATATTTCACCATTTAAAAATAAAGCACAAACTATCATTGTTACAAATATTTTAATTTTTATTCATACTTAAATATATTAAATATTTCAATGAAATACATGGTGATTTGCTTTTTTTGTTTGTTTTAGCGATTATATTACAAAAAAAAGTTCATATTTCATAGAAAGCTTTATCGAAAAAAAACCACACAAGAGGCAGATATTTTTATATAGACGGTATATATATATATATATATATATATATATATATATATATATATTCGTTTTTCTTTTACCATGTTTGATTGACAGGAAAAAAAAAGAGTGAGGCCAGAAGCTTCTGAGAAGATTGAAAGCCAAGCCCAAAATTAATACTTTTAAGTCTTGTGAAATAAAACATACACACAGGGCTGGTGTTAACAATGCACTCTGACATCACAGGCGCAGGATGAGTAATTTTTTTGCAGGTTGTCCCCCCCCCTTCCCCTGAAATACAAATATACATGTTATTAATCCATAGCAAGTTTCAGAGCAGATACAGAGGAATAGAAAAGCTCCATATCAACATCCTGAGGCCATGAGACTTCTTTTTTTTTTTTTAACACCATTGTCATTTATAGTGTTTTTTGTACAATATTACAGACACCTTGTCTTCAAAATATAGGCCATTTGTCCAAAAATACTACTTAGGGGCTTGTTTTGAATCACAAACATAAGTAGACACAGAAGACTTCATTCTCGTATTAAAAATAAATTCTGTTTGTCCCTATTAGAAAGGTTGCGAGTATTCTCCAGGTAAATACATTATAACATTTGGCAATCAATGGGCCAGCTACTTACCAACCCCCCTTGTTATACAAGACTGGTAACATATTTCCAGGTTGTAACCTTTTCAGCAGCAGAGCAGGACTAAAGTACCTTAATGTTATATAGGGGATATGGTAGTTGGGGCCTAAAATGTTATACTTTAGCCAGCATCAAACTCATTAAGCAAGAACACCAAGGCCATTTTTATAGAGAAGTGAGGTTTTTTTTATGCCCGTTTCATTTGATTTGCACATGGTTTCACTGTATTCTAGCTGTAACATTAACGAAGGCCAATATCCAGTCCCCAATGTTGCTTAATTACTAATAAATACACAAGGGAGGATTGTGCTATTTAAGGGGTGGTAGAATTCGGAAAATATAGTGTCTGAGGTGCAGGGAGAGGTGAGACATAACCAGTTACTGTTGTAGGTTAAATAAAACTGATGATACAGATTCAACAGTGTAATGATACCATAAGAAAAAAATGAAATCAAAGAGGTGAAAATGGAAATAAGCGTTTCCTTTAGGACTGTTCATAAAAGTAATTTGAGTCCAATCCATTAGCCATCAATGTAGTAAAAGGAATATCAAGTTTGATAGTATATTCCAAAGCCCTAAGTTATGGCTAATGGTACCTCATGTAGTGTATTTACTACATCGGTAATCATAGACCCAATATGCGATTTATACAAAGCCAAGTAAAATCCAAAAAACAAGAATGGCTGTTATCCTGTCGACAATCCAGAATAGATGACCATGCTATATGCCTCAGCCAAAAATAATTTCCCCCATTCAACAATAAGATAAATCAGCAATTTAAATCAGCTTTATAAGGGTTAAGTCGGAGTATCTTTTTATCCATATTCCAATGTTAAACCTATGTTAACATTTGTGCTAACAGAGACCGAATGACAAAATATTGCTACTTAGAAAATATTCTACATTTTGTAGTCAATATTCAGAGGACCGATAACCAATAACAAAATATCATTTTCATAAACAAAGTCATTTCATAGAAGTTTTGGTAAAGCAAAGTTTAACAGAGTATTATCCAACCCCCCCACCAGCATTAATACCAATCTAAACAGGTGGAAAAAAAATTACCATCTTTAGGATACTGTCCTAAATGGATGTGTTACAGGATTAAGAGTAGAAATTTCAGTCAATTATACGAGTTCCCAACTCAGGACAATCCCTGTCCATATACACTAAAATGTAGAGCCACTGGAAAGGGTTGCGCTCGCTCTGGAGGAATCGGAAAGACTCGGTTTATTACATAGTTGCCTCTTGAGGACATGCTGTATGTCCAGCGTCTAGAATCCTGGGAATCAGCTGTTATTGGGGAGCTGCTTCAGGAAAGAGTGTTGTAATGGGATAACCCCTTTAAGGTTTTCAGAATACTTCAACCTTATCGGAGAGTCAAAAAGACGCTCTAAATTGGGTCTTTCCTACGGAGATGAAAATACTGTTATAGAGCTTCTAAGCTCTTCATCTGCTTAGATAGTTCTCCAGGGCCCCCATTCTATCTGTGAAGACATGCCAATATATATCAAAGCAGCACTTTTCCATCTTGGAAAGCATCTCCAAAACTTGTCAACTACCTTTCTCGTCTGTCTCTGCAGGAACGATTGACAGGTAATCATTATGACTGCTGACGGAAAATACTAGTATACCATTACCGTTAGGTTTGCCAACTCATCCATTTAATAAAAGACAATCAAAGTTAAATATAGCACTTCTGTTATGAAAAAAAAGTATGTTATAAATAATGTTAGTGATTAAAATAAAAGGTCTTTTATGCAAAGTTCATTGGATTCAGGTTTTGTTTGAGTTAGATATTTTTTTAGATTAGAGCTGGGCTGATACATCATCTCTGGAAAGCATCAGAAAAATGCCAAAGCTAAAAGTAATCCCAACAGACGTGAAAGTAATCCACAAATTCAATTTAAGAAATCATCTACTTTAAAACACAGACCCATTTTTTGGATCAGAAAGTTATGGATCTTATTCTGTAAGACCCATCATTGTTCGAGCTATTACAGGACCTGGGTCTGGTTGATGTAGTGAGGATGAGCTGATAAGACCGAGATGATTTAACAATCTCCCACCCAATCTCTACAGATTGCATACCAAAATTGTATGCCATTTTTTTTAAATATATTCTGTGGATCAATTCCTCATAGTCTTAAAGATCTCTACTTGTAAGCATAGAATGGGAACCCCCATAGTTTTACTTCCAAACTATGAGAATCAGTTATGGTGATCTGGCACAGGAAGGAAAACAATGAAGGTTTCCATTCAATGACTACAGAGATTTTAAAAACCTTCAAGAATTGATATGCAAAGTATAAGAGTAAATATGTGAAAAAAAGTTATAACAAACAACTTTTCATTATACCATAGAGTTGATTTAAAGTTTTTTTCCCATGAAAGATATTTATGACATATCCACAGTATAGGTCATAAACGTCAGATAGACGCAGGTCCCACCTCTGGGACACTCACCTATCTCTAGAACTGGGCCCCCTAAACCCCGTTCTAGCTTTGTCTGTTCTCGCTTCCTACCGGACACTTCCTGGTTATATGGTCGGGTGTTATGAAAACAGTGTAAGGGGAGATTCACACGAGCGTTGCGTTTTTGCGCGCGCAAACAACGCGGCGTTTTGCGAGCGCAAAAACCATTTGACAGCTGCGTGTGTCATGCGTGTCTGATGCGCGGCTGCGTGATTTTCGCGCAGCCGGCATCATAGAGATGAGGCTTGTCGACGCCCGTCACTGTCCAAGGTGCTGAAAGAGCTAACTCTTTCAGCACCCTCGACAGTGAATGCCGAACACAACAGCGAAAAACCTGTAAAAAAAAAAGATAAAGTTCCTACTTACCGAGAACTTCCCGGCCGTTGCCTTGGTGACGCGTCCTTGGTGACGCGCCTCTCTTGACATCGGGCCCCACCTCCCTGGATGACGCGGCAGTCCAAGTGACCGCTGCAGCCTGTGATTGGCTGCAGCCTGTGCTTGGCCTGTGATTGGCTGGAGCTGTCACTTGAACTGAAGTGTCATCCCGGGAGGTCGGACTGCAGGAAGGAGACAGGAGTAATCGGTAAGTTAGAACTTCGGTTTTTTTTACAGGTTCATGTATTTTGGGATCGCAAGTCACTGTCCATGGTGCTGAAACAGTTTAACTCTTTCAGCACCATGCACAGTGAATCTCTCCCGACGTCGCGTACCGATAATTTTTTTGCCGGGATCGGCCAAAACGAGTTTGGCCGAACCCGGTGAAGTTCGGTACGCTTGTCCGGCTTCGCTCATCGCAAAGACACTCCGTTTGGATGTTCGGAAACAGAAAAGCACGTGGTGCTTTTCGGTTTTCATTCATCCTTTTCACTGCTGTTGCGCGAATCACGCTCGTCCCACGGAAGTGCTTCCGTGTGGTGCGCGTGATTTTCACGCACCCATTGACTTCAATGGGTGCGTGATGCGCGAAATACGCAGAGTTATTGAACCTGTCGCGCTTTTTGCGCATCTGACAAACGCTGCGCAAAAAGCACGGACTGTCTGTACTGCCCCATAGACTTGTATTGGTCCATGCGTGCCGCGTGAAAACCACGCGGCCCGCACGGACCGAATACACGCTCGTGTGAATCCCCCCTTACTCGCGGAGCTACGGTGTTTCTGTGACGTAGTAGTGAATGGCAGTTTCGGAAGCAGTGTATCATACGAGCTACGCGGTTTCTGTAACTACCATTCAATTCTACGGGACTTCCGAAAACAGTGTAGCTCAGCGGGACACGCTGTTTTCATAACTCCCGACCATGCAACCCTTTTTATGGTCGGAATTCAGCCGCAACACAGCAACGGAACAGGGTTTAGGGGGCCCCATTCTAGAGATAGGTGCGGACCCGCATCTATCTGAAATTTATGACATATCCTTTGGCTATGTCATAAATGTCTCTCATGGGAAAACCCCTTTAAGCAAATAAATGCTAATTTAAAGAAAACCAACCATAGTATAAGTCATTTATGAGGCGAGTTGATTCAGTTCTCTAATGTGGTCATAATAAACAGTCGTCTTGTTCCACTATTTTGTGGTAGAATCTGGCAATGAAAGACCAATTCTAATTTTAAGTTCCTGGCTATAGCTTGTACTGTAAACTTCTTTTCTCCACCCTGGGAATAATGCTAGATAGTTTGACCATTATACTAGTTGTTACAATAATAGACCTAATTCACATTAATCCACCTATTTATAACAAAAATATGATTAATGTGTAAGAGACAAAAAAGGTGTCGTTTATACCCGGACAATCCTTGCCCCTTCTCTGGTAGCAATTCTGCAATTTAAGATACTGTTTTTTAGGGATATGCAACAACCCCACCGTAGACTATAGTTGAATCCCTAGCTGTCAGATATAAGCCGGGTTGGCACAGTAGTGAAAAATTTAAAGGAGAGAAGCGGTGAAAAGTCAGACTATGCCAATTTATGTATTTATTTAGTAATTCTGCTATGCCAGGTTATGTGTGGTTTGCTATGGTATATTATATTATATTACTATTCTGGTTTCTCTAATAATACATGTCAATTTAAGTAGAGAAGCTCTATCACTACATTTCGGGGTATATGCTGCAGTATTGTTAATAGACGTTAATAGGAATACTGTGGACACCACTATTTGCGTCATTATGTAACGCATTAACAAAGTTGTTAGTTCTGAATCCTGGAAGACCAGAGGAGTGAGGCGGGGGTGATCTGTATACGCTTCACTCCAGTAGAGATGATTTTTAATTTCTAATGTTTTATTGACGAAGTAATGGAATAAAGAACAATTACCCCATGGCTTGTGTATTCCTGTGGCTTGACAACATACGGCTGCAAATTTAATTATCACATTGTCAGTCATTTTGGACCTGGCACTGAGGAAATCATGGCATGTGTCACTTTGTTAATGAACTTTTATTACTCAAAAATATATAATGGCAAGAGAGTTTAGATTTATGCCCAAAAGCAGAATTACCCTTTAAAACACCACACTAGACAACACTTGTGCATCTGAAGATTATGGTAGGATGTAGGCGAGCGACCGGTGTCTGGCTTCAAAGCTGAAACATACTGAGACTCACATATCACACCCGCGTGATAAACTAGGAGGGATCCACTTTCTTTTTAACTGCCATGAAAGAAAAAAAATCAAAGCTACACTGCGGTCAATTGCCATAGACACAGTGTATGACACCCGGGGCAACTGTGCTGTATATGTTGGTAGATTTATGTAATGGACGCACCCTGCTGAACGGATTAAACCTAGTTAATATTGCAACCTCCTACTGACAAGTTATATAATAAAATAGATTTTTAAACAAATGTTGGAGAATATATCTCAGAGAATAAAGTTAAAGTAACGCAGACACGGAATAGACCGTCACTTACAATTCAATAAAAATGACATTTTATTGCCTATTTACAACATCCGAAATTTTCACAAAAGGAAAATAGCAGCTACTTTAAAGTGCTGTAAGTGGTGCCATATTAGCAGCGCTCTCAGTTTCTACCAGAGCTAATGAGATGCCGCGGCTTGGCCGGTTCTCCTCAGTCAGAATACTTTAATGTGTGCCACGCTCTGAGCAGACAGGTGGCACATATACTATACATCTAGTACACGAAAAGGCCAGTGTAATTTATAGAATGACAAACTTTTCAGGGTTTACAAATATACCAGAGTGGAGGCAGCCATGTTTTATATGGACTCTTCAAAATAGGCTTCATTTTCATTTCTGTAACCTGCTGGTTTATTCAGGCCACAAATGGCGGATTCATGTAAGATGTAGGCTACCTATACAACTGACCACGCGCATTCTAATATAGAAACGACCTCATTGATTTTATTTTAACAACTCTTATTTAAAGTACAAATCAAGGTAACTGTTGAAATAGTGTTCAAATCTTTAACAAAATGAAGAATAATATAACATAAAACATAAGTGTCAGGTTAGTCTGATTATAATAGGTATTTAGCATTATTGTATTGTAATGTGCCAGATTCACAATTGCATTCATGGTTTATATAACTAAGGGCCTGTTCACATCACCGTTGCCCTTCCATTGAGGAGTTCCGTCTGAGGTTTCCATCGGGTTAACCCCTCAACGGAAAGGCAAATGGAAACCTAAGCTTCCATTTCTCTCACCATTGATATCAATAGTTACGAAAACCTAGCTAATGGTTTCCGTCTGTCACTGTTGTGATAGGGTTCCGTTGTTCTTGACGGACCCAATAGCGTAGTCGACTGTGCTATTGATTCTGTCAAGACGACGGAACCCTGTCACAACGGTGACAGACGGAAACCATTAGCTAGGTCTCCGTCTCCATTGAGTTCAATGGTGAGGGAAACGGAAGTTGAGGTTTCCGTTTGCCTATCCGCTGAGGGGTTAATCCGACAGAAAGCCTCAGACAAAACCCCTCAGCGGAAAGTGACGTTGATGTGAACTCAGCCTTAATCATAAATGAACCAGTGTTTTTTCACTATCCAGCAAACGAAGAAAAACCCTGTCCAAAATAACTTTCTATCTAATATTTCCTGGTAGGAGACAAAATAAGGCAGATCTTTTTTTCTTCATTAAAGAGATTGTCCAGGATTAGTAAAACATGGCTGCTTTGTTCCAAAAACACTGCCACACTGTCTATGGGTTGTGTCTGGTATTGCAGTTCAGCTCCTTTGAAGTAAATATGGCTATGCTGCAATACCATTTTAAAATCAGTAGATAGGTCTGGTGCTGTCCATGTTTTTCTAATCCTGCACAACTCCTTTAAAGTTTATAGGATATTGACAAAAAAAATAGTTATGATATGCCTGGTTTTTTATTAAAATAAAAAAAACTAAAAAGTGGACAGAACAGGTAAAAACTGTTTAAAATTCATATTCTGGCGTTAGTGTAAATACGATAAAAATTAATAGCATCAATTGAATGATTTGTTCCATTAGGTTTGTTTTTTTTAAAATATAAAATGTGTCAGAACACCTGTAACATTCAAAGTAAAAAATGGTATAAAATGGAAGGATGACGTATTAAAAATGGTGATAAAGATCAAAAATATAAAACAAATACAAAAATGACCATCACAATTTATAGACTCTAGAAGAAAAAATGAAGAAGGAATAGAAAAATACACCCATACAAATAACTTATGGTTATATTTTAAAGTAAATATAATTCAACTTTGGATAATTTTCTATTAAATGCACCATTTAGAATAATGCGAGCAACGGACTTGTTTTGGCATTTTGGGTATTCTTTGCATTAATGCTCCGTCCTACGAGTGCTACAGATGGCGTATGCTAGGCAAACAGAAACTAGACTGATCATTTTTGAGGTTCCAAAAGTCCCCAACTCAGAAATATCCCCTTGAAATCAGGAAGATCATAATTGGGCTTTGCCGATGATGTAGTTCAATAGATTACTATCGGAGGTTAAATGAGCCTCTTGTCCATAAATCCAACCACAAACATGAGATATTGTCCGAAAAGGCCAATTTCATCCCCGATTCTTGGCTGCATACTTTAGCGCAAATTAGCAATTTTTTGGTAGTTGGCCATAACCTGCAGTCTATTATATTATATTATATCTATGGTCGCCTTAACAGCAGATTGTGACAGAGCTGGAGATTATCCAGTTGCTTGATCAGTAGGGATGAATGGACTATGTAACATAACTAATCCTATACAAAGAAGTATCAATATCTAACTACAGCTTGTGGCTAATAAACAAGACAGACTTATGTCTTATTTATTCTTTGAATACATTTACAGTATAAATGGGGTTTTCCCCACGAGAGACATTTATGACATATCCATAGGATATGTCATAAATGTCAGATGGTTGCGGGTCCCACCTCGCACCTATGTCTAGAACGGGGCCCCCTAAACCCCTTTGTAGCTTTGTCTGATCTCGCTGACTCCCAGAGACACTTCCTGGTTATATAGTTGGGAGTTACGGAAATAGCTTAGCTCGCATAGTAGTGAATGGCAGTTACGGAAGCAGCTTAGCATGTGAGCTACGCGGTTTCCGTAACTACCATTTAGTTCTATGGGACTTACGGAAACAGCATAGCTCAGCAAGCTACGCTGCTTTCGTAACTCAAGACCATATAACCTTTTTCATGGTCGGAATTCACCTCATTCAGCCACAACACAGAGCGGCTGAACGGGGTTTAGGGGGCCCCGTTCCGGAGATAGTTAGATGGGGTCCCACCTCTGGTACCCGCACCTAACATTTATGACATATCCTGTGGATATGCCATAAATGTCTCATGTAAAACCCCTTTAAGTTAATATTGATTCTCAGTAACCATGCTTTATGTATAGGAGAACAGATCTGTAGTCAAGCAGCTACAGAAATGAGCAGGAAGTCATTCTTACCTGAATTATTCTGCTCTACATAGCATGTGATTAGGAATGGAGAAGGGCCATCCTGCAAAACTATAAACTCATATAAGCTTGCACGACTTGCAATTCAAAATTCTGATGGGAACATTCAACACAGATGAATTTCCGCAATGTACTCTGTAGGGAATAGGTCATTTAACCCCCTTGACCACTTAAATGTATCTGCATTCTGCTTGTTCTAAGACCAACTGCCTGCACAGAGTATATCTGAATTTGGCAAGCATGAAATCCGGCAATGGCTTCAAGTGCATGTAACAGACTTGGCACACCAGTATGCCAGGTGCAGAATGCAGGCTGTAGAGTACCTATATGTGACAGACCCCCTCCCGCTACGGACTTCAGTATTAAAGCGAATGTAAATAAATGCATTATAAGGCCTTATTGGTACACAGTGCCTGTATTCTGTTTATGGTGCCTAAGGCTCTGTTCACATAAGTGTTAGGAGCCTTTTTTGAGGGTTCAGTCAGGGCTTCTGTCACTTCTGACGGAAAGAACAACGCAGCGTGCAAAGATAGTTTTGCCGTCAAAACGTCAGAAACCTCCTTCGTATTGTAGGTCAATTGGATCCATCATTATAAACAGAAGTTATTGCGCCAGTGTGACCATAGCCTCAGGGAATTACTCCCACTTGTACAATGAATGATTCTATAAATAACGTGCAATTACCGAATAAAATGTTTAGATGAGAATCCAGAGCTTCATTATAATTTCTGTTCTGCATTAGGTGGATAGTCGACTCGTGTCTAGTCATGTATGGGGCCTTGATCGGGCTGCCATAGAACTGGAAGAGGTCTATATCAGCTCATGTTTGTTCTGCATTAGATAAAGAGTTTACTCAAGTACAAACAAATGACCATAGTTCTATTTATCTCCTATGAATAGCTTTAGTCATATATCCAAATTCATAATTTGTTGTGGAAGTTAACATATATAACATAACTAGAAGAAGGTCTAATAAAACCGAAGTTAAAAGAACAAAAAGGAAAAGAGAACATAGAATTGCCTTTAAGGCCTCATACACATGGCTAGAATAGAGATCCATGTGGAACGGATCCATAATACAGCTATCAAAATAAAAATCTATGGTCCCATACTGTACCACCCTATATCCTTTATTCCATATACGGTATATTTTTCATATATGTTTCATATACAATACACAAAATCAGAGGCATAAGGAGGTTTTTCCTCCTGAATTCATATGGAAGCTGTGAGGAAAAACAAAATTGTGGCATGTTCCAACACATACCTTATTATAGAGGTATTCTTCTAGGGGGGAATACGGTGCCGCAAAGAAGCACCATACAGTAGCACAGTGTCTACGGCTCTGTATTATGGAACTGTAGGGACTCCATGTGCCGCTGTACAGTCTGAGGGCACCCGACTTTGCCATGTTCATGACGCCTAACAGTAAGGGCTGAGTACTATAGTAAAGTATTCAGGATATAATTATATTTTCATAGACCATATAATCTTATCAGTGCAATGTCTTAAATTGGGGCAAGGTCAATTCAAATTATATTAAAATGAAAGTACATGCTAATTTACAAGGATGTGTAACGTCTATGCCATGTGCATCATCACAGAGAATATAAACCACGATTTATAATAGTTTCAGAAATTTATGAGGGAAAAATATATGTGCCTCAAATTTGCGATGGAGGGAATTGCTCGCTAGTAATCTCATTAAGTAATGAAGTAATTCTCTCCCTAGCCTACAATGGCTGACAGCTCAACAGCAATAGTTACTACAGTGTAAAATATATCAGATTTCATGACCAAACTGAAATATATATATACACACACACATATATATATATATATATATATATATATATATATACACACACACACAAATACATATACACATACATACACACACACACATATATATTATATATTTTTTCTGTTAAAAATATAAATGTTGGGTACCAAAAATGTAATGAAGGTTAATATTGTTAACAAAAAAACCAACACCTCCAGCGTGTAACAACCATCCCCCTTCCCCCACACACCTTCTACAACACTGCCATATACCAAGCATAGATACACAATCTTTTACTAAATGTAGGGGGCAGAAGTGCTGCTGGCTCATCAGAAATACTGTAATATAGAAGGTGACCGCACTGATCTAGCCAAGTGTGTAGGATCCAGCATGGTGACTACTGCTGGTGGAGGTTATAGATACATAGCCGTCTGAACTTACACACACATACTGTACACATACACACACTAAAGTATTGCAAACAGCCCACACACACAGACATACAAGTATTACACACCTGCTACCTGTTCTAGCAGCTCGTGCTTCCAAGCAATACGTAGATCATTAATAAAATGTTAATATAAAGGGGGGATATTTAATGCTTTGGTGTAGATGCGAACATAATCCTTACTTGAATTTATTTAGAATTGTTCAGTCATTAATTACATTCCCTTATATAATAATTTGTGTAATTATCAAGTACCTGTGACAATTTATTTTAATTTTACAAAAGCCATATATAAATATATACACATATTTAAATGCTATATATCCCCACCTGACATAATTTAAACATATAGATTACATATATATTTAAATTATACTTTATAAATATTTATATGTAACTCTAAAACATCTAAAAATTAGTACTTTAAGCATCCACTTTTAGAGGATTTAAGAAATAAAATTAGACCGAATGAGCCAAACCTCTTCTACACGGAGGTCAAGAAAAAAACATTTCACTACCGCCGATTTCTTTCTGAAACACCAATGTAGTTCAAGTACACAGTATGAAAAGGTTTAACAAAATAAACAGATTATTAACGTTTTTCAATGCGGTCTCTATTTATCTAGAGAAGGGTCCTCTGAAAATTTACAATACTCCCCTTTTTCTAAATAATGGCACATAGTGTTGAAACGCATTTGTGAAAGTATGATAAAGCCTAAGGGTTAAGGCACATTGAATCTCAGGTATCAAAACTGCCTCAGAGAAAAAGTGGTCTTTTTGCCCATAGTAACCAATCAGAGCTCAGCTTTGGTTTTCTCAACTGCATTGGGGAAAAAAAAAATGGGCTCTTATTGTTTGCACTACACAACAAGGACACCTTTTCTCTGAGTTTTCATACATGAAGCCCACTGAATTTTAGTGACCGACTACAAACAGCAACAAGGAACCTACAGTGAGCACTTTACGGCATAGCAATTTATGTTAAGCCAGCTGTAATAATTCGAGGGCAGGTTTCCAGAAGTAACAGAATCGGAAAAAGTATCTCTGTAAGCATTTTGATATTTTTTCGATGAAATTTAAAACCCTGCTCAATTTGGTTTTCCAGAAGGAGCATGGCAGGGGTGAGGTTAGTTAGTTTGTATTCATACTACCCTTGCAGTGCCTGTTCAGCATATGCGCAGTGAAAGCTTCCAGCACATACGCCCAACATATTTTTAGGGCCCGGTCTGTATACCTTTTTCACACTGAATGGAATAGCATACTATGCCATTACATTACAAGAGGCATCCAGTAAAAAAAAAAAAATTTATACCGCGCTGGGACCCTATGGGCGACGTATGCCACTGTATGTCTATACAGTGGTATACGTCGGAGCCTTCCGCCTGAGGTATACATCGGGAAATACTCCCAACATATTCCTCTGATGGAAGGCTCAAATGCAGTGTAAAAAAGCGCCTTAGTCACAGCCGTAAGACATATTTATCAATGCCTAAAGTCAGACTGTTGTTTTTAAAAAGGGGCGCACATGTACAGTACAATAGGTCAGACATGGTATAGAGATCGTGCCCGATTTTGTCTGATCTCGCTGACTCCCAGCCACTTCCTGGTTATATGGTCGTGAGTTACGTAAACAGCGTAGCTCGCCGAGCTACGTTGCTTCCGTAAGTCCCATAGAACTGAATGGAAGTTACGGAAACCGCGCAGCTCGCATGCTACGCCGTTTCCGTAACGGCCATTCACTACTATGGGAGTTACAGAAACAGCGTAGCTCAGCAAGCTATGCTGTTTACTAACACACGACCGTATAACCAGGAAGTGGCTGGGAGTCAGCGAGATCAGACAAAGCCAGAACGGGGTTTGGGAGGCCCCGTTCTAGAGCTGGGTGTGGGTCCCAGAGGGGGGACTCGCATCTATCTGACATTTATGACATTTCCCGTGGATATGTCGAATGTCTCTCATGGGAAAACCCTTTTATCTATGAACGTCTGATTTTCTATGAAAGAAAAATGAGTATATAGGTCTAGAAGGATGAATGAAAAAAAGAATAAAGAATCATTATAAGGAATCGTAATTACGGATAAATTCCACGGTCGTGTGCATGTGGCCTTAGGGAATAGTGGTGATCTGGACATGGCACTGTATTCCCTATGCAGGCATGGACATACCTGCACATGAGGCCTGATGACTTACTACAAGAACACGGCTTGGAGCTGCATTAGTGACAAAACCCTTTAAGAAAATAGTAAAATATAGCGGAATAGGCACACAAGATTTTACATTAGATCAAATTGTATCTATAGTTTCTCTGTTTATAAGACCACAACAATTTAGAACTTCTCAACCAGTGTCCAGTTGTGTTTGATAGGGAACCATTCCTTCATTAAAGAGGATTACACTTAATAGTGTGCTTAGTAAATGTTACAGACCTTTAGGGGTCTAGTTCCACCCTGCTTAAACTTGCAGTTTGCAGATGGCCACACCGCAGCTTGTGTGGACTATGGGAGGGCAAACCAGGTGACTGTAGAGAAGTATCCACAGAGGTTGGCAGGGACATAAACAGTTCACAATGTGACGCAACATTAACAAGTCCAATTATACGTGTCGTTTTAATAAGGAAATGGTTCCACAGTCAATTAAAATATGAGTCGACTCCCCTTCCTCTGAATTTCAGATGATGGGAAGGAGGGAATTATTCTAAGGTTAAACATACTCTGGTTAAATGAGTCAATTCAAATAACTTCAATATAAAATAATGGACCCCCCCAGGCCTTACAACCATACCCAGCACAGTGAGAACCTGCTTTACTTTTTCACCATAAAGTGGAGCAAATATTGAGCAATAACAGGTCAGCCTATTAGACTTGTTATATGCATTATCACAAAAAGGCAGAATGTTTATGCACATTATAGGATGAGGAGATATAATGGAAAAGGCAAAAGTTTAATAGCTGGGAGACGTATTAATACCAAGTGTATTTTCTAGAATAACAAGGCACTTCACTCTGTTTCCCACAAAGATAATGGCTGCAGCGAAGTCCTTCAGATCAATATAATGGATTCTCATGTAACATATCGAATAGCAGACTGAGTGGGCACCTAAACAGTTAACCACCTAGTCATGTTTAACAAAAGGTTGTGAGTATCGAATAGAGACATTACAACAGGCATCAGCAAGCTATAGTCCCACTGGCATAGTCATGCTGAGATTTGTAGTTCTGCAACAGCCACCGCTTTCCAAAAATATAACAACTTGCACACATCTTTTAGCATATCTCTATTGTGTGCTGGAACGGTGGCTATGATGAAACCAGAGGTTACCTTTCACTGAAGACAAATTAATACAACTCTACAAAGCGTTTACTACCACATCTTCCCCAAAATACTTAGTGTTGGTTACATTGTTCAGAGGAGAAATTGTAAAAGAAAATACATGATCGTGCCAACACAAGCAGCCCAAGTGTATTTTTGTAACTTTTTTCCTTCTTTGGCACCAGACATTGAATAACACTCCCCTGTAATATTCCGTTTTAATATTTTGCTAAAAGGTGTCTGGATTAGGCCCTTTAATTAGGGATCAAGACTCGTCTATGTCCGAGACGGCATTTTCCAAAAACTCTTGATTGCCGCTTTGAATGTTTGAAAACAAGCAGAAAGATTAAAGGTTGGTAATGCCTCTACCTATATTTGAGGCTTAACCATATTTCTTGAGTTGTATTTTTTTTATACAGTCATCACTAGTCGAGACACAATTTTTTTTACTGTAACCATTAGAGTCAAATCTGTGCAGCTTATTTGTTCAAAATGTTCTTCAGACTATTCTATCATTGGGGAGGTTTAGTTACCCCTACTCAATGTGCAAGCTCACCTGAAGCAGAGACCACATGATAAACCATCTGATGGTTACAGAACAAGTACACAACAGGGAACCAATTCTACAATTTTCGGATTAAGGCGCTGGCTATCCTAGCAGCCTGAGGAACTCTTAGGCCAGTTAGTACCGAATACAGTCTGTGCTGCCCCAAATGAATGAGGCATTTATCCCTAGTCTCCAAACCCGAGAATCTATAAAACTGCAGGCTGGAAGTGAATTTTGGCAAATGAGACAAAGATTACAGCTTCACAGTGAAAAAAGACAAGTGCATTGTCCGATGTGGA
The DNA here is from genome assembly GCF_050947455.1 of Rhinoderma darwinii. Classification (NCBI taxonomy): domain Eukaryota; kingdom Metazoa; phylum Chordata; class Amphibia; order Anura; family Rhinodermatidae; genus Rhinoderma; species Rhinoderma darwinii. The sequence continues at coordinate 118,476,531 of NC_134688.1, read as the reverse complement.
CACGAACATCATTTTCCTCACCCTTCTGCTCATGTAATTCCACAGAATCAAAGGCAGTTGAGGAAATGGGTCAAAAAGGCAAAGACTGTTGATGTCTGATGTCAGGATGTGGTTCCCCATGCAACTCTCCTTGGATGCAAGGGGATCTCAGAGAGTCTGTCGAAAACACTTCCTAGGTAGAACAGAAAAGAAAAATGCACTGAAGTGGAACCTCCTGAGAGATCCATGTGGGACTATTCCCTGCTCCTCTTTGTCAGTCTCCGGTAGCTGGAGGTGAGGGAGTGTGGAACATGAGAGATTAGGGTTAGGATGTGGAATGGAGAGAAAGAGTTGAGCTGCAGAAATGTTGTTGCCCTTTCGCATCCCTGTGGGTGGTAATGAGGATCCTACGGAGAACTGTCTTATTCCAACCTGCTGCTGGAGACATGTCACTCGCTCACAAGAGAAAACGTACAGCGCATAATAACGTACAAGGCAATGCCCTTGTTTCCTGCTGTGGCCCGTACTTCTGGCTCTTTGGTCAGTTTTTAGAGAAGCTTCATCTTTTAAGTCTATTGAAAAATTATTCTTTTGCTGCATTTATCCTAATAAAAACAAGAAAAAAAAAAAAGAGAAAGACTAAAGAAAATAGCATAGTATCTCGTTCACAATAAATAATTTGTAAGTACCGCCTGTGAGTATTTTGCTTTCAAGTGCCAGGGTGAAAAGCGGCTTCTCTGGGCTTTCATTATAGAGATGAGACAGTCTCCCGGGCAGGGCAGCACGGACACTGATTACAGCACCACACACAAACTCCCCTGCCAAGCTCCCCATCTCCGGTGCGAGGCTTTGGCACCACTGAGCCCCTTTGCAACTGCACTTTTGCAGATGATGTAGGTAGCTTCCTTATTGTTCTGGATACTCTGTGTGGGGTCAATATGAGGCTTCCAATTCCTCCTTCCCCTTCGAGCAGAGATTCCTGCTAACTGCTGGCTGGACCATCATTGAGAAAGTAGGTGGTCATTTCTCCTTTGCCTTTGACTTTAACAACCCCTCGAAACTCCAACTGATAACCTTTGGCTGCCAACACCTGGTAGAGATCAGTTGTAACCTAATGGAAAAAAGATGTTTTATTGAAAATGCAGTTAATTTTTTTTTTTTAATATTGTAAATGAGTTGTTAATGATCAACACAGCCTAAATGACAGCTGTATACAAATGCAATACACATTCACATTCCTGTACAGCGCCGCCAAACAAGTTTGCGCTATATAAGCAATAAAAATAAAATATCGATATATTCGGTATATATTTCTAGATTTAAAAATCCTCTAGGTTTTGAACTGAGGACCAAGACAAGACAACTGCTCTTACCATTGGGCCGTGAGATATATTGATGTAAAATAAACCAATCTTAACTAAAAAGCTGAGTATCAGAGAATTGAGGAGACAGGAGTGAGCTAGAAAGATATAGCAACTGTATAGAGAGATAGAATTTCTAATTACTGCTTTGGGAAGGCGGCGGGGTGTGAACAGAGCTAATTCTGACTGAAGAGGTCTTGACTATATATAGGTGTACCTGCTATAGTGTGAATGACAGGGATTAACCCCTTAAGGACTGAGCCTGTTTTGGCCTTAAGGACACAGCCTATTTTTTCAAATCTGACATGTGTCACTTTATGTGGTAATAACTACGGAATGCTTTTACCTATCCAAGCGATTCTGAGATTGTTTTCTCGTGACACATTGGACTTTATGTTACTGGCAAAATTTGCTCGATACATGAAGTATTTAATTGTGAAAATTACCAAAATGTAGCGAAAAATTGCAATAATTAGCATTTTTCTAAATTTATATGTATCTGCTTGTAAGACAGATAGTAATACCACACAAAATTGTTGCTAATTAACATCTCCCATATGTCTACTTTAGATTGGCATCGTTTTTTGAACATCCTTTTATTTTTCTATGACATCACAAAGCTTAGAACTTTAGCAGCAATTTCTCACATTTTCAAGAAAATTTCAAAAGGCGATTTTTACAGGGGCCAGTTCAGTTGTGAAGTGGATTTTAGGGCCTTATATATTAGAAACACTCGATAAGTCACCCCATTTTAAAAACTTCACCCCTCAAAGTATACAAAACAGCATTTAGAAAGTTTCTTAACACTTTAGATGTTTCACAGGAATTAAGGCAAAGTAGATGTGAAATGTTCACATTTCTTTTTTTTTGTTGCAGAAATTCATTTTTCATCTATTTTTTTTTGTAACACAGAAAGTTTTACCAGAGAAACGCAACTCAATATCTATTGCCCAGATTCTGCAGTTTTTAGAAATACCCCACATGTGGCCCTAGTGCACTTATTGACTGAAGCACCGGCCTCAGAAACAAAGGAGCACCTAGAGGATTTTGGGGCCTCCTTTTTATTAGAAAATATTTTAGGCTCCATGTCAGGTCTGAAAGGCTCTTGCGGCGCCAAAACAGTGGAAATCCCCCAAAAGTGACCCCATTTTGAAAACTATACCCCTTGAGGAAATTATCTAGGGGTATAGTGAGCATTTTGACCCCGCAGGTTTTTTGCAGAAATTATTGGAAGTAGGCCGTGAAAATGAAAATCTACATTCTTTCAAAGAAAATGTAGGTTTAGCTAATTTTTTCTAATTTCCACAAGGACTAAAAGGAGAAAATGCACCACTACTTTTGTAAAGCAATTTCTCCCGAGTAAAACAATACCCCGCATGTGGTCATAAACGGCTGTTTGGACACACGGCGGAGCTTAGAAGGGAAAGAGCGCCATTTGGCTTTTGGAGCTCAAATTTAGCAGGAATGATTTGCGGTGACCACGTCGCATTTGCAAAGCCCCTGAGGGACCAAAACAGTGAAAACACCAAAAAAGTGACTCCATTTAGGAAACTACACCCCTTGAAGAATCCATCTAGGGGTGTAGTGAGCATTTTGAACCCACAGGGGTTTCATAGATTTTATTAGAATTGGGCAGTGAAGATAAAAAAAATCCTTTTTTTCCAATAAGACGTAGCTTTAGCTCAAAATGTTTCATTTTCTCAACAAATAAAGGAATAAAAGCACCCCAACCTTTGTAAAGCAACTTCTCTGGAGTACGGCAATACCCCATTTGTGGTCATAAACTGCTGTTTGGGCATACGGCAAGGATCAGAAGAGAAGGAGCGCCATTTGGCTTTTGGAGCACAGATTTCGCTGGATTGGTTTCTTGACACCATGTCACTTTTGCAAAGCTCCTAAGGTACCAGTACAGTGAAAACTCCCCAAAAGTGACTCCATTCACGAAACTACACCCCTTGAGGAATTCATCTAGGGGTGTAGTGAGCATTTTGACCCCACAGGTTTTTCATAGATTTTATTAGAATTGGGCAGTGAAAATAAAAAAAAATCCTTTTTCTTCAATAAGACGTAGTTTTAGCTGAAAATGTTTCATATTCTCAACAAATAAATGAAAAAAAAGCACCGCAACACTTGTAAAGCAACTTCTCCTGTGTACGGCAATACCACATATGTGGTCATAAACTGCTGTTTGGGCACAGAGTAGGGCTCAGAAGGGAAGGAGCGCCATTTGGCTTTTGGAGTACAGATTTTGCTGGATTGGTTTCTGGTCGCTATGTCGCATTTGCAAAGTCCCTGTGGGACCAAAACAGTGGAAACCCCACAGAAGTGACCCCATTTTGGAAACTACACCCCTCAAGGTATTCACCTAGGGGTGTAGTGAGCATATTAACCCCACAGGTGATTGGCAGAAATTGGTGTGCACTCGATGTTGCAGAGTGAAAATGTTTTTTCAATAGATATGCCAATATGTGGCGCCCATCTTGTGCCACTGGAGACACACACCCTAAAAATTGTTAAAAGGGTTCTCCCGGGTATGGCGATGCCATATATGTGGAAGTAAACTGTTGTTTGGGCACACTGTAGGGTTCAGAAGGGAGGTAGCGCCAATTGGCTTTTGGAGCGTGGATTTTGCTTGTAGTAGTTTTGTTTTGAGTCTTACTGGTGTTTCCGTTTATAATGTGGGGGTACATGTAAGGCGGGCGGAGTATATAAGGGGCATAGTCAGGTGGTATAGTGGGGTAAAAAAAAACAATAAAATAATCCATAGATGTGTGTTATGCTGTGACACAATCCTTTCTGCAGAGGCCGGTGTTGCACTAATAAATGGTCTTTACTTATTCCCCTTTTGGTCCACACTCGGCACCTTTGAAGTTTGGGGAATTTTGCTGGGAAGTGTTGTCCTGGTATAATACGGGCACCCTCACTTCCAGCAGATATGTTTGGGCCCTCCCCTTCCTGGTTCCCTAATTTTAGGGGCCTTGATAATTCGCCACTTGAAACAGAAGAAACGTTCCCCTCGGGCCGGCACAACTGCATATTTTTATTTCCTGGCTTATTGGTGCCTTGACTAATTTTATTTTTTCATAGACGTAGTGGTATGAGGGCTGGTTTGTTGTGGGACAAGCTGTAGTTTTTATTGGTACCATTTTGTACATGCGACTTTTTGATCACTTGTTATCCTATTTTTTTTGGTAGGCAAGGTGACCAAAAAACTGAAATTCTGGCATATTTTTTTTGTTTTTTTTATACAGCGTTCACCATGCGTTATAAATTACATGTTAGATTTATTCTGCGGGTCAGTATGATTCCGGCGATACCTAATTTATAGCACTTTGTATGTTTTACAACTTTTTGCACAATAAAATAACTTTTGTAAAGAGAATGGATTTTTTCTGTCGCCAAGTTGTGAGAGCCATAACGGTTTTAAATTTTTCATCGACGGAGCTGTATGAGGGCTTGTTTTTAGCGAGACGAGTTATAGTTTTTATAGGTACCATTTTTAGGTACATGCGACTTTTTGATCACTTTTTATTTCAATTTTTGGAAGACAAAGTGACCAAAAAATAGCAATTATGTCAGTATTTTTTAGTTTTTTTTTTTACGGCGTTCACTGTGCGGAATAAATAACATAATATTTTTATAGTTAAGGTCGTTACGGTCGCAGCGATACCAAATATGTATGGCTTTATTATTTTTTTCTATAATAAATGACTTGATAAGCGGAAAAGGGCGATTGTGTTTTGTGTTATTATTTGAAACTTTTATTGTATTTTTTAAAACTTTTATTGTTACTTTTTTTACACTTTTTTTTACACTTTTCTTTAGTCCCACTAGGGGACTTGAAGGTCTAACTGTTTGTTTGATGTTCTAATACATTGCACTACCTATGTAGGGCAATGTATTAGAACTGTCAGTTGTTCACTGACAGCAAGCTGATCAGGCTCCGCCTCCGGGCGGGGCCTAATCGGCTAACGTAATGGCAGATAGGAAGCCATTGTTAGGCATCCTGTTGCCATAGTAGCAGTCGCCAGCCTTGCCATCGCATGGCAAGGCTGCCGATTGCATACAAACCACTTTGATGCAGCGATTGCATTGAATCGCTGCATTGAAGGGGTTAATGGCAGGAATCGGAGCTAGCTCCGGTTCCTGCCGATAGATCGGGGTGTCCGCTGTAACATACAGCGGACACCCACTGCTGATGACGCCGGCTCAGCTTCTGAACCGGAAGCTGAGCCGGCGCCATCTTGCCGATGGTACCGGAAGCCTCCTGGGCCCCGCCGACGACGGGACATAGGAGGATTCCGTTACAGGCTGATCGGGAGGTAAGTATTAGCCCTCCGATCGCCTTTGCAGCCACCGGCAACCCAGCGATCACATTGCTGGGGTGCCGGTGGCTATAAACTCCTCACATGCTGCGATCTCTATTGAACGCAGCATGTGAGGGGTTAATCGGTCGGATCGGAGGCTAGCTCCGGTCCTGGCCGATACCTCAGGGTGACAGCTGTAACATACAGCTGTCACCCGGCGGTGATGTCGCTGGCTCAGCTCCTGATCCAGCTTCATCTCCTTCACGTACAGTTACGTGGAGATGCGCGAAAAGGCCATCTCCCATGACGTAACTGTACGTGAAATGGCGCGAAGGGGTTAAAGGAGAGAGTAGAAAATCCCACCAAACTACAATTAATAGAATGTGAACTTAAAGTGTAACTCCAGCCACATTTAAAAACGGACTGTGCGCATGAATCCTTATATGCAATAACTGGGCTCTGTCTTTTTCTCTTGTAAGCTCCACCATTTGTAAAACGCATCCTGCCTTAAATTTCCTTAAAAAATTCCTCTGGCTGTCTACAGACATAATTCTGTGCCTGTAGAGCGTGACACATAATCTGGTATCAGTGATTAATTTTCATGAATTGTCAGAAAGGCCCGAGATTTCTTTCCTCCTCCATAGCCTATAAATTCATGTGAAGTTCAAGTGTTGTACAATGGCAACATCGGTAAGGATGGAAGGTGTGTCTCAGCCTTTAATAGTTGCTATAATGTTTATCCTGAAAATATAATACCTGTATGCGGTCTGGTACTCCAGTGCTGTCCATTCGACTTGCTACATTCACAGTGTTCCCCCAAATATCATATTGGGGTTTACGGGCTCCAATTACACCTGCAACTACAGGACCAATGTTAAGTCCTGCAGAAGAAACACAAAAAAATAAATAATCTGTGAGATACCGTATAGATATAAAACATAACAAAAACCACGCTCCTTTCTTCTAGTACAATGTAGCTTTCATGAGTTATATAACCACTTCTTTATTAATAAGACCCTGATAGGACCTGGATACATTTTAGTTAACACCACAAGAAGATGATGGAACATAGCACTTATGCATGTGTGCGCCTTGTGTGATATAAGAAGATCATTTTTCTTTTACTTAAATGTTTCTTATGAAGACAAAGTGTAGTTATAAATGCTACACTTTTCACGATGGAAACAAATTATTCTTTTGTGTCTCTAACATAGGAGCGCTAAAAGCTGTAAACTCAATTTATGGAAGTCAGCGGAAGGTAAACTGGAGCATTTTACAGTATGAAGAACAATGATACTCACCAATCTTCATCTGGAAGTTATTGAAGGAGTGCTCATTGATATATTTCATCTGCTCCATCAGCTTCATTGCGTAGTCTGCCAAGGCTGTAATGTGTGATTTGCCCTCCTTGTCGTAAGTTGTATCATTTAGGCCTGAAGCTGCCATGTAAGTGCTGCCAATGGTTTTGATTTTCTCTAACTGCTTAAACTTTTCTTCACTGATAATCTGTTGAAGACGTTAGAGAAGTTACGAATATCTAGACACATAGGAAGAACCTGCTTTTCATGAGCCTTCCAACACAGAGGTAGCACACACTTCTTACACAGTTGAAATCCGATGATAGGAAAAAAAAAAATCTAAAATTATTACACATAATTTATTAGAAATTATAATAAATTATGTTACTTGTTTATTTTAAAATTAAAGATTATAAAATTGTAGTTTAACCCCTTGGACCCGCAGCCATCTTTTCGTTTTTTTTCCTCCCCAACTTCCAAAAAGAAAAAAATAGTCTTGTGTCACCATATTCTTAAAACCCATAACTCTTAAATTTACATCGATGGAGCGGCGTGTTGACTTTTAATGTGGGGCATGCTGTAATTTTTATTGGTATCACTTTGGGGTACATACAACATTTTCTTGCTTTTTATTTTATTTGGGAGGTAAGGACCAACAAAAACATTAATTCAGAATTATTTTTTTTTCAGGGATTTTACTGAGCGGGTAAATAACGTTATATTATAATAGTTTGGACTTTTACAAAGATACCAATTATTAATTTCGTTTTTTACATTACTTTAGGGAAAAAATTGGAAAAGGTTTTCTTTGAACTTCTAGTATTTTGTTGTATTTTTAAGATAAATACATACTGTGTAGAAAGCCTTCAATTACCAATGTGTGGTCCTATTTATGTGACCATACGGAAGGCTAAGACCGCACTTAATTGTGATATAATTACAATGCCCCAGGAGCTTTTTTATTAAATATACATTTTTGGTTTGATAATCTGGGCAAAACCATTTAAAATCAGTATCAAGCTTAAGGAACATGCGAATCCAAAATTCATTTGTAGCACACATACAAATGTTGGATGACTAGATCTGGAAGCAAATCATTTTATTCTTAGGTTGTCAAACTGCTATAATGGCAAAAATTAAATAAGACCTGATGCAGACATGTAACTATCTAGATATTGTCCTCATCTTTCTGATATGAATCCTTTGAAAGCAAAGATATGGCTTCTGACAATAGGCAAAAAGTGGGGTGACCTACTTTTTCTTTACTAGAAAAAGCAGCTCAAAGTTCTGAAAACTTATTTTTTAGAATGGACAATCCTTTAAAATAAATAATATGCGTTGCAAGAGACAGCACTGAAAATGAGTCTGCTATCTAATCCAGAGCATCCCCAATGCATATAGAAGAGTAGAAGTAAGTACATTTAATTTGTAGCAAGCCTGAATTTGTCATCAGCCACCTTCCATCAGGTAAAGTCACTGAGTTGTTTTAAAGGGTAACTAAACTATCAAAAAACTTCTGACATATCATAGTGACACGACAGAAGTTTTGATCGGTGGGGATCTGAGAACTGAGACCCTCACTGATCTCTAAAACGAAGCGGCAGAAGTGCTCGGGTGAGTGTAGAGCCGCATCGTGTCTGATCGGCTTTTCTCGAAAAGTCGAGCAATTGGTGTACGGGCTTAGTAGAAAGTCTATGAGCCCCCCTACACCATTGCTCGGCTTTACTAGAAAAGTCAATCGGAAACTAATTGGCTCTTCACACACCCAAACACTTTTGCCGCTTTGTTTTAGCAATCGGTGGGGGTCTCAGTGCTCAGACCCCCACTGATCAAAACTTCTGACATGTCACTATGACATGTCAAAAGTTTTTGGAAAGTTTAGTTATCCTTTAAGTGAGATATAATGGTACGTAAAGGAAACTGTTAGAGATGAATTGGTCATTTTACTACATCCGTGAGATCAGTGGTTTTGTTTTTTTTTAAAGAGAGGGACACTAAATATTAGATGATGGATCAGAGTTATGTTTTGATTATTTAGATACACTAAAACACTACATGTACGTTTCGTCATTACCTCATCAAAGTCAGCAATAATCTCGTTGAGTAAACGTAGACACTCCACTCCTTCATTGTTGGCCTCAAGTTCAACGTAGAACTCTGAGAAATTACTGATTGATGCAAACATTACGGCCACACATTCACAGGACTGATAGTACAGTTCATCATTCCTATGTTCCCGGGCCAGAAAATGAGCTGCAACATCTTTAGGAAGGATATTGTGCAGGAGACGCCTGTTGTATGCTTGGAGTTCTTCCATATCCTCCTTTTCTCCGGTTGCCTAAATGGACATTAACATGAGTCTATACAACATCTTACAAAAGTTTCTGATACTAAAACCCTCATGCTTTGGCCCAGGATAGAAAGGCTATACTACTCCCAATACCATGCATCTCTTGTAGAAGAATAGTAAGTAACGCCCTCGTTATTAACTAGAACACAGTTTGTCATATTGCTGCGTTGATTTTGTTATGTACTACACCTTTGTCATGGTCCATAAGCTATATTGTTATTCCTTATTAATCTATCACAAATACAGACCTAAAGATAATTGTATCTGACTTATTGACTTACCAATCACAAACTAGAGGCTTCCACGCTTTATGTTGTATGAGTCATCTTAGCCATGCTGAATGGCTGAGTTTTTACTGCGGGGTACAGTTCAGTTGCAATATGGCACCTTTAAGATGCCCTAATCTAAATTGGTCTATCTTGGTCTCTCTTTTTTGCAAGTTTATAAATAATAGTATAGCAGCTACAATTGTCAGATATACCTGTAGTTTCCATAAGAAATCTAGACGAGCAGTGGATTCGACTTGTTGAGCATGGAGATACAGAGCCAAAACGAAGACAGTCAAGATGACAGGAGTCACATACTTCAGAGGTATCTTATTGCCCACAAGACTACAAATAAAAAACAGCCAGCAGAAGAAATTCATTACAGTGAGCTGAAAAATGGCACACAGGACACCCCCTGTAATTAAAGTAGTTGTACAATAACCTGCAATCCTTATCCCTGTATCTAACAATCTCTTCTTCTAAAGTGCATCAGACTCATAAGTCACATTGACAAGTGGCAAGACATTCCAGCTCCAAAAACCCATTCCACCTTCTTGCTTTCTACCCATTTTGGACAGGTTGAATTAAAATGATGGCGAAATCCCAAAAATTGAGCCTGACTAACGCCTTAGATCTGAAGCTTCATTCTTTCTTGACCTCTGATCATAGCATTTATTATATATTTTCACAAACACTATTATCATCATCCCTGTAACTAAATCACCCTGATCAAAAAAGAAGCCCTGGCGTGTACTATTTTAGGGATTACATTTATATGATGGGTAAAAATGTCAAAAACACAACAATGTGGGAATTTAAATTACAACTTGGGCTCTATTCACACGACAGGGTCCGGGTGTCAGCCGATAAAAACTGACGTTTTGGTCCGTTTTCCTTGGCCGTTTTGCATCCGTTCCGTTTTTATTCCGGGCCGTGTTTCCATTTCTCAACGGCCGATTGTGACCCGTTTTAAAAAAGGAATGAATTTCATTTGTACATTTTTTCGGTTCCAACCCATTAAAAACACCCACAGGAAGGTCACATGATAGCCCAGTCACCATTTTCTCTTGCTTTCAGAGTATAGAGATCTTTGTCTGAAACCTCAGCTTCTTTGCATTGATTTCTGGAATTTTCTCAGCTATTTTTTACTTGCTACCATGTTCTTACAACCACTAAACCATGTACTGCAGCTTTGGCTGATTTCTAGGAAATTCGGACAGCAATCACAGATGTTGATGCCCCCTGTAGATAGTGCCACAGTGCCCCCCCTTGTAGGTAGTGCAACAATGCCCCCTTGAAGGTAGTGCCACACAGCCCCCTTGTAGCTAGTGCCACAGTGCCCCCTTGTAGCTAGTGCCACACAGCCCCCTTGTAGGTAGCGCCAAACAGCCCCCTTGTAGGTAGCGCCACACAGCCCCCTTGTAGGTAGCGCCACACAGCCCCCTTGTAGGTAGCGCCACACAGCCCCCTTGTAGGTAGCGCCACACAGCCCACTTGTAGGTAGCGCGACATAGCCCCCTTGTAGGTAGCGCTATACAGCCCCCTTGTAGGTAGCTCCACCCAGCCCCCTTGTAGGTAGTGCCACACAGCCCCTTTCTAGAGGACCAGGGAATTCTGCTTCAAGAGGAGCCCCTGGCGTCATTGTCCATGTGCGGACAGAGACGTCAGGGGCTTCCTCTAGGAGCGGAATCCCCGGCCAGAGGGATTCCGCTCCTTCAGGGAGTTACAGTGGCGCTATCTACAGGGGGGGGGGGGGTGCCATCTACAAGGGGGCTGTGTGGCATTACCTACACGGGGGCTGTGTGGCACCAACTACAACAACATATCTCCTCCTTACATGCACTTTGGAAAGGAGCACTTCGGAGAGCAAGCGACAGAAAACACTGCCATCACTCGGATCACATCCAAGTGGGGGCTGTGTTTTACACACCCACATAGAGTTCCACGGGAGCCGTGTGGCCGAGAAACCCTGCAGTGTGAATAGGGCCTTACTGTAGTAGTAGACTGCACATCCTTCTATATATCTGAACCAATTAGCCGTCTTGCACATGACCGAGTGACACCCGGGACGTTTTTCACAGCATCCGAGTGGCACCGGATTGTTTTTACAGACCCATTCACTTTAGTGGGAGAATTGGGTCTGGGAAAATGGACCCGACTCTCCGATCCGTGAAAAGATAGCACATGTCCCATCTTTCCACGGATCACAGACGGGACATGGGCGGCACACACAGTCGTGTGCTTTAGGGATTAAGGTGATTAAACACAAGTAAACCTAGAGGATGTCTTACTGTTCTCACTTACCATTGCTCTTCTTCTTGAGTGTGATTGAAGGAACTGAAATATAAAAACATAGAACCACCTATTAATACTGGTTGTATTAGTACCTATTAGCCGACCACTATTGATGAACACAAGTATCTATGCTGTTACTTGACATTAGCATTCTCTGTTGCTCCATTAATACTATGGCGATTTGTAATCTCAGCTAAAGTGGAATTACACTTTTAAGATAACCTTCAACAGGAAGGAAGCTTATTCCTCTATAACCAACCCCTATCTATCTATCTATCTATCTATCTATCTATCTATCTATCTATCTATCCTAAAGATACTGAATATCCTAAATTCTGCATCTTTTTTTTAAATTTAGCAATGAACACCACCAGCATTTTTGTAATATTTAAGGCTTACAAACTGATGTCCACAATATCACTAAGAAACAGCGTGATCACCTCTGGTATCTGGGTCTATTGCTAGGCAGCTCTGTGTTTGCAGTGACCATTAATTTGGGAGTGTGAAAGTCTACTGAATCAGTCTAAGATTAAAATCCAGTTTCCTTTTGAACAAAGAAAGGTACATCAAATGCCTCATGTTTTCTAAAGTCTCTTTATATATGTGAACACCTAAATCTTTATTAAAACAATGACAAGTTCTTGTAGAGTCAAGATTTTATAAATGTGACCTCCAAAATAAATGTAACTAAAAGGGTTTTCATTGACAAACTATGCTTCAGTTCTACCAGACGCAACTCCTGTTCTACGGCATAATCCCACAAAGACAAAAGTCACAGGTAATAAGTGAAATTCGCAGGTGATGAGCGAATTCATTTGCCTGATAGCTGGGTTTTCTAGCCAACAGACTAAAATGGGAGATTTAATTCACCTATTATTCTCTCGAAATCACCAAAGAGAAATCTAAAAGATGGCAAAACGATTCATCCATTGCATTTGAAGGGTAAGGCTACACGGAGCGCCACTGACCTAGCCGCAACACGGCCAACAACCGCACCAGCATCATGTTTGGCGCGGCTGTCAAACGGCCCCTTACCTGCAAAATCGTGCAGCCAATAATGAATACACTCGCCACATACTTTTGCAGATAAAGGGTCGTTTTACCCGCAACAACGCGCGGCAATAAGCAGGCTATTTGACATCTGCGTCAAATATGGTGACAGCGCGGTTGTTGGCCGCATCGCAGCCGAGTCAGTGCCGCTCCGTGTGGCCTTACCCTAATAGCTGACAAATTGGTGAACTGATACAGTGAAAATTTGCCAGTCTCAAGTAGCAGGTAAAGCATTGGACATCCGTAAAATTTGCACAAAAAAGCTCACTAAACATCTAATGCCAGTTTCTGCTATAGACCACAGTGAACAGTAAGTTTAGAGCATAGCTAATCTCTGTCTTTCAAGGTACAGTATCATGTGTGTGTATATATATATATATATATATATATATATATATATATATATATATATACATATATATAAAAAATCTTATATTATATTTTTAGTCAACAGTAATATATTAGAGTTTTGCATGAATAGCAATTTGGCTATTATAATAGTGTAATCAGAAACAAACCCTTGACCAGAAGGCATTTCCTTGTATGCAGAATACATACTGCTATTGACAGCAGCCATTACCCTTCATATGGGACACAGAATCTGTAGCCTGCTGAATGCCTGTCTGGTAAGCCACAGAGAACTTAAATTTGCCAACATGTACTAATATCAGAATGTTCGCTCTTGTAAGGGGCTTTATCATGTTGAGGATATTATAGATTAGGCTTTGTTCACATCTGCATTGTGGTCCCGTTCTGAGCTTTATGTCAGAACGGGAACCTGAACAGACACAAACTGACACACGAGACTACGTTATTGCTTCCGGCAAAACGACGGGTCCGGTGGACAACAGAGACAAACGTAAACCATGGACACCGGATCCGTCACCATTGAAATCAATGGTGATGGAAACGGAAACCTCTGATTTCGATCTGTGTCTGTTCAGGGTCCCGTTCTGACGGAAAGCTCAGGTGGAATGTCAGAACGGGACACCAAAGCAGATGTGAACAGAGCCTTAGGAACTTGCTTTTGTGCAATTCTCCAATACTTTGTTTTGAGTTTACCAAAGAAGAATCAGCTGTCAACTTTGTTATCTATTTCTATTCAGCAAGAGGAGACCAGATGGAAGAAAAATAAATACTCTGCAACAAATGCCTTCATATCAAGGATTAACATATAAACATCCTTTTTGGTTTGTTTTCATGCATACAGAACATTTTAATTTTTTTTTATATTGACCTAATTTGGGAAACCGTAAAAAATTTACTAAATTAGCAAAAGTAAACAAATCTCACAACAAAACATTCGAATGTAATAAAGCAGCAAAAAGCAGCAGTAATTTTGAAGCGATTTTATTTAAGAAAACCAGTGCAAAAATACAAACCGTGGTAATTCCCCCGAGATACGTATGTTTTTCTAAACGTGACTGTACATTAGATAATCAGCAGATCTAATGTTCATGGGGCAGGCCGTCTGCTTTCAGCAGAAACAAAAACGGGGTATGTTGGATGTCGACTGCGCTATTAATTCCGTCAAAAACGATGGAACCCTGTCACAACGGTGACAAACGGAAACCTTTAGCAATGTTTCCATCACCATTGATATCAATGGTGATGCAAACGGAAGCTTAGGTTTCCATTTGCCTTTCCGTTGAGGGGTTAACCTGACGGAAACATCAGACGGAACCCCTCAACGGAAGGGCAACGCTAATGTGAACAGGCCCTTAACTGTAGGTGAAAGGTAAAATATATATATATATATATATATATATATATATATATATATATATATATATATAAAAGCATAATCAAGATTATCTCTAATGCTTCCCGGACATAGAGACATAAGAAGCGTTACAGTAAATAAACATGGTAAGCTTTATCTCAGATATACCAACAAGGGCCACTCCGCTGATACATCTTTCCCAATTCTAACCAAGTTGCAGACAACTCTTACCATTAACCAGCCAGAGAAGGGTAACAAATTCCAAAAAATAATTTCATAGTTTACAGAACACTCATCTGTAATGATGCGTACAAAGACTACTTGACATCTAATTTACTTCAAATGTGGATTGCCCGGAGGATTTCTCATTGAAGCATATGATGTGAACAAGATGGTAAAATAAAAGTAAAGTAGAAGGTTTTTATTAAGAGAAAATAGGTGGTCAATCATGGTGGACGTGAACTTGTGTTTACCAAAATACATTGCAATTTACATACAGAACATCCCTTTACATGTAAATCTGGCCATTGCGGCAAAGAAATATTTGACAGTTCTGAGAGGTACAAACACATCTAACAAGGTTAAGACTTACAATGCATTAGCCGTCACCAGCAGGTCGTAATTGTCAAACAGAACAACCTCAGGTGCTTCCACGATGATAATGTAGAGAATCTGGATGCAGAGCATGAGCGCAAGCTTCCCAATGCTGCTGATCTGTAGAAACACGGAGCAGGCCAGCAGGCTCAACAGTATGCTGTAGTTGAAGTACTGCCAAAAAGATAAAATGGTACAGAATTTTTTTTTGTGCGGCCATACTTGTCCCAGTCTTCCAGTTAAAAGTATCAGGTCGCATTGTTGTTTACAGCACTGAAACAGTTACCAACTTAATAAAACAATACAAAATCAATATAAAAAAAGCTGATCAATCGAAACCACATTTAGATGTTGAATGACAGCCACCTCATGTCCTCCAGACCACTAAATAGAGTAAGTCACTTGCTATTGTCCTGTGTTCTTAACAGTACATTGCTACTATAATACTTTAGGATTTATTGTTTTCATACCTCTGGGAAGTTGCAAGATGGTCGGTCAGAGCCGCAGGGAGCAGTTTCCATGCTCAGGTTATAGCTAAGCATTTGTAAATGGCAGACATTGACGGAATCCTTACTGATGTTCAGTTCTTGAGCAGCACATTCAGCAAGACTCTGATGATTACAGGCAAACTAGAAATACAACATAAGAGACTGAGATCAAAGCCACTGATCATATTTCAAATAGCTGGCAGCAATAGAAGTATAAATGCCCAAGAAAGACAATTAGATGGTACATTTGCCAAAAATGACTGTCTACAGTAATTTAATTTCCATACCAAAAAATCCCTCATTAATAAGAGCCAAGAAGTCAGTTATTCATAGAATACGTCAGAACTATCACAGCTCTTGCAGACGACCGAGATCAGGCCGTGAAAAACGGTCCGTGTGTCCGCCGGATTTCCCGACCCGACCACGATACAGTTGAATGGGACTCCTGGCATCATAGACATACCTAATGCAAGGAGTCTCTGCCTCCTCACAAAAAAAGCAGTTCCGTTCGGAGGCAGGGACTCCTAGGTTCATAAATGTCTATGATGCCAGGAGTCCCGTTAACCTGTACCGTGGTCGGGCCGGGAAATCCGGCCAACACACCGTTTTTCACGGCCTGAGTTTGGTTGCGTGCAAGAGCTGTTCGTATTCCAAGTTGGTATATGTAGAAACTTACCATGTTAACAAAGGCAGAGGTGAACACAAGTAAGATGGTGAAGATCCCAATGAGGGTACTGTTTGTACGTGATTGGACAATCTTCCTAGATACCCGTTGCAAGACCGACGGAAACAGCTATTAGAGAAAACCAAAGTGATGAATAACTTCAAGAAACAATCATCCGCCTACAGTTATTTATAATTTCCACATCCGCTCACCTTTATGCAAGAATACACGGCACACACAAAGAGAATATTGACCAAAATGATGAAGATACTGGTATAGATTCCAAGCATGAGGAGGGAACTGCATAAAAAACACAATAAACTAGAGTAATTCAACAATTACTATGATCTCCGCAAGCTCAATAGTTTGCAATTATTAGGTAATATCTTCTATCAAATCCAGTCAATTATTGAATGTAGATTCAATTCTAATTTAAAGAAAATGCGATTTGTGATATTAGTTTATTGATCTCTGCAGCGGCTCACTGTAATCTCATTAGGAAAAAACATTATTGTTTTTTAAATAGATTCTGGTTTCAGGTATCTGAATCATGGAGGTTCTAGATGTTGACACAGTTAGGCTATGTTCACACAGGGTATTTTGTCGAGTTTTTTGACGCAGAAACCGCGTCGCAAAATTCGGCAAAAACCGCCCGAAAATGCCTCCCATTGATTTCAATGGGAGGCGTCGGCGTCTTTTTCCCGCGAACAGTAAAACTGCCTCGCGGGAAAAAGAAGCGACATGCCCTATCTTCGGTCGCTTCCGCCTCTGACCTCCCATTGACTTCAATGGGAGGCAGAGAAAGCGTATTTCGCGCTGTTTTATGCCCGCGGCGCTCAATGGCCGCGGGCGAAAAACTCCGCGAAAATCGGCGTGCAGGGAGAGGAATATCTGCCTCAAACTTCCAAACGGAATTTTGAGGCAGATATTCCTCCTGCAAAATACCCCGTGTGAACATAGCCTTAAAGCGTGCAATGCCTTTCAGCCCCAAGGCTCATAGAAGTTTCAAATGGATACTGTCAATATGTTTTATCCAAACAGTTCTACTAGCAACCTCCATCCAGTGTCACTGAGCTGACATGTCTGAGCCTTGAAACATTTATATCACTGCATATGATCCGGACTAGGACGCTAAGAGTCCAGTGGCTACTTTTGGTCACAGAAGAAATAGGTCATAAAAAGGAAATTTACTATATATTGTTTTTTTAATAAAACATATACATTGTGAACACTAATGTTTACAAAGAATTATCCGATTTTGACAACTTTGTTTAACTTAGCAGGCCCCCCTGAGAGTAACTGAAAATAAGGGGTCTTGTAGCTGGGTAAAATGAAGCATCACATAGCACCAATTCAAATCAATGGACATTTATGTTACGTATGGATGCCAGAGGCCTTCCAGCGCAAGAGACGCTCCGTGATCGAAGGACTGCTCTATATTAACGTGCCATTTAAAATAGGTTGCAAAAAGAGGACAATCCCTTTGGATAGTGTCCAACATGTACTTACTGGGGAAATACGACAATTTGGATAAAACAAATGAAACAGAAGACCAGCAAGGTGCAGGCAACATAACCTCCAAAGCGATCATCCACTTTCTTAGAATACTGCAACATATAAAAAAAAAGAAGAATTAAAAGGCGTATGACTACTTTGTGAATACTGTAATATACAACGTTCTGAATAATGTACATCTATCACCGTTTAGCTATTATAACCACTGACAGTTGCAGTGAATTGCGTTGATACTCTCGTGACAATGACAACTGTCAAGGGGTGGGATATATTAGGCAACAAGTGAACAGTCAGTTCTTGAAGTTGACGTGTAGGAAGCTTCAGAACTAGACCATGGAAGAAGATGGTCTCATGCGTCACGTTTTCTTTTACGTCATGTCATTTTGCAGTCTTCCTTCATGACGAAGTAGTACAGCGCTTACATAGAGTACAGTGGGGCCGTCACATGACGAAGAGTCGTGTCGTCATGAAAGAAGACTGTGCAGCTAGACTTCCGGTCCCCCGCCAGCACTATAAAACTCTTATCATTATCAGCGCGACGGGGGACCGGAATGTATATTACCGAGTGTACTCACATACTGCAGTGAGTGCATTGCTAATTCTTTTCGGTCCCCACATAACCCCTTCCTGACCAAAACCATTTTAAGATTTTCATTTTTTCCTCTCCACATTCCAGAAGCCATAGCATCTTTATTTTTCCGTCGATATAGTACTATGATGGCTTGATTTTTGCGGGACGAGATGTAGTTTTTCGTAGCACCATTTATTTGGCCGTATAATGTACTAGGAAACGGGGAAAAAATTATTTGTGGGGTAGAAAAAGAAAAAAACAGCGATTCCTCCATGGTTTTTTGCGCGCTGTTTTTACGCAACATGTTAACAACATGTTAACTTTATTCTGTGGGTTAATACGATTACGGCGATACCAAATATGTATCGTTTTTTCTATATTTTACTACTTTTACAATTAAATACCTAAGTGTAAAAAAGAAAATTCATTTTGCGTCGCCAAATTCCGAGAGCCATAACTTTTTTATTTTTCCGTCGATTAAGTGGTATGAGGGCATATTTTTTGTGGGATAAGATGTCGTTTTTAAGAATACCATTTTGGTGTAAATGCGACGATTTGATCACTTTTTATTTCTTTTTTTGTGTGAGATTAGGTGACCAAAAAATAGAGATTCTGGCGTTTACAATGTTTTTTTTTTTACAGCGTTCACCGTGCGGGTTAAATAATGATATATTGTAATAGTCCAGACTTTTACGGACGCGGCGATACCAATTATGTATATTTATTTATTTTTTTACTATGCTCTAGGGGGAAAATGGGAAAAGGGGGGTTTTTTGAACATTTAATTTTTTTATTTTATTTTTTTACACAAAAAAAACACCAACTTTATTTAACTCATTTTTACTTTTTTTATTAGTCACCCTAGGGGACTTCAACCAGCGATCGTTAGATTGCTTGCACGATATCGTGATTCTGACAGGCATCTATTAAGCCCATAATTGGTGTACAAAGCTGGCGGTCCTGGGGGTCTTCATTAGGCCCCCAGGCAGCCATAGCAACCATTGCCCCCCCGCGATTGCGTTGCGGGGGCGCGATGAGCTGTTAGAGGGGGTCGC
This sequence comes from Rhinoderma darwinii, assembly GCF_050947455.1. Taxonomy (NCBI): domain Eukaryota; kingdom Metazoa; phylum Chordata; class Amphibia; order Anura; family Rhinodermatidae; genus Rhinoderma; species Rhinoderma darwinii. The sequence continues at coordinate 118,457,015 of NC_134688.1, read as the reverse complement.
CCCCCTCTTTCTCACGATTTAAATGCTGCGGTCGGTATTGACCGCAGCATTTAAGTAGTTAAACTAGCGGGATCGCGCTCAAGCTGTAACAACCAGCCGACACCGGCATCGTATGGAGCGAGCTCACTGCGTGAGCCCGCTCCATACGTTCCCTTCCCGGCTATGATGTAACTGTATGTCATATGTCGGGAAGGGGTTAATGGATCTCCTGCTAACATCCTGGTGCCAGATACCACAGGACACCTTCAGAGGATTTGTGAAGTCCATGTCTGCCAGTTTTGGCAGCACGATGGGAACCTACACAATATTAGGGAGGTGGTTTTAATATTATGGCGTAACGGGGTACATAACCTATAGGCTGTTCCGTGTGAATATTTTAAAATAAATAAGTTTGTTTACATGTATAAAAAAAATTATGACATGCATGAACACATGTGGTGTCATAGACTGTATACTGAGCTAGAAGCATTTCAGTGGACAATACCGTGGCGCGCGCGCACACACACACACACGCACGCACGCACACACACACACACACACACGCACACAAAGCACTTGAAGACATGCGGACGCCAATACAAAATTCATACTGCAGCCCTGATTAGCAGTCTGTGTGCCTCTGTGCATTGTGGGCATGAGGCCTTAAAAAAGAAACGGAGATGGCGCCAAAGCTGCAGGGTCATATGGCTAATGAATAAATTAAAAAAAAGCTTTTAACTTTAGCGGTAGTTGCAAACTCATTTTATACTGAAATCCTCAATACAAAATGAAGATAATTGTTGCACAGTTTCCTATTCATATCCATTATAAAAGACTTTGCTCCATGTAGACATGTTTTAATCTATTAAGACAAGAACAACAAATTACATTTGGATAATAGAATCAAGTATTTGAACTGTGTTTTGTCCAATTCAATGAGGCACCAAGAGATGTTCTCATTTACTGTATGTTACCTTTTTCTCAAGGTCTGGGGTTTGAAAAGTGAGAATGAACTTTTTAACATGATCTTTTCGCAACTGATCAATACTTCGTGCATCTATTGCTCTTGCCAGGAACTCATCCACTTCATCCTCTGGATTTAGAGCTTCCTGTGTGTTCCTGCTGCAAAATACAAAAGGATCGATACAATTAATGGAAGATCTACATCTGTACACAGCTAACTCTTCTAAACTTCGATGACAAAACGACCCGACTATTAGCAGCATATGTAACATAGTGGTAACTTGTGCTCTAATGAAGATTACCGCCGTGCCCAAGGAACGAATAAAATAAACTGAATGGGTATTTGAGCACTACTGCGTAGCACACAGGCCGAGCTAGACCGCAAAAACGTAACGCAGTTGACGATAACACAATTTTGTTTTGTTGCATCTGCAAGTTACAGCAAATGGACTTGTTCGTAGATTAGCAAAAGTAAACATCGAACAATAAACATAGAAAATACACAAAAATAAAAAATGGCATCAATTCCTTCCTTCTTAATTCCCTCTTTTCCCTTTGCAATACAAGGCAAAATATTATCATCAAAAGTGACAAATAGATAAATATATATTTCCTGTGTCTGGTTTTAGGACAATGGATTCAGAACCTTCCCCTCGGCATCTACAATAGGAGACCAGGAAAGCGAGGCCAGCCCCATATCGAATCCCTGTCCCCTCAGCCATTTGCCAGATGAAAATAGAAGAGATCAGAAGGAAATTAACTCCCGTTTTCTCTTCAAGATTTCTACAATCTAAGTAACATGCAAAAAAATAAGGCACCTTTAATGTGACCCATAATCTGTACAATTCCATTGAAAAACAAACTGAAATAATTTAGGGGGGAAAAATAAAAATAACAAAACTACAATAATGTGGTTGCATTAGTATGAACACCATTTTATAATTGGGGATGTGGTTGTGTTCAGAATTAGCCAATCACATTTAAATGCATGTTAAATAGTAGTGAGTACACAGCTGTCATTATTTAAAGTGATTCTGAGTAACCCCATATAAAGTTCAGCTGTTCTATTAGGATTTTCCTGATATTTTCTTTGTTGCATGTGACAGCAAAAGCCGTGGTCCGTAAAGAGCTTACAACACATCAAAGGGATCTGATTGTTGAAAGGCATTAGTCAGGAGAAGAGTACCAAAGAATTTCCAAGGCATTGGATATACAGTGGAACACAGTGAAGATGGTCATCAAGAAGTGGATTACATTGGGCACAACAGTGACATTACCAAGAACTGGACATCCCTCAAAACTTGATGAAAAGACAAGACGAAAATTGGTCTGGGAGGCTACCAAGAGGCCTACAGCAACATTAAAGGAGCTGCAGGACTTTCTGGCAGGTACTGGTTGTGTAGTGCATGTGACAACAATCTCCCGTATTCTTCATATGTCTGGGCTTTGGGGTAGGGTGGCAAGACGGAAGCCTTTTCTAACAAAGAAAAACTTCCAAGCCCGGCTATTTTGCAAAGACCTATATCAAGTCTGCCAAAAGCATGTGGGAAAACGTGTTATGGACTGAGGAGACGAAAGTTAAACTTTTTGGCCGTAATTCCAAAAGCTATGTTTAGCCCAAAGCCAACACTGCACATCATCAAATGAACACCGTACCGACAGTGAAGCATGGTGGAGGCAGCATTATGCTTTGCGGCTGTTTTTCTGCAGCTGGAACTGGGGCTTTAGTCTAGGTGGAGGGAATTATGAACAGTTCCAAATATCAGGCAATATTGGCACAAAACCTGCAGGCCTCTGTTAAAAGTTGAAGAGGAGTTTCACCTTTCAGCACGACAACGACCCAAAGCATACCTCCAAATCAACAAAAGAATGGCTTCACCAGAAGAAGATCAAAGTTTTGGAATGGCCCAACCAGAGCCCAGACCTGAATCCCATTGAAAATCTGTGGGGTGACCTGAAGAGGGCTGTACACAGGAAATGCCCTCGCAATCTGACAGATTTGGAGCGCTTTTGCTAGGAAGAGTGGGCAACAATTGCCAAGTCAAGATGTGCCATGCTAATAGACTTCTACCCAAAAAGACTGAATGCTGTCATAAAGTCAAAGGGTAATTCAACAAAGTATTAGTTTAAGGGTGTGCATATTTATGCAACCACATTATTTTTGTTCTTTATTTTTCCAATCAAAAAGATTTCAGTTTGTTTTTCAATACAATTGTACAGATTATAGGTGACATTAAAGTTGGAGAAAGTTCTGAAATTATTCATCTTGGACTGATTTAGTAACATGGCAAAAACCTGTCATTTCAAGAGCTGGTTCACATCAGCGTTTGCTTTCTGTTCAGGGGTTCCGTCAGAGGTTTCACTATTGACTGCGCTATTGATTCCATCACAAAAACGGAAACCTTCCGGAATGGTGACAAACGGAAACCATTAGCAATGTTTCCGTCACCATTGATATCAATGGTGATGCAAACGGAAGCTAAAGTTTCCGGTTGACTTTCCGTTGAGGGGTTCACCCGACATAAACCTCCGACGGAACCCCTGAACGGAAAGCGAACGCTGATGTGAACCGACCCTTGGGGTGTGTAGGCTTTTTATATCCACTGTACATGTATGTATACATGTTAAATAAACATGTATACATTTATAAGCAGTATACAAGAGTGATTTGCATAAGCAGTATATAACACCACTTGTACTTACTTGTCTTTGCTTGATTCATCAATGCCCTGAGAAAAGAAAGACAAAATTAGCAGGTTTTACCCTTTATGCTTTAGGATAATATTAGTAAATCATGCTTTTATCACTATACATGTACATTTACATTATTTTGCAAATATCACACACTGCCTCTAAACAACTAGTGAAGAAGACTTTAAGAAACTAATAAAATATGGAATTAAACAAGGTTTTTAAACAAAACGAAAAGTGGATTTAAATCATGGGGCAGTTTCAAAGTTAGTACTTGTTCCAATGTCATCACTAAGGTATGGATCCTTGAAGTGGTTACAAAGGGAAATATTAACGATCCTTTTTAAAAAAAAAAAAAAAGTTCACGCTATGTCAGAATTTGCCCCTCTTAAAAAAATAAAAAAAAAACTCCTCCAAAACAAACAACTGGTTGACCAGATCTATCTAGTGATAGTGAGAACTGAGCTTAGTATGTTATAATAAGTAAGGCCACAGATGATGCATTTAGTTCTTTAAAGCGTTTAATAACTTTTAATTAAAATCAATTTCCAGCCAGAATATCTCCTGTACGAGGGATGCCACCTTGTCTGAGAACGTGGGAAAAAGATCAGGGCTTCAGAAATTCTGCATGTCTAGTGTGGGAAAGAAGTATTTCCTAGGCTTTGTGCGTCTCATGTAGCACTGCCTCATACAGAACCAGATCAGGGTCGAAATATGTCCCTGAACAAAGCTTGCATGTCGTCCTATCACTCCCATTTTTTGGGAAGGAGGGAAATGGTAGAATGGTACTCCTATAAACTATTGTACAGTTACAAAGTATTACCAAAATCTGTGCCCATGTAATACTGCCCTACAGAAAACGAATACCAAACTAATACCACAAGACAAGCTACCAGAGTTTGCATATAGTGGGGGCACCTAAATAGTAGATGCCTTAGGGCAAATTCCCTTTTTGCCCACACTTTAATCCCACCTAGCTCTATGCTTGAGTAAGTGTTTTACTTTAGTTTTTGAGCTGGAGAATGACTATGTCAAGTTTCCACTAGAAAATTAATGTTTCAAAATGGGCTTTAGGGGCTCTACTTAACATTCTACCATTCTATCTATCATGCCTTTTAGCCTAAATAGTATGCTAACTATGGCCAGTAGTGTACCTCTGCTCGCTCTGCATGCTTTATCTCAATGAGCATGGGAATAGAGCATGGAGATAGTTAAAACATTGGATATCTCCAAGGAGGAGGCTTTGTTTTCCATGCTCGTATAAGCTTGAACAGCGAAGTAAAAAAAAAAAAAAACACCTAAAAGAGGCAAAGTTATGATGGGTCTTCTACAGAAAAATTTTCGGCACAAATTTTAAGTTGGCCCTGGTCCCGATTAAAATCGGAGGATACTGGTAGAATATGTAGTTGTCGTGAACCTTCTTCTTAGATTGGACTAATTTGTATATCAAAAGAGAGGAAATGTAAAGAAGTTTGACAAAATCTGGGCCCCTGGCTGGACAGACACCCCAGCTCCATTAACATTAAATATAGACCGAATATTTAATTGATCAATGGATTGAATGGTGAGTGTTTGCTTCTCTCTTCATGTACAATTACTACTAATGATTGATATCTACACTCTTCTGAGAGATTATAGCAAAGCTTATGAGTAATTCCTGATGTGATGTGGACAATGTATATTATTATACGTGAGACTTTCTTCTTATCGCGTGAACAGGTCTTCTTCAAAAATAAGGACTAAAATAGAGTTACAATGTATGATGTGTGTATCTTCAATGAAATGGGAGGGTTGGGTAAAGAGTTTGAAAAGGCATTTGTTTTTGCAAACTTTTTAAATGTTTAATGAAAATGTACCTGATAAAAAAAAAAAAAAAGAATCATAGGATACTTATATTTACACAATTGTAGCTGTATATGTCTCATCACTATAAGATCTATTTTAATTTTGCACAAAACTAATTGTCACTTTAATAGACTGTTCCATACACTTAAATATGCGCTTTCCGTCCAGGGAACCCATTAACGGAACCCTGAGGGAAACCATAGGTTTCAATAATGATGGATCCAACCATTCACATTGGATCCGTCACCATTGAAATCAATGGTGATGCATTTCCGTTTGTTTCAGTCAGGGTTCCGTTCTGACTGAAAGCTCAGACGGAACGCCTGAACGGAGCCCTGATGCAGATGTGAACAAAGCCTAACTTACTGATCAAATTACAGCTGCCCATAGCAGTCTATGGAGCGTTGGGGAGGAAGCAGAGTGAGAGAGAGAGACACAAATGCTGCTGCAGCTTCTGATATGTGTTATATGTCCCCCCAGGGCTGGATTCTCAGCTATACTTCTCATTACTACTGTAGGCTCTACCCACTAGCTCACATAAAACTAAGAATTAGAAATCGAGCCTGCAGAGGGAAAAACTGCTAATAAAAAAGTGTCATGTACAAGTCATAATGGCCAGAAATAGTGTTAGTTCTCATGTACACACATAAACGCTTATTCTATAAAGTCACCTGAAACAACAGGTATGCTTTAAATATATTTCTATTTCAGAGTATCTGTAAATCTCACGGTTTTTTTTTTTTAAATAGAGAAATAATATTAAAAATATCCAAACCTTTATAGTGGTTACACAGACTTCGAGTAATCAGTCACGTCCAACAATAGTTTATTTATAACTCCCCATGTCATGAAGGCAGTCTCAAAGCACACATCTGCTCATAAGAACTGGTATACTGCAGAATATCACAGGAAACAATTAAATCATGTGTAATTCTGGCCAGTCATCCAGAACTGATGTCACTTTTGGCACTGCACGTTCCGAAAAAATTGTTTGTAAACAGAAGATTGATATGAGCCAGATCTAGGAAGTCTGTTAGTCCTCAGCGCTTGTTGAACCACAACTGTAAGCATGTACAACATGATATACAGTAATATTCAAATGGGTTCCATAGGGATATATATTTAGGCTTAAAAGAGCTGAATATGTGCAGTGCTCCAAATTAGCAAAGTATCTTGCGCTACGTTTGAGCACCCAAAAAGCTATTCTTGGACTGCAGTGGCTTGAAGATGAGCTTTGTTTACATGCCTTTCTCTGCTGGACTGACTGGCTGCTTGCTGTCCATGGACAGAGGACAGGCCAATGAATTCTGCAGGGAGTGCAAACAAACAAAGCTTATCTCCATGTAACCATGGTCCCAGAAACCAACATTTAATTTTTAATCTTTGTGGCTACTCCAGGTTGTATAAATATAGAAAGGAAATATAAATCGCATAATAAACTATAAATAGATTAAATGGATACTCTTTTCATGAAAAACTAAAACCAAGATGCCAATGTGAACAGAGCCTACTCCAGGATAGGTATGTCGTATGTCAGATAAAAGTTTTGATGTAAGACATAGGCTGTCTAGAAACACAGCAATAAACTTGTGTATATTGTCTTGCAGATAAAGACAGAAACACAACCATGAACATACGATAACAATGTTGCTTATATTCACAATACTGACTGAAAGCAACCCCTCTTATTATAGTGCATGAATTTTGTTAATCTGTTGCACAGCAGCTGCCTTGAGGCTCTGTCACCACATTATAAGTGGCCTATCTCCTACATAAGGATATCGGCGCTATAATGTAGGTGACAGCAGTTCTTTTTATTTAAAGAGGCTCTGTCACCAGATTCTCTAACCCCTATCTCCTATAGCATGTGATCGGCGCTGCAATGTAGATAACAGTAGCGTTTTTTGTTTTTTTTAAAACGTTCATTTTTGGCCAAGTTATGAGCTATTTTATATATATGCAAATGAGCTTTGAAATGGACAACGGGGCGTTTTTTTTTCGTTATGTCCAACTGGGCGTGTATTGTGTTTTTAACTGGGCGTGTTTATGTGTATGACGCTGACCAATCAGTGACCAGTCAGCATCATACACTCCTCTACATTCATTTACACAGCTGCACAGCGTTCTTACTAGAACGATGTGCAGCCACATACACAAATGTCCTGATAATGAATACACATGACCATCCAGCCTGGACGTCATGTGTATTCAGAATCCTGACACTTCTGACTCTTTTCTCTGAGATTTCCAGCAAGGGAAACGAAATCTAGTTTACCTCCGTGATCTCGCGAGATTACGAGTGGCTTGCTGAAATCTCAGAGAAAAGAGTCAGAAGTGTCAGGATTCTGAATACACATGACGTCCAGGCTGGATGTCATGTGTATTCATTATCAGGACACTTGTGTATGTGGCTGCACATCGTTCTAGTAAGAACGCTGTGCAGCTGTGTAAATGAATGTAGAGGAGTGTTGACGCTGACTGGTCACTGATTGGTCAGTGTCATACACAAACACGCCCAGTTGGACATAACGAAAAAAAAAAACGCCCCGTTGTCCATTTCAAAGCTCATTTGCATATATATAAAATAGCTCATAACTTGGCCAAAAATGAACGTTTGTTTAAAAAAACAAAACGTTACTGTTATCTACATTGCAACGCCGATCACATGCTATAGGAGATAGCGATTTGAGAATCTGGTGCCAGAGCCTCTTTAATAAAGCGATCTGTTTTCACCACTTTATTAGTGATTTTAGATTTATGCTAATGAGTTGCTTAATGCCCAAGTGGGCGTGTTTTTACTTTAGACCAAGTGGGCGTTGTACAGAGGAGTGTATGACGCTGACCAATCAGCGTCATGCACTCCTCTCCATTCATTTAGGCAGCGTATAGGGATCCTTTTAGATCGCTATGTGCTGTCTTATACTAACACATTAACAATACTGAAGTGTTTAGACAGTGAATAGACATTCTACGGGATGTCTATTCACAATCTGTGCACTTCGTTACGGTTTTTGTGGTAGTTACAGCAGAGCAAAGCGTAATCTCGCTGTTACCTGTCATTTACTGCGTAATCTCGCGAGATTACGCTTCCTCTGCTGTAACTACCACAGACAGAGTAACGAAGTGCAGAGATTGTGAATAGACATCCCGTGGAATGTCTATTCACTGTCTAAACACTTCAGTATTGTTAATGTGTTAGAATAAGACAGCACATAGCGATCTAAAAGGATCCCTATGCGCTGAGTAAATGAATGGAGAGAAGTGCATGTCGCTGATTGGTCAGCGTCATACACTCCCTTGTACAACGCCCACTTGGTTTAAAGTAAAAATACGCCCACTTGGGCATTAAGCAACTCATTAGCATAAATCTAAAATCACTAATAAAGTGGTGAAAACAGATCGTTTTATTAAATAAAAAGCACTGCTGTCATCTACATTATAGCTCCGATCTCCTTATGTAGGAGATACGGCACTTCTAATGTGGTGACAGAGCCTCTTTAAACAGGATCCGTCACTACTATATTAAATGCCCAATCTCTTTATTAATCTGATAGCCACTGTAATACCCAATAATTCCAGTGAAAATTGTATAAAAAAAATCTAAATCTGTATTGAAATATGCAAATGAGGCCATACTAGCCAAATGAGCGGTAACGCTGCTCTCTGTGGGCGGTGTTTGTGTTGTCTGTATGACGTTGTCCAATCAGCGCAATACATCTTCTTCCCTTCCCTGCACAGCGTGATCTCAACTTCAATCGTGAGATCAGGCTGTCTTTACACCTCTTGCCACAGCTCCTTCAACACGCCGCCTCAGCGCTCATACACAGCCTGATCTCGCGATTGAAGTGGATATCACGCAGTGCAGGGAAGCAGTTGTATAACGCTGATTGGACAGCATCATACAAACAACACAAACACCGCCCACAGAGAAAGCACAGTGTTACCGCCCATTTGGCTAGTATAGCCTCATTTGCATATTTAGAAAAAACGTCATAACTTTTAAAATAATAAACCTTTAGGCTGGGTTCACACGGAGTTTTTTGCAGGCAGAAAATCTGCCTCAAAATTCAGTTTGGAATTTTGAGGCAGATTTTACTCTGCCTGCACGCCGATTTTTGCTGCGTTTTTCGCCCACGGCCATTGACCGCCGCAGGCATAAAAAGCTGCAAAATACGCTTTCCCTGCCTCCCATTGATGTCAATGGGAGGTCAGAGGCGTAAACACCCGAAGATAGGGCATGTTTTTTCTTTTTACAAAACGCCTCAGCCTCCCATTAAAATCATTGGGGGGCATTTTCAGGCATGTTTTCCGACGCGGTTTCCGCGTCAAAAAACTCTGTGTGAACTGGCCCCTGAGGGATGCAATTTTCACTGGGCATTATTAAAGTAGTGAAGATCCTCTTTAAAAACACAACTGAATTCAATTCTTGACAATTGTTTTCCCAAGCCGTTGGAGACATGTCAAGCAACACAGAAGGTCCATATATAGACTATAAACTTTGTGGATATTGATATAACAAAGGCCAACATTCTACAAGTGGCTTAAATCAGTTTCCTGAAGAGAATGTAATATGCTAGTTTCTGGAGCAGAGTTTATGGGAAATGTAATATTCCCAAGGAAACAAAGCCAAAAAGTAAAAATATAAATCTGTTGACTAAGGTTATCTAGTTGACGCCAGTGGCACTGAGACACAGTCAACAGGCATATACCAGTGACTATCATCTTCATAACCTGTTCATTTCCCCGCATAACTATTTTCGAACCCATGGAGTAGATTTCCGCACTATAGCTGAATGTTAAAAGATAAATAAATCCGTGCTTATGCCCTTCAGAGCACCATGCTCTTAAATGACATCTTCCAGGTTCAGTGTTATAGCTGGTGTGAGGGAAGGGGGGAGATGAGTAGGCACGGGACATGCTGAAGACACATGAAGCATTCGCACCACATACACAAATATATTTAAATAAAGTTTATACATTTTACACTATCCATATATATATATACACCTTGCACCTTTTTTTTTTTTAAGGAGCGGTTGTAGGTTTTACGGGTTTGCGAAGGTCAGTTTTACAGTGGCAAATTTAAATTTGCATGCAACTTTTGCTCTAAATGTTTGACGCAAAGTTGCATGAAGGCAGTTGCAAGTGTTAATTACGGAGTTCTATTTTTTCAGACGATATGCTTTACCTCTTAATTTAAAGGGAACCCGTCACCAGCATTTTACCTATCAAACCAAAAATACCTGGTGGTAGTGAGCGAAAAATTATTGTTATTTAACCTATAATTGTCTTCTAAGTAGGCTCTGTACCTTTAGCATTCAGTTTTTGAGTGTTCCATGGCCATATGCAAATGAATATAAGAGTCATATCTGCTTTCCTCCAGCATTTTTGAGTTAACTCTGCCTCCTTGTTTTTCATTCACCTCTCCTGTCCTCCTTCCAGCACACACACAATCTCGCTCTTGCTCATTGGGACATTCTCTCTTCGACAGAAAGCCGTTATGATGTGCAATAGGACGCTGAAAGGGGGTGTGTACTATCAGCGGCGCATGCGCAGTAAATGGTTTCAGGGACGAACGAAGCAGGAAAGTGTAGCTAACAGATTAAGCGGGCGTGCGCAATATTTTATACGAGATTTCACCATTTCAGGATGGGACAGGTGCCAGCGGTGGGCAGGAATAAGAAGCAACATAATACAGTAAAGAATTATTACCATAAAAGGCGTGAAAATTATTCAGACCGATATTTACGGACAGAGGAGGACTATAGGAGAGGGGATAACGGAAATGAACTTTGGACAACTGCGGCCATTGCGGGGTAAGGAGAGTTCAACAGGTAAAAAACTGATGTCAGGTTCCCTTTAAAATGCAGGTTTTGGTAGAATAGCTGTTTGGAGTGTGCAATATAAATGTTTATTTATCACATTGGCAGGTGAAGGCCAAAAGTTCCATGCTCGCTCTTCCCACATTTCTGTGGGCACAAAGCTCCTGTAGATGTGTGGTATGTACAATCCTTTCACAGTGTATTTTGTGTGTAAGCCTCTGCTTGGATGCAAGTTTTAATATATAGAATATGGGATGCATCAAGAAGTGGAGGTGAGGTGTCTGATGAACAGGATTTCCCACATCAATAGTAAAGGATAATCACAGAACACCAGTCATTTCATGCATTAACGTGATATTTATTAAATTCACAATTAGACATGTTGTTTCCATAAAGGTCAAAAGGAAAATGATGTGCAGAGCGAGAAATATAAGTTAAGGACGTTTCGGTCCTCCCAGACCTCTCTCTCCAAGTGGCAGATTTGTAGTAGATACAAGGGCTTGAAGCAGGCGCATCCAGCGCCAAGTAGGTTTGCATCTGTCGCAATTCAATATATATCACTTTAATGCATGAAATGACTGAAGAGTGCGCCGTGGATGCAAGTTTTTGTCACCAACATGAGATTTCATGCATTTTTTGGGGGGTTTGTCACAAGGCTGCATGAATGTGGTCATGGAAGTGCATAGCTGGGTAAGACTGCGATTGTCGGGGTGTTTGCTTTCAGGAAACGTTATAACGTTTGGTGGTATATTTAGTTTTTGGAGTGTTTATTCCATTTTCTATTGACAGTGTTACTTCTTCCAAATTATTATCTTAAACATGTATTATTTTTTTTTAATGGCCAGAGGTGTCCATGTAGCAGGAGATAAAACAACCTCAATTGTCTTTTATTAAACATTCGGTACTTTATATTATAGGCCGACACTCCTCCTGGCCCGTACATTGCATGTAGAGCAGCTCTGTACAGCGGCCACATTACCTTGTCACACGGTGGCTAATAGTTATAGACCTGGCACTGAAGAAACACAGCTCCAGATCTACTGGATGAAGCAGTCATGGTATTACCGAATTATCAGAAATACTATTAAAATAACCATGGGCCTAGTACCACAGTTGCTTTGTGATTAGTACGAATACTTTGCAGCACTGAGGTACTCTAAATAAACTTGATAAAATTAATTTCTATGAAATTTTCCTAGGAACTACATTTATATTTCTATACTTGATGGAAATTGATTGGAAATTCTGAGCCTCATTGGCAACAGAAGGTGAATAAATACATTCTGTCTACAGCTCTGTGCTATATATGTTGCTGCAGTACATGAATAATGGGAAATACCAATACGTGTTTAAAAAAATTTAGAGAGCTAAACTGGGACAGTCATGGAAAAATATAAACACATGGGATCCTGGTAGATCTGACCGGTTTATTATAGGACAACATCCGTCAAAACATATATCTCGAGCTCACAGATCTCCATGTCTGAAGATTAGAGCTTTGATATGCCTAGATTTTATATACATGTCCAAAGCCAGCGGCCTCTTTTCAGCATATAGCATGTGTACGGTCTAGCAGATGCTCTGCTCATTAGTCTGTAGAACGTTCACATGGAATCAGTAATTACACTTTATTTATTATGGATAGACTTCCAAGGGCTTTAGCCTTTGCTAAGGCATGACATCAGAATGGATAAAATACCTCCTGGTTCCACGTGCGCACACTGCAGTTTTGACTCATTCGCTCGTCCGTATTAATCTACTCATGCATTAATCTACTGAAGCATAATACATTTTAAATAAACAGTCTTTAGGGTATACGTGACAAGGCAGCATCATGCCTTTAGGAAAGATTTGGCAGAGAAAGGCATGTGACTTGAGAGTTGCTCGCCCCTTGGCATGTCTCATTAGGCAGATCCCACAGGAGGCCCTCTGATGATATATTTAATTAAGTGTTTCTGAGAGAAGAGCTGTGCGTCCCTGTGTTGTCTCTGCCTACCCTCACCAGGAGGCCTCTCTCACGCTCAGTCCTTGGGAAAATCAGCAGTCTGTGTGAGGCCAAAGAATCCCGAGGCACTAACTCAGCTTTACTGTCACTGCACTTGAAACCAGACAAAATCTGCCTGATTCATTGCAGCATGCACGTTGTAAGAGCGGAGAAGAGAACACTAGTAAGATATAAAGAACCTTTCTTATTAGTTGTTGGAACTGGCCATTTTAGTAGCACAATGTAAAACCAGACATACACCTAAGACCTTACAGGAGTTGTCTCATGATGCCAACCCCCCTTTACACAGAAGCCAAGTCAGCGGTTCCATAGGGAAAATCTAGTATTATATGCGCCCATTAAAAAAGGATGGCTATCCAAGTAATACATTGGCGGGTCAAGTTTGCCAGTGCAAGGGCTGCTGTTTCAAGCGTCTTTCTGCTCTGGCTCATAGAGAGAGGGGGGTGCCCGATCGGGTGACCCCTCCTCTATAACATCATGGGACAACTCCTTCTTGCCCGATTGTATTGTCTAAAATCTAACGAATGCCAGAGAACCACTTCAGGTGACTCTCTATACTAATACTTTACCATGTCCAATACCAAACAATGTACATAATCGCAACTAAAGATATTATGATGTCGGTGGCTTAGCGCGCAGCAAGAGCGGTCGCATGTTCTAGGAGCTCCGCAGTGAACCCGCGCCATCGTTATCCTGCAAAGATCCTGGGGCTTCCATAACTTACAAATATACCGTACAGACGCTCGAGACGACCGGGGGCAAACACCGGAGCCAGCATGAGCCCCACTAGAGGTCAGACGGCCGCGGAGAAGCTGCAAAACTTTGCAAGGGGTGAGGGGCAAGATGGCGGACGCACACCTCTGCCTCAGAGATCTAAGGGAGGAGAGGCCTCATGCAGCAAGGAATCAGATACGGAGGCAACCCCGGAGCCCACGCTGTCGGAAATGACTACTCAACTCCTCTCAGCTATAGCAGCATGCAAAACTTCACTTACCGGTAAGCTGGAGGAAGTGAAGATTGACATAGGCCTTATGAGACAGGACATGCAGACCATGAGGGAGCGTCTGACCCACGTGGAGGATAGAGTATCCGTGGTGGAGGACAGAACGGCGTCCTTACCGGAGGCCATTGCGGACTTAGAATCGGCGGCTGAATTATGGAAACAGAAGACAGATGACATGGAAAATCGACTTAGGCGTAACAACATACGCATAATTGGCCTGCCAGAGAGAGCTGAAGGTCAGATTCCTGGTGATTTCGTCCTGCAGTGGATTAAAGACCTGCTTCCTGATGCGCCATTTTCGCAAGCCTTGGCGGTTGAGAGAGCCCACAGAGTGCCGGGGAGGCCTCCACCACCGGGGGCTCCCCCCAGACCGCTTCTGGCACGTATGCTAAACTGCAATGATCGGGACTTGATTTTGCGTCTGACTCGCAGGTTGCCGGAAATTACATATAACGGGCGAAAGTCTCCATCTTCCCTGACTTCTCGGCAGAATTGCAAAAATAAACGGGCGACATTCTTGGCTGTTAAACGACGTCTACGGGAGCTGGGAGTCCCTTACTCCATGTCTTATCCGGCTAGGCTGCGTATTGTGGACGGAGAGAGAACCATCTTTTTCAATTCTCCGCAGGATGCTGATGATTGGGTGAGAGGCAAGCGTCCGCCACGAAGGAACTAGCTATGCCTGATATCAAGGTTGGTGCCTCGTGGTGAAATATTTGTTGCCGCTGGACTTTCCTGTTAACATATAAGGCCCCAGCTTGAAGAGGATACAGACCGGGCCTGGCAGAAAATGGCTGGTCCTTATGCAAGACCAGTACTGACTTAAGTTATCCTGAAGTATTGGACGTCATGCCCGAAGTAGTTGCTGGTCGTTTAAGTCCTGATGGAAGCATTCATAGTTGATGTTTGGCGCGGGTATTACCCCCGTATATTCAAAATGCCACGTTATACGGCACGCACCGGTAATGTAATATGCATCTCAATGCATTGCCGGTATGGTTGTGTTATTAATAACCTGTTGTTCTGGGTTTTAAGCTGGAATGTGCCTTGGGTGCGGATAGTTATAGCACCATTCATGTACAAATGTAACCGCATAAGGGATGGAATGCATAGATATAGTCATTATTTGAGATGGGATGGAATGTTGATGTATATCAGGCAATATGGATATCTCCTGTATGTGGAAGATAAAGTTCAGAAATGTCTTCTTTAACGGTAATGTCGTGGAATGTGAGGGGCATGGGCAATCCACAGAAGAGGGTGATATTATATAGTTATATACGCAAGATTAACCCTCATATACTGTGCCTTCAGGAGACACACCTGACGCCAGCTAAAATGAAAACGGTTCTCCGGCCATGGGTGCAGTGGTCTAGCCACTCATATCACACAACATACTCAAGGGGCGTGTCCATACTAGTGCACAAATCGGTGAGATGGGAAGCAATTCACACTAAGGTGGATAGTGAGGGTAATATGTCTTTGTGTATGCGCTTATAGAAAATGTACCTCATGTCTTGTTGGGTGTATACATCCCCCCGCCAGCTTCATTACAGGTTCTACATTTGGCGGCCACCTTTGCAGCCACATATCCCACCGCAAGAGTGCTTGGCATGGGAGACTTCAACATGGTGGTGGACAGCAACATGGATAGGTTTAATGCTATTACCGGGCAGGTCCGGACACCCTCCGGGGTATCAGTTCTGGGTTTACTGTTTGAAGAGATGGGCTGGAAGGATCTCTATAGATATAAGTACCCGATGACTACAGTGTATTCATGTCACTCCCTAGGCAGAAACTCCCTGTCCCGTATAGATTATATGGTGGGAAACTCTTTAATTGTACCGTTGGTGGAATCAATCTCGTATAAATCCAGGGCAGTATCTGATCACTCTCCAATGGTGGCCAGCTTCAGCATCCCAGGCCCTCCACTTCCCAGAAGTTGGAAAATACACCCCTTTTGGCTAACCCTGATAGGCCCACAGGATAGGATCCCTGATCAACTGGAGGTGTTTAACAAGGAACATAGCACTTTTGAAAATTCCAGCATTGCCTGGGATACACTGAAAGCATATCTTAGAGGGTGTCTCCGGTCCACTATTTCATACATTAAAAAAAGACTCCTCCAGAACAGAAGTGGAGTTGGAAAAACAGTGCGCTGAACTAGAGGGTAAATATACGGCTGACCCCACTGACACAAATAGAGACCAATGGTTGCAAATGGGGAGGAAGTACCTGCTACTGCTGCAGGAAAAGGCACATAGGAAGACATTTTTTGCGAAACAAACATATTTTGAACTGGGTAACCAGTCTAGTAAAATGTTGGCCCATTTAATCCATCAAAACTCTAAAAGCCCGGCTATTCTTAAAATTCAAAGTAGTTCTGGGGAATGCTTGACTGACTCCCAAGGCATAGCCGAGGCATTTGTTCAATTTTACAGGGGGCTATATGCCTCACAATCTAGGTATGATAAGTCCGAGCTCCAGTCGTATATGGATGGTATTCAGTTCCCTAAGCTGAGTGCGGAAGGTAGAGAGACCATGGAAGGGGTTGTGACTGAGGATGAAATAAGGGAAGCTTTGAAAGATATGGCTAAGGGAAAGGCACCGGGTCCTGATGGGATCCCTATTGAGGTATACCATAAATATTCAGAGCATCTCATTCCCTCATTAGCAGCTATGTTTTCGTATGCACTTGAGAGAGGGCAGTTACCCGAAAGTATGTATGACGCCACTATTATTGTTCTGCTGAAACCAGATAAAGACCCCGTGGAATGTGGCTCCTACCGCCCGATATCATTACTAAACAATGATTACAAATTGCTTACTAAAATATTGGCAAATAGGCTGAACAAAGTTATTTCCCAAGTAATTCATGAGGACCAGACAGGCTTTATGCCTGGGAAATCTACCTCCGATAACATCCGGAGGGTACAGATTATAGCTCAGATAGGGAAAGAGATGAAGGCTGACTGGGCGATGGCGTCTTTAGACGCCGCGAAAGCTTTTGACTCCATCGAATGGGTATATTTGTTGGAAACTTTGGAGAGGTTTGGGTTTGGGTTTGGACCACAGTTCCTTAGATGGATTTCGATTCTATATAAAGCACAGAGGGCACAAATCCTGGTGAATGGCATACTGTCCCCATATTTCCGGTTACAGAGGGGTACTCGGCAGGGTTGCCCCCTCTCCCCATTGCTGTTCGCACTTGCTATAGAACCCTTAGCCTTACACATACGCCAACATAATGGATATAAGGGGATTAGTTTGGGGGGTAGGGAAGATAGGATTGGCCTATATGCAGATGACATGGTTCTTTTTATGTCCCAACCGATGGTGACACTGCCCTTGGCAATCACCACTTTGGAAATCTTTGGGGGGTTTTCTGGCCTCAACGTCAATTGGACCAAGTCCTTTTTTATGCTATTACAGGGGGCGGGAGGGCCGGAAGTGTTGCACGGCTTAAGGGTGGTCTCCTCATTTAAATACTTAGGAATTGTTATAAATCAAGAGCATAGGAATGATCATCCCAGTAATGTCTTGCCATTGTTAGAATATATAAAGGCTAAATTTCGGATTTGGAGCACTCTTCCCCTAGCAGTAACGGGTAGAATAAATCTAATAAAAATGGTCATTCTTCCTAAATGTCTCTATATCCTCGAACATGCAGCAACACCAGTGTTCAAAAAGTTTTTCAAACAGATACATGCCCTATTTCCAGGGTTTATATGGGGCTCCAATAGATCGAAACTCAGTCTTGCTACTCTGCAGCGCCCCAAAACATCAGGGGGGCGGCCCTGCCAGATCTTTACCTTTATTATCTGGCGGGGCAACTAAGATACCTCAAAGTATGGGTCGCCAATATGGCCTTGCCAGATAGGGAACATCACCTGGCGTTCCATATGCATATGTCCACACTGTGGCCGGTATTGGAAGGGTCCCTGAACGAAATTAAAAATGTGTTGCCAATCCATAGGGTGGCATCTCAGGTGTGGAGGGCTGCGAAGAGCATATACAGTCACTCTGGAGTACAAATTGACATGCCATTATGGTCTAACCCCCTTCTCCCTCAGATAGAGGAACTGGCTCCACAATTTTGGATTCAACATAGGATATGTACTATAGGGGACATGTATATGGATAACATCCTCAAATCGTTTTCACAGGTGCAGTCGGAGTTTGCAATGCCCAATTCCCCCCCCACTGACATGACATTCACTCGGCTTCCTCTGATAGGAGTTTTTAGGTCCCAAGGCCCCAGAGGTCTGATATCAGCTATATATACATCTCTCATTACAGCCAAGGTAGCTAGTACACCCCTGATGGTCAAGGATAGATGGACTGCGAGGATACCTGACCTTGCAGAAGAGGACTGGGATGAGATCCTAACCTCTCCATTATACGTGTCGCCAGCTGCCAACAATAGGATGATACAGCTGTTCATAGTCTACCAAAGCTACTTGACACCTGTTAGAATGCATAAAATGGGTAGATATCCGAGCACAGAATGTCACAGATGCCAGCACCCTAGGTCAGACTTTTGGCATATGATATGGGAGTGTCCGGTCATCTCCTCTTTTTGGAAGGAGGTGGTAGGAGTTGCTGCGGAAATCCTGCATATCCCGGTCCCAGTAAGCCCACAAGTGTGTATATTTGGTATCCTCCAGGATGAACAGTGGCCACATTATCTGAAAATATTCCTCCGGGAAATTCTGTTTATGGCACGAAAAGCTATTGCTTTAAGGTGGATGGACCCCCGTCCTCCCACGGTGGCAGGGTGGAAAGCACTGGTGAACGCGGTTATCCCGTATGAGAGAATAATGTATAGACAGAGGGGTTGCATTGATAAATTTCATGGGATATGGGAAGCTTGGTGTGATTCTGCAGGGACACAGTATACTCCGCACAGGTATAGCGACCTGCGTAGGTCATTGACACATGTCTAAACATCTGGGGCGGTGGATCTAAATCATTTATGCAAAGTGTCCTAATTTGTCTTGGCTACTGTTTTCCAATATAGTTGCTTTTGTAATTCTGATGGATTCTAGACTCATGTTAAATGTCTGATTGCCTGTAAACACACCTCCTTATATGTAAAGTTGGAATGTTAAAGATTATCATCCATGTCTGCAATGTATACTGTATTAAGTGTATGAAATGATTGCATTTGTACTACGTTTCTTCAATAAAACGAGTTTAAAAAAAAAGATATTATGATGTCACAATGTTCCCTACGTAAAGAGAAAAAAACATTAGTGAGGTAAGGGGGAATTTTTCTCAACCAAAAAATAGCTGCTTATAAAAGGTTTTGTTAAGTGAACTACCATCAAAAGCAGAACCTTTTTCCCTTGTGTGATTTGTACAGGATAATACTTATTGGACATCATCAACACGGTCTTAAAGAGGCTCTGTCACCAGATTTTGCAACCCCTATCTGCTATTGCAGCAGACCGGCGCGGCAATGTAGATTACAGTAACGTTTTTATTTTTAAAAAACGAGCATTTTTGGCCAAGTTATGACCATTTTTGTATTTATGCAAATGAGGCTTGCAAAAGTCCAAGTGGGCGTGTTTAAAGTAAAAGTCCAAGTGGGCGTGTATTATGTGCGTACATCGGGGCGTTTTTACTACTTTTACTAGCTGGGCGTTATGACGAGAATTATCATCCACTTCTCTTCAGAACGCCCAGCTTCTGGCAGTGCAGACACAGAGCGTGTTCTCGAGAGATCACGCTGTGACGTCACTCACAGGTCCTGCATCGTGTCGGACGAGCGAGGACACATCGGCACCAGAGGCTACAGTTGATTCTGCAGCAGCATCAGCGTTTGCAGGTAAGTAGCTACATCGACTTACCTGCAAACGCTGATGCTGCTGCAGAATCAACTGTAGCCCCTGGTGCCGATGTGTCCTCGCTCGTCTGACACGATGCAGGACCTGGGGAAGTGACGTCACAGCGTGATCTGCCAGAAGCTGGGCGTTCTGAAGAGAAGTGGATGATACTTCTCGTCAGAACGCCCAGCTAGTAAAAGTAGTAAAAACCCCCCGATGTACGCACATAATACACGCCCACTTGGACTTTTACTTTTAAACACACCCACTTGGACTTTTGCAAGCCTCATCTGCATAAATACAAAAATGGTCATAACTTGGCCAAAAATGCTCGTTTTTAAAAAATAAAAACGTTACTGTAATCTACATTGCAGCGCCTATCTGCTGCAATAGCAGATAGGGGTTGCAAAATCTGGTGACAGAGCCTCTTTAAAGTAAAACGGTCTTTGTTGCCCATGGCAACCAATCAGAGCTCAGCTTTCATTTTACAAGAGTAATTTAAGAAATGAATGAGGCCCAGTATATCCTTCCCTCGCACTCTTTGCGGAGAGCAGTACTGTTGTGTGCGAGTGTGTCCAACTTGTCATATTTGATTCCACAATGTGATCGTGGAGGCCCATGTACGCTCAGGCTCATTAAAAAAAACACAGGACTTTTTTATGGTCAATTTCTGGACCTTCCCATTCTAGCAAAAAGCATTATACATGGTTTGGTTCGGAAGTGGCATAACACAGGATTTGTGGCAGATGCCAAGAAAACAGACAAACAATATATGTTCGGGCACCCGCAGTTGTTGCAGACATGATAAACCCAAGTAAAGCGAGGAAAAAATGATTCCCCGAGGCATACGTCAGAAGAACCACATGTTGACGTGTACGGAAACTGCTTCACCTGAAGTCATACCAAATGTGAGAGGGAAGGGATAAATAGAAGCGTGTGGCATTTTGCAATTGGCTACTGGAGATTATTGTAGACGGCCATTTGGAGCCACTGCAATAAATCATGTCAGAGAAAGCGTGGCTCCATCTAACCGGGTGTGTTAATTCATAGAACAAAAATCGGTAGTGGCACAAGGAAAATTCACACGAGCTGCACCAACAGCCATGTCATGATCCACAAATCGGCCTTTGGTGTGTGGTTATTCTTTGATAAAAATGTGAAGACCGCTATGTACATGGACATCTTCAACCCATTCTATGCACAGTTCACGGGTGACCAGCATGAGTATTGTTTCTTCAAGACTTGCTTATACATAGCACACGTTTCTGTGGCAAGTTCACGCAGTGAGCAAAGGGTTGTGGCCTCCTTGGTCACCAGACCAAGTGCGACTTATCTGTGGGGTAATCCCCACACAGTGCCTGAGCTGAAACAGCAAATGGAAATTCATGTCATACGGTGAAATTCATATGGATGGTGTGGTGTTGGAGGTGTTACTGACGGGCACAACCTTGCATAGCCACTGGCAGATATCGCTCCTAGCATCTCTTGTAATGGGCAAGTACGTCATTCTTCCATTATCCTGCACAAACAACGTCACCCTGCCTTACCGCTATGTGCGCTTAATAGAGTGTAAGGGTTGCTTGCTGTAATTCTCTTTACCCGAACACCAATATACGAATGGTTCATAGTTTTACACTCACCATTTGACGAAAAGCTTTAGAACTTTTGTTGCGTGGAAAAGATCTTTCAGGTACCCAGACTCGTGTAAGGCCTTCATTTGAGTTGGCTCTAGCCCTCTGTTGTTTAGCCAGCAAGGCCTTTTCTTCTTTCTGAATTCAAAAACACAAAAGGAACACACTTTAAATACCACACTTTTAACTCAAGAGCAAGTCCTTCAAGTGGACACAACAGCAGTTCTTGTGCACATTTTACATGCTTGTGACAAAGCAGGGAAAAGACTTCTGTTTCCTAGTTAAACATGGTCAGGAAGAATCACCATGCTCGTCTTATCAAGAGAGAAGTGCACTTCAAACCACAATCTCCTTGTGATTCCGTCTCGCTATAAATCTTAACAAAAAGATAAAAATTGAGAGTCCTCAGTAGTTGATACCTTTTAATGACTAACTGAAAAGATGATGCCGGATAATTAGACCTAAGTAGTCTCGAAAGCTTGAAATTTGTCATCATCTTTTCAGTTCGCCATTACAGGGTTTCATCTACTGAGGACACTCAATGTTCATCTTTTCTATCTACTGGCTAAATCAGTACAAAAATATTTTTTTTCATAGGCCGTCTAATTTTTTTATTCAAAGTATCTGCCTATTTGGTAGCAAGTTTGAGGTATTCAATCTGAGCATGTGGAATACGGTTGTACTACTTGTTTAAGTATGCTTTACACTAGGCAACTATATCGTCCATCAAAGTGGAGTCTAACTATTATTAAAGAGGCTCTGTCACCAGATTAGAAGTGCCCTCTCTCCTACATAATCTGATCGGCGCTGTAATGAAGAGAACAGCAGTGGTTTTTATTTTGAAAAACAAGAGCAAGTTCTAAGCAATTTTAGATTTATGCTAATTAGTTTCTTAATAGACAACTGAGCGTGTTTTTACTTTTTACCAACTGGGCGTTGTACAGAGAAGTGTATGATGCTGACCAATCAGTGACCAATCAGTGTCCTACACTTCTCATTGTTCCAGCCCAGCTTCTTTCACTGCACAATCACACTAACAGTGGGCTGGAACAATGAGAAGTGTATGACACTGATTGGTCACTGATTGGTCAGCATCATACACTTCTCTGTACAACGCCCAGTTGGTAAAAAGTAAAAACACGCCCAGTTGTCTATTAAGAAACTAATTAGCATAAATCTAAAATTGCTTATAACTTGCTCAAAAATGATTGTTTTGTAAAATAAAAACCACTGCTGTAATCTACATTACAGCGCCGATCAGATTATGTAGGAGAGAGGGCACTTATAATCTGGTGACGGAGCCTCTTTAATAATAGTTAGACTCCACTTTAATGGACGATATAGTTGCCTAGTGTAAAGCATCCTTAAACAAGTAGTACAACCGTATTCCACATGCTCAGATTAAATACCTCAAACTTGTAATCTGGTGACAGAGCCTCTTTAAGTGCAACTTAATATTGATTACATCTTATAAATTCGTAGTGGTCTTCTAAGAACCTTCCAGTATAACTTCCAACTCCATCCATTCGGATTAAAATGAATTTGAACCAAAGTGGAATATGATTTATTGATAAATGCATCGTACTTTACCTGTAACAATCAGCTTATCCAAAGCAAACCACATGTGCCATAGAGAAGCCATATATCATAACGTAAGAAAAAAGTATTGCTATATAAGCTGCTATTATCATATAGGCTATAAGATCAATGTTAGGCCCCATGCACACAACCGTGTTCAGTCCCCGATATACGGTCCGCATGTCAGCCGCATGTCCCGGACTGAACACAGTGCAGTGCAGGGAGCCGGGCTCCTAGCATCACAGTTATCTATGACGCTAGGTGTCACTGCCTGTCCGCGGAACTACTGTCCCGTACTGAAGACATGATTACAGTACGGGACAGTTGTCCCGCAGCGAGGCAGTGACACCTAGCGTCATAGATAACTATGATGCTAGGAGCCCGATTCCCTGCACTGAGTTCGGTCCGGGACATGGGAACCGTATATTACGGACCGAACACGGTCATGTGCATGGGGCCGAAGTTTAAAATTATTTATGTTTACTGTAGGTCTTCAATTGGTTATTTTCTCTTACTTACCCTCTTCTGGCTGCATCCAGTCACCAGGAAAGTTCGAATGTCGTTTTCCTTGAGATAAGCGTTTCTCTCACCTCCATGACCAGGTTCCACCTCATAATCTCCATTCAGATAATTTAATGTTGCACTTGTGATGTGTATCCGCCTAGAAATAATAATAATAAATAGGGGAAACAAATCAGTGTTACAATGAACTTAATGGTAAAATGGTGTGTAATACCTTTTGTAGTACAATGCAATGTTGAGGGTAAAAAAAGATATTTCACTCACCCTGCCTTGCCACCAGCTTCCATATGATTGGCCAGAGTCACATCATTAGACCAAACATCAAACTGCCACTTTCGCAGGCCGAGGACACCGCAATGAACTCGTCCACTGTGGATTCCCACTCGCATGTTCACATTTACCCCTGTCACTTCCCTCACTAACCTGAAATGCAAAGACATGTTAGTCAAGAATATATCAGTATAGAGCAAAGCATTACCCCCATCCTTATTAAGAAAACCAACCAAATACATTGCCCGTTTCTTTGTAGAAAAAGTAAAAGAAAAAAAAAAATTAAACAACACTAGTCCACTTCCATTGTTGAAATACGGTCAGCAGTAACTTCCTTAGCACAATAGTAAGTCACTGAAGTCAAGTCACTAGCCATATTAAACCCATCTAAAAGGTCTACTTACGAAATGGCTTCAATCATGTCTACTCCCATTTCCACACAGCAGTGAGCATGATCAGCGCGAGCTTCAGGCAATCCAGAGACACAATAATAACAATCCCCCAGGATCTTAATGCGCAAGCAGTGGTTTTCCTTAAAAATATAAAAAGAGATACTTATGAAAATATGGACATACGTGGCAAGAAGGCTCCTCAATACATTCAGCTCACAGAAGACATGGAATCACCTTCATAGGTAGAACATTTTATTGTGAAGTTAAATGCGCTTTGTTTTAGAACTCTTGGGCTCCAGCTATATTCGGACATGCGTTTAACATTTTTTACAGATACTATTTTCCAAGCAAAAAAATAAATAAAAATGGGAACCATTTAAAACAAATGAATAAACCAGGACTCCGTAACATAATAAGAGGAACCATGAAGACGCATCCAACAAGAACAAGCTCAAAGGAAAAAAGTTAAAATGCCAGAATGTTAAGCAACCAAAGAATATTTTTGTATACGGTTTGTGAGAGAAGGGCTGTCTGCCAACCCCCGTAGGGGACCTCCTTCTCATACTCAACCATTTGTAGTCTGCGTGTGGCACAATTTCTGAAGCACACAGAATTATTTCATTTTTTTAATAATTGGCACTAAACTAGTTGAGAGACCCCAGGTGGAAACTATTAAACATAAAAACTAATACGTTAAAGGCAAGCTCTATGCTTGGACAAATTTGGCTACAACTTGGATATTAAAATAAGACAATTTAAAATATATTTATAACCAAAATACAATTTGTTTTTCTAGATTGTCGGCCCTATTAGTGCAGTTGGCCTGGGGTTTTAAAGGGATAAAACACAAAAAAAAAATAATATCCAGATGCAGACTGCTCTCCCTGAACGATCTCAACAAGTTCAGCGGAATAGGGCATCATCGTACTAGAAGTCTGTGACGCCAGCACTAAACTACAGCATGGGTGATGCAGCCTCCCACTTGGTACGCAGTTTGAATTATTTTTGTTTTTTGGGGTAAGGGGGTGGTGTCGGATTGACTTCACTAAAGTTTTTTTTTTTGGTTTTTTTTAAGTGTTGATGCGCTTTAAAATATGTTAAACAGAAAAAGTCGTACTTACTGCAGCTAGCTTATCGAAACGTGCAAAGAGTTCGTTCAGAGTCATGACTAGTTCCTGTGCCGTGCATTGTGATGCCAAGCTAGTGAACCCCTCAATGTCAGCAAACAGGATACTGCAAGGAAAAAGACGGTTAGAACTGTAAATAGCAATTCCACTTTGTTGCAGTGCAGACAATGACATCTCTAATACATTATCGGATAACGCATCATGTTCTTAAAATGTTAGACGGCTAAAGCTTTTCCAATCATTTACTCCAGTACTGAAGTTACAGCACTCCCTCCGAGCCATGAATGCAGCCATTATGAGGCACTCTAACCCACAAAATTACACGGTTGCTAGCGGACAAGTACATTTTATCAATAGACTGGATCTCTTGACACAAATTACTGACAATTCTTCATACCAATTTAATACAAAGATGATAACCTGTTGGCGAGAGCTTGCAATATACATAACATTGTAGCTCCGAATACCTAGTGGAAAAGAAATAAACTTTGAGTTCCATATTACCTGACATTGTCATGCTTCTGTATGTAGATTTTGTGGAACATCATGTCCTCCTTTTTGGTGTTTATATCTTCTTTCATTTCCATTGCAACATGACGTGGTAGCACAGACAGCAGGAGGCGCTCCTGCACAGGGGAAGAGGTGCAGTCACACAAACAAGAAAAGCACACACTACCAGTTGTTTGACATTTTTGCACGCATTTGCCAAAGATATTCGTTGCAGGTAGTGAATGAGAAAATTTTCTAACAAGAAACTGCACGAAGTCTACTATTATTTTTTTGGTTTCGAGTTTGTGACTGGTTTTTATACTGATGACTTATTCATAGGATAGGGTATCAGTATATGATCGGTAGGGGTCTGATACCCGGATCCTGCTTCGATCAGTGGTTCCGGCCTCCTCTGGGTACCAGAAGTTATGCAAAGTTTGGTGCCGGGAGCAGATGGCTCCGACCACTGTGTGGCGGCCGTGCTGCAGTACTGCTGCTATTTACTTGACTAGGAGCAGAACTCCAGTACAGTCGTTATACTGTGACCAGTGACATCTGCTCCCGGGACCAAACACTGCATAACTTCCAATGCCTAGAGACAGCCGGAACAGCTGATCGGTGCGGGGAGGGACCGATCATATACGGATGACATATCCTGTAGATAGGTCATCAGTATGAAAAAACGTCCCATGCCTGGAAACCCCTTTAAGAATTTATTTTGGAAGTGATGAACAGCACATAGGACGCACAATCTTGTGGTGCTATGCGTCTCTTTTGTTTTCCATGTTGGGTGACCAGTTGCTAAGACAAGATAACTGTTGGCTACAGAAGCAGCAAGATTCATCCTAAAAAGAGAAAGATGACTGCGCGTGATTTTACCTTAATTATTAAAACCGCCATAATCTCACGCATTCATACGTTAGAAGTGTCGCTTTTGTTTTATCTATAAAACGAAAGGATCTCTGTAGTTCACCTTTAGTTTCCCTGTCCTTGTCTCATTATCAAGTGCGCAGCTATAGGGGTGTAAAGTTAGTAGTCGCATTCGGCCATGGTGCCTAAGAGAGCACAAATGCCTCTCTGCTACCTAAAAATACCAACAATATAAATGGTACATAGTGGTGGTTGTTGGCCCTGTTACAGATTTTGAATGAAGGGCCCAGGAGCTTCAAGTAATGCCTCGGCTCACTATTCTCCTGCCATGCTCCTTGGTGTGGCACATATAGCTGGCATTTCCCACTTACCTGTTGCTGGTTCTCCCTCTGAAGGTGCAGCCTGGCTTGGATGTATCCTCGTGTCTCTTGAAATGCCTGTCTCTGGGACACCTCTGCGGGGTAGTGGGTGCAAATGCCAATAATATTTGTGCAAAGGAAGATGAGCACATTGGCGCTTAACTGAAAAAGAACAAGCATAAAAAAGAAAATAAGAAAATACCAATTTTATGTGCATTTCGGATGTGAAAAAAATAAATTTATATTAAATACAGCCATATCCACTTGGCAATAGAAATAAAATCCAGCTGTCCTGCCTGGAGTGTATAAGCAATTATCTACAGATTTTCTCAAGACCGATCATAACGCTGCTCATACATGGGGTGAGTATCCAAGGAACATTTGAAAGGAATGACACAATAGGGCCCATTTAGTAATGCCAGTGTGCCCTGTATTCCCAAACGCATATAGTGTTAGGGAATACAGGGCACACTACACTACAATTACGCATTGGCAACAGTTGAGGATACGGCGCACCTAGTAATCATAACCAGTTTGTTTAAATTCATACCACCTTTTATCGGCATTAATGAAAATATTGCTTAAGGCCCCCCCAAAAAAGCAAGGAGGTGGTTGATAACTATGGAGTTCATGCTATATATTTTTTCAATGCGACTATGCCAGAAAACGGCTGTAATTACATTGATGATGTGAAAAATCATTTCCATGGGCAGCAAATTGAGAAAATGTTATTAGTGTAAACAATCATTTATCCATTGTGGGAACATTGTATCAAAAATATATCTGCGATGTATGAACAAAAGGAGTGAAATTCTATTTATGGAATAATCAATTATATCAATAACCTGAGGCTATGGCTGAACAATGAACAATCCTGCACATTATCAGCTCCAGACAACTTGAATAGGATATGGAATATCGATGGCAGCTAACCACTATGATGGTAAACAATCTATTCAATATTTCCTAGCTACCACATACATTGCAGGCGCTCACACCGAAGACTTTCACTATTTTAAACTCTACCTTGATAAACCATGTACAAAATAAAACGTGTTGTTAAAAATAGTCAGTCATGTTGGTTTATATTATACATTTATATTTATCATACTAGCAAATTTGATTGTATGATTATCCAAAATATGCAATAATAAAGAATTATGACTATTTCTGGTCTACCTTACATTATTTAATAGAACTACATAACTATAATATAAGTGGGATAACTAACATGCTACTACAAATCCAAAGCCGGCTTTACACATTAGATTTAAGTTTTCTGAACCCGGCAATTATGGTAGAATGGACCGACGATTACCCATGTGTATGGGTGGCACTGCCTCCTGACTGTACCCAATGGCAGATGTCAAGGAAAGGAAGAATCAGCTATGTTAGATTTTAAAAAGCCCAATCCTTTGTTGCCGTGAGAGATAAGGGGAAGGCAAAAAAAAAAACTCCCGAGCTTTGAACATCCCATGGAGTATTAAATCCATTATAACAAAATGGAAAGAATATGACAACTGACAAAAGAAGGCTGCCCACCAAAACTCACAAAAAATGGACAGAGGCAGCACTTCCAAGAAGTATCAGCAGTTTATTCACCCGTGCGACGTTTCAGTCCAACAGGACTTTTCTGATGCTTGAGAAAAGTCCTGTTGGACTGAAACGTTGCACGGGTGAATAAACTGCTGATGCTTTTTGGAAGTGCTGCCTTTGTCCATTTCTTGTTTGCCTGATATCAAGGACTGTGGACCAGGTCCAATTGAGGCGTGCACCCACCTGCAGTCCAGTGCTGTGGAAACTATTTGTTTTGAGGCACCAAAACTCACAGACTGGGCAAGGAGGGCATTAATCAGAGATTTAAAAAAAGACACCAACAATAACACTGAAGAAGCTTCAAAGATCCACAGCAGAGATGGAAGTATCTGTCCATAGGACTATTATAAGCCATACACTCAAGAGAGTGGGACTTTATGGGAGAGTGGCGAGAAAAAAAGCCATTATTTAAAGAAAAACATAAGAAGACATCAGAAGCGTAGGAAACACTGGGCCCCATAGCAAACTTATGACTGGGGCTCCCTCCCCTGGGTGCTACACACAGCCCGCCCTTGTAGATTGTGCCCCCCTGTAAATAGTGCCATACAGCCCCCTCCTGTAGGCAGTGCTCTACAGCCCCCCCTGTAGACAGTACTATACAGCAACCCCCTGTAGACAGGGCTATACAGCCTCCCCATACAGTGCTATACAGCCCTCCTTGTAGACAGTGCTATACTTTCAAGTATCACAAAGAGGGACAATCGATGCGGCGAGCAGCGGCAAATTATTTTTACTTTTAAGCCATGCCTCTAATCCCACCCAATCCCCGCCCATACACACCCGGTTCAGCCCACACAGTATTATGCTCCCATAGTGCCCCCACAAAGTATAATGCCCCCTTAGCTGCCACCATACAGTAGGATGCCCACATCAATTCCCCCATACAGTATAATGCCCACACAGATGCCCCCATGCAGTACAATGCCCAAACAAATTCCCCCATACAGCATAATGCCCCGTAGCTGCCCCCATGCAGCATAAAACCCACATAGCTTCCCCCACAGTATAATGCTCCCCATAGCTGCCCCACACAGTATAATGCTCCCCATAGCTGCCCCACACAGTATAATGCTCCCCATAGCTGCCCCACACAGTATAATGCTCCCATAGCTGCCCACACACATTATAATGCCCCACACACAGTATAATGCCCCCCATAGCTGTCCCCACAGTATAATGCCCCCCATAGCTGTCCACACAGTATAATTCCGCCCATAGCTGTCCACACAGTATAATGCCGCTCATACAGTATAATGCACCTCATATAGTAAAATGCTCCTATAGCTGCTACCATATCAGCCCCCCTTCCCTACCCAGTATAATGCCCCATAGTGCCTAATAGAAAAATAATAACGTAATTACTTACCTATCCCCGTTCCCACGACGAGTGGAGGATCTTTCTCCTCCGGTCTGTGCTGTGAGTGACTCGGCGCAGACAGGCGCGATGACGTCACTACATCGCGCCTGCCTGTGCCGAGCCGCTCACGGCAGAGTGAATGAGGGAGCAAGGAGCAGTCAGCTCCTTGCTCCAGCATTCAGGGAGCAGGACCAGCGCAGTTAGTGCTGTCTGGCTACCGAGGGCCCCCCAGGCAGTTGCGACCGTGGCGACCCCTAGATTTATGCCACTGTTACTGTAGCCTATGGCAGAGAAGGGCGATACCTTCCTGCTCTGTCATAGTGTTCAATAGCATCTGCGTCCAAAGGATGCAGGCACTATTTAATGTGGCGTCGCTACCGCTGTAGCAGCCATTGTGGCTGCTAGCAGAGCCTCCAGGCATGAGGGGGGGGGGGGGTGTTCCGGCTGGCGGCACCCTCATGTGGACCCCGTAGCAGCACTATGGCTGCTACAGCGGTAGTTACGCCACTGGAATACATGTTGTGAGTTAACCAAACATCATATGGCAGACACCCCAAACACATGGAAGGAGGTTCTCTATTTATTAATAGGAGACTAGAATTGAACTTTTTGGCCTGCACGGGAAACAGTATGTATGGCGCAAACTCATCACTTCCCATCACCCCAACAACACTATTCCCACAGTGAAGCATGGTGGAGGCAGCATCATGCTGTGGTGATGCTTTTCATCCACATGAACTGGAAAACTGGTCAGGATTGAATGAAAGATGGATGTCCGTAAATGAAGGGCAATTCTTGTGGAAAATCTGTTTTGGTTTGCCAGAGATTTGAGACTAAGGCCCCATGCACATGACCATACTTTGTATGGGAGCACGGCCCGTGCCCGCAATCGCGGGCTGTGATTACGGGCAGGGACGTGTGCATGGGGCCTTAGACGGAGGACAATAACCCTAAACATACTGCTAAAGCTACATTGGAGTGGTTTAAGGGGAACATGTAAATGTCTTAGAATGGTCTAGTCAAAGCCCCGACCTCAATCCAATTGAGAATCTGTGGCATGACATGTAGACTGCTGTTCTCCAACACAACCCTTCTAACTAGAAGGAGTTGGAGCAGTTTTGCCTGGAAAAATGGGCAAAAATACCAGTGTCTAGATGTGGTAAGCTAATAGAGACATACCACAAGAGACTGGCATCTGTAATTTCAGCAGGAAGTGCACATTAAATAAAGGTCTCTGTTTTTGTCTCAATTATTTTTATGTCACAGTACAAAATATTTTGCACCTTCAAAGTGGTAGACATGTTATGTAAAGCAAATGGTGGATTACAACTAAAACAGATTTTTGGGGGGTTTGCAACAAAACAGTAAAAAAAACCACAAATGTGGTTAATAGTTTGCAAGACACTGTATGTGTGCATTTTTGTAGGGGAGTAAGGAGAGAATGCCATTGGTCAAACACTCACTATCTAGTGTATACGGCCACCATTGTCCCATCATTGTCATATAACTGCATCTCATATGATGTATTCTATATATTTTCTGATACATATATATGATAAAGATTGCTGTAAACAAAAGACGGACTAGATCGTTTGGAACCATGTGTACATTAACTCCTTAATGACAAGCCTATTTTAGACGTTACTGACCAAGCCATTTTTTACGTTTTTCCATCGTCTCATTCGAAGAGCTATACACTTTTTATTTATCGTCGCTATAGCTGTATAAAGGTCTTGTTTTTTGCGGGACAAGTTGTAATTTTTAATAGCACCATTTTGGGGTACATAGAATTTATTGATGAACTTTTATTAACTTTTTTTGGGGGGGAATAGAAAAACGGCAATTTTGCCACACTTTTTTGAGTCCTAAATTTACGCCATTTACCGTGTGGTATAAATAACACAATAACTTTATTCAGCGGGTTGTTGCGATTGCAACAATATCAAATTTGTATAGATTTTGTGTGTTTTACTACTTTTCCACAGTGAAAACACTTTTTTTTCAAAATTATTTGTTTTTGTGTCTCCATATTTGAAGAGCCGTAACAGTTTTATTGTTCCGCCGATGCGGTTGTATGAGGGCTTTTTTTTTGCGGGACGACTTGTAGTTTTTATCGGTACCATTTTGGAGTAGATGCGACTTTTTGATCACTTTTTATCACATTGTTTTTAAGGCTGGATTCAAAGAAAACAGACATTTTTTCATGGTTTTTTTATTTTATTTTTTACGACTTTCACCGTGCAGGTTAAATTATGTAATAAGTTTATAGTTGGGGTCGTTACGGACACGGCGATACCAAATATGTGTAACTTTTTTACTTTATTTTGTTTTTTAATAATAAAGCAGTTTGTAAGGGGAAAAAGTGGGTTTTTCATTTTTTTTTTTCACTTTTTATTAAACTTTTTTTTTTTACCAGTCCCACTAGGGGACTTCACTATGCGATTATCCGATCGCATTTATAATACAGTGCAATACTTTTGTATTGCAGTGTATTATGTTAGAGGCATGATCTAGCAGGCATTTACTACAGGCAGACCTGGGGGCCTTTATTAGGCCATCGGAGACACAGACACTCGGCGATCACATCGCCGGGTGTCAGTGGGATGAGAGGGAGATCCCTCCCTCTCTCCAAAACAACTCAGATACGGCGCTCGCTATTGTGTGCCGCATCTGAGGGGTTAAGCGGGTGAGATCAATACGGATATCGATCTCACCCCGTCAAGCAGGGACGCCCCCAGCCCTCAGCTACCTCTGACAGCTGGGAGATTTAACGGCTCCCTGCTCTGATTACTTATTCCGATGCAGTGACGTAAAAAGTCTATTGCATCGGAATAAAGCCCGTTAGTGACCGACGTAGAAACACTATGGGGCGGTCACTAACGGGTTAAGACTAAGCATGCCATGGTGTGAGAATTTAGCTCTAACACAAATTCTATATATCATTTGAATAGTCGATAACTTAGAACAGCTGACTAATACTACACTTGACAGGCAGGTTCTACAAACGTAACTTCTCTACATGTTCAAATGGGCTAGAAGGTAGTTTAAAATCTACCTAGACGGCAGGAAGGTACGCGTTCAACACTACAACGGTTTCCTTAAAGCGGTTGACCATTCATAAGAAATGAATGGCCTAGCCTCAGGAAAAGCCATCAATATCTGATCGGTGGGGGTTCAACTCTCGGCAACCCCTGCTGATCAGCGGTTTTTGTACAAGTGCTGCTTTGCCTTTATTACTTTCACTGCTTTTACTGTGAATTGCCGACATACTTGTAGCGGCAGGTTAACAGTATTACAGCCTTCTCCCATGCACTTGAATGGGAGAAAACTAATATTGTGAACCGCCCCTACAAGTGTGTAAGCGCTTCACAGTATGAGCAGATAAGGAATGACGGGGATGCAACAATCGCATGAGCGCCGCCTTCAAAACAGCTGATCGGTGGGAGTACTGGCAGCCAGACCCCCACCGATCAGATATCCTCTGTATAGGTCATCAATTTCTTATGACTGGACAACTCCTTTAAAGAACGAATCTGTAGCCAGTTTTCGTTTTTAGCGCTGCATGCAGTGCTATTCTTGCGAAAATGCCAGAAACCTTAATGATCCCCTTTTTAAATCAACAAGGTTCGTCGGGTCGTAATTTTGATCCGTCATATGATTGATCTGGCAGAGCGCTATGTTTTTTTTCTTATGAACTGAAGCCATAGCACAGATCTGTGCAAAGCCTAAACGTATCTCTGTGTTTGTGGATATTCACATCTAGATTCTTAACGTTTAATAAAGATGGACAACTTTAAATTTAGATTGTGAGCCCCAATGGGGACAGTAAAAAAAGAGGACCTCTGTACAGCTCTGCGTAATATGTTGGCGCTATATAAGTAACTGAAATAAATAAATAAATAAGGCTTTGTACTGGTACATAGGAAGGAAATGGCAGCACATTTGTCAAGTGCTCTTTGATAAGGTTTACTTATTTTACATGTAATGATTATACAGCAAAATCATTATCTGCTTGCAGAGGAAACAGACCCTATATTAGGCATTAACCCAAACCCTAAAGAAGATAAGTACTCTGCCATATATAGAGTAGAAGTAAAATCCAAAGGAATGACAAAAAAAGAGCTGGACTTCTATTGTATGAATAATTATATGTTGCACACAATCGTTTTTATACCGAGATTCTGAAGAGTTCTTCTGCGCAGCCAAAGGACGCCATGTTTGTTATCCAGCAAGAGAGCCTTGAAATTAAGTGGCTGTGATTCCTATGTTTCTGGTACTCAAGACTTTGGGCCACAAGAGTTTCTCACTAGAATTCTGGGGCAGCCTTTAGACTATATACGGTCTTAAAGGGGTTGTCTGGACATGGGGTGGTTTTTCATACTGATGACCTAACCACAGGATAGGTCAACATCAGTATATGATCGGTGGGGGTCCGACACCCGGACCCCGCACCGATCAGCTGTTCAGGCTGCCTCCAGCACTGGAAGTTTTCCAGTGGTCGGCGCCGGAAGCAGATGGCTCCGACCACTGTATAACAGCCATGCTGCAACACTGCAGCTCTGCTCCTATTCAAGCTATCCGCTATACAGTGGTCGGATACACCTGCTTCTGGCACGACCACTGCATAACTTCCAGAGTCCGGAGGCAGCTGGAATAGCTGATCGGTGCGGGGTCCAGGTGTCAGACCGATCATATACTTTTGACCTATCCTGTGGATAGGTCGTCAGTATGAAAAACCGCCCCATGCCAAGACAACCCCTTTAAGGGTCTAAACACACCATGCGGTCAAATTGCTTTTTTTCTTTTAAACACTTTTAAAATCCAACACATTCATCTAATTCATTCCTTTCCTCTGGAGAGCAGCCACCTGACAACGTGCAGTAGCCTCCTGCCCCTAAACATTAGATCATTGGTGGATCCAGCTGATAATGACAAGACCCACAGAAATGAATCTAATGTGCATAAGTGGCTCCAGTGTGCTGTCATAAAATATTAAAAATCAATAAGGAACAAAAAAAAGATTTGTTGGTGGTCCGCTATATTAAATGACACGTGACGGATTGTGGGTTTCCATTAATCTTTTCACTGCCAAAGATGTACTATGTATATATCATGTAAATCTAATCAAAACGGTGGAATTCTTCATCAATTTTGATTTCAGACGATCCTGAATTAATGATCAGTTGTCCATTGGGATGCCCATTTGCTATTTACACACCGGGTAAGATAGATCATCTCGACATCTCTCTCCTCAATGCTATTATCACACTGCCTGATGAGAAAATTCCAATGAGGTTCAATGGGATTTCCTACATAAGCAAGAGACCCTAAGTCTATTAAGGTCAAGTGATCTCCCTTTTAGGGTGCAGTCTATGGGGAAAAATATTCGACTAAAATTAAGAAATTGTGGATTAGACTACAATGCAAGGCAAATACGCCACGTGTGACTGCACCTTTAGAGCGCCCAATATGTATACTGTATATGCCGTGCCAGGGGTACCAAATGTCGGTAGGTTTGTTTACACTGGCCCTCCCTTTATATTGCTCTGCCAGCAGTTTTGAAACCTCAAGACTGCTGACAGATTCCCTCAAATCTACAAAAAGTGTATATGGAATGACCATATTAACCGTTACGTAAATATCTAGTATTCCTATAAACACTACAAACGGATAATAAGGTGATGTACATTTCATCTGGTAAGTTTCTTTTGGTAAAAATATTTGATTATTAACCACTTATCCTCCTCTTTTTACTGAAGATCAAACACACATTCCATTCACACACAGAAATAAGAAAGCCCTACGTGTCCCAGAAAAAAAATTAAAAAGTGAGGGCGCAGTAAAAAACACAAAAGTTATTGATAAAAACATGGAGGCATTCAGAGAAAGACCCGGACGCTTTTTTTTTTTAACTGGATATCAGAATTTGCCCTTTTGCAACATTAAAAACCAGCAATGACAAAGAAGAAATAATAACTTTTAAATACTCGTGAGAACCAGGCAGTTTCCACTGAGAGGACAGAGAAGAGACGGAGTGAAATGATCCCTCTGCCAAAGGTTTGCACAAGCTACACCTTCCTGTGTGGTAAGTGCGGTTAACCGCAGTCAGCTGGAGTCTGGCCCTGTGCCATTCTGCTATGACGGGCGTCCAGTGCTGGAAAAAAACACAGTATAGATGTCTCCGGTCTTAACCCTCGCTACAAGAATGCTGTTCACGGCATTCATATACGTGAAGAATACAGCTAGACATCCTACATATCACATGGTCATGATAAAATTCATTCTACTGAAAATGACCCCTAAGTCACCTCTAACTAAATGGTACTGCTGCTTTAATAGAGCAAGATTCGACTTTGCAGCATAAACGATGTATGGCCCCATATACAAATACAGTCACACACACCTGACTTGATCTCACATAGGAGATCCCATGAAACGGATGGTTGAGGTGTGGACTGGGTGACAGATCCCATTAATTTCTTTGCCACTCAAACTGATATAATAGAGTCTGTATGAGTTATGTCATAAAATTAGTTGTTTTTTTTTTTTTACATTTCAGTTTAGATCAGTTGCAGAGCAAGAAAAATATACTTTCAATATGTAAAAAAAAAAAAAAAAAAAAAAGGCAAACATCACCGTTCAAGCATCTTTATTTAGATCACTGACAAACTTACCATCATATATAGCACTTTACATAAAAAACTGTACAGACCGTTTAGGCCTAATGCACGCAAACGTATTACAACTTTGTCCCAATTCTGACAGGTGCACAGCCGCCGTGACAGTGTAAAATCGTGCGGTGTCTTTTTTGTACGCAGGCCACGTGCAGCCGTATAGAAAAACGCAGCTCACATGTATATGACACTATTCAGTGTTATTCCCGTTTTTTTGCTAAACTAGAATTGATAGATTTATACTTTGGTTACATTTAACTGTAGTTACATTTGACTAATAACTTCATTTTATTACAAATGTGGCACATTGTGAGCACCAATGGGCAAATTTAGTAATATTTTCCTAAAGTTAGACAAACCTTGACAGGCAGAAACTTTGCTAAATTAACGCATGGCGCACGCTGTATGATAAATTTGGCGCATCTCGTTAGATAGGTTACACAGTTTTCTCTTTCATAAGTCACCTCTTAGCGGGCGTATTTCATAACAATATTTTTGCACATTTTACGACTCCTCTTTGCCACGCCCCTTTTCTAGACACACAATAAATTTAGAGCATAGCATTTACACCAGTTTTTTTTTAAGTGCAATTTAGTGATTGACGTACATGCTATACATGTTCGTAGGGCTTTATTAACAGGCCAAAAGAGTGTCGAGGGTGGTATACGTCGGCAAACATTTCTTTGAGGTAAGGAATAGCGTAGTAGACTACGCTACTCCATACAATGAGATCCCACAAAAAAAAAATTATACGTCCAGTATACAGGTTTTTGGCACTGTATGGCAAATGTCACAGGCATAAATTAAATGTATAAGTCATGAGCTTTTCAATCGCTTTTCATTAAATATACATTAAACGGATGTCATATTAGTTTATGGGTGACATATCTAACAGTGGCATTCGTCACTCTGACTATAATGGGATCCGTTTAAAGTATATTTCAGGAAAAGATCGTGAGCGTTCATGACGTATACGTTAAACATATCCCATAATAGTCTATAGGTGACAGATGCCACTGTTGGACATCTGTCACAGCCTAGGCTTAACCTATTCTTCAGGAGCTTCGATGGCTGCTGTACATTCAAGTGACCATCCTTTAGATCACAGCCCAGGGACTGAATTTTTAACTTATCTAAGTAAATTGCAAATTTAATGCGCAGTTCAATAAATATTATTAAAACCACGGAACACCTAAATGGGTTGGTGTGACCAGAGTTGGACAGGCCATTATCTGCGTGAGGACGTCATTTGTGCACTTTATTGTTCATTGTACCACCTGACCATTTGTACACCCTTCTACTTATGTGAATTGTTACATTCATGGTCTTACTTGAAATCAAGAAAAAAATGATTAAACCTAAAACCATAGAACCCTAAAGCTTTAACAATCTACTGACATGCTACAAGATGGAAGATTGAATTGGTAGGGGGTCAATGATCTGGCACTCCCACCAATCTTAAAAACTAAGTGGCCTCCGGTGCCTTTTCTAGTGCCGTGACCCTTCTGCCTTTTCGGATCTCAAGCGAATGTTGACGTTGTGGCCATAGGATTTAATAAGGTAATCCACGTGCATCTGTATTAAGGCCTATGAAAGCAGAATTGGTAAATGCAAATACATCTGCTAAATATTCAGTAATCTGTAGGCCAGATGGAGTACTCGACCGACTCTTCAGAGGCAGAGTGCTTCCTGTATGTTACGGTTTGTGCTGGGACTTGTGTCATGTGACCCCTCTAAGTTCTGCTGAATGTCTAAGCTCTGCTGAAGGTTCAAAGACACACAGATAGTTTCTACTGTGTAAGTGGCCTGAAATCTGCAAAAAAATAAAAAAAAGCCATGTGATACATGAATATTTTGCCGTGGCTCTTACCCTTTGCATGGCAATTGGTGAAATTCGCAGCAAATTCAGAGGAAACCTATGAAAATCTACAACAAATATGCCAAAGTGTAAACAAGGTCCAAAGAGGGAACACAAAAAAAAGAGAGGACTATGTAGGAAAGTATTTGCCAGCTCCTTGATATTTCAGGGGGACATTCATCATTATATCTTTAGGATGCCCTAATGTTTCTGAGTGACATCTTCTTTCAACTCTGATACTTTTAAGAGTTTTCCATTCAATGATGAGCACTATAAAAATCAGAGGCACATTGGCTACAACTCTCCTCGCTTAATTCCACACAGCAATGTTAACATGATATAATAGTAATTTTGTGGTAACATTTCTGACAAATACTATAGACAAAGCTGTTAAATGCAAGTATTCAGTATTTCTACTATGCATGTAATTCCCCCATCATTGCGCAGTTACATAATTAACAATAAGTCACGTGAAATAGTTCAGAACTGAATAGGACTCATACGGGAGGAAGAAGGAAGGAAGAACAACATACTGGATTGAACTATAAAAAAAAATGTCATAAAATACAACATATAGCGGGCAGAATAGCACAGTGGAGCCATTTAGACCGCGGCTTATGAAGATTAACTACAGCAGTTGTATGTGGCATTTGAGACGACCAGACCAAACTTCTTTCTCGAGATTCACTTTATACCATGTGGCCTTGACAGAGTTAATGACTGATCCGTTCCCTCCTCCTAGGGAAGGGGTTACCTTGAACTTCTTTTATGCAAAGTAACAATGAAAACGCCAAGGATTTACTGTAACACGATCAGAGGACAATTAAACAAAAACACACAAAGTCGCCTGATGCTGCAACGGTGTAATCGATTCTATAGGACTATACGGTCATCATAGTCACTGCTAGACAGAATCCACTGGATAGATTTCTAACCTATAGCAGAAATATACAGCATGGTCTTACCGGGCATCTTACAAGTATCACCCCATATCATGTGTTTTGGCGTCAAGCCACAGACAAGCACACAACGAATATTATCACTGGGAATTTTCTAAACAAGGTCACCCTGAAATGTTGTACACTAACATACAAGGACATTGTCCAGCATACTGCACGTTATTTTCCATAGGACCTTATCCAGATTTCTATGTTTCCCCTATGACCTAGGTTGAAACAGAAAAGACCATCAATAAAGACTATCCTAAAATGGTTTAGATATGAGAAAGAACACATAAAAGACTAAATGAAGACAGATTATTGTACTTTCTAGAAGCAATACTGGTAGCACGATATAAGCCGTTAGACTCCTGAGACATGCACAAAATGTAGGTGTGCATTATATGTATTTATAGGCTCCCTTGTAGTGCTAACATGTTTATGGTGCACTCAACAGGTTACTACGAAATCCCTTTTATATAACGGCATTTTACAGAAGTAATAAAGGCAACTCAGTCGGTAGGCAGGGGTTTTCTGAGGTCTTCCTCCATGGACTTCAATGAGGGAAAACTGCTGCACCACTACGCTACATGTGAACTTAGACTTCGTGTTTCTGGGGACTGTCGGGCGCACAGTGCACTTTTTCTTTTCCCTTTACTGCCACTATGGCGTAGGGAAGGTACATTAAGGCTGGGTTCAAACGAGCACATTAACGTCCGTAATGGACGGACGTATTTCGGCCGGAAGTCCCGGACCGAACTCAGTACAGGGAGCCGGGCTCCTAGCATCATAGTTATGTACGATGCTAGGAGTCCCTGCCTCTCTGCAGGACAACTGTCCCGTCCTGTAATCATGTTTTCAGTACGGGACAGTAGTTCCACGGAGAGGCAGGGACTCCTAGCGTCGTACATAATTACGATGCTAGGAGCCCGGCTCCCTGCACCGAGTTCGGTCCGGGACTTCCGGCCGAAATACGTCCGTCCATTACGAACGTTAATGTGCTCGTGTGAACCCAGCCTTAGGGAGTAGGGTTAGTTCAGAATTTGCAGCAAGGGCATCTTATACTTTGAAAATGTCAAAGGTACAATACATGCTGTTTATAAGGAATGTCATATAGAGTCTTGGCTAAAAGAAAGTCCTGCACTTATGGTAATAGCCAAGTTAAAAAAGAACAACTTAGGCCCGAGATAAAAACGGTCCCTGAAAGCTGCCAGAAAAGTCCTCCCCCGAAATTGGAAAAATCAAACCCCACATCCCCTGCCCTGGAGGAGTAGTTTGCAGAGATTTCTCTTACATAGAAAAGAGGAACTGAAAGCGGATAGCCCTAGGCCATTACACACTACACCTCTACCTAGTGGGACTGGAGGAAGTTCCAGAACTACAGCTCCCTTAGAAACAAACTAGCAAAAGTTCTTTAACCCGTTCCAGACATTTGACATACACCTACGTCTTAGCAGAGAGCGGAGTGTATGAAGTGGGTTCACGGGCTAAGCATGCTCCATACACCGCAGGTGTCAACGAACATCTGGCACTAACAGCTGAGATCAAAGAGAACTCCAATCCTGGCAGTTGAACTGCTTAGATGTCGCAATTAATAGCGACAGCAACATCTAAGCCATTAGAGAAGGAGCCCCCTCTCTGTCACCCCATCGGCGCAACACGATTGCAGGGTGCCGATGGTTGTCATGGCAGCCTGGGGGTGTATTGAAGGCCACAGATCTGCCATCTTGTTCCTATCCTATTAAAGTGTTTTTCCCAAGGTCATCAAAAATATGGCCATGGGGAGGATGCAATAAAAAAAAAAAAAAAGGCATTACTCACCCAACAGATCAGCCCAGAGTACCAGCATATCCGCTCCGCTCTTTGTTGACATGGCTAAAGCGATGACTATATACCCACTCATGATCGCTGCAGCCAATCACTGCCATACACCATGGAACCACTGAGGCAAATGATTGGCTGTAGCGATCACGTGGGCATGTTGTCGCTGCGACTATGTCAATAAAGAGCTGTCGGGTGAGTAATGCCTCTTTGTGGGACTAAAACAAAAATAATGGGGGAACGCCAGAATGCTGTTTTTTGGTAATTTTACCTCCCAAAAATTTAATGTAAACTGCAAAACGGTACAAGAAAACTGCAGCACCTCGCTTCACAAAAAAAAACCCTCACATAGCTCTATTAATGAAAAAAATCTAAAAAGTTCCGTGTATCAAAACATGGCGACACAAAATTTTTTGTAAAAGTTGTGCAAGATAAAATAAAATAAAGAAACTACATTTTCTTTCGGTGGAATTGTATTTG
The DNA here is from genome assembly GCF_050947455.1 of Rhinoderma darwinii. Taxonomy (NCBI): domain Eukaryota; kingdom Metazoa; phylum Chordata; class Amphibia; order Anura; family Rhinodermatidae; genus Rhinoderma; species Rhinoderma darwinii. The sequence continues at coordinate 118,414,917 of NC_134688.1, read as the reverse complement.
ACGTCATTTTACGGTTGCAAAAACTAAAGCAAAAACACTGGAGCAATTAAGGGTTTTTTTCCCATTCCACCTCACAAAATTTTGAAAACTTTCCTAGTACATCATACGGTAGAAAATGGTGCTATTAAAAACTCATCTAGCAAAAAAAAAAAAAAAGGCCTCAAACAGCTATGTTCACAAAAATATTAAAAAGTAATGGCTTTTGGAATATGGGGAGGAAAAAAAAAAAGGAAAATAGCTGGGACAGTAAGCGGTTAACTTCGTATTCTCCGACTACGTGCAAAACATTGAGTCATCTGTTTCGTCATCACTCGGTCTGCTGTTCTTCACTGGTAAGTACGCATACACTCCCTCTGGACTACTTCTGTGAGGAGTACATACCTACTTTTTTCTTAGACTTTTTGCTACTGAGACTCTTTTCCTACCATTTCCCTTCCCTATCCTCTATGTCCAATTTATGTTCTTTTTCACTCTTCCGGTCTCCGGGAGTCTCTCAAAACACACTGTTTTATAACCTTAGTTGCCGGTTATTGAAAATGTATTACAAATTTAATTTTGAAAAACAAAACAAAAAAAAAAAACAACTTAGGTTGACATGGCGAAATCGAATGATACAACTCAAAACAAAAAATAAACAGAAATCAAAACTTCGATGGGCCGGTAACGAATGTGCCCCAGACCAACCATGTTAAGAGTGACTCTGTGAATATTAAATCTGTATCAACCTGATAGCATGGTTCTAGGCTGGACTGCACAGTGCCTGATAACCTTTGGGGCTCAAGGACACAGCAATGGCACATGGTGTGCCATCTCGCGGTGCCACCGTGAGACACCATATACTATTCTAGAAGTAATGTTCCTAGGAGAGAATACGGCATATGATTGAGCATGCCACGATTTGTTTCATCTTATGGCTTTTACAAAAAACTTGGTGTGCCTCTGTTTATATGGTCATGAGCCCCTAGGAAACCTAAGTAGTAAAACAAACTCCAGTTGTAGAAACACATTTTAAATCTCCATGTACAATAGTTGCCAACATTTGAAATTGTTTTCCAGGGACACTTAGGGTGTGGCTTCTTTGGTGGGTGTGTCAAATGGGGACATGGATATCTTGTGGCTGTGGCTAATGGGGCGTGATTTTCTTCCCAGAATTTGGATGACAACTACTCCGGCGGCCAGTATCTCTCAATATTCGGTTGTTTACAGGCAGGCGATGTCTCACTTTATCACTAGGGTTAGGTGATATCTGCTGACCATTACTGGTAGCCTAAAAACCAGCGTAGATAGTGCCACACTCAGTGCCCCTTGTAGATGGTGCGCCACACTGCCCCCAGTAGATCGTGCCACACCCCTGCATGTGGAGAGTGCCACACACACCCCCGCATGTGGAGAGCGCCACACACCCCCGCATGTGGAGAGCGCCACACACACCCCCGCATGTGGAGAGCGCCACACACATCCCCGCATGTGGAGAGCGCCACACACATCCCCGCATGTGGAGAGCGCCACACACACCCCCGCATGTGGAGAGCGCCACACACACCCCCGCATGTGGAGAGCGCCACACACACCCCCGCATGTGGAGAGCGCCACACACACCCCCGCATGTGGAGAGCGCCACACACACCCCCGCATGTGGAGAGCGCCACACAGACCCCCGCATGTGGAGAGCGCCACACAGGCCCCCGCATGTGGAGAGCGCCACACAGGCCCCCGCATGTGGAGAGCGCCACACAGGCCCCCGCATGTGGAGAGCGCCACACAGACCCCCGCATGTGGAGAGCGCCACACACACCCCCGCATGTGGAGAGCGCCACACACACCCCCGCATGTGGAGAGCGCCACACACACCCCCGCATGTGGAGAGCGCCACACACACCCCCGCATGTGGAGAGTGTCACACCCCCCTGTAGAGTGCCACACCCCCTCCCCCCGCAGAGTGCCAAACACACCGCCCGCATAAAGAGCCACACCCCACCCGCAAAGAGTGCCACCCCCTCCCCGCAGAAAGTACCACACAAACCCCCTGCGGAAAGTGACACACAACCCCCCTGCGGAAAGTGACACACAACCCCCCCTGCGGAAAGTGACACACACCCCCTGCGGAAAGTGACACACACCCCCTGCGGAAAGTGACACACACACACACCCCCTGCAGAAAGTGACACACACACACCCCCTGCAGAAAGGGACACACACACACCCCCTGCAGAAAGGGACACACACACACCCCCTGCAGAAAGGGACACACACACACACCCCCTGCAGAAAGTGCCACACACACACCCCCTGCAGAAAGTGCCACACACACCCCCTGCAGAAAGTGCCACACACCCCCTGCAGAAAGTGACACACACACCCCCTGCAGAAAGTGACACACACACCCCCTGCAGAAAGTGACACACACCCCCCCTGCAGAAAGTGACACACACACCCCCTGCAGAAAGTGACACACACACCCCCTGCAGAAAGTGACACACACACCCCCGTAGATAGCCCTATGCCCCCCCCCTTCCTGTAGATCGTGCCATTGGGACTCTTTCTAAGAGTGTAATCCCCAGCCACAGTGTTGCCAATGCTCTTGCTGAGAATTCCTCTCCTGGAGGAGTCCTGAGGTCACTGTCCATATATGACCAGTGCCGTCAGCGGCTTTCTCTAGGAGTGGAATGCCCGGCCAGAGCGTCTGCAACGCCCTGCCCCGAAATTCCGCTCAAGGGTTTCCGGTCCACGAGGAGTGAATAGCAGAGCAGGGAGCGGATAGTTTCCTGCTCTGCCATAGTATTTAATTGTATCTGCATCCAGAGGACGCAAATACAATTGAATATATTGTAATACAGATCCATTTTTTTATTCAGTATTTTTAATGTGTCACTAAACGTTTAACAAACTTCGGACAGGTCAGAGTGACGTGTCAGAAGTTTTGATCGGTGGGGGTCCGAGCACTGTGACGCACCACCAATCGCTAAAATGAAGCGGCAGAAGTGCTCGTGTGAGCGCTGAGCCCCTTAGTTTCTGTTCGGCTTTTTCCAAAAGCTGATGTATCGGAGTAGGGGCTCATAGACTTTCTATTGCGTCTGTACACCGCTACATTGATTTTCAGAAAAAGCCGAACAGAAACGAAGCGGCTGAGCACACACACGAGCACTTCTGCCGCTTCATTTTAGAAATTGGTGGGGTCTCAGTGCTCAGACCCCCAGCAATCAAAACAGGTCAGAAGTTTATTGAACGTTTAGTTACCCTTTAAACAAAAATGGAAATTGCTCCCAGGAGAGAAAAAAAAAGAAAAGAAAAGGAAACATGGAAAGTTTTGGAATTATTTTTCTGGTCCCTTCTCCTGGGATTTATCCCCATTTTTGGTTAAGAAACACAGAATGGAAAATGGACCCATATTAAACTCATGAAAACACGGCCTAATGACAAAATTAGTTGACGTGCTCATAAAGATCTTACATACCTACATTTCAATGCCCATTTAAGGGAACCTTACTGTTTATGTTTCTTAGCAGCTAAGAAAAACTGAATAGATTTTTTTAATATTTAATTAAATAATCATATTGGAATGAAGGGCAAAAATAAAATGTCACGTTTAAATGTCATTTGTGGAAAAGAAGGCTGTTCTTACACACTTCCAGACAGTGGAGCGCAATTTGTAAAGTTCCTTTACCTATGATACTGTCCGAGCACCCCAGTACTCTACGAAATACATATAAATCAACACTGCTTTAAATCATGCTGACATGCATTAAAATGAGCCTCTTTGTATCCTCAGGGATTCTCAACAACAAACATCTTGTTCTGCATTGCAAAACCCTGCAACATCAAAAGATGGTTCAAAACACAAGCAAGGTAAAAGTTTCCATTTTCAACATGTGAAACGTTTCTATACACAAAGAGCGGCTGTGTTCACACAGGCACCAGTTCTGAAAATTGTGATGTTACTAAGGCCCCATGCACATAACCGTGCCCATAATCACGGTCCGTGATTACGGGCACACCGACCGCGGACAGTCACCCACATTTGCGGGCCGTGCTACCATTATACATGTTCTATTTTTTACGGAAACTTTCTACAGCCCGAACACATTCCCGTATAGAATATATGGGAAGGTGTCAGTCGGCCATAGAAATGAATGGGTCTGTAATTAGGGACCATAATTACAGATAAAATCTACGGTCATGTGCATGGGGTCTAAGCAGTGACTTCTTCAGCAATCGTGTAATATAAAAAATATATATATTAAAAAGTGGAGTCTATGACAGACTGCTTGCCATTTGGCACGATCAAAATGTTATCAGGCATCGGCCACATATACATCGGTAATAAATACGGTCATCCCAAAGCCTGCATATGACAACTGGCTATATATAACCATTGCAAATTATTGCTATTTTATTTTATCAAGAGTTTGGAAAAGTTGTTTGGGAAACCTGACAGTCCTGTAATGTCAAACATGTTTGGTATCACATACTGTATATGGTATCAATGACAAATCCTATTGTAAATATCCCAAAGAACAGCATTCACTGATCACGGCACTGATCATTATTTTTACGGTGGTGCAATTAAGATCCATACTATTGTGATCATATCTGATCCTTACAAAGGCCTTAAAGAGGCTCTGTCACCAGATTATCAAATCCCTATCTCCTATTGAATGTGATCGGCGCTGCAATGTAGATAACAGCAACGTTTTTGTTTTTTTTCTTAAAAACTATCATTTTTGCCCAAGTTATGAGCAATTTTATATTTATGCAAATGAGCTTTTCAATGGACAACTGGGCGTGTTTTCTCGTATTTCCAACTTGGCGTGTATTGTCGTTTTAAAAAAACAAAAAAAAACGTTGCTGTTCTCTACATTGCAGCGCCCATCACATTCAATAGCAGATAGGGATTTGATAATCTGGTGACAGAGCCTCTTTAAAGCTGTTGGTGGATCCTGCCGATTTTGAAATGTGTAAACCGTGGAGAAAAATAAGGGAATGCCGGAAGCAATGGTTCCATTGCACGATGGATACCACCGGAGGCTGAAGGAACTGATAGACTTTTATGGGGTCCGTTGGCTTTCAGTCAGGGCGTCCGTGGTTTTACCGAAGACAATGGCACAGCATGCTGTGCTATTTTCTCCAGTAATCTTGGTCCGATCTGCAATGGAGGTCCCCAACGGAGCCTTCAATGCAGATGTGAATGAGGTCTTAAGTAATCAAACACGACCATTGCCGATAGGGCCGCACACAACGGATCCCAGTATGTGTATTTGGGTCTGTAATGCCTCCAAGTGGCTTCTGCAACCGGACCGTATGTCCATATATCACGGCCATGTTATTTCCGTGACTCATCCATGTTTCGAGGTCCGCAAAAAATAAAAAAAAATAAAAAGGGAAGGCAGAAATGGTCATTATCTTGCCTAACCCCCACTTGGAAACACCTACAGGAAGGTCATGTGCAGGCCCATAGACTTGAATGAGTGTGTCTGGTTCGCTAAAATGGACAGGAATAGGACAAGTTCTATAATTTGCGGAGCGGAACAACAGATCCAAAAGAAAAAAACATTCGTGTGCATGGCCCGATAGAAACGGATGGGTCAGCGGTACCAAAGGGGTCAGTTAGGCACCTTGCCCCTTCTCTGTTGAGATAACATACATACGAAGCTCAGCTGAATAGAAGAATTAGATGGGTAAAAGAGACGGATACTTATGCAACAAGTATCCTATGTCTATGTCCATCTGGACTTTACTCTGTCTGAAACTTTAAAGAAGACTGCATTCTGTCCTTTTATTTCGCTTCATCCCTCAACATACTGACAGGGGTCCAGAAAGTTTAGATACGGGGAGTTGTTTATCAGGGTCCCTGCACCGGATAGCTGCGGATCACTGGTAAGTTTATTCCCCTGAACTAAATAGTATCTGTCTAATGAGTCAACAAGTTTCGTTTTTTGTGACCCTTCAAAGCCATTGTTTTGTGACCACCAGTTCTCCAGTACGAGCACCATGCCAAACCAACTCCCCCAGTGAGTATGAGCTGATTACAAGGGTCAACTATAGTCACACTTGAATTTTAAGCTTTTGATTGGGATTAGGCTTTAAGAGGAATCTGTCAAGAGTTTTGTGCCCTCTAAACTACGGGCAGCGCTTTATAGAGGAGGGGAAGGGCAGTGGAACAATACCTGTTGTGTCTGTCATGCAAGTGGCACGACTGAGAAAAAGTTTCAATTCCCCTGGAAGAGCGATCGCGAGTGCCAATAAGGCATCCCCTTGATGTTCAATTGCTCCTGGTTCTCCACGGAGAGCGCTTCCAGCTATAGCATTTTCCTGATTGGAAGCTAGAGCTGTCATTCAAAGCAGAAAGTGGCATTTGTGACCATGTTGTCAGGGGCATTAAACCGTTTCTCCTTAATCCAACTTGCATGACCGACACAACAGGTTTTGTTGAACTGCCCTCCCCCCTCCACTATATAGCACTGTCAGCAGTTTTTAGGGCTCAAAACTTTTGATAGATTCTCTTTAACATTGGGAGATTTTAAAAAAAATAATAAATTTTCATCCAACATTTTAATTTTAAAAAAAAAGTAATTTAGACATAATGGTTTGTGCATTTTTCAAATAATACTTCAAGGCAGAGACCTTATTTATACTAATATACCTTGATCTGTATCCATTACTCTGTCTACAATACCGGAGGCTAATGAGTTGGACAAGACAGACGAACCGGTTTTGTTCAAAATTTCCAGCAAAAAAAATAAAATCTTTCAATGATACATATTTCAATTAGTAAAAAACACTTGGTCACAGTTTAACTGTAGAATTCATAATAACGATACATTTCTATGATATGGTATAATGCCTGCACGTAAAATCTCTATCTACACGAAAAGCAATACTGCAAATCACAAATTGAAAATTGTACTTTGTTCTATAATGATATCTATAAGCATAAGCCATTATCCTGGAGGACAAAGTGTTAAAAAACTCAGGACTGATCAGTAACACACTAACAGTTGATAACAGGAATGGAATAATTTCAGACAATAGAAAAGATAACTATAACTAGACAAAACAAACAATATTGCTTATATAAGGAAAATACGTTTACAAGGAACTTTGCGGAAATCTCCTTTGAGGCAGATTAAAGCTCTTGTAGTTGCTACGAAAATGATGCTAAACAAGTAAACCATACCAACAATTTCCATGATATACAGACACCGGCCAGCCATGACATTAAAACTCCCTGCCTAAAACAGTGTAGGCCCCCCTTTTGCCACCAAAACAGCTCTGACTCATCGAGACAAACTTCACAAGACCTCTAAAAAAGTGTCCTGTTGTACCTGGCACCAAGACGATGGCAGCAGAGTTTTTAAAGGGAACCTGTCACATTGAACATGCGGTCTCTCTGCAGGCAGCAGGTTATAGAGCAGGAGTAGCTGAGCAGACGGATATATATATATATATATATATATATATATATATATATAATCTGTAATTTATTCATTTGATTCCCTAGTCACTGTGGGCTAAAGAGTCCAGCGGGTGAGCACAACCATTGATTGACAACCCTCCCTGTATGAATGTGAATACAGAAATAGCTGCCACTGGACTGCCCATTGGACTCTTGAAGGGGCTGTCCAAGATCGCCAAAAATCTTGTCACACAAAACTACGCAAGTCAACTACGCTATTGATTCCGCCCAAAAAAACGGAAAACCTTACGGAACGGAGACAAGCGGAAACCAGAAACCATTAGCAACGGAAGCATTACCATTGAAATCAATGGTAATGCAAACGGAAGCTATGGTTTCAGTTCATGGGTTCCCCTGACAGAAAGGTCTGACAGAACCCCGACGTAGACGTGAACGAAGCTATATAACCTACAAACAAATACAAAGGCCCATTTTCAGGTCTACAGTGCACTGGTGTTTGCGAAGTTCAATTCTGGATTACGACTCTCTCAAGAAACACATCATTCCATTGTCATTTTTGTGTAATGAAGGCTATTCCGTGCATATCAATGATAAAAGAAACTGAGAAAATTCCATACAAAGGGATCATCTTTGAGAAAAGGAAACTGGGTCTAACTAGGATAACAAATAGGAGAGCTTGATAACTTCTGTCAGACATGATGGAGGAATTGTAACGTTCTGGAGCCGCTATGGTGCAAAGAATGTAATGACTAATAAACCAGAATTTTACAATACGCTTATTGGTGCAAATGTCGTCATAAAAAAACGGGAAACCATTCGTAGCTAACCTCTAAGATATAAAAATATTTTTTCTAAAAAAACTATGGCACGCTTTCCCATTGATGTCAATGGAAAGCTTAAATCGTGTGTTTTTTTTATGCGTTTTTCATTGCGTAAAATGTGTGAACAGGGCCTTAAAAACAAATAATAGGTTAGGACATTGTCAATGTATTGGTTTACTGGTAAATGTAAACGAGAGCTGATCAACGACAGCTCATTGATCGGCACTCAGTCTACACAGGGCAATGATCGTGAACGAACGTTCTGTGCCCGTTTACATAATTGGCCCGTGTAAAAGGGCCTGTAGTGATTTTTTGATTTTATGCACTTATATATATTTACACATGCATACGCATTGTCCACAGTATATAAAATGAAACGCTCGAGTCCAGACACATGAGTCAGTGTGTTCTACTTTCTAAATTAACTCTATTAAAAGTTAATAGTTCATTAAACATTTATGGTGTACTAGATTGCCATTAGAGATAACTAAGTGCATTCCACAGGCTCAATGAGGAGGTCTAGAAAACGAGTGAGAAAGATGTGACGGGAATTTTTGTAATCAGTCATGAAGAAGAGGGATATGGGTAAAAGTCAAAACCGCATATGGGTCTGCAATGGGCTGGTGTACTGAACGTATGTTGGAGTCTTCTGCTCTTTCCATCTTCTAATCTTAGCAGACAGGAGGTTGTGATCCTCCAGGATTAAACATTTAGAATTATCTAAACACCACAGGGGAAAGAAAAGTTAAACAAAAAGAAAAAAAAAAAGTTATTATTAAAAGAGGACAAAAATAGAACTGGAAGTACCTAGCAGATACACCACACTTAAGTACGTGAAGACAATTGTACGTATTGGACAAATGCCCTAAATTTTCACATCCAAGACACCCACTATTATCTTTTCGCAGAGGTGGTAATGCGGGCCGGCCTTAGAAGTGTGCAACCTGTGCTAGTGCACAGGGCGCTGCACCCTCCCAGCATGTAGGGGGCGCCTCTGTGCTCTGCTCTTAGTTACACACATGGAGTAAACAACAGCAGAGTAGAGGCGGAAGCTCCAACCACAGCCTCTCCTGCAAGAAACCTGTGAGCCTGTCAGCATGGAGAGATGATAAGTTTGAGTGTGTGTATATATATTTATTTGTTTGTATGTGTATATGTTCCAGTATGTATGTCTATATAGGTGTCTGCATGTATATATATATATATATATATATATATATATATATATATATATATGTATCTTTGTAAGTGTGTGCTCATTTTATTTGTTCTACTTTAATACTGAAGATATCTGTGCTGCCCCCTAATATACTATACTGCCCCTTATATACTATGCAGCCCCTTATGGGAAACACCACATTTTCATATATAGTGATCTATAAAACTTCAACCAATTCGTGGCAATTAATTCATGGAAATAATCTTTAAGTGTATCTCCATTTTGGAGGTGACCTGCATGATGTATATGCCTCTCTGTGTGTGTCTGTGTGGGTATACTTATCACTGTGTGTTATCTGTGGTGTTACATAGAACTATAGGTAACAACCCTACGAGTACAGATAATGTAGTAGTTGTTACCTGCAGTCCTATGTAACACCACAGATAACAGTGATAACCCTCAGATTACAGATAACGTAGTAGTTATCACTGTGTTATCTGTGGTGTTACATGTGGTTAATTTTTGGTTTGTGGAGGGCAGAAATAGAGAGTCCCGCACAGGGGGCCATCCAACCTAAGGCCAGCCCTGGTGGTAATAAGTTCCATGCTCCGTACAATGAACCTTGGCATGAAGAGCTCATCTTTTAAAAAATGATTAATATTGTATTGGACAGCTTTTGATATCCAACTCATCTTTTGAAGATCCAAACAAGGATGAGAGTATACAGCGAGATAGCGGAGTTGTCCGAAACCACGCCCACATGTGGTAGTGAATGGGCGCGCGATTTTGCAGGTTATACCACAGTTTTACCGGCTAAATCACGCAACCATTTGTCACCCTTGTGGGCGTGGTTTCGGCCATTTGCGGCTACTGCCCTGTTTTCCCACCCCCAACAAAGTATCCAATTAGCAACAAGACTTCACCACAAATGCACTGGATCGCTCATGATCCAGAGGAATCTATGACATGACAGTATCTGAAGGCTAAGACAGAACTGAATAGAATGAAGGGGGAGTTTACTGCGAAGGAGTCCTCATCAGTAACCCATTAGATAGAAGTGGATGGAGATAGGGGCTAAACTTTTTAACTTAAAACTGTTAATGGGTTTTCTCAAGTCAAAATATGTCTGGGTCTTAATGCATGGAGTATTCTAGATAAAATGCCCGAGTATTAAAGATTAAAGAGGCTCTGTCACCAGATTTTGCAACCCCTATCTGCTATTGCAGCAGATCGGCGCTGCAATGTAGATTACAGTAACGTTTTTATTTTTAAAAAAAAAGCATTTTTGGCCAAGTTATGACCATTTTTGTAGTTATGCAAATGAGGCTTGCAAAAGTCCAAGTGGGTGTGTTTAAAAGTAAAAGTCCAAGTGGGCGTGTATTATGTGCGTACATCGGGGCGTTTTTAATACTTTTACTAGCTGGGCGCTCTGATGAGAAGTATCATCCACTTGTCTTCAGAACGCCCAGCTTCTGGCAGTGCAGATCTGTGATGTCACTCACAGGTCCTGCATCGTGTCGGCCACATCGGCACCAGGGGCTTCAGTTGATTCTGCAGCAGCATCGGCGTTAGCAGGTAAGTCGATGTAGCTACTTACCTGCAAACGCTGATGCTGCTGCAGAATCAACTGTAGCCTCTGGTGCCGATACGATGCAGGACCTGTGAGTGACGTCACAGATCTGCACTTCTCATCAGAGCGCCCAGCTAGTAAAAGTATTAAAAACGCCCCGATGTACGTACATAATACACGCCCACTTGGACTTTTACTTTTCAACACGCCCACTTGGACTTTTGCAAGCCTCATTTGCATAACTACAAAAATGGTCATAACTTGGCCAAAAATGCTCGTTTTTTAAAAATAAAAACGTTACTGTAATCTACATTGCAGCGCCGATCTGCTGCAATAGCAGATAGGGGTTGCAAAATCTGGTGACAGAGCCTCTTTAAATGGCAGAGTATTCTAGATGAAATGCCTGTAAAGAGAGCTGCTAATGTTGTAGCAAAAGAATATATGGTGCATGTAAAGGCTCCTAATCCAAAACTTACCACCTCAAAGTTAGAATATATTTATAGACAAAAAGTACCAGCCCTCTAGCCAAAAAATGGCCAGAGGCTTCTGTAAAATTCGTTGCCCTTATTAGAAGACTGGAGACTTTGGTAATAACAGGACTGAATTCTATGGTTTCTTGTGCATCCAAACGATTACTGACTCTAGTGAAAAACAGGAATCCTTGTACAAATAGATCTTTCATCCAAATATATGAGATGCAGCTCTTTCTAATGCTGAACATTAAAAATGTAACGGCAATGCAACGTAGTCTGAGCAGATGTTGTTACCATAGTTACTTTTTTGCATCCTCAGCGGCAATGTACCATGGTTCTACTCTGTTCTCAGGAGAGCCAGACATATACCTTCATAAACCTGGTATAAAGTGGTCTGTGAGGTTATACAGGGGCTTGTAATGGCATTAGAGAGCAACAGATGGACCCCCTAATCCATAGGCGTTGTAGATTACAGGTGCGGCCACACTAAGAATTGTAGTTTCTTCAAACCAACTTAAAGTGATCCCCTGATCTCATTTTGATTTGTCTATGAGCGGAAACTGGTTAGAATGAAGGGGTCCCTGCACTCTTGAAAGTGATTTGAGCTCTGTGCTTATGTTGAAGGTGTTTTTATAGGGTTGAATACGACTGATCAATGGATGCATGAATATTACAATTGGGGGGATTCCAGCTCATTGATCACTACTGGCGCTGATGCCTCGGTGACATCAAAAGACAGATAAAGCCAAAGGGTTGCAACGTACTGGTAGGGCAAGTGGTTGTACCGTCATTTGTATGTACAAAGTTTTATATCAGATCCAAATAAAGGCAATCGGCACTAAACCTATACACAAACTCCAGGTAGACAAACGGGTAATAGGCAGTCCAGGTGTGGCGCAATAACAAGCAATCTGGCGGTACTCAGCGCAACACTTCAAAGGACGACGTAAATGAAAAAAAGGGAATATCATAGAAGAAATAACCAGCACAGCACTCGCAAAGATTGCTTTACTTATTTATTTTCATATTAATCCATATCCAAAGACAGACATTCGTGGAATTAGGGCTAGCAGGGATCCTTCTCAAGGCCCGGCAGACGGCCGTTTAGCGTCACGCATGACGCTTCATCCAGTACCATGCGTGCGTATGCTTGAAAATGAAAATAAGCATGTAAAGCCATCTGGTTATTTCGTCTATGCTATTCCCTTTACAAAGTATTGTACGTTTCCCGTGTCCTGGTTTGTAAAAATGCTAAAAAAACATTGGCGGTGTACAAAATAGAGGTTCATATTAGCCATGTAATTCCAAACAGAATAACATTATCTAAAAACAGAATCTAGATGCAGGTAGCTTACTCAGACCTATGCTTCTACATATAGAAGAGAAAAAAAAGGAAAATAATCCTTACATTTACGTAAGCATACCATTAAATTCACTACATGACAGTGTACGGACCATTGTTAACATAGACTTGTTGCTACCGTGCACAGCTCCGAGCCTGCTTTACTTTCCCCTCTCCCCAACAACTCCTAATTTATGATGCCAGCTTTTCCGAGAAACTCTTACAATGCGCACACCTCTAACGTGGCACCGTTTCAAATAGCCTGGTCAAAATCAAAGGAGACAACCTCAATGAACCTGAAATGCTTCATTCGAAATTGGAACCCACCTCGTGACTGTTCGTAAATTAGGTTAATACAGCATGGCATGTCCTTCAGGAACAAAAGTAACAAAGAAAACAAAACATCATGGAAACAGGGAAGGGGGACCAATCCTCTCAAGAAACGTTGATGTAGTCACTCGGGTGTTTGCTGATCCAGAATTTTTTAGCAGCAGATAATGTCAACGGCAGCGAGAAATGACACTGGAATGTAAAATTAAGATCATAGCACATATTTGCATTCATATACTACTCCAATTAAAGGACCCCGTAAAATAGAAACAAAATTAAAGTTTTTTTACCCTTTCAAGTTATTAAAATTTCCATTCCGTTATTTCTTAATATGCGATTCTAGGATAACTGAATAAAAACAATTGTGGCTGCCATTTGAGGCTGCCCTGGTTGGCAGAGCTGCCATCTGCTTCTATATTATTGCATAAAGCAGGCAGACTTGGCTTAGGCCAGGATCACACACAGTTTTGATGCAGTTTTTGGCTCAGTAATTTTAGCCAAATCCAGAAGTGGATCCAAAAGGGAGGAAAGATATAAAAGAAAAGACTGATACATCTGCTTTCTTTTGCGTCCACGCCAATGTTTAGCTAAAAAAAAAACGAGCTAAAAACTGCACCAAAATTGCGTGTGATTCTAGCATTAAAGGAAACTACGGAAGCCGAGTAACAGACCCTGTGGGAAACACAATGATACCAATGTTACAAGATATCCCAGAAAGGGACATAACGAAGAAACAGCCAAACCGAATTTTTAACAACTTGGCATAATATGAAAACTCAATTGACTCAAATGATGATTTTAAGGGAAAATCTGTCTTAAATTTGATGTAAACTTTAAAGAATGTGTCACATATTATAAGATTTGCACATATATCAGTGGGGTCTGTGTGTTGTGATAAATAAAGCACCTGCAATGCTCTGCAGAGCATCTTGCCTGTCTGGTTTCCGGTGGGTTTTCTTGCGATAGATGAAGACATGCCATTAGAATACATTATTATCCATGGCCAGTCCTGAGAGAGGCCGACCGGCGCTAAGGGGGGCACGTCTCTCTGACAACTACCACAGCAATCAGCGACATGTTACATGTTCTTTGGTACAATTTATGAAATGTAAAGTTTAACAAACCCATAGAGGGTCAAATACAGCTCAGAACTGGAGATGAACCTGAGGTCACAGTGTGACAATAACCACCCATATCACTGCACAACCAGACAGATTTGCAGTCTAGAAGTTTAGTAAAGTTTGTTGACAAACCCTAAGGGCTAGTTCACACGGAGTATATTGGCGCTGTTTTTGACTTGAAAACCGCACCCAAAAAAATGACCGAAATTGCCTCCCATGGGAGGCAGAGCCATTCTTTTCGTCGCGAGCGGTAAAAAACACTCGCGGGATAAAGAAGTGACATGCGCATTCTTCGAGCGTTTCCGTCTCTGACCTCCCATTGACATCAATGGGAGGCAGAGATCGCCGAGGGCAAAAAACGATGCGAAAAACGCGGCAAATGTTCCTGAAGGAATTTTGAGGCAGATTTTTCCGCCTGCAAAAACTCTGTGTGAACAGGGCCTAACGCCTATCATATTTTTGGTCACCCAGCTTTCCTAGAAGCAGATATAACCAATATATAACTCTGCATTGAATTTTTTGCAACAGAAATGGTTGATTTACTAGTAATTTTTCTACTTTGGGAAGGGGGCTCTTTACACTTTCAAATTTTTAACACCATTTTACAGTTTTCATATAGAATTAAATGAATCTACATTAAATCAGCGTCAATATCACTACTTTATGCTCAAAGCTGCTCTGAATTTTTTTTTACTGTTAGATAGCTTTGATAAATTAGGCCCGTCGTATTTACAAAGTAAAGATCCTTTTACATGGCCCGATCCTGACCAGTAAAACAAGCACCCATCAACGATACAGTACGGCGATCGGCAATCATTAGATCCATTTACAGGGAGCAATGGTCGTAATGTATTTGGACAAACAACCGTGAATATGATCATTTGAATGCCGACTAGCGACCATTTTTATGGCCACATAAAAGATGCGATCAGCCGGTGATCAAGTGGTTGTAATAAAGAGCCTAAATTAAATCTTATATGTATGTTATATCTATTTATAAAATGGACATACTGTTTCAATATTAAATTAAGAGATAGAACTGCACAGTATGAAGACCATAGTCAAATTTGCTGTAACCCCAAATGCACAGCTTTTTTACACAACTCATGCCTTCCGTATCAAATGTAAAATCTAGACATTTAAGGAGCATAACTGCTTCTGAGAAACATTTCCCCACATTAAAGCCGGCCTGTATTAGTTGTATTTGTGGCGGCTAATGGATTACATTACATTGTTAAATTGCTTCCTTGTTTGTTCCTGCATCTGCTGCTTCACACTCACATCCTCACGGGTCAAACATTTATTTCCTTCCTGCCAGGATTTATCAAGCGCCAGCATCAGAGATTCTCGGAGGGCTTTGTCTAGTAACAGAATTGGAAGGACAATCTTGCCCGCCCGGTCATGATCAGCTTTTGACTTAATGGGGAAATCTTGAAAAGACAAAAAAAAACACACACTTAGGGCTCATTCAGACAAGCGTATAAGTCATCCGTGTGACGGCAGTTAAAACTATGGCCATCACACAGACTCATGTATTTCAATGGGGCCGTTCACACGACCGTTGTTTCAAGTCCTTTTTTTTGCGTTTCACGCATCCCTCCATTGACTCTAGTCTATAGGGGATCTGTGATAACGCGCCCCGCATGAGTGCACCTCGGACGTGAAAAACGGCAGGGTGCCCACGGTCATGTGAATGAAGCCCACCACTGAATTTGGGTAAATTCTGTGTTTTATGTAAACGGTAACTGTGACATCCCACCTACTCTGGCTTAGTGCATCTGCACATCACAGGGACGAGATGTCAAGGTGCAGTTACTGCTTCTATAGGACGCTGCATTTACACATGCGCAGATGCACAAAGCTACGGATGACCGTCTGAAATAAAAATTTAAAAGGAGAGAAAAAACTAAAACTTGCCCCACAAAATACAAGGCTTCATACAGCTATATCATGAATAAATGAATAAGTTACAGCTGTTGGATGTAAGGCAGAAAGGCAAAAATGTGCTGTAGGCCAAATTTGGGTGCCTCCTTAAAGCGGTTGTTTTAACCCCTTTTTATAATAAAGCCGGCCCGGCAATCAGCTTTTTGCTCCGGATCTGGCCTTATAGATTTTTGTTACCAGATATTATCACCAGGGGAAGCTATACATTTTCACTGCTGGAAAAATGTAGAATTAAAAGGCAGACATTCCAATCATTGGCCATCCACGTAATATATGGACGTATTGAATCCGCCAGAGAGCGGATGATATTTGATGTATGAATGATAGAATGGAGTCACAGGTTCCCTGGTACAACAAAACAGTATATACTGTTGTGATACAGGGGTATTTTTCTGTCCAGTGAAAAAATAATAGAATTGGTTTATGATATTACTAAACATATGAAATATGAGATTGTGTTAATTTTTATGGATAAATAACACTCAAGTGTTCCAGTATTTGCCTTGAACGGTTTCTAAAAAGAAATGAGCGAATTTCCTAAAAAAAATTTCGAACCGGCTGTCAGATTCAACTCGGTCAGCATAAATTTGTTGCGAATATAAAGTGCCCTGGTTGCCCTGAAAAGTCGTGTTGGACACGGAGATCTCCTAGGACTGTATCCAACCCCTTTCAAGCTCTTTAAAGGGAAGGTGTCACAAAATTATTTTTTTTATATATATATATATATATATATATATGTTATTGCTTTTAGTATGTCATTACAATAAATTTTATTTATTTGTGTTTTTGTGTTGTACTTTTTTCTTTCTTTTACTTCTCTATGGGGGCTGCAAATTTTTTTTTCATCTCTGTGTGTGTCGATTAACGACACATACAGAGATGGAATATGGCACATACAACCCCATAGAGAATGTGAACGGGAGCCGTTACATTCACTATAGCGTACCCAGTCTTTGTGGGAAGGTCTTTGGCAGAGCGACATCCGGCGCCATTTTCATGTGGACCGTAAGCCGCGGCCGGACAGTAAGATGACTACTTCCGGTCGCGGCTTCCGTCCATATGTTCAGAACAAAGGGACAAGGAGCGGAGGCAGAGACAGCAGCGGCGGCGGCAGGAGCAGGTAAGTTATGTTTGTGTATGTGATGTGTGTGTATGTTAGTGTTATACTGTCTGATTACCGCTGTATCTAATCCTCCTACACTGTGCATTCGCTCCAAAAATGGTGGCACACAGTGTGGGAGGTTTGAACATTCAACCCCCTCCTTTCTCCTGGCACTAGCCAGGGTAAAGGAGGGGGGATTGTTTGAGGACACTAGAGCGAGTGTGTCTTCTCCAATTTTGCAGCATAAAGCAATGAGGTTGCTTTACCACATGCCAATGCTGCAATTTTGGGAATTGCTCCCTCTAGTGACCAGCACATGGAAATGTTATAAATTAGAATCGAATTTATAATATTTTCTGACTTGTGAAAAAATTAGAACAGTGTGTAATAATTTATATACTAACAGTTTAACTAAAAAAAATAAAAAAATTTCTAGCGACACATTTCCTTTAATGCCAAGACAGCATTACTAATGTCAAAGTGACAGCAACATATATGGCTATGGGTAAACAGAGGTTAGTCGGTGGCAACAAACAGAGTGTTTAAAAACACACAGCACTGTCAGTTTTTTTTATGCTTTTCAAAATTGAAATATGGTCCAAAAATGATCCCATTTTGGGGGCAGTTGCATGCGGGTGTGCATACACACACTGTGCGATCGAAAGAAGAAATGTTTTTTTTTTTTATCAAGCAGTCCAAAAATTATCATCTGCCGGTGTTTATAGACCGGTTGGTATCGGAAGAAGCAATGGCTTTTTAACAAGTGGTACTAAAATGTTTATATATATATATATATATATATACACATACATACATACATACATACATACACACACACAGAAATAAGCAGCACTCTATGCCCAAATCCACAATGGTAATGCGTGCAAGCGGGTAATCCCGATCCAATGATTGTAGATAAATATAGAAGTCCCACAGCACTCCGATGTAGTGAAAAAAGTGGTTTATTCTGTCAACACACAACTGCAGTTGTGTGTTGACTGAATAAACCACTTTTTTTGCTACATCGGAGTGTTGTGGGATTGCTTATATATATATATATATATATATATATATATATATATATATATATATATATATTTAGTTTTTATACACATATATATATATATATATATTTCTATACACACACACATATATATATATATATATTTATATATATATATATATATTTATATTTATTTTTATACACACACACACACACACACACACACACACACACACACACACACTACGTAGACAAAAGTATTGGAACACCTACACATTACACCCACAAGAGCTTTTATGACATCCTATTCCAAATCCATTGTTGTTAATATGGGATTGGTCCCCCCTTGGCAGTGAAAACAGCTTCTTTCAGAGAACGCTTTCTACAAGATTTTGGAGGGTGTCTGTGGGAATTTTTACCCATTCATCCAGAAAAGCATTTATGAGGTCAGACACGGACGTTGGACGAGAGGGGCCTTGCTCGCAATCTCCGTTCTAGTTCATCCCAAAAGGGGTTTGATGAGACAGGCCTCTGTGAGGGCAGTCAAGTTCATCCACACCAAACTCACCCTGCGATGCCTTTATGGACCTTGCTTTGTGCACTGGGGGAACAGTCATGCTGGAACAGATAAGGTCCTTCCACAAACTGTTCCCAAAAAGTTAGAAGCATGCAATTGTCCAAAATGTCTCAGTATTCTGAAGCATTAACCAGCTAGTGACCGCCAATACGCCTTTTAACGGCGGTCACTAACGGGCTTTATTCTGATGCATATGCCTTTTTACGGCACTGCATCAGGATAAAGTAAACAGAGCAGGGAGCATCAAATCTCCCTGCTCTCAGCTGCTAGAGGCAGCTGAGGGCTGGGAGCGTCCCTGCTCTGCCGGGTGAGATCGATATTAGTATCGATCTCACCTGTTTAACCCTTCAGATGTGGTGCGCAATAGCGTGCACCGCATCTGAGTGGTTTTGGAGAGAGGGAGGGAGCTCCCTCTCTCTCCAACCGACACCCGGCGATACGATCGCCGAGTGTCTGTGTCTCTAATGGCAGCCGGGGGCCTAATAAAGGCCCCCAGGTCTGCCTGGAGCGAATGCCTGCTAGATCATGCCGGAGGCATGACCTAGCAGATGCCTGTCCGTTTTAAACGGACAGGCAGTAATACACTGCAATACAAAAGTATTGCAGTGTATTATAATAGCGATCGGAGAATCGCATATTATAGTCCCCTAGTGGGACTAGTAAAAAAAAAGTTTAATAAAGTTAATTTAAAAAACAATGTGAAAAAAACCCCAGCTTTTCCCCATACATAATGCTTTACTATTAAAACACCAAAATAAAGTAAAAAAGTTACACATATTTGGTATCGCCGCGTCCGTAACAACCCCGACTATAAATCTATTACATTATTTAACCCGCACGGTGAACACCGTAAAAAATGGAATAAAAAACTATGGAAAATTGCTGTTTTCTGTGAATCCTGACTTTAAAAAAATGTGATAAAAAGAGATCAAAAAGTCGCATCTACTCAAAAATGGTACCAATAAAAACTACAAGTCTTCCCGCAAAAAAAAGGCCTCATACGACCGCATCGGCGAAAAAATAAAAACGTTACGGCTCTTCAAATATGGAGACACAAAAACACATAATTTTGAAAAAAAAGCGTTTTTACTGTGTAAAAGTAGTAAAACATACAAAAACCATATAAATTTGGTATCGTTGCAATCGTAACAACCCGCTGAATAAAGTTATTGTATTATTTATATCACACGGTAAACGCCGTTGATTTAAGATTTCTATTCCCCCCCAAAAAAAAGTTAATAAAAGTTAATCAATAAATAATATGTCCCCCAAAATGGTGCTATTAAAAAGTACAACTTGTTCCGCAAAAAACAAGACCTTATACAGCTATGTCGACGCAAAAATAAAAAGGTTATAGCTCTTGGAATGCGACGATGGAAAAACGTAAAAAATGGCTTGGTCATTAAGGTCTAAAATAGGCTGGTCATTAAGGGGTTAAGATTTCCCCCTCACTAGAACGAATGTGCCTAGGCCAGCCCCTGAAAAACAACCCGAAAGCATTATAGTTGCTCCACCAAACTTTACAGTTGGCACATTGGAGTCAGGCAGGTAACGTTCTCCTGGTATTCACCAAACCCAAACTCCGAACACAATTCCACTGCTCCAGAGTCCAGTGGCAGTGTGCTTTGCAGCACTCCATCCGACACTTGGCATTGTGCTTCGTTATAGAAGTCTTGCATGCAGCTTCTCAGCTATGGAAACCCATGCCATGAAGTTCCCGATGCAGTTTTTTGTGCTGATAATGCCAGAGGAGGTTTGGAAATCTGCAGATATTGAGTCAGCAGAGCGTTGGTGACTTTTATGCACTATGTGCCTTAGCATTCGGCGACCCCGCTCTGTAGCTTTACGTGGTCTCCACTTTGCGGCTATATTGCTGTGGGTCCTAAATGCTTCCACTTTACATTAATACTACTCACAGTTCATCATTGAATATCTAGGAGGGAAGAAATATCACAAACTGACTTGTTTCAAAGGTGGCATCATATTTTGCTGAGCCGCAATAGATCAAGTATAGCAAAGTGGATATGCGGTCCAGGTTTTCTTCTCTCCCCTTGTGAAGGCATCCTATTACAGTACCACGCTCTAATTCAGAGAGCTCTATAGAATGACCCATTCTTTGACAAATGCATGTAAAGGCAGACTACATGACTAGGTGCTTGATTTTATACACTTGAGGAAATGGGACTCCATGAAACACCTGAATTCAATGATCAACTCGTCCCAATACTTTTGTCCATATAGTTTGTGTGTGTGTGTGTGTGTGTGTGTGTGTGTGTATTTTGTATTATCTACCATTTCCATGACTACATGTGCCAGTGACAATGTGCCTGATCATCCCGGAAAGTGAAGCAATGGCGTTCTTAGCCATATATGAATAGCTGAAATGTGCAGACACTCAGACATGGTCAGTACATTCTGCAAGCCACAATGTTTTTTTTAAAAACATTGCATCACCAAATTTATGACGTGCACCATGCAGGGAGCATGTTATATTCCCCAAACGCAGTGCAGCCACAATATTCCTGCCACTGTCGCTGACAACGTTGCCCAGTTGTGGTGGCCAAGAAGCATGGCGCTTTAGGTTACAGATATGAAAGGTGGGAGGGGGAGTGGAAGCAACGGTCTGCCCTGTTGCAATAGGGGACAGAAAGATATCCATTGAGGAGGACATGGAGGAGGTGGATAAGCGCTTGGTTTTGGAACCAGACCTGCACAACAGTGGAGGTGTCACTAGCACCTGGTCTCGTTGTAGTGATGCATCGTTGCCACTGCCGTACAAAACATTAACCTAGTGGGCCATGAACGACATGTACTGTATGTGGCCATAATTGCTGATCCACAAGTTGGAGGCATGCACTTTGCCGCACAGCGACAATTCCAAGGAGCGGCCCATGTCCTCCACCACGTGAGAGTACAAGGCAGATACAGCTTTCTTTGAGAAATAATGGTGGCTAGGTATCCTTCATTGAGGCTGAGCACATGCCATCAGTTGCCTAAAGACAGTGGAATCCACTTAGTATAGCAGCGACTGCACCGCCAGCAATTTGGTCAGGTAAGAGTTCAGTTGGCACACAAGCGGATTACTGGGCCCGTATTGTTGTTTCCTGCCCAGACATTCCGTTATGGATGACTGATGATGGAAAGGAGGAGTAGTTGGAGTAGAGGGAGAAGAATATGATGTTAATGCTGGATTCACACGAGCGTGGCGTTTTTGCGCACGCAAAAACGTGGCGTTTTGCCTGCGCAAAAGCCACTTAACAGCTCCATGTGGCAGCAGCATATGATGCGCGGCTGCGTGCTTTTCGCGCAGCCGCCATCATTATGACACTCCATTTGGATGTTTGTAAACGGAAAAGCACGTGGTGCATTTCTGTTTTCATTCATCCTTTTGACAGCTGTTGCGCGAATCACGCTGTTCGCACGGAAGTGCTTCCGTGCGACATGCATGGTTTTCACGCACCCATTGACTTCAATGGGTGCGTGATTCGCGCAAAACGCCCAAAGAACGGACATGTCGTGACTTTTTTTCAGCGGACTCACGCTGAGTAAAAATCACAGACATGTCCGCACGGCCCCATGGACTAATATAGGTCCGTGCAACGCGCGTGCACATCACTCGCGTTGCACGGATGTAATTCCCGTTCGTCTGAATAAAGCCTAATAGTAATGATGGCAACAACCATCATATACTACCTGTGGATGTTGCCTGGCTACTGGAATGACGACGGGAAGGAGGACTGTCTTGCTCACATTGCTGGCCAGTTCGATTTTTTTCATGTGAACTGGTGATGCCTCTTCATGTGCTGAAAGAGCGCCTTAGCTCCTACATTTGTGCCTAAACTACCACAGCTTATTCTCTTCCTGCAGAGCTTGTACACGGAAGATGCCCGCACAAAGCCACCACATTAAACATTTCTGCCACCACCACCCGAGCTTGCCCTAGGTCTGACAGCTTTAAGCCTATACCAACAGAAGTAGCGGTGTCACCTGCTGCCAAGCTGACCACAGTAGAAGCAGATCTGCCAGGGGTTGATTTTTTGGTCATTTGTCGGCTCCGCTCTTTATTGCCGCCATCATCCTCCTCCTCTGATGCCATAACCTCCAAATCACCCCAATAAGGTTCCTAGGTCTTGTCCTACAAACAATCCTCACCATTGTTATCACCAATATTATCTCTGCCACATTTCCCAGACTGTGATATGTCGTGTGCTCCTTACCACTCCTCATGATTACCAACTCTATAATTTGCCCTGAGCTCCACTACCAACACGGCTACCAGTGCCCCTACGACGACGGCTGGAAGTACCACTATTAGCACTACTAATATAGCTATGCATTTCTGACAGGTCATCCACCTCCGCCTGATGCTCATCAGGCCAAATGTTGACAGTGTTCCTATTGATGAGTTGAATGAATACAATCTTAAATATTTTCCTTAGCAGACCGGGGTGTGGTGTCTTCGGAGAAAATAAGGCACATCACTGGGTAAGAGGTGACTGAAAAGATATGCTTCTATTGGGTGGCAAATTAACTGGAAAGGAGAAGGAGGAATGCTCTTAACACTGGCTCAAAGTCACAGTGTCAGAGCTAACACCATCTTATTGTGACCGAGATGATGAGTAAGCCATACAGTCCACAACATCATACGCTTCCTCTACAATATTAAGCCTACCAGAGGCGACGGACAATTGTGGCCTGATAAAACTGGCCAGACGGCTGGTGCCGACAGTGCTGCTGCGACTACTTGCGCTATGGCTGCCCACATTCTAAGGAAGGCCTGATTCAAACGAATAAGTGCAAACTCGGATGTGAAAAACTGCGGTTTTTCACAGATCCCTCATAGACTTGTCTATGGAGAGATCCGTGAAAATATACTAAAATAGGACCTGCGCTATTTTTTCACTGGCCCTTCACACAGTCCATTAAAACACGTGAACAATGCTATTGAAATCCATGTGTCCGTGTGACGGCCATTAGAAAAAAATGCTGTCACATGGATGAGATTTACGTTCGTCCGAATAAGGCTTTACGGGCGGATGACATGGCAGTTTCTGCTTACATTACCTGGCCCATTGACACGCTATCATTTACCAGACATTTTATTTTAAAATAAGGCACCACTGAGCCTGCGTTGGATATTCTGACCACAAGGCCTATAGTTATGAAGAAAACAAACATGCTTGAATCAGACCTAAATGTCCATCAAAGTCAATAAAAATACATGCAATATGCATCAGATTTACTTCATGTACTCTTATCATAGCTCCAGAATAATCTTGTTTGAATTTACATCTTCTATAGTTAAGAGAGCTAAAAGGTCCACTTAACCTAAAGTGCAGCACTATATATATATATATATATATATATATATATATATATATATATATATATATATATATATATATATATCTATATATATATCTATATCTATCTATATCGATAGAAAGCAGCAGCACTCTGTAGCAAATCCCACTATGGTATCGGGTGAACAGCAGACAATCCTGATCCAAGGATAACCTAATATATCAAAAATAAATTCTGCAGAACTCCAATATGAGAAAAATAAAGTGATTTATTCAATCAATGCAGAGATGCGACGTTTCTGTCCAGCCTTAGGACTTTTAAGACTTTTCTCAAGCATCATGCTTGAGAAAAGTCCTAAGGCTGGACAGAAACATCGCATCTCTGCATTGATTGAATATATATATATATATATATATATATACATACATACACACACACACACACACACACACACACACACACACCAAATATATAATGAAAACCCAAAATTTTGTATCTCAGAAGATTAGAAAATAAGCCAAATTTCAACAATGAATTTTAAAACCGAAATGTTAGCCTTCTGAAAAGTATAAAAAAAAAATAAAAAAAAAGTCAGAGCAGCGTCTACCAGGAAATTTTCCAGCACTTCATGCTTCCCTCTGCTGACAAGCTTTATGGAGATGCTGATTTCATTTTCTAGCAGGACTTGGCACCTGCCCACACTGCCAATACCTGGTTTAACAACCACAGTATCACTGCGCTTGACTGGCCAGCAAACTCGCCTGACCTAAACCCCACAGGGAATCTATGGGGAATTGTCAAGAGGAAGATGAGAGACACCAGACCCAACGATGCAGACGAGCTGAAGGCCGCTATCAAAGCAACCTGGGCTTCCATAACGCCTCAGCAGTGCCACAGGCTGATCGCCCCCATGCCACGCCGCATTGATGCTGTAATTCATTCAAAGTCGGAGTCCCGACCAAGTATTGAGTGCATATACTGTACACACTTTTCAGTAGGCCAACATTTCAGGAATTAAAAATAATTTTTGAAATTGGGCTTATATAATATTCTAATTTTCTGAGGCACTAAATTTTGAGTTTTCAGTAAATGTTACCATAATCATAAACATTACAAGAAAAAACTGCTGGAAATCACTCTGTGTGTGTGTAATGAATCTATATAATATAGGAGTTTCACTTTTTGAATTGAATTACTGAAATAAATGAAGTTTTTGATGATTTTCTTTCATTGAGAAGGACATTAATATATATTTATTACATACATACATATATATGCAGTACAATCCTTCAAGTGGAGGCATTGGGGACAGTTGGCTTGCTATAGAAGACATTTAACCCAGTCTTACTTACCAATGCCTCCAGTTGAGGGATCTCTCAGTGCTCCTGCTGGTCCCTTCAGGTTGCATTCACAATAAAATACAGACTCTACAGGGTCCAGGCATCTTGCAGACATTACAAGACATTGTAAAATCTAAATTTTCATACACAGGTAATAGTGCATGACACATCCCATGGATCCGGCAGAAGAAGCACCAAGAATGATGAGGAACGCCAGTAGTCTATATAATGTGAGACCCCTTTTAACTAAGAACGCTAGGTGGATTGCTAAAGGGATTTCAGTTTTAAAGAAAACCTAAAATAGTGTGTTTTATATGCTCGTCTGATTCAAAAGTTTCCAAAACATATTTTTCAAGTGTGTTACGGCAGTGATGGATTTCCTGAGCACTTGAAGACTCAAAAAGAAAGACAGCTCGATATAATGTAAAAGGATGGGGTAATAGTTACAGATATGTATGTTTCCTTATTGTCCAACTCAAGAAGTGCATCATCGTGCTTATTGCCCACTTTCCGCAGCCATTCCACATCCCGGGTACAGTTATCGCCAACAGATTTACCAAAGTATGTTCATTGCAAAAATAAATATTCGCTGCTGTCAAAGTTGAGTCTCTTTAAAATATATTTGTGAACACTTCCAGCAGCTCTTTATAGAACGCAATTTATACTTTATAAAAGCAGTCTACTCACAAAAAAATTGGCGGATACAACTATAGCGAACAATGATCCAGTAGGACATATGAACATCAAAGAGGGGGACGGGGTCCCCGGCTCTGGATCCACTTCTCTAAGCCAGAATGGAGAGTCACTTTGGCGAACACAGCGCATCAGTGTTTTACATGAACGGCCATATATTTGAATGGTCGCCATGTAATGTTACATTTCCTCTGCAGCAGCCTGTATAGCCAGATGGTAGTTATGAGAGAGCACTCGTGCAACTGGAATGAGATAGTACGTCCATTCCATTTGGACGGTCTTGTTACCTTGCCAACTCGTATCCACTAAATAGCCATTTCTTTATAAATGGCGTTTTGGGCGCAAGCCCTTCAACAGGCAAGGGATGTACAGTATACAGTCAGCGTGTGCTGCGGCTGTGTCATACACTGGATGTATACATCGGTTGCTTGATGTACACCTGAAACGTCGCTAGTTATGTACCAAGAAGTTACTTTGTGGATATAGTTGTAATGTAAATAATGACAATTGGCTTATAACCGTGTTGAAGTGCTGTTCAGCTTCTTTTATACAGACAGACGTGGCTTCCCCCGTTTTTTTTCTGGTGCATTGTTTTACATGTAAAATACTGCTATGCCGGATGCTGCATGTAAGCGAATGAGACTTTCTAAATTCCCCCTAACTACAGTTCTGTGCGTTTGTAGATTTCCACTCGCTAATAGAGAAATGGCGAGTCAGAGACCGCCCTCTATTATTTACATTTGCCCTTTCCAGTTCGGACAATCCCTTTAAAAATATCCTAATAATCGAATCCAATCTTGTTTTATAGGTGGCTGATTTCTGTGGTATTGTAAATGTATGAATGTATATAATATATTGTGTAATACTACTGGTTCACAGTTCCGACATCATTCGATATTAGCCAATTGGAATTTAGGATTATCCAATATTTTTACGTTTGGAGAGGCGGTGTGTACAGTTTACTAGACTAAGACATGTAATCCAAAAATCTGTGCTACGTTTTCTTGATCCCCTGTATTAGAGTACTTGTATTGTAGATTACTGTAACACTGTGATACACCATCTGCTGTGACAATGTAACGCAGTTTACAGATGTGTTACAGCTTAGATACTCTGCATCAGCCACGCTTTCAATTCTGATCACACAGACTATGGAGACCAAGCAAGTCTAAAAACACCTCGATCACACATAGCTGGAGTGTTTCTGGTGCAATAGGAAAATAGTGAAAAGGGATAAAAATGAACACGAAATACCACACCCAGTGCAAACTGAAAAATAAAATGGAGAAAAAAAAAAAAGAAGTTCGGCGGGGTGTGGATAGAACATCATATTTTCCTAATCACTCACCATCCGGATGCTTAATGTTTCCTATGAAAAAAAATAATAATAAAACAAAACACTGCAAACCGGTTGTCCAGTTATGGGGCGGTTTTTTATACCGATGACCTATCCACAGGATAGGACCTCAGTATATGATCGGTGGGGGTCCGACACCCAGACCCAGCACTGGCTGCCTCCCGGCACCGGAAGTTATGCAGTATGTCGGTAGCAGATGGCTCTGGTCACAATATAGCGGGCAAGCTGCAGTAACCCAAAACGTCCGCTACAGAGTCATCCCTGGTCAACCCCTTTAATACAGACATTGGTGGTATATTGGTCAGATGCTTGATCAATGGGGGTTCAACCTCTGTGACCGACCCACAGATTTCTATAAAGAAGTGGCAGGGGCACTAGGAAAAAGTAATGAGGGTCTCTTTTTCCATGTGCATAGATGGCCATTAAAGTCCTAGCGCTGCTTCACAGTAGTGGAACCCAGGCCTTTCGGGCATTAGTGGCATATGTTACTGTTATATCACCTATGTCTGTTAGGAGTCAATCCCTTTAAAAAGGTGGATTTACATCTTACAACTTTGTGTAAAACAATTAAATCGGATGACCGAGTAATAATAATAATCCAGTAATAATTGTTGCATATACAAAGTATCTGCTCATAATCTTGAAATGAATTGGAATGTGTGGCATATTGTGGCAATTGCTGTATGTGAACAGGAGTCTTTTAGTCATCAGCAAGGCAACAGATTCCCAATAACAGACTGCCATTACTGCCACATACTGAAACTACTATATGTAAACACTCAAAGTACACATGAGGAACTACACAACCTTTTGGCATAGAGATTAAAAACAAACTTTATTTCAAAACTTGATAAAAATACAAAAAAAAGTACAGAAAAGTAAGAGCATACAACCTTCAGAAAAAGGGGAGCGAGAAAAAGCACGGTGGGTAAAAATGGGTAAAGAGACACCCAACGCGTGTTTCGCCGAGGCTTCGTCAAAGAGTGACTCCATGACGAAGCCTCGGCAAAACGCGGACCGGGTGCGCGGCGGTGTACGTGTGTCCGGTCCTTCTCTGGCGCTCTTATTTCTTCATTGTACTGTGTATGTATTTCCCATGCAGGGTTAACCATATGTACTTATCTATTTCACTTCACATTTTTACCTGTGCACCATTAGGCTGGGTTCACACGAGCATGTTACGTCCGTAATGGACAGAACGTATTTCGGCTGCAAGTCCCGGACCGAACACACTGCAGGGAGCCGGGCTCCTAGCATCATAGTTATGTACGACGCTAGGAGTCCCTGCCTCTCCGTGGAACTACTGTCCCATACTGAAAACATGATTACAGTACGGGACAGTTGTCCTGCAGTGAGGCAGGGACTCCTAGCGTCATACATAACTATGATGCTAGGAGCCCGGTCCGGGACTTGTGTCCGAAATACGTTCCGTCCATTACGGACGTAACATGCTCGTGTGAACCCAGCCTAAGACTTGGTTAATTGTCTGTATTTCCTGGGACTCACCTCTGTCGGGCTGCACTTACAAGTTATATCATTGTATGCCCTATATGAAGGACCTTGAAACTGTCTCTATACCCATTTTTACCCAATGTGCTTTTTCTTTCTCCCCTTTTTTGTGAAGGTTTTACACTCCTTCTTACTTTTCTGTACTTTGTTGTATTTTTATCATGTTTTGTAATAAAGTTTATTTTAATCTCTATGCCAAAATGTATTGTAGATCCTCATTAGGTTTTCTTGGCTTTGTTTCACACGGACTAGTTATATTTATGGGTCATTTATTAGAAGAGATCACTCACAGTACACTCGTTTACAATCATAATAATCAGATTGCAAACGGGATTTTAACAGAATCGTAACATTTAAAGGCCCTATTACACCGGCTGATTTTGGCATATGCAGCAAGCGCCGGTTAACAAGACAGCTCGTTCATTGGCACTCGTTTGCTCCCGTCACAAGGAGCTATGGGAGATGTGCTGCCGACAATGATAATATTTGACTTTTTTAGAACGAAACGATCAGCAGATGATCGAGCGTTTGCTCGTTCGTATACTGATCGATGCCCTGTTTACACAGGGCAATTATTGGCAACGAGCATTCTATGAACGATCGTTTGCCCGATAATTGCCCAGTGTAAAACCCACTTAAGTTAGGTCTAACAAGGAGGCTGATGGAAGGAGACTCCGCTCTCAATTCATTCAATAAGGACCCTGCATTCTAACTAAGGCCTCATTCACACGACAGGGTCCGAGTGTCGGCCGGGAAAATCGGCCGTTTTTGGCCGATTTTCCCGGCCGGTTTGCATCCGATTTGCATCCGTTCCGATTCCGTTCCGGGCCGAGTTGCCGTTTTTTCCGGCCGATTTGGACCCGATTTGCATCCGTTTTTTTCCCTGTCCGTTTTAAAATCTGATGAATTTCATTTAAATTTGTTGCCACACACAGCCCTTTGTAGATAATGCCACAGCCCCCCTGGTAGGTAATGCCACCCAGCCCCCTGCAGGTAATGCCACCCAGCCCCCTGTAGGTAATGCCACCCAGCCCCCTGTAGGTGATGCCACACAGCCCCCTGTAGGTGATGCCACACAGCCCCCTGTAGGCGATGCCACCCTGCCCCCTGTAGGCGATGCCCCACAGCCCCCTGTAGGCGATGCCACACAGCCCCCTGTAGGCGATGCCACACAGCCCCCTGTAGGCGATGCCACCCTGCCCCCTGTAGGCGATGCCACCCACCCTGCCCCCTGTAGGCGATGCCACCCACCCTGCCCCCTGTAGGCGATGCCACCCACCCTGCCCCCTGTAGGTGATGCCACCCTGCCCCCTGTAGGTGATGCCACCCTGCCCCCTGTAGGCGATGCCACCCAGCCCCCTGTAGGTGATGCCACCCACCCTGCCACCTGTAGGTGATGCCACCCTGCCCCCTGTAGGTGATGCCACCCTGCCCCCTGTAGGTGATGCCACCCTGCCCCCTGTAGGTGATGCCACCCTGCCCCCTGTAGGTGATGCCACCCTGCCCCCTGTAGGTGATGCCACCCTGCCCCCTGTAGGTTGCACCCATCCCCCCCCTTCCAGGAGAAGTCACTGACTTCAATGTCCATATATGGACAGTGTAGTCACTCACTTCTCCTGTAGCGGCATCCCCGGCCATAGAGTCGGGGATTCCGCTGCAGAAGTGCGTGACTTCGCTGTGTCCATATATGGACAGTGTAGTCACTCACTTCTCCTGTAGCGGAATCCCCGGCCATAGAGTCGGGGATTCCGCTGCAGAAGTGCGTGACTTCGCTGTGTCCATATATGGACAGTGTAGTCACTCACTTCTCCTGTAGCGGAATCCCCAATCCCCAGCCGGGGATTGGGGATTCCGACTCCTACAGCGAGCAATAAAAGATCCTCCTCCTCACATGCACTCTGCACTGTGAGGAGGAGGAGAGAGAGTGCGCGAGCGACGGTAGACCCGGCCATCACTCGGAACACATTCCGGTGATGGCCGTGTATTACCCGGCCCCATAGACTTCTATGGGAGCCGGGCGGCCGGGCACCCGGCTGAAAATAGAGCATGTCCTATTTTTTGACGGGCGGTTTTCCCGGCCGTCAAAAAATCGGTCGTGTGAATAGCCCCATTAGGGGTCTATTATTCCTAATGCAGCCGGGTGCCGGCCGATTTATGAACGGCCGGCACCCGGCCGGGAATCCCTGTCGTGTGAATTCCGCCTAATACAACATGAATTCTTCTCAGTTTCTGGACTGTAGAGAAATGAATTGCTATGAACGAAAATTAGTAATTATTTGGTAAGTGATAGAATGATTTTGCCAGTGGGAGCTGTTTAACCCTTTCAGGACCAAGGGTCATCGATGCCTTAATGACCAGCCCCATTTTTTCAAATCTGACACGTGTCATTTTATGTGGTAATAACTCTGGAATGCTTTTGCCTATCCAAGCGATTCAGAGATTGTTTTCTCATGACATATTGTACATTATGTTAGTGGAAAAAGTTGGTCAGTAAATTCATAGCTTATTTGTGAAAAATGCCAAAATTGTAAGAAAATTTGCAAAAATGATAATTTTTCTAATTTTATATGTAATCTACTTGCAAAACAGATAGTAATACCACACAAAATTATTGCTAATTAACATCCCCCATATGTCTACTTTATATTTGCATTGTTTTTTGAACATCCTTTTATTTTTCTAGGACGTTACAAGGCTTAGAACTTTAGCAGCAATTTCTCACATTTTGAAGAAAATTTCAAAAGGCTATTTTGTCAAGAACCAGTTCAGTTCTGAAGTGGCCTTGAGGGCCTTATGTACTAGATAGACCCCATAAACCACCCCATTTTAAAAACTGCACCCCTCAAAGTATTCAAAACAGAATTCAGAAAGTTTATTAACCCTTTAGGCGTTTCACAGCAATTAAAGCAGAGTAGAGGTGAAATTAACACATTTCATTTTTTTTTGCCGAAATTCATTTGTAATACTTTTTTTTCAGTAACTCAGAAGGTTTTACCAGAGAAATGCAACTCAATATTTATTAGCCATATTCTGCAGTTTTTAGAAATATCCCACATGTGGCCCTAGTGTGATAATGGATTGAAGCCCCGGACTCAGAAGCAAAGGAGCACCTAGTGGATTTTGGGGTCTCCTTTTTTTAGAATATATTTTAGGCACCATGTCAGGTTTGAAGAGGTCTTGTGGTGCCCTAAACAGTGGAATCTCCCCAAAAGTGGTTTTGGAAACTACACACCTCAAGGAATTTATCTAGGGGTATCTTTAGCATCTTGACACGACAAGCCTTTTGCTATATTTATTGGAATATGTCTGCGAAAATGAAAATCTACTTTTTTTTCTGAAAAAATATAAAAAAAAATGTAATTTTTACAAGGAATAAAGACTAAAAAGCACCCCAAAACTTGTAAAGCTATTTCTCACGATTACGGCAATACCCCATATGTGGTAATAAACTGCTGTTTGGACCCACGGCAGAGTTCAGAAGGGAAGGAGCGCCATTTGGCTTTTGGAGCGCAGATTTTGCTTGGTAATAGTTCTGTTTGGGGTTTTGCTGGTATTTCAGTTAATAATGTGGTGGCATATGTAAGCTGGGCAGAGTACATCAGGGCATAATAAGAGGGTATAATAATGGGGTAAATAAAAAATTCATAGATATGTGGCCGGTGTCACACTGATAAATGGTGCCCAATCTTATCCGCTTTTGGACACTCTGCACAATTTCTGTCGCTATATTCCGAGCGAGGGACTTTAAATTTTTTCTCCACTGGAGCCGTGCGAGGGCTTATTTGTTACGCTACAATCTGTAGTTTTCATTGGTACCATTTTAGGGTACATGTGATTTTTTGATCACTTTTTATTCGATTTTTTGGCAAGCAAAGTGACAAAAAAAAACCATATATTTTGACAATGTTTTTTGTCTTCTTTTTTTTTTTTTTTACAGCAATGACCGTGCGCTATAAATGACATTTTACATTATTCTGCAGGTTGGTACGATTACGGCGATACCATATATATATCGTTTTTTTATGTTTTGTGGCGTTTGCACAATAAAATCACTTTTCTATAAAATTATTAATTTTTTGTGTCACCATATTCTGAGAGCCATAATTTTTTTATTTTTCAGTCAAAAAAGCTGTGTAGGGGCTTGTTTTTTACGGGACGGGTTATAGTTTTTATTGGTATTATCTTGGGATACATGCGAATTTTTGATCACTTTTTATTCTATAATTTGGGAGGGGTGATGACCAAAAAAATAGTGATGGTAGTATTGTTTTTTAATTATTTTTTTTGGTGTTCACCGTGCGGGAAAAATAATATTATAGTTTTATAGTTTGGGTCGTTACGAACGCGGTTATACCAAATATGTTGACAGTCACACTGACAGGAAGCCTATGAGGACCAGCTAGTCCTCATAGGCTTCCGTGAATGGCAGACCGGAGGCCGTTGTATGGCCTCCGGTTTTGCCATGCAACCGACGGCAGCAAGCGCAATCGGTCCCCGGAAAAGTTTGTTGTAGCAATAAACTTTCCAGTTTGTTGCTACAACAAACTTTCCCTGAGATCACATGATCAGGACCAGAACCAATCAGGTCCCAATCATGTCTCCGGGACCAGAGGCAGGGGTTAACAGCGCGATCCTGGTGTCAGCACTACTCCGAGACACCCGGATCGCTCTTTTAACACCCACTGTGAATTCACGTCGGCGCTGAACAGAGCCGAGCAAGCGCCGACGTGAATTTACTGTGGGCGGTCAGGAAGCAGTTAATAATGGTGATCATATTCTCTGTAGCCGAACCAATTGGTTTGGCTGTCAGTGAGCAGGTTGCTGGGGAGCCGCGGACACTGACACAGCCGGCGTCCGAGCGCTTTTCATATCGCTATGGCGGCTGGAACTGAGATCTGTATATTCACCTCCTGACAGCACGGGGTATGTGCGAAAAGGACGTGAATCTACAGATTGTCGGCATGAAAGGGTTAACAAGACAGCACTATAACAAGGTAGTGCTATCAGAGCCGCAATATATGCAGAGTCTATAAGTAGATCTGTGTTGGGCAGCCATATTGTTGGCTGATGTAAATTTATGAGATAATAGATTACCAGTTCACGAAGAATGGAGTGCATTGTAAGTCTCTTGAAGGTGATGCAGAAATACTTTATTTGGTTGGCTGTGGTACAGCTATACATATATATCCATCATCTTACAACCTGTGTACTTGTAAGACTAGGGGGCAGATTGGAATTTCATACAGGGTTGTGAACGGTAGAAAATGGCAAAAAGTCGCAAATTATTGTGCAAATATGGAGTGCACCATAAAATGCAACTTTTTAATGCCAGAAAACTGGCGTAAAGCCCTTCATAAGTTTTCCCCCCATGACTATAGAACTTTTACGTGACAATATGCAAAAAAACCTGAATTGCATTTAGCCTGGTGAGGACAGACAGTCCGTAAATATGCAGCACTGAAAAAAACATATACCCCCAACCCATTTTCCAACTAGGGCTAAAATCTCCACTCTAGCCAAAATAATTTCAAATCTTTGTATGATTGATCTATAAAACTAATCTTGAGAAATACTGCGTGACATCCGCAGTATGCATTCCCTTAGCAACTAATGAAAATTGAATAAAATAAAACAAAAAGACTGAGTGGGCATGTACAGGGTTCATGTCAGCCATCAGGATGCAGAGATTTACAGTCCTAACAAGTGGAGAACAAGGCGTCTCCTCAGATATACTGCTATGCTACTGCAGAGGATTCTGCTCCTTCCCTGACAAGCATGACAGAAAGCTATTACTATTGGCTGTGCTACAGTGAAAACAGGATTACTATTTAGAGTACTGGCTGTGGAAGAGTGAGCATGCGTGACCACCAGCAATCAGTTCATTAGGTAGCCGTGCACATTGCTATACACTTAACACCAGGTGGAGCAATACGAAGTAAATGACAGCATGTA
Source organism: Rhinoderma darwinii (assembly GCF_050947455.1). Lineage (NCBI taxonomy): Eukaryota > Metazoa > Chordata > Amphibia > Anura > Rhinodermatidae > Rhinoderma > Rhinoderma darwinii. The sequence continues at coordinate 118,379,906 of NC_134688.1, read as the reverse complement.
AACGTAATAATTTCAGATTTTTTTAAATTATATTGTCAATAAATATGATATTTCATAGTGGGACAATCCCTTTAAACATGGATAAGAACATTAATATTTGATCAGTGGGGTCTGATTTATGGTAAAACTGCTGAACAGCAGAATGAAGGGGCCATGGTGTTCACTTGAATGGGACTGAGCTTCAGTACTAGGCAACGCCTCAACTGTATGCAAGGCGCTATGCCTATGTAAACAATATAAGGCCCCTGGGCCCCTTCATTCTGCTGATATGTGGGGGAGGGAGGGTCTGATTCCCAAGTAAATGCCATCAAAATTAAAATCCAGGAAAACTTCTTCAAGATTACTATTCTCTTTTCCTACAATGCAAAATCTATTATTGTCCTCATTTATTATATAACAAGGTTCTTAAGAGTAACAAAGAAAAGCTCTAACGACATAATTGTAAAATTATGTTTACCCTACTAAACAAAGCACGTTCCCATGAGAACGGGTCATCATTTACAGCTCCCTGGTTATACAATGAGAAAAGTGCGATGGACTGTACAAACCCTACGCTGAAATGTATAGAAATACTAATTTACTGATGTTTATACATTTTGAAAAACATTGGTACTGCCATTTGTTTTCTGTCCAAATTGTGTCATTTCTTGACAAATGCCAAACTCCTGACAGCAGCGCACAGACCCTGAAGTAACTTTGCTGCTCTGTCTGGGATATGAACACCAGCGAAAAGCCGCCTATAATGGACGGGGAATATTCATATACAAATGCTGCTCTTGTCAAGATTTACAGACCTGTTCCAGAGCTGTAATGGAAAATCGGGGCTATTGGCAGTCCAACAAGAAGCCATTTGCAAAAGCCTTTCCCCCACCTGTTCTTTTCATTGAGCGGACAGAGCCCAGGAATCGGCAATTATGTCTAGTACAAACAAGTGTTTAAACTTTTATCGTGTAAATGGAATCAGTTATTAGAGAACTAAATTTTATACATTATATCAATAAATTAGAGCCGTACAGCAAAGGGTGCATGTACATGGCCCCTTAGTCTTCTATGGGCACTGTTTTACGAGTCAGAGCTAGTACGGAGCCATTCTATGGCACCTGTAGAAGACTATGGGTCCATACTGTATTAGAGACACATCAGTGCTTTGGTCACATGTTGCTATGATGCTCTGACTACTGCGGGCGTGTTAAGGACAGTTATGTGGAGGACAGGTGGTCATTGCCACTAGCTACCAATGACGCGATGTAGCGGACGTGGTCACGTGACTGGCACAGATAACAGCAGAAGGGTGCTTCTGATTGCCGGGTGTACATCTAAATACGTCAGGATGAATTTTAAGGCAGAAAACCCCTTTGTGACCAGCCTATTTTAGGCCCTAATGACCGAGCTATTTTTATTTTTTGGGGTTTTTCTATAGTCGCATTCAAAGAGCTAGAACTTTTTTATTTTTTGTCAACATAGCTCTATGAGGACTTCTTTTTTTTTTTTTGCGGGATTAGTTGTACTTTTTAATGGCACCATTTTGGGGGTACATATAATTTTTTGAGTGACTTTTATAAACTTTTTTTGGGGGGGGGGGGAATAGGAAAAAACCCTGAAATTCCACCATTGTTCTATGTGTTTTAAATTGACGCCGTTCACTGTGCGGCACAAACACCACGTTACCTTTATTCTATGAGCTGGTACGATTACGACGATACATGTAGAGGTTTTTTATGTTTTACGACTTTTGCACAATAAAAACACTTTTGAACTAAAATGATTTTATTTTGCATCGTCGCTTTCCAAGAGCCATAATTTTTTATTATTTTTCTGTCAAAGTAGTAATTTTTTGGGCTTGTTTTTAGCAGGACGAGACGTAGTTTTGATTGGTAGTTTTGGGGTACATGGGACTTATTAACTTTTATGATGACCTTTTTTGGGGGGCAACAGCAAAAAATAGCAATTTTTGCAGGTTTTTTTTTACGGTGTTCACCTTGCGGTTTAAATTACATATTAAACTTTGTTTGGGTCATTACGGTCGTGGCGATACCACATATGTGTACTTTTATTTATTTTTTACACTTTTACTAAATAAAACCACTTTTTAATTTATTTTTTTACTGTAATTTTTATTTTTATTTCACATTAGGGGACTTCATTATGCGATCTTCAGATCGCTGCTATAATGCTTTGGTATACTTATTATACCAGAGCATTATTGCCTGCCAGTGTAAATCGAATAGGCATACCCCAAGGGCAGACCTGGGGGTTTTTATCAGGCCCCTGGCTGCCATGACACCCCATCGGAGGCCCGAGATTGCATTTGCGGGCCGCCGATGGGTGAGAGAGGGAGCTCCCTCCCTCTGTAAACAAGTTAAACGCCACAAGTTAAACGCCACGGTCGCTGGCTTAATTTGCGCAACAAAAACTCAAAAACTGGTGTACATGCCTTGCGCTTGCATACATGGGGCTGTGTGGCATCACATACAGGGGGGCTGTGTGGCATCACATACAGGGGGGCTGTGTGGCATCACATACAGGGGGGCTGTGTGGCATCACATACAGGGGGGCTGTGTGGCATCACATACAGGGGGGCTGTGTGGCATCACATACAGGGGGGCTGTGTGGCATCACATACAGGGGGGCTGTGTGGAATCACATACAGGGGGGCTGTGTGGAATCACATACAGGGGGGCTGTGTGGAATCACATACAGGGGGGCTGTGTGGAATCACATACAGGGGGGGCTGTGTGGAATCACATACAGGGAGGCTGTGTGGCATCACATACAGGGGGGCTGTGTGGCATCACATACAGGGGGGCTGTGTGGCATCACATACAGGGGGGCTGTGTGGCGTCACATACAGGGGGGCTGTGTGGAGTCACATACAGGGGGGCTGTGTGGAGTCACATACAGGGGGGCTGTGTGGAGTCACATACAGGGGGGCTGTGTGGAGTCACATACATGGGGGCTGTGTGGAATCACATACAGGGGGGCTGTGTGGAATCACATACAGGGGGGCTGTGTGGAATCACATACAGGGGGGCTGTGTGGAATCACATACAGTGGGGCTGTGTGGAATCACATACAGGGGGGCTGTGTGGAATCACATACAGGGGGGCTGTGTGGAATCACATACAGGGGGGCTGACAGTTGATCAGTTTTTAATGGCCATTTTTTTTCACTGTCGCGTGATTGTAAGAGATTTAGATTCTGCAGAGCAGGTTAGAATGCTCATGTGTACCACTGTTTTTGTAGTTTCACATGCCTAACCCCTTACCGCACCAGGACGCACCGGTACGTCCTGTATTGCAGTGCTTTAAGGCACCGGGGCGTACCGGTGCGTCCTGGCTAAAAACGGTCACCCTGTCAAAGGACAAGGTGACAGAACTGTGCCGTCAACTGTTTATGACAGTTGATCGGCACAGTAAGATGGCAGGGGACCAATCACAGCGGTCTCCTGCCGGCGATCGCTGTGATTGGTCAGTCAAAGCAGACTGACCAATCACAGCTCCATGACGTGAAGCTGAGCCAGCGCCATCACCGCCGGTAATCAGCTGTTAGACACCCCTCTGCAACGGCCAGGACCGGAGCTAGGCTCCGATCCGGCCGATTAACTCCTTCGATGCATCGATCAACGCATCAAAGTGTCTTGTAGCCTGTCGGCAACCACGATGGTTGCCACGGGCGCGGGTGTCAGCTGTTTGTCACAGCTGACATCGTGCTCTAACGGCCAGGACCGGAGCTAGGCTCCGATCCGGCCGATTAACCCATTAGATGCAGCTATCGCTGCATCTAAGTAATTAGATCGCACCCTATGGTTGCTAATGACAACCATCAGCACCCGCGGGTGTTCCGATGGTTGCTATGGCAACCGTAGCCTAACAATCGCTTCCTAGTACGGAAGCCTATTAGGCCCCGGAGGGGAGGCGAAGCCTAATAGCCTTGCTGTCAGTGAATAGCTGACAGCTCTAATACACTGCACTATGTAGGTAGTGCAGTGTATTATAATAGCGATCAGGGCTTCATGCCTTCAAGTTCCCTAGTGGGACACAAAAAAAAGTTAAAACAAGTTAATAAAAATGTTGTAAAAAAAAAATAAGTTTCATGAAAAAAATAAGTTTCAAAAAACACTATAACAGCCTTTTTTCCTATAAGTCTTTTATTATAGGAAAAATAAAAAAAGTACACATATGTGGTATCCCCGCGTCCGTAACGACCCAAGCTATAAAAATATCATGCTATTTTACCCGTACGGTGAACAACGTAAAAAAAATTATAAAAAACTATTCCAGAATCGCTGTTTGTTAGTCACTACCCCTCGCAAAACAGAATAAAAAAAAGGGATCTAAAAGTTGAATGTACCCCAAAATTATACCATTAAAAACTGCAGCCCGTCCCGCAAAAAACAAGCCCTCCCGTAGCTTTTTTGACGGAAAAATAAAAAAAGTTATGGCTCTCAGAATATGGGGACACAAAAAATACATTATTTGAAACAAAAGTGATTTTATCGTGCAGACGCTGCAAAGCATAAGAGAAACTATATACATATGGTATCGCCGTAATCGTACCGACCCGCAGAATAAAGTAAAATTGTCATTCATAGCGCATGATGAACACCGTAAAAAAAATAAATTATAAAAAACATCAGAATTGCAGGTTTTTGGTCACCTTGCTTGCCAAAAAAAATTAAATACAAAGTGATCAAAAAAATCGCATGTACCCCAAAATGGTACCAATGAAAACTACAGATTGTCCCGCAACATATAAGCCCTTACCCAGCTCCGGTGGAGAAAAAACGTGCCCAAAAGCGTGCCCAACGGGCAGTTTACGTCCACATATATGGCATCGCCATACCCGGGAGAACCCGCTTAACAGTTTGAGGTATTTGTCTTCAGTGGCATGAACTGGGCACAAAATATTGTGCACTAAAATGGCATATACCTGTGGAAATTTGCAATTTTCACTTTGCACCATCCACTGAGCATTCATTTCTAATAGAAAAAAAACAAACCTGTGTGGTCAAAATGCTCACTACACCCGTTAATAAAATGCCTTCAGGGGTGCAGTTTCCACTGCAGTTTTGCACTACTTGGGGGTTCGTTTTACTATTTGACCCCAGAGCCCTGCCCTGCGATAATCACCAAAATAGGTCTCACATGCGCCTTTCACTCCTAAGCCCTGTCATATGTCCAGGCAAATGATAAATGTCTTGAGGGGTGTAGTTTACAAAATGGGGTCACTTCTCAGGGTTTTACACTCTACTCTGGTACCTAAGGGAGCTCTGCAAATGCGACATGGCGCCAGTACACCAGTCCAGCAAAATCTGTGCTCTAAAAGCCACATGGCACTCCTTCCATTTTGAGCTCTGCCATGTGCCCAAACAGCAGTTTAGGGCCACACATGGGGTATTGCCGTATTCGGGAGAAATTGGGTAACAAATTATGTGTTGTTTTTTCTCCTATTACCCCTTGTGGAAAAAAAAATTGGGTGCAAAACGACATATTTTTTGGGGAAAAAAAAATAATTTCATTTTCACTGCCTCATTCTAATACAATCTATGAAACACCTGTGGGATCAAAATGCTCAGTACACCCCTAGATGATTACCCTGAGGGGTAAAGTTTCCAAAATGGAGTCACTTCTCAGGGGTTTCTACTGTACGGGCACCTCAGGGGCTCTGCAAATGCGACATGGCGCCCAAAAAACAATCAACCAAAATCTACATGCCAAGTAGCACTCCTGCCATTCTGAGCCCTGTGGTGTATCCAAGCAGAAGTTTATGACCACCTATGGGGTATTACTGTACTCGGGAGAAATTGGTTTACAATCGTTGGGGCGCTTTTTCTCCTTTATTCCTTGTGAAAATGAAAAAAATTCAACATTTTAGTGGATAGAATGTAGATTTTCATTTTCACTGCATAATTCCAATAATTCAGCAAAATAACTGTGGGGTCAAAATGCTCACTATACCGCTAGGTAAATTCCACGAGGGGTATAGTTTCCAAAATGGGGTCACTTTTGCCGGGTTTGCACTATTTTGGCCCCTCAGTGGCTTTGCAAATGTGACATGGGGCCGCAAACCATACCAGCAAAACTTGAGCTCCAAAAGTCAAATGGCGCTCCGTCCTTTCTAACTTCCGCCATGTGTCCAAACAGCAGTTTATTACCACATATGAGGTATTGCTGTTTTCAGAAGAGTTTGTTTTACAAATATTGTTGTTTTTTTTTCTCCTTTATCTGTTGTAAAAATGAAAAAATCTGAGCTAAAACTACATTTTATTAGAAACAAATTAGATTTTCAATTTCACGGCATAATTCCCATAAATTCAGCAAAAATTCCTTGAGGGGTGTAGTTTCCAAAATGGGGTCACTTATGGGGAGTTTCCACTGTTATGGTCCCTCCAGGGCTTTGCAAACACAACATGGCTCCGAAAACCATTCCAGCAAAATCTGCGCTCCAAAATCCAAATGGCCCTCGTTCCATTCTGAGCCCTGCCGTGGGTCCAAACAGCAGTTTATTACCACATATGGGGTATTGCCGTAATCGGGAGACATTGCTTTACAAATCTTGGGGTGATTTTTCTCCTTTATTCCTTGTAAAAACTAAAACATCGTATGTTTTTTCAGAAAAAAAGTAGATTTTCATTTTCACAGACCAGTTCCAATAAATTTAGCAAAAAACCTGTGGGCTAAAAATGCTAACTATACCTCTTGAAAAATTCCTTGTGGGGTGTAGTTTCCAAAATGGGGTCACTTTTAGGGGGTTTCCACGGTTTTGGCACCACAAGACCTCTTCAAACCTGACATGGTGCCTAAAATATATTCTAATAAAATAGAGGCCCCAAAATCCTCTAGGTGCTCCTTTGCTTCGGAGGCCTGTGTTTCAGTCCATTACCACACTAGAGCCACATGTGGGATATTTCTAAAAACTGCAGAATCTGGGCAATAAGTATTGAGTTGCGTTTCTCTCGTAAGACCTTCTGTGTTACAGAAAAAACTGTATTGCAAATGAATTTCATTAAAAAAAATTGAAATTTGTAAATTTCTCCTCTACTTGCTTTATTTCCTGTGGAATGCCTAAAGGGTTAAAATAATTTCTGAATGCTGTTTTGAATACTTTGAGGTGTGCAGTTTTTAAAATGGGGTGATTTATGGGGACTTTCTAATATATATGGCCCTCAAAGCCACTTCAGACCTGAACTAGTCCCTGAAAAAATAGCCTTTTGAAACTTTCTTGAAAATATGAGAAATTGCTGCTAAAATTCTAAGCCTTGTAACGTCCTAGAGAAATAAAAGGACGTTCAAAAAACGATGCAAACATAAAGTAGACATATAGGAAATGTTAAAGAGGCTCTGTCACCACATTATAAGTGCCCTATCTCCTACATAAGGAGATCGGCGCTGTAATGTAGGTGACAGTAATGCTTTTTATTAAAAAAACCGATCTTTTTTCACAACGTTAGGAGCGATTTTGGTTTATGCTAATGAGCTTTCTTAATGCCCAAGTGGGCGTACTTTTACATTCCTTTTTTTTTTCAAATTTTTTATTTTCAACAAAGAAAGTAAGGATACAGAAAGAAAAAAGGATGACGAGGGTACAAAAGCAAAATCTGAGCACAATGCGACATTTCTCCAATTAACTCAACAAGTCTGTTTGATTTCCAATAACACCAATATTGTGAGGCACCTTTCTCATCTATCCAGCGTCAATCTAGAGAGACTTGCATAATAAATCAACGCCTCTGTCCGACATTTCCCAAATCCCTACTGTCACCCCATAGCAGTAGACTATCTATTTAGATAGTCAAGAATCAAATTACAGAAAAAGTACGATAGAAAGGAGAGAAAAAGGGAAAACAGAAAAGCTTAAAGGATGTGAGGGAAGAGGGGAGTCATCTCTCCCAGCTCTCTCCCCCCCCACAGCACGTCCCTAAGAACCAGATATTCTACGTACTTTTACTTTCGACCAAGTGGGCGTTGTACAGGGGAGTGCATGACGCTGACCAATCAGCATCATGCACTCCTCTCCATTTATTTACACTGCACTAGCGATATAGTTATATCACTATGTGCAGCTACATACACAAGCCCTAACATTACTACAGTGTCCTGATAATGAATACACATGACCATCCAGCCTGGACGTCATGTGTACTCAGAATCCTGACACTTCTGAATCTTTTTTTGTGAGATTCCGGCAAGTGAAACCAAATCTCGTTTAGCTCCGTAATCTCGCGAGATTTGGTTTCACTTGCCGGAATCACACAAAAAAGATTCAGAAGTGTCAGGATTCTGAGTACACATGACTTCCAGGCTGGATGGTCATGTGTATTCATTATCAGGACACTAGTAATGTTAGGGCTTGTGTATGAGGCTGCACATAGCGATATAACTATATCGCTAGTGCAGTGTAAATGAATGGAGAGGAGTGCATGATGCCGATTGGTCAGCGTCATGCACTCCTCTGTACAACGCCCACTTGGTCGAAAGTAAAAGTACGCCCACTTGGGCATTAAGAAAGCTCATTAGAATAAACCAAAATCGCTCCTAACGTTGTGAAAATATTTTTTTTAAATAAAAAGCATTACTGTCACCTACATTATAGCGCCCATCTCCTTATATATGTGGAGCCTCTTTAACTAGTAAATATTTTGTGTGGTATTACGATCTGTTTTACAAGTAGATACATTACAATTTAGAAAAATGCTGATTTTTGCAAATTTTCTCAAAATGTTGGTGTTTTTTTACAAATAAATATTGAATTTAATGACCACATTTTTTCAGTATCATAAAGTACAACATGTCACGAGAAAACAATCTCAGAATCGCTTGGATAGGCAAAAGCATTCTGGAGTTATTACCACATAAAGGAACACGTCAGATTTGCAAAAATCGGCTGTGTCCACAAGGCCAAAACATGCGTCGACACTAAGGGGCTAATATCTCTCCTTCCTTAACCCCTTCAGGGCCAAGCTCATTTTGGCCTTCAGGACCAGCCCCATTTTTTCAAATCTGACGTGTCACGTTATGTGGTAATAACTTTGGAATGCTTTTACCTATCCAAGCGATTATGAGATTGTTTTCTTGCGACATATTGTACTTTACGTTAGTGGAAAAATTTGGCCGATAATTTCTTAAAATTTTGTTGTTTTTCACAAATAAGCAATGAATTTATTATTTTTCTGATTTTAAATGTATCTGCTTGTAAAATAGATAGTAATACCACACAAAATATTATTTTTCTAGGACGTTACAAGGCTTAGAACTTTAGCAGCAATTTCTCACATTTTTAAGAAAATGCCAAAAGGCTATATTTTTAGGGACGAGTTCAGTTCTGAAGTGGTTTTAAGCCCCCTATATATTATAAACCCCCATAAAACACCCCGTTTTGAAAACGGCACCCCTCAAAGTATTCAAAACAGCATTCATAAAGTGTTTTAACCCTTTAGGCGTTTTACAGGAATTGAAGCAAAGTAGAGGTGAAATTTACAAATGTAATTTTTTTGCCAAAATTCATTTGTAATAAAAAAAAATTCTGTAACACAGAAGGTTTTACCCGAGAAACTCATCTCAATATTTATTGCCCAGATTCTGCAGTATTTAGAAATATCCCGCATGTGGCCCTCGTGTGCTAATGGACTGAAACACAGGACTCAGAACAAAGGAGCACCTAGTGGATTTTGGAGCCTACTTTTTATTAGAATATATATTAGGCACCACGTCAGGCTTTAAAAGGTCTTGTGGTGCCAAAACAGTGGAAACCCAAAAAGTGACCCCATTTTTGAAACTACAGCCCTCAGGGAATCTAGGGGTATAGTTAGCATTTTGAAAATCTACTTTTTTCTGGAATTTTTGCAAGGAATAAAGGAGAAAAAGCAACCCAACATTTGTAAAGCAATTTTTCCCGATTACGGAAATATGCCATATGTGGTAATAAACTGCTGTTTGGACCCATGGCAGTGCTCAGAAAAGAGAGCCATTTGGATTTTGGAGCGCTGATTTTACTGGAATGGTTTTCGGTGCCATGTCGCGTTTGCAACGCACTGGAGGGACCTAAACAGTGGAAACCCTCCAAAAGTGACCCCATATTAGACACTACACCCCACAAGGATTTTTTCTAGTGGTATAGTTAGCATTTGGCCCTACAGGTTTTTTGTTGAAATTATTGGAATTAGTCTGTAAAGATGAAAATCTACTTTTTTTCTGAAAAAAACATAGAATTTTCTAAATTTTATAAGGAATAAAAGGAGAAAAAGCACCTCAACATTTGTGAAGCAATTTCTCCTGATTATGGCAATACCCCATATGTGGTAATAAACTGCTGTTTGGACCCACGGCAGGGCTCAGAAGGGAAGGAGTGCCATTTGGACTTTGCAGCTCAGAGTTTGCTGAATTGGTTTCCGGGGGCTTTGTCGAATTTGCAGAGCTCCTGAAGTACCAGTATAGTAGAAATTCCCCCGATGTTATCCCATTTTGGAGACTATACCCCTCAAAGAATTAAATTAGAGGTGTAGTGAGCATTTTGATCCCTTAGATGTTTTATAGACTTTATTAAAATTGGGCCGTGAAAATGAAATTATTTTTTTTTCCAATAACATGTAGATTTAGCTCATAATTTTTCATTTCCACAAGAAATACAGGAGAAAAGACACCCCAAAATGGGTTACACAATTTCTCCTGAGTAGGGAAATACCCCATATGTGGTTGTAAACTGCTATTTAGACACACGGCAAGGGTCTAAAGGGAAAAAGCGCAATATTGTTTTTGGAGTGAAGATTTTACAAAATTAATTTTTGGAGCAATGTTGCATTGTGCTGAGGTACCAGTACAGTGAAAACCCCCGAGAAGTGACCCCATTTAGGAAACTACACCCCTCAAGGAAGTCATCTAGAAGTATAGTGAGCAATTTGACCCCAAAGGTTTTGCAGAAATTAGTGCACAGTAGATGTTGCAGATTGAAAATTGTCATTTTCCACAGATATGCTATTTCAGTGCCCAATGTGTTGTGTCCAGCTTGTACCACTGGAGACACCCCCTCCCCCCAAATTGTTAAGCGGTTCTCCTGAGCACAGTAATACCCAATATGTGGTCATAAACTGCTGTTAGGGCACACTGCCAGTCCCAGAATGACCGCCATTTGGCTTTTGAGGCGCAGATTTTGCTTGGTAGTAGTTTTGTTTAGTGTTTTACTGGTGTTTCAGTTTATAATTTGGGGACATATGTAAGCTGGGCGGAGTACATCAGGGTAAATGTAAGCTGGGCGGAGTACAGCAGGGTATATGTAAGCTGGGCGGAGTACATCAGGGTGCATGCAAGCTGCGCGGAGTACATCAGGGTACATGCAAGCTGCGCGGAGTACATCAGGGTACATGCAAGCTGGGCGGAGTGCTTCAGGTCATAGGATGATGTAATAATGGGGTAAATGAATTATCTATGGATAGTGACTTCCACTTTGAACTAATCCTTTATGCACAGGCCAGTTGTTTGGGTGCAGGAGACGCACTTCTAAAGGATGTCCGTGGTATTGTACAGAATATCCACACTCCAGCACTGCCTAAACTTTGACTTCTTCGCTAGCCCCATATGTAGCACAGACCCCAAAATCTCAGTTTCTGCTGCATTTACAGGGTCTACCAGTTGGCACTAGCAAGTGATGACGTGAGGTTTTAGGTGAAGAACTGCTGCACATATGAATTAGTCTGGGCCGTCGTTTTGCATTATTGTGTTCCAAGAGTCATAACGTTTTCATTTTCCGTTGACGAGCTGTGTGAGTGCTTGATTTTCATGGGACGAGCTGTAGTTTTTATTAGTATCATTTTGGGATACATGTGATATTTTGATCAGTTTTTATTACGTTTTTTGGGAGGTGAGACCAAAAACCAGAAATTCTCACGGTTTTCTTTACATTTTTAACGGCGTTGTCTGTGCAGTATAAACAACAGGTTTACTTTATTCTGCAGTTCGATATGATTACGGTGATACCAAATTTATCTAGTTTTTATATGTTTTACTACTTTTACACAATAAAAACTGTGAAAAAAACTTTTTTCTAAATAAAATAATGTTTTAGTGTCACCATATTCTGAGAGACATAACTTTTTTATTTTTTGGTCGACGGAGCTGTGTGAGGGCTTGTTTTTTGCATAACTGTAGTTTTTATTAGTACCATGTTGGGGTACGTGCGACTTTTTGATCACTTTTTACACAATGTTTTTGGAAACAATGTGACCAAAAAAGGAAATTTGCCCATGTTTTTTTTTTGTTTTTTTTTTACGGTGTTCACCGTAAAGGATAAATAATATATTTTTATAGTTATGTATGGTTTTATTTAATTTTTTCATTTTTTTCTAATTTTAAAAGGTATTGATCAGGAATACAGGGCGATTATTGTTTTTATTACATAAAACTCGTATTTATTTATTTAACTTGTTTTCACTTTTTTTTTTTTTTACACTTACTAGGGGGCTTGACGATCTGATCTCCAGTACAATACACTGCACTACTTATGTAGGGAAGTGTATTGTAACGGTCATTTTACAACGAACAGTTAAGCCTATTGCGTCCTGCCTTGGGCAGGACTTAATAGGCTCCCGTACCTGGCAACCAGGAAGCCGTTGCTAGGCTTCCTGGTTGCCATAACAACCACCACCCGGCAATTTTTTTGCAGGGTTCCAACGGGGTACAGAGGGAGCCCCCTCCCTCTGTGTCAATCAATTAAATGCTGCTGTCACTATTGACAGCGGCATTTAAGGGGTTAAACAGCGGCGATCGGAGATAACAGTGATCACCGCCGTTGAAGCGGGATGTCAGCTGTATATTACAGCCGACACCCGCTGAAGATGAAGCGCGCACAGCTCCTGTGCCCGCTTCATCCTCAGGGTGTTACTCTACGCCAATTTGCAGGAACGCACCGCTAAAAGGGACGTACAGTAACGCCCATTTGCGGGAAGGTGTTAAAAAGGATCAGTCACTAGTTTATTAATTCCCTATCTCCTAACTAATCCAATAGGCGCTATGATGCTGATAACTATAGTGTAATTTTACAAAAACTTATTTGCAAAGTTATGTGCATTTTTCTAAATATGCCATTGTGGCTATACTTGCCAAATAGGAGGAGACTCTTTCACTCTGGGCAGTGTAATGTTTTCTGTATGACGCTGTCCAATCAGCATCATACAGTTCTCCACTTCTCAGCCCAGCAACACAGCGTGATCATATAGTATACAGCTTCCATTACTGTCTTTTTAACTGGCGATACCTCCGGTTGTTTCACAGCTAGAACTGTGAATCTCCTCTTTCATATGCCACCAGAACCACTGTTCTAGCTGGTCCACTGCCAGGGATGTGGCTATTTGAAGTGATTCCCCCTTCCCTCCAACCTCAGTCTCTTACATCGTGTGAAGCAGCTTCATGCTGATAGGACAGTGTCAGAGGCTGTGAGGAGGCTCCACCTCAGGAGAATCACTGGTGTAGACACTCACTTGTCTAGTATAGGCTCATCTGCATATTTAGAAATAAGATCATACCTTTTAAAATAAACGTTTTGGGACACAACTTTGACTTTCACATTATTAGCGTGACAGCGCCTATTAGATTAGCTAGGAGATTGTCACTAGTCTAGTAATGCCCAGAGCCTTTTAAGATTTTAAAGCCCCTTTAAGCTTTTTTCACATAAATTTCATTGGTGAAATGAAGGGCATATACAGTACAAACCCTGGTTTTGACATGTGATAGCCTGTTCTTCCATATAAGCAGTTCTAGGAACACACTCCTACAAAACATGGCAAAATTGAACGAAAAAAACCAAAAAGTTCCATTTGCCTATTACATTTTCAATAATAATTCAGTGTGGCAAATTTGCAACAATAAGTGAGACCTAAAAGGAGACAAGAAACATTTATTTTCCTCACTGTAGCTTTTGCTACCTTAGGCAACAACATGTCAAGTTTTTTTTTTCTTAAAACAAAAAACTTTAAAAGTGTGATAAGAGAACTAAAATGACCCGTTTCTTGTACACCCTTTCCTGATTTCTCTGCCATGCACACACTGCCAATTACAGCTTATATTTAGCATTTGCCTGCAGAAAATGAAGGCTTGCAGAAACACAGAAGGGCCTTAAGAGCACAGCCTTGTGATAATTTAAGGTCTTGGGAGTAACACCCCTTCTGAGAACCAGATTTTAATTACTAGGGAGAGTGACCCACAAATCTTTCTATATGGGCGAGGCTGAGAACACATAGCTAGACGCAGAGAGTATGGCTGTACTTTATTTTATGAACACAGAAGCAGTGTATGCAATCTCTTATACAAAGGCAACAATTCCATTATCACAATTACGAAGCAATATTGCCAGAGGACAATCACAGTACTAGGAGAGAAGGCAGTCAGGTCAATGCATTGTACGCACCAGGTAGAGGTCACATCAAAGGAATGGAAATAATAAACAGGGAGAGATATGCATTATAAAGATTAAACAGTAACTTCTGCAAGTCTGTACTGTCTACTTGACACGCATACAAAAAGTCATTTCATGACATGTATGGAATGCGTCATCTTTTTTCATCTTTTCTTTGCTATCATAAGGCCCCATTCTCTAGAAAAGTGGAGAACCTGATTTGAACTACAGCCTCTTGAATTAATACATACACTAATAATTATACATATATTATTATTTTTTTAATTATTTTTCTTATTTTATTAACTTTTTCACTTTTAGGAAAAGCCAAAAATTGTGCACAGCTAAAGAGATATAAAGGAGTAAAATAAGTAAAAATAACGACGCATGGCATTAAAAGCAGCTGCCCATTGGTTTCTTTTTGTGTTTGCTTTGTATACAGGCATGCCCAGTATATTAAGCAAACAGAAAACGGGGTTCGTCGAGCCTCTACCCGGCAGGCAGCTGCTCAGAGACATAACAATAACAAGCATTCACACTCAATTTCCGTCCCAACTTCCTGGTTAAGCCGCCTGAATGAACCCCAAGGAATTAATCTCACAACTGGGCAGCAACTTCCCTGCAGTAGGACGTCTGTACAGAAGAAGAATATGCCCAACACCTGTTTTCTCCCGCACAAACAGCATATAAAATATAGTGAAGTACCTGATGACAGGTATCCTAAATAGTGGTTAAAATATTGCAAACTCCACCTTAAAAGCTTTGTACACCAACTTTTTTTTGTTTATTAATTTTTTTTTTATAAAACAATGTTTTAGGTAATTTTAAGCAACTTTACAATTGTCCTTAATTCATTTTTATTTTTTTACTTTTAAGATACAGCTTCTAAGCATTCTGTATACATAGAAGCTGTATCTTGCCATCAAATATGACACAGTCGGGTCAGCTGGACTGTAACATCTTTGAGTTACACGTAACAGCAGATAGTAAACTGGATCACCAACAATACAAAAGACAAGGTTTCCACAGATCAAATATAATAGACTGTAGACAATCACTATGTGTAAATGAACCAATTGATCTCCTTCATGGGATCTGAAATTATTCCAGCCTGTCAATATTTTCTGATCACCTGTCGCAGTGTGGAAACGGACGGGATTAATAATCACCTATTAGACCATGTTCACATCACGTTTCATTTGCCTACTTTTGACCTACAGTATATGCCGGGAAAAGCTCCCAACGTATAGGCTGTGACGGATGCCAAACAGATAGCTACCAGATATCTGCATTTCTTCCATCCTATCAAAACATCATGATACATACAGGAGAATTGAAGGGGTTGTCCACTACTGAACAACTGATGACCTATCCACTGGATAGATCATCAGTATATCATCGGTGCGGGTCCGACACCTGGACCCCACACCGTTAAGCCGCTACCGGCTGCCTCTGGGCATAGAAAGGCGGCCATGCTACCGAACTGCAGCTCTGCTCCTATTCACTGGCCAGAGCCAACTGCTTCCGGCATGTACGTCCAGTGCTCAGAGGCAGCTGGAGATGTAATGATGGGGTAGGGAGACAGACAGGTGAGCCCTAATCTACCCGCCACTCAGTCCCTGCCTACTTGCAACGACTCGCCCTAGGCGACGGGGTACAACTTGGTGACGGTCTCTACACTCAATAGGTGCATGACAGACAAACAGACAAGGGTACAAAGAAGCCGGGGAAATGGGGAAGTTGCCCACGGGGACACCGTGAGCAACAAGCGAGGTGAACGAGCCGAGTCAAACCAGGAGCTGAGCGAGGTACAAAACGCAGAGCAGAAGAGTGGTCAGTAAAGCCAAAGTCAATAACAAGCAGAGGGTCAGTAGTTCAAGAAGCTGCAGCAGGGCCAGGAAACCAGCAGAGAAGAATCACAAGCAAAGGAGGAACAGGAAAGGCAGGTATAAATAGACAGAGGGCAGGAGCTAGCTCCGTCTGGCCAGGCTGTGATAGGCTCTCCCACTCCTAAGCCTGCCATCCTGAGTGGAGGAAGGTGGAGTCAGTCTCACAGACATAGAAGCAGGTGCAGACTGATTACCTATGGGCGTTGATACAGAAGCTGTGTCTGACAGATCCTTTACAGGAGCGGCTTAAGGGTGTGGGGTCTTGGTGTCGGACCCCCACAGATCACATACTGATGACCTATACCATGGATAGGTCATCAGTTGTCCAGTAGTGGTCAACCCCTTTAAAGGGGTTGTCCGAGATTTAATGACTGTGTCAATGCTTGTAATTTATAAATTTGTAAATACATTTGTAATATACTTACATTTTCAGAAGTGGCCCCGTTTCCAGATCCTGCCGTGGGGTACTTGATGGGTGACGTCACTCTCTGCACTGGCTCTGTCCGCTTTGTTGATCTTGAATTCTTTTCCAGGTATACGACACGTCACTTGTGACGTGGTGTATATCGGCTTGTTTTGTTGTAACGCGCATGCGCGGCCCCTGCTGTTATCTCGAGAACAGCAGGGACCACGAGAACAGCAGTGACAGCGCATGCGCGTGATGGGCTGTGAAGCATTACAGCCCATACACGGCAAGTCACAAGTGACGTGTCGTATACCCAGCAAAGAATTCAAGATCAACAAAGCGGCCAGTGCAGAGAGGGACGTCCCCCATCAAGTTCCACACGGCAGGATCTGGAAATGGTGCCACTTTGGAAAATGTGAGTATATTATAAATGTATTTACATTTATAAATTACAAGCATTAACACAATGTCATTAAATCTCGGACAACCCCTTTAAGTCTATTTGGGCCAAATTATTTAAGACATTAAGAGCGAGTTTGATTTTTTGTTCTTAGTAAAACAATAAAAACTACCATAGGCATTAAAGGTGTTGTCCAGAATTAGAAAAATATGGCTGCTTTCTTCCTGAAGCAGCACCACACCTCTCCATGGATTGTGTCTAGTATTGCAACTCCATTGTAGCAGCGTTTGCCTTCATAGCGATGCTCCGGGCCATTCGCTGTTCGAGGAAGTGTCACACAGCCCAACTCACCTAAATGGGGCTCTGTTGCAATTCGCTGCACACCGAGTGGCCGGGAGCACTGTTAGCAGGAGAAAAATGAAGGGATCTCTGTTTCTTCACTCTCTGCATCTGTGCCCCCATCACAATTTTATGCCTTTTTCTCAGCAATATGCTATAGCAATCTATGATGGTAATTTCTTGTTCAAGGGAATGTATCATCAGAAAATGTTTCTATTATAAATAAACTATATTTTGTACAATTTTTGATGGCTTTATTTTATGTGACGATCGCATAAAAAAAAAACTTAAATATTCCAGTTTTCACAATGGCCACTAGAGCAGTCACAATATGCTGACATTTTTGGTTTTCTGTTGCTCACTTTGCTTTGCTGTATATAAAAGGCCCAGGATAAGGAGAATGATCTCATTATCGTTAGATGGCTCTAATGAACTGCTGGAAGCCTAGATAAGGTAGAATGGCTCGGAATGTATCTCCCCTGTCACTCCATGGTCTCTAGAGGAGAGGGCTGAACTCCATTACTTCCTAGAGACTGTAATAATCTGACATTTCTCTGTCAATTGACTCCTATTCATTTCAGCAGCCATAAAGCGCACACACCTGGCTGTGCTTTACTACACAGGAAGTACAAGATGGAAGTGTGTACCCAATAAGACCATCCCCAGGTTAGTTATACAAATAAAAAACATAAAAAAAAAAAAAAAGAAAGCACATTATTTATCACCTGTATACCTAAATCTAATACATAAATAAAAAAACAATTATATACATGACATATTTCCTTTAAGGAAGCAGCAATTCTACCACTAGATCAAATACCACATCCCAATTGCATCTTGTTGACACAAAGAAAGTCAAGAGGACAACCAACACAGATCTGTCATTAGGGCCAAACGGTAGGCTTCATGTCTCTTGTCAACCACAACGGTCATTGTTGGCCACCTCTGTTGGTCATGAAAGAAGACAAAAACCATGTATAATTCAGCATTCTAAGCTTCTCAGTCGTAAAAAAAAAATGGTATTATCACTGTACAAAAAATACATTCAAATATTAAGCGAAGACCTATGAAGCTAAAATAATACTACATTGTTCTATGTTAGACATTGCACCAAACCTTGGTTAATATGTAATGTATTACTTTATTACTAATAGCTAAGACAATGAATATGAGACAAAAAGCTGCGGCAACAGCGTATTAAGTAATATAGTTTGCTGTCACAAGTATATAAATATACAAGCCCATAAGTGGTCAGTGAGCAAATCTGTCAATCATATCATCTGTTCAATAAAGTCATCCATACAAACGGCTCTATGGACAGTATATATTCATTGAGCTTCGCGGGAGTAACCAGTCAATACAGCTAATAAATAAATATATGAATCCCTCCTGGCAGCAGCTGTGAACCCCCAAGATAAGCATTCCAGGACTGAATTTTAAAATGGTGTATGTAAGGAAGTAAACGCACAATGTGTGCTCAGTATTTGAACATAATTTACTAAATGTAGTAAACCTCCCTTAAATGGGTATTCCCAACTTAAAGGGGTTTTCCAGGGAGACCCAATTTTTGCGGCGGGCAGTGCACGACCACTGAGTTATGTGGAGGAACACGAAGAAAACGGGGTGGGCATTGAAGCATAATCAAAGAATCAACGGGGCGGGCATTGAGGGGGCTGTGGACCATTTGGATGCCTCAAACCCTGGTACATGTTAGAAGTCCCAGGTTTGAGGCATCCTCTATTTACTTTGCTTTCATGCTATTCCTTAGCGCACGATTGCAGTAACGATCGCTCGTCCCCATATGTTTCCAATCATCGTTGTTAAAGGACCAAACAAGCGGAACAAAATGTCTCGTTCATCGGCGCTTGTTTTCACGGCCGCGTAATAGGACTCTTCGTTTTTATTCCAAACTAAGGCAGGGGGCACGTGATTACAGGCACGGCCGGCCGTGGACCATCACCCTATTTACGGAAAGGTGCATGGGGCCTCAAGTGTGATTTAAAAACTGGAATCAAATTGCTTTCATACAGAAAATTTGATAAGTGAACAGGTATGCCCAGCCTTCTTTATTATAGTGCGATCAGCTCCATTATCTAGCAGGAATGAATGCCTTCTTAAGAATGTAATTGGTCAACAAAAGAATCCCAGCCTGCGTCATTTGAGGAACATGAAAAAAAATATTTTAATAAAAGTTGTATATAAATTATTGCAGAAACTAGGAACCGTACAAATAAAAAGCATAATTAAATATTAGTGCTGTCCTATCCACTTGGCAGAGGAATGTCTAAGCACTCTTGCACACGACCGAGTTTGGGCCCTGAAAAATGGTCTGAGTATCGGCTGGATTTCCCGGCCCGACCACGGTACAGGTGAACGGGACTCCTGGCATCATAGACATTTTATGATGCTAGGAGTTACTGCCTCCCCGTGGAACTGCGGTTCCATACTGTATCAATTTGTTCAGTATGGAACAGCAGTTCCGTGGGGAGGAAGGGACTCCTAGCATCATAAAATGTCTATGATGCCAGGAGTCCCGTTCACCTGTACCGCGGTCTGGCGGGGAAATGCGGCCGACACATGGACCGTTTTTCGCGGACCCAACTCGGTCATGTGCAAGAGGTGTAAGTAGTGTAGACTGTGGTAAATCGCTGTCAACACTTTGTATTTGTAGACTGAATACTATTGTGCCATCCTATAGCGAAAAAGGTCATTTTTAGGGATGTAAAAAAAAATTACAGTAAAAAGCTTAGGAAGAGCATATCTAGCAGACTGTCGCTATTGTTACCCTAGAGATAACTGGAAACGGGTGTTTGGCAGTGGCTTATTTCACCTCCTCCTCAGAATTGAGGTGTGTATTCAGGTGGGTCAAACCAGCTACCAACAATTACTGAAGGTCTTTGCTTGGCTTTTACAGTTGTGTGTCCGACCCTTTATAGAGCATTGGAAAATGACGGGTTAATAGCCAAAGTAGAGACAACCACCTGGAGATGGCATTGTTTCAGAGTTGAAGCTTCTCATCATTTAGCCAACGAGTACCCTACACTGTACGGATAAGTAGCAACACTCCGAAACCGTGCCGACTACAGATGGAGTTCTCTGGTTTGGCTATTAACCCGAGTTATGTTCAAGGCTCTATAAAATATTGGACATTGACCGACAGGATAGGTGGAACTAGAGAGAGTCTTTTTCCTGCTGGAGGAGAGTTATTTTGCATATTTAGTTTTTAGATACTGGCAAAAATAATACACTCATGTCTTACGCCTCATGCACACGACCGTGTGCGCCGGCTGAGTCCTTTCAGTGATCCGAGGAAAGATAGAACATGTCCTATCTTTGCTCGGATCGGAGACTCTAATAATTTTTCACAGACCCGATTCCCCCGCTAAAGTATATGGGTCCGTGAAGACTAGCGGGTGCCGCTCGGATGCCATCACAAACGGCCCGAGTGCCACAACGGTCGTGTGCATGAGGCGTAATGCGGGGCCTGAGGGACGGAACATGACACAGAGATTGAAAAAGCACAAAGGACTGAATTCCTAAGCCATGCACTGTCCCCCCCTCAAGCCGTGCAGTAAGCATAACACAGTGCATTAGTTATGCCCAGAATGACCGTTTAGTAACACACGAATCAGTAAAAATTATTGCATCAGTAACGTCATTAAGAAATAGTTCTTTTAATGGAAAGGTACTGCAAGTAGTATATAAAGGGTCCTGTAAATAACAAAAAGCTGGGAAAAAAAGTTGTTGATTTGTAATGCTTGTCAAATAGACAATGGGGGAAATTTATTGATACTAGGGCAAGGGAAACATGGAGCAGTTGCCCACAGCAACCAGATTAAAGTTTTTTTTTTTTCGGAAGCCCTCTGTAAAAATAAAGCCGGTATTAATTGGTTGCCATGGTCAACAGATCTATTTTCACGATGAATCTCCCTCCCAAATGCGTGGATCCAAACCACTATCCTTACTGGCTTGAATAGGGGCAGTTTGCAGGTGGACATTTTTGAGGCCGATTTGGATCCACACAATGGGCATCGTGTATAATACTTTAAAATGAAAAGTTACTTTATTGGTTGCTATGGGCAACACAGAATTTCTTAGAACAGTTTTATGCATGAGGCCTAATATATCCGTCATCAGACAGGAAGTGCTACAATGGAGTCAGACTTCTAGCAACATTTACCAGATTTGCGTCCGTCATCGAATATTTGTTTAAAAAAAATGTCAGCATTTGTATGATGATCATACTAATGTAAGATAGTCAGTAGTTTAAAACAAGTTACATGTCAAAAGGGCCTTAATGCATTGGCATCACCACAGACATTGGTTGCATATCGCTAAGATGCCCATAATGATCGATTGGTGAGAGCTGCTGGTGATTGATAGAATGAAGTGGCAGCAGCATTAAGATACTGCCTTGCCAGTTAGTCTCCTGACAGCTCTGCGTATAGTCAATGTGGAAAAAACGAAGAAAAAGTGGCATGGCACTCCCACTTCCTTCTAGCATTCGGTGAGGGGGTAACTGCATTCGGTCCCCACCCATCAGACATGGTGGAAAATCCTAGCGATATGCTGCCAATGTCTATGGGTCAGGTGTTTATTTTACATGATGGATCAGACTTTATGTTTAAGGTCCTATTACATGGCCCGACGAGGGCCGTTTATAGGAGCGCTGATCAAGGAGACAGCTCGTTGATTGGCACCTGTTTGCTCTTGTCACAAGGAGATCTGATCAGTAATGTATGGGGATGAGAGCTTGTTACTCCGATCGGTCGTTCCCATACATTTCTATCATGTTTACACAGCTGTGCTGCCCACAACGATAATATTTTAGGATGTGTAAACGATACAATTAGCCAATGAACGAGTGTTTGCTCGTTCATCGGCTGATCGTTTCTCTGTTGACACTCATATGAACGCTTGTGTGCCCGATAATTGTCCGGTGTAAAAGGGCCCTTTTTTTTTTCTTTTTAATCAATTATTATTTAAGTGATTACACTTTGTTTTAATTTTTTTACAAGTCAGGTAATATTATAAATTAGATTATAAATTTATAACATTTCCATGTGCTGGCCACTAAAGGGAGGAGTTCCCAAAATTGCAGCATGGTCAATGTGGTAAAGCAACCTCATTGCTTTATGCTGCAAATTTGGGGTAGACACACTCTCTCTAGTGTCCTCACACAATCCCCCCCCTCCCTTATGCTGGCTAGTGCCAGGAGAAGGAGAGGTTTGAATCTTCAAACCTCCTACACTGTGTGCCGCCATTTTCTGAGCGACTGCACAGTGTCAGATGATTAGATACAGTGCTCAGCAGACAGTAGAACACGAACATAATACACACATCATATACACGAACATAAATTACCTGCTCCTGTCGCCGCTGCCGCTCCTATTCCTTGAACATATGGCTGAAAGCTGCGGCCGGAAGTAGTCATCTTACTGTCCGGCAGCGGCTTCCGCCCACATGAAAATGGCGCCGGATTTCGTTCTGCGAACGAGCTTAATTTTGGTCTGTGTGGGAGCGGCGCATGCGCCTTTCCCACACAGACGGCGTACGCTGCAGAGAATGGAACAGCTCCCGTTCGCATTCTCTATGGGGTTGTATGTGACGTATTCCATCTCTGTATGTGTCGTTAATCG
Source organism: Rhinoderma darwinii (assembly GCF_050947455.1). Taxonomy (NCBI): domain Eukaryota; kingdom Metazoa; phylum Chordata; class Amphibia; order Anura; family Rhinodermatidae; genus Rhinoderma; species Rhinoderma darwinii. The sequence continues at coordinate 118,356,851 of NC_134688.1, read as the reverse complement.
ACACAGAGATGAAAAAAAAATGGCAGCCCCATAGAGAAGTAAAAATAAGAACAAAGTAAAAAGTAGAACACAAGAATATAAATAAAATTTATGTTATCATATTAAAAACATTATGTTTAGAAACTTTTTTTCTATTCTACCACTACCAAAGGATAAGAGAGAAAGGCAGAACTATCTGATACAATAGAGCACAGCAGAATGATAGGCAGATTGCAGAAGCAACCATTGTTGTTTGATCTACATGTACGTTTACTTTCAGAATTGCTCCAGGGATCCCTCTGCAGCTGCACCTACTATTTATAGCACATTGTTTGCAGAGATAATACCTGTGCAATTACCAGTATTGCCACACCTGCTGAGGCGACAGCAACTAAAACCGGAAACAACTACTTTAATAGAATCTCCACCCTTTAGGGTACATTACAGGAACTATTTCAAGCATAAAGAGTCATTTTTATCAGAAAACTATAGTATGCCATTTACAACAGTCTATAGCCTGAAAATGGGATGTAGAGTACAGACTGTTGTAAACTGCTTATAGCTTGCTAATAGGCATACTTCTCAAGCTGGAGTACACAAAGTCCATCAGAGAGTTTAGTAAGCTCAATAGGTCTGTGGCTGCAACTAGACCTTTTTTTTTATTTGTAGCGAGCGATAAATTGCTGTCCATAGGAATGAATTAGACTAGGGCTACACACAGAGTATTTATCTCACTGCAAAATCTCTTCAAAATTTCTCCAGATGGCACCATGGTGCGGACGTTACATTTCCTAGTTTTTGGTTTTTTTCATATCTTACTTTTGCAATTTTAAGCACTGAATATAAATGTTTTTTTTTTTAAAGTGTGATAGTCTGTCAACAATAATTTTAATTAAAACCCATTGGCAAATGACAAGCTGCGGATTTAAAAAGCTCAAATGATTCATGGCGAAGGAATTTGTGTTTGTGTTGACACATAAATGTGACAATAGTTCCTAGCACAGCAGTGGTGTTCTCTCAGCTACTTGTAAATTGCCCGATGAGAGCGGCTCGCAGTTCGCAGTACTACTTTAGAAAACTATTCTGTGTATAAACGTCATTGTATTCTCTTTGCTCCTATATCCATTGGAAACATCATTAAATTTATTTTCAGATCATTTATCTAAATGGGACATATGGCTATGGGGCATATGAGTATTATCCAAAAGGAAGTCAGAGACTTTAATGGAAAGTTAAAGATGGTTACTCGTTTTTCTAAAATATTTAACCTTATTTGAATCATTACAAACCTAAAGACTATGTACACCTTTGAAATATTTATTTTTGTTAATAAAAATGTCTAACTATCAGTGTGTTTGGTGCAACTTTCTAAATACTTTTCATCCAGTTTACAAAGCAGCTGTATCTAGCGCTGAGACCTAAATCAGTCAGGTCAGCAGCACTGATGGGTTCAGTCAGGGCCGCCATCAGGAATTTCAGGGCCCCCTACAGCTAAATTTTCTGAGCCCCCCTACCGTGGCACCGCCTGTTAACGGTACTCCATCCAGCACTATATCATGGTACCCAGGGCCGCCATCAGGGGGGGTATTATGGGTACTGATGTGAGAGGCCCGGCCAAACCTAATTGAAAGGGGGGCCCGGCATACTGCCGCGACTTGCCTTTAGTAGAAAAAAAACAGGCCCCTGCAATGGGGCCCGTTTTTTTCACCAAAAGAATGTCATGAGCTGCGGGCCCCCCTTTCAATTAGGTTTGGCCGGGCCTCTCACATCAGTACCCCTAATACCCCCCCCTGATGGTGGCCCTGGGTAGCATGGGGGTCGTCAAACACCGCCGCCCGTGCGACCGATCACGCGCACCCACAAACTCCCGCACATGCGCACCGGTGACCGCCTGGAACCGCGCACCGAATTTTGAGGCAGATTTTGACCTGCCCACACTATCTTGCCACGTTTTTTGCCTGCGGCGATTGAGGACAGCAGACAGAAAACGCAGCGAAAAATGCATTTTCTGCCCCCCATTGATTTCGATGGCAGGTCAGAGGCAGAACCGCGGCAAGAAAGGACGTGCTGCTTTTTCTTTTTTCTGCGACTGGCTCCCATTGATTTCAGATTAAATCAATGGTAGGCGGTTTTGGAAGTTTTTTGGTGCTGATTCTGACGCAGTGTCCGAGTCAATATCAAGGCCCAAGAACTCTGTGAACTGGGCCTTATTGTTAGGGCTTATTCAGACGAACGTGTAATACATCCGTGCAACGTGTGTGATTTTCACGCGCCTCGCACGGACCTATGTTACTCTATGGGGCCGTGCGGACTGTCAGTGATTTTCATGCAGCGTGTGTCCGCTGCGTAAAACTCACATGTCCGATATTTGTGCATTGTTCGAGCATCACGCACCCATTGAAGTCAATGGGTGCATGAAAGTCACGCCCAGCACTTCCGCAGCCGTATAAACTATGAATGAAAACAGAAAAGCACCACGTGCTACAAACATACAAACAGAGTGTCATAATGATGGCGGCTGCGCGAAAATCACGCAGCCACGCATCATACGCTGCTGACACACGGAGCTGTTATGGACCTTTTGCAAGCGCAAAATGCCACGTTTTTGCGCGCGCAAAAAGCACACGCTTGTGTAAATCCGGCCTTAGGGTAGGAACACACTAGGCATGAACGCTGCGGATTTTATGCAACACATTTTATTGTGAAAAATCCGCAGCGTATCACAGTCGCAGCAGAGTGGATGAGATATGAACAAATCTCATCCACACGCTGCAAAAATAATGGACCTGCAGTGTGGCTTTTTGGCTTTTTAAGCCGCAGCGTGTCAATTTATTCTGTGGAATCGCCGCTCCTCTGTTGCGGAAATGCTGCGGTTCTGCCGCAAAAATCACACATGAGAAGAAAAAAAAAGGCACTTTTTTAAATTTATAAAAAAGTTTAGACTTGCCCCGGCCGTAGTCCTGGTGACGCGATCCTCTATTCTTAGCGCAGCCCGGCCTCCTGTCATGACATTTCATCCCATGTGACTGCTGCAGCAGTCACATGGTCTACAGCGTCATCCCAGGAGGCGGGGCTACGTTCAGAAGAGAGAGATGCGTCACCTAAACTACGGCCGGGGCAAGTCTAAACGTTTTTTTCCCTGCAGGATTCCCGCAGCGGACATGCCTCACGAAACCTGCGCCACTATTTGGTGCGGTTTTGCTGGCAGAATTCCCTGCGGCTACCGGGGCGGATAAGCTGTGTAGTTTTACTCCGCATATCCGCCTAGTGTGTCCCTTATGATGTCGCTCCTGGAGCTGCTGCCGGTCTCTAAATAGGCAGTTGGTTCAGTAGAATTTGGAATTATTTTTTTTTGTGAACCAGCTTAAAAAAATACAAAACTTTTGTGTTAGGGCCTGTTCACATCACCGTTCGCTTCCGCTCCGGGGTTCCGTCTGAGGTTTCTGTCGGGTGAACCCCGCAACGGAAAGTGAAAGTGATAGCAGAGCTTCAGTTTCCATCACCATTAGCGCAGTCGACTGCGCTATTGATTCCGTCCGAAAACCAGCCGGAATGGTGACGAACGGAAACCATTAGCGATGTTTCCGTCACCATTGAGATCAATGGTGACTGAAACGGAAGCTGTTCTGTCACTTTCACTTTCCGTTGCGGGGTTCACCCGACAGAAACCTCAGACGGAACCCCGGAGCGGAAGCGAACGGTGATGTGAACAGGCCCTAACACAAAAGTTTTGTATTTTTTTAAGCTGGTTCACAAAAAAAAATAATTCCAAATTCTACTGAACCAACTGCCTATTTAGAGACCGGCAGCAGCTCCAGGAGCGACATCATAAGGGACACACTAGGCGGATATGCTGAGTAAAACTACACAGCTTATCCGCCCCGGTAGCCGCAGGGAATTCTGCCAGCAAAACCGCACCAAATAGTGGCGCAGGTTTCGGGAGGCGTGTCCGCTGCGGGAATCCTGTAGGGAAAAAAAAGTTTAGACTTGCCCCGGCCGTAGTCCTGGTGACGCATCTCTCTCTTCTGAACGTAGCCCCGCCTCCTGGGATGACGCTGTAGACCATGTGACCGCTGCAGCAGTCACATGGGATGAAACGTCATGACAGGAGGCGGGGCTGCGCTAAGAATAGAGGATCGCGTCACCAGGACTACGGCCGGGGCAAGTCTAGACTTTTTTATAAATTTAAAAAAGTACCTTTTTTTTTTCTCATGTGTGATTTTTGCGGCAGAACCGCAGCATTTCCGCAACAGAGGAGCAGCGATTCCACAGAATACATTGACATGCTGCGGCTTAAAAAGTCACACTGCAGGTCCATTATTTTTGCAGCGTGTGGATGAGATTTGTTCAAATCCCACCCACTCTGCTGCGACTGTAATACGCTGCGGATTTTCCACAATAAAATGTGTTGCATAAAATCTGCAGTGTTCATGCCTAGTGTGTTCCTACCCTAAGGCCGGATTTACACAAGCGTGTGCTTTTTGCATGCGCAAAAAACGTGGCGTTTTGCGCATGCAAAAGGTCTATAACAGCTCCGTGTGTCAGCAGCGTATGATGCGTGGCTGCGTGATTTTCACGCAGCCGCCATCATTATGACACTCTGTAGGTATGTTTGTAGCACGCGGTGCTTTTCTGTTTTCATTCATAGTTTATACGGCTGCGGAAGTGCTGGGCGTGATTTTCACGCACCCATTGACTTCAATGGGTGCGTGATGCGCGAACAATGCACAAATATAGGACATGTCGTGAGTTTTACGCAGCGGACACACGGACACACGCTGCGTGAAAATCACTGACAGTCTGCATGGCCCCATAGAGTAACATAGGTCCGTGCGAGGCGCGTGAAAATCACGCACGTTGCACGGACGTATTACACGTTCGTCTGAATAAGCCCTAACAATAAGGCCCAGTTCTTGGGCCTTGATATTGACTCGGACACTGCGTCAGAATCAGCACCAAACAACTTCCAAAACCGCCTCCCATTGATTTAATCTGAAATCAATGGGAGCCAGTCGCGGAAAAAAGCAAAAGCAGCACGTCCTTTCTTGCCGCGGTTCCGCCTCTGACCTCCCATCGAAATCAATGGGAGGCAGAAAATGCATTTTTCGCTGCGTTTTTTGTCAGCTGTCCTCAATCGCCGCGGGCAAAAAACGCAGCAAAAAAACGCGGCAAGATAGTGTGGGCAGGTCAAAATCTGCCTCAAAATTCTTTAAGGAATTTTGAGGCAGATTTTTTTTTGCCTGCAAAATACTGTGTGAACAGGGCCATACATGATCAGCACTTTGAGATAATTTACTCACTGTGTCAGAAGAGCTGCTCCCACTCCAGTCCTCTTCCGGCGATGTCTTCCAGGCGAGGTCTTCGGTCCAGACGTCCAGGTAAGTTTTGTCCATGTGTGTCCGCGGCTGCGCGCGCTTCGTTCGCGGGTGCGCGCGTGGCCGATCGCGGGTGCGCGCGTGGGCGGTCTCCAGTGCGGGCGTTCGTGGGTGCGTGCTCGCGAGTGCGCACGCGCGGGAGTTTCCTTGTGCGCGCGATCGGGTGCGCGCGCGCGGGCGGGCGGACGGTTTGACAGCCCCCCATGACGAGGGGAGGGGGCCCGCAGCAGCAGCAGCTCACGACATTCTTTTGGTGAAAAAAACGGGCCCCATTGCAGGGGCCCGTTTTTTCCTACCAAAAGAATGTCGCGGCAGTTGCCGGGCCCCCCTTTCAATTAGGTTTGGCCGGGCCCCTCACACCACTACCCCTAATACCCCCCTGATGGCGGCCCTGGGTTCAGTGACAGCAGGTCCTGCGTGTCCCTGACACACAGGATCCACCTGTTATAGATAGATCACATCGAAGTTATAAACTTGGATGTGATTGGTAACAGCTCGATTCCCGCTGACACTGAACCAGTCAGTGCCGTAGACCCGACGAATACAGGTTTCATCACTAGATACAGCTGCTCTGTATACAGGATATAAAGCAGCTGCATCTCCAATAATTTTTAATAAAAAGTATTTAGAAAGTTGCCCCAAACACACTGAAACCCATAGAAGACCAAAGGAACAATGGAGTGAATTAGGAAAATGCAGCTACAATCCAATCTCTATATTAAATAATTAGCATGATGTCATTGTAAAAGAGGTTGACTATAGAAGCATCTCATTTGCCTTCTCCCATACTTGGCTTGTAAATTTATGTTAAAATTCCATTCTGTTCACTAGAAGAACAAGAAAGAGTGAAAAAAAATAAATCCCTCTTTACGTCTCAATCGTACAAAATCAAGGTCATATGGATATTCACTTGACGTCTTATCTGCATAGCAGCATATGAATGCCAATGCAACAGCTTATATCAAGTGTCAACCGCTGTCCATAACCTATATTCAAAGCTCTTCAGTATACAACTAAGATTCAATTGAAGAGTGAATCAAGGAGATTCTATGTGAACTACAGTGTATGATGACGCTGCTGTTCATCTATTAGTATAGGGGACGCAGCAGGATATTGGTCCTAATTATCTCACTACAGGCCCATAGTTCTTAACGAAGCCTCTCCAAACCTCAGCAACAGACCCTTCAATGCATCGGCACCTCAGCTCCCCCCATCTAGAACTCCAGCTTCTCCATCTCTTATATTATTGATTCAACAGTCAATCACCTGATAGGAGAGAGGAGGATTTAGAGCGCTAGATGCCAGACTCTTCCTTGTTCGGCGGGCACAGCGCGTGGCAAAATAAAACATACTTTTTCCACCAATACAAGTAGTAACAGCAGGAAAACCGTTATGTCCCTAAATCATTTACCCGATATGTACCTAGCTGTGTCAGACGTTTAGAAATGTAAAATCAAATGACAGACTCCCTTTAACAGGCTGTTTAGTCGACTGTGCTATTCATTCCGTCAAAACGACGGAACCCTTAAACAAACGGAAACCGTGACAAACGGAAACCATTTGCATTGGATCCGTCACCATTGAAATCAATGGTGATGAAAACGGAAACCTAGTTTCCGTTTGTTTCAGTTTGGATTACGTTCATGTGTACCGCTGACGGAAAGGTCAGACGGAACCCATGAACGGAGTCCCAACGCAGATGTGAACGAAGCCTAACTTCACTCAAGCGTTTCTGTAATGGGAATTTTGACCTTTTTTAAAAAAAAATATCTTTACATTTCTTTAAACAATAGCCCCCATAGATACGCTTTAAGTGTCCCAAACAATGGAGATCTCACTTGTTTTGTTAAGTTTGTTTCCAACTAACTTAGGACCAAGATCCGCTCCCTCCTATAATAATTACAGCTAAGTCGGTTCATTTTTAAAAATTGTAACCCAGTCTGGCTGCCTCTTTCAATTGACCTTTTTAACAAACTGTAGAGCGAAGTGCTCCCACAAAAGCAATACTGTCCGCTGTGGGTAAACCAAGCAGCAACAATTCATTCAGTCCTTACAGCCAAAAATTTGGCGAAGGTTGATCTCACTTTAATTAGTTTTAGGAGGAAGACTTCCTATCCAATGCGGGAAAGAGCAGTTTATTAAAGTCCCCTAACAAAAACGATGGACACCCTGGGTGATCTAGAATATATTTCTGGCCTTTTTTCTGCTTCATCTCAGCGACCTTCCTTTTCCAATATACAAAAATTCTATTCTTCGACACTTAGTTAACAGTGCACTCGTTTACATGACCCTCGTCGGGCCGTGTAATAGGACCTTAAGTCCCCTTTTTACACTTGGAGAATTTATCTGATTTAGTTGCCACTCCCGCATTAGGTGAATTCCACAATTTTTCCAATTTATTCCCCACTTGTTCCTCCATTTGCTTATTCTTTGGGGGAGTCGGTTACTGTGAAGCTATAACTTTTTTCTTACATGACTCAGTAGAGCAACTCAAAATGAAAGCCTATCAATAGGATTTTAATAATACACAGGGAACCCTCTAAACAGCCAAGTTGTTCACTGGTACAGTAGGGAAAATCAGTTTTATACTACCAGTAGAGACCGCAATACAAAAGTTACCAGCAAAAATAGCACTATTAGAGGAAGCCTAAAAATTGGCGCTCCCTTTGTTAATAATACTGATAGTTTTGTTAATAATAGCAACAACACTTCCTTTGTTAATCAGGACAGTTCTGCTAATAGTAGCTAGAACACTTCCCTGTTGACCGTGGAAGCGGCAATCTCTAGGGAAGTATGAAACCCAACAAACATATAGTGATAAAAGAAGTAGGGGAAGCAGACATGGCAAACAGCCCACAGTCTTAATAGATACAATGAGTGCCACGTTGTTACTAAAGTCCCATTAAGAAAGCTCAATTTATACGCCTTCTTTGGTGTCCAAATGTAAGGGGATTTCTGTGTTTCTATGTCCATATGATTTTAAGAGCAAGAGGCTCCCTGCTTACCACCATCTAACACTATTCTGGTGCTATCTTCCCTGTCCACAGTGAGACGTGCAACTTGAGGGATAAACACGTAGCTATTCTGTCTGATCAGCTACGCCATGAACATGCCGACATTAGGCCAGAACCACATCACAGGAGGATGGGAGGCGCAGTGTGTACGTTTGCTCATATGCTCTCATCTCTCAACTCTTAAACAATCCAGGTTACAGCTGGGAGCATAGGATTGTTTCATAGTTTGGTTATGCATTATATAATCATGCATCCGTGAGAACATTGTATTGTTATTCTGTAAATATGCTGCCAGGCTGTAAGTAATTTTAATATACAGTTAGTCTGTAAATACTGTGGATTGATCATTTAAAAAACAAACAAAAATAAATAAATAAAAAATTAAACTTTTTGTTAGGAATAGTTGCAGGAATGGAAGCAAATTCCCAAAATATACTACATACAAATTAAATCAATAAGATACAATACAAAACTGGGCAGCAGAGTGGCACTGGCTTTCGCACCTTTGCCTTGTACTTCTGGGAGAAGTGTTAAAATGTTTATTTCCAGAGGCACGTATCGCCAATATAGAGGGTTCCCAGCAGTGAACCATACCGTGCACATGCCATTATTAAATTCTGAAACTGGAGCACCGCACAGGGACCAGGCCCCACAGGTTGTCAATCTCAAGCTGGGTTGGGTATGGGCAGAGTGTGCAAATAGGATAATCTGTCTCCTGATTCGCTTCGATTGGTTAGAGAATACAATACAATTGGGTTAGCCAAAAAAAAATAAAAAAAAATTCATGCATCACCATATGCATTTGATAGAGTAGGGACCCACTTTGAAAGAGATCGCCGTGAAGTGGCAAGTTGGCTTATACAGTTTGATAAAGGTGTAAACTAAGAACCTCATGTTCATACATTTTTCAATTTTGCTGAGCCGCAATAGATCATAGATCAAGTATAGCAAGTGGATGTGCGGTCCAGGTTTTCTTCTCTCTCCTTGTGAATGAATTACTATACAATATAAAGCTTTCTTGGGCACACGTGAAACAATCTGGAAAAGATGTACAACGAAGAACAAAGTCAGGTGTAGTACAACTCTAAGCCTGCGGGAACATATCAACTCAGCTGCTACAGTACACAGAAGGCTTTGCACTGTTAGATTTAGCAAATGTAATAGATGCAAAGCTTGGCAACCAACATTAAATATTAACGATAATAAACTCTAAAAAAAACTATGCCCTTCAGAAAAGCAACTGCCTCTTGTTCAGTACTCTGGAAACTATGCAGTAGAACTTTTTCCCATAAATTACACTGAACAGAACCAATAAGGGATTGCAAAACTATGGACGTCAGAAGATGACAAAGTAGAACATGGGACCATGACATTATGGTCAACAAAAAGATTTATGAGACAAGTAGGACTTTAGTCATCTATTGCATTGAAAAAAAAAATGATGTTCAGACTGAACAACATATTTCTCAAGAAAAAAAAAAGAGGATTTATAGCCGCCCTTAAAAAGTAAAGGTGAGCTACTATAGGCAAAACCCTCATAGGACAAGGAAACCATTTTCAGCTCAGTAGCTGTGCCGTATTCAACAGGGCATGCGCCGAGTTGAAGGGGTTATCTCATGAAAAACTGGGCACACCTCTGAGGAAACTACTCCTTTAATGGATATGGTGCACACTGCATAGTAAAATTAGTACTGAAGCGCTGGAAATGCGTTCTTTTGATATGCTTACATATGCTACTATTAAAGTAGTAATAACTAATATATGGGTACTATTACACTTAGTATTTAGGCACTGCTGTGAGGTTCAACTGTGTGGGGACTTCTTTCGTGCAAAGTGATCGATCAACAACAGATAATAAAATTTGGACCTGTCAATATTTTTTTTGGGCTAGTTAGAATTGACATCAGCCAAAACTAAAGACTGATGACCAATGGGTCATTCTTCTGTTGGCTACTTCAAAGTTCATGTTTATTTCCAGCTTTAAACATGATATTTCTTGAAGGGCTCATTCACACGAACGTGAATCTCGTACGTGTGACGGCCGTTAAAACAACGGCTGTCACACAGACCCATGCATTTCAATGGGCCAGGTCACACGACCGTTGTTTCAACGGAGCATGGGAACGCTCCGTTGAAAAATAGGACATGTCCTATTTTATTGAATGTTACGCATCCCTCCATAGACTGTAGTCTGTGGGGGATCCGTGACATCGCAGCCCGCACGGGTCCACCCTGGACGTGGAAAACTGCGGTTTTTCACGTCCGAGGTGGGCTACATTCGTGTGATTGTAGCAAAACTGGAATTGTTTTCCTAGTCTTAACACTAAGTCATAGCTACATCTATAATCAACAGATGTCCAAGGGGCCCCTTTTGAGAATGTATAAAACTTGCTTTTGTGCAAATAAAGTGGCGATCAGTAACAAATTACTACTGGGCGCCATTCACGCACGGCACTTATCCCCCTATCTTTGGAAATCCCGCTAAGGACATGCCTTTTTGCTTAGTTCCTCAGATTAGGGGTTTTACCTATTAATCATATAAAGAGGGGTTCCTGTTTAGGTTCACCCTTATCAGTGCAAGTACCCCATTTAGATAAAACAGGGTTACATAAAGCAGTCTTTAGGGTGAAGTAGGGAGAGCCATCACGCCAAAACACTAAATAAGAGGATAAAATTTACAACATACCCCTGAAAAATGGCATAATTTTTGATACAAGGGCTATCACTCCAACCCTGCATGGTGCGGCTGAATAAATGGCTAGTCTGGACGTAATTTTGAATTGCCAAGCACTCGCTTATACAACAGTTTCATATAAACATAGAGCTGCTTGTGCACCAGGACATTACCGTATATATGGCTTGCTTTGTGACCATGCTTTCGCCCATTCCCCATTGTGCCAAATGGGTTCAGGAGAGTTCAGTTTTATCTATAGACTGTTGATTTTCATTATGTTACAGCAAGAAAGCAGTCACTGCATACAATGGGCTCTTGTCACCATTCATGCTAGCGCCGGTTTCCATGTCCAGTCACAAGACAATGCTGCTCACTGTATGTTTCTTTTTGGAAAATGAAGGTACAGAAAGAAAATTCCATAATTTTCAGCTTTATTAGGCACCCACAAAAACGTTTTTTAAATTCATAAACGTCTAAAATGACCAAATGCAATCTGAGCCACCCAAACCTAAGTACACATTTAAGCTATTTAATTTTATATTCAGCAACATTAATTCCAATATGGTCAAGATTATATTCTAATAAAATTGTTTGACAAATGGTTAGATCAGTCTTTAATGAAAGAGGCTCTGTCACCACATTATAAGTGGCCTATCTTGTACATAATCTGATCGGCGCTGTAATGTAGATTACAGCAGTGTTTTTTATTTAGAAAAACAATCTATTTTCACCAAGTTATGACCTATTTTAGCTTTATGCTAATGACTTTCTTAATAGACAACTGGGCGTGTTTTTACTTTTGACCAAGTGGGCGTTGTGGAGAGAAGTGCATGACGCTGACCAATCAGTGACCAATCAGCGTCATACACTTCTATCCATTCATTTACACAGCACATCGTGATCTTGCTAGATCATGATGTGCAGTCACATACTCACACATTGACGTTACTGAAGTGTCTTGACAGTAAAGAGACATCGTGTCCAACCAGGACGTGATGTCTATACACAATCCCGACACTTCGGTAACGTTTGTGTGGGACTTACAGCACAGCAAGCGTAATCTCGCTGTAAATGACAGCACAACGTGATCTCGATGTGCTGTGCTGTAAGTCCCACACAAACATTACCGAAGTGTCGGAATTGTGAATAGGCATCCTGTCCTGGTTGGACGCAATGTCTATTTACTGTCAAGACACTTCAGTAACGTCAATGTGTGTGTATGTGACTGCACATAGTGAACAACTCAGGATCACTATGTGCAGAGTAAATTAATGGAGAGAAGTGTATGACGCTGATTGGTCACTGATTGGTCAGCGTAATGCACTTCTCTCCACGACGCCCACTTGGTCAAAAGTAAAAACATGCCCAGTTGTCTATTAAGAAATCCATTAGCATAAAGCTAAAAT